>NC_136863.1:23804118-24441618 GCF_951799975.1 Gobius niger | reverse complement strand
TTTCTGTTACCTGTACATAGTTGTAAATAAGAGCTGATTTCTTCCAAACTGAAAGTATTAATAATGTATTTAATGTTTTCGTGTCGTCTGTCCGTGCCGTTTGTTTGTTGTGCGAAATGTTTAAACTTTATATTTATACATCTGGAAACGGAGTGACTGTCTATTGACAAATAAATGAAATACTTATTTATACAAAAGGTGACTGCCGGCTTTTACTCTCCCAACTGGACACTCAATACATCGAATAGACGCTGAACCCGGTATATTAGAGTACTGTGTCGGGACCAAAAAGAGCGAAGCATGTTGCAAACTCAGACATTTGGGGGGGGGAAACACTGTACATCTAATACTAAAGCATTTGTATCGATTTCATGAACTTGCAGACTATAGTTTCTCCACATTTCTGTCACATTTACCCTGAAAAGTGATCCTTCAAATTGTGAAATGTGGCTATAAACCCGTCACTGTGAAGAATTTGGATGGTGAAAAAACAGTTAGTAATGAGTTTGGATCATAACAAACATTTTGATTTAGCGGCTTCCTCTTCCATTGTTTGTGATAAAACAATCAGGTATAGGGGCCTTTAATGCAGTCATTTGAGTGAAAAAATAAAATTCATCAACAATTTCAATGCTTATTTGGATCACGGCCCGTCATCCTGGGATTGTTGTGGCTCCTGACAGTTTTCAATGGGCGGTCATTTGCAGTGAGTTTGAAGTAATCCATACATCTATTTTCATTTTTATTAACAGGCAGGTCAGCTGACACAAATTGAAGCCATGTAAAAACACAATGAAAACCATCAAATCCAAAAATATAGAAACAGATGGTAAGAGTATTTATATAGCTACCATTTACGTATTATTTATAAGTAGCAATGTAAAATATTTTCCCACGCCTACTCATTATGCATCCTTGATACTCTCTCTAATAATATGGACCACAGTGCAGATTATAAGGAATAGGAGCGCCCTCGTGTGGTCATACAGTGAATTACAACTTGACTCCTCATTACGAGGTCCTGAGCTCCACTTTCATGTTGTAAGGTTTGGGCGTCACAGTGATGCCGAACACCAGCTCATAGTCGGGCTCTCCGGCGTCCTCAGGCCAAACGAACCTGAACTTCCTCAGCAGAGTCACCAGGATGAGGAAGAGCTCCATACGGGCCAAGCCTTCTCCCAGACAGAAGCGAGGCCCTGGACAATAGCAGAAAACGTTATTCAACAATCAATCTTACTGTTTCGTTGGAGCGTTGACTGTGCTGCTGTACCTGCAGAGAAAGGCAGGAAGGCATCTGGGGGTTTGACGAACTCCCCCTTGTCGTTGAGAAAGTTTTCAGGGTTGAATTCGTGGGGAAACTTCCACTGTCCCTCCTCACTGAGCGCTGACGACAGGTTAGGGATGATCAGAGTGCCCTTAAGCACAAAAACACAGCAATGACAAGATATTTCATGAGACAAAACAGCCTCAGATGACCTCACAACCGCGAGAACAGCTAAGTGCAGTTCTGCAGTCAAGGAGCTTGGGTAACGTCAGGAGTGCTTACTTTCGGAATAGAGTATCCCATCAGCTCTGTGTCTTTGGTGGTGGCGTGGAAAACACTGAGGGGAACGACATCGGCGATCCTCTGAACTTCATGAATCACGGCCTGAAATGCGGCCAATGATAAAAGGATATGTCAGACTTAAGCAGTCAAAACATGCGTCATCATGCACCCTGAGCCTATCTTTCATCTGAATAAACTGTACTCAGGATCAAGTCATGCAGGACATTACTTCACAATGACAAGGAGTGACTGCTGACTGTACCTGGACATAAGGCATGCTGTGCCTGTCTTCGAAAGTGATTAGGTCCTTGTCTTCCAGAACTCGGTCTATCTCCTCCTGACAGCGCTCTGCACAGACAGACTGTCTTTTCATAATGCTATTGAGGCAGCATGAAAATACTACATTTTTCTGATTATCAGTAAAAGGTGCATTGTGCAACTTTTTTTTGCAGGAAAAAAGGAGATATTGTAGTGACCCAGCGGCTTAATGAGTGGTCAGAAACAATTGATCCTGGAGCATCCTAGAGACCACTATGATGGAAAGTAAAGTCATGGCGCCTTTACTTTCCATCATAGTGGAATAGCTGACCACTCATACAGCCGCTGAGTCACTACAAGGTCAAATACGCACAAATATCAACTTTTTTTCCCCATAAAAAGTTGCAGGATGCAGCTTTAAGTAATTTATTCATTAATTCCTATTAAAAAAAAGCATCATTATATCAAACAAATCCTCATGGGTGAAGTGGATTATTTCTGGTGTATAGGTCTGACCAGTCCAGTCCTTTTATCTGCCAAACCTTGAACGTGTGGCTTGGTCATGAGGTAGAGGAAGGCGGTGAGTAGTGTGTTGGACACAGTGTCGGTCCCTGCACCGTAAATCATGAGACAAAACATGAAGAGCTCCTCCGGACAAAAATTAGAGCCGCCGTTGCTTCTCTGTAAGGGCAAAGAAAATATTTATCTGTCATTTGTATGTTACAGTGGCTATGGTGGTGGACCAGTCTTAACCAGAACATTGGAATAAAACTGTGTGGAAGTAGTGCAAAACTTGTAAAGCCGTCAATTTGCACTGGGTTGTTCTATTGTTGAGGATGTTTTGCCTCTCACCCAAGGGGCTTTGTCAGCACAAATATTGTCTTTTATCAGCAGGCTGAATATAAATCAATAGTACAGAGGGGATTACTCATACCAGTCTTCTTCGTGGTCAAAAGCCTTTATTGAAAAGCGAGCATCAGTATCAAAAGCCCAACGACTGTTTGTTTACACTGATCTAGAGGCTGCTTGTTAACCCCTCCCTTCTAGATGGGTGCACACTCAGCCTGCTGCTGAAAGTATAATTAGCCTGCTGACAAAGCCTCAACCCTAAAACAACCCAGTACAGATGAAAGCTTCAGAACTTCAGACTTCAACTTCAGAACTTCTGTCTACAAGCTTTGATCAGGGCATACTGTTGTGTAATTGGGCAAAACACATCACCCACTACATGAATGTAGTGGTGTGGGTGGGTGTTTGAGTGAGTGATTGGTGGTGGTTCAGGCTGTTTCAGTGCAGCTTGGCAGCAACCTTTGGTCAATAAGCTTTAGTGCCTCTGTGGCTAGATAACTGGATCACGGCAGCGCTTAAAGAATACTATTATCATTTCATTTTTTACTCGCACACACACCTTTTCTAGTTCATCCAGATAGCAGTCAACAAAGTCCTGGGGATCTCCTGGCACTCTGTTCTTCTTGTGCTCATCAATAATAGGGCAAAGCATGCTTTTTACTGTCTGAAAAAGAAAACAACGTTCAAAGGAATTACACTCACATCTCAAAAGGTTTATAGACACAGCAGAACAAGCCAAAATCAGATTTTTATTTTACGTAAACAGTTACGTACCGCTCGTGCCCTAAAAGCTCGGGTGAACGGCAATGGCAAATACCGCACAAAGGGGAAAGAATCATACAGCTGTGGACAAACAAACGTATTACCACCGTACGACGCTACCATGAAGTGCAATGAGTATTTCCTTCCACTTACAAAGGCCCAGGGTCCATTTATGGTCTTGTTAACGTCATCGAAACTTTTTACGAGCCGCGTGATAAATTCATCGTCATGATCGTATCGTCTGCCGTACAGAACCTGGCAGACGACGTTGGAGGCGATACTGTGAAACATGACATGAGGGCTTAAAGTTTTACCTAGAAGACAGGAGAAAAAAATATAGTAACGTTGCTTGTTTGTCAATGGGTCCATGCAAAAGATTCTCCATCTACTGCATGCTAGTTTATTTCAATTAATCGCTCGTCTATGACATTTTATACTCTATATTGAGCTGTATTTTTGTTAAGTAAATATTTAGTTGTACCCAATAAACTTTCATTACTCAAACTGGAAACAGACAAGCAGAAGTAGATTCAAATGTGTTGGACTCATAGCACCATCTAGTGACACAATGAAGTTGATTCACCAGAGTTCTTCTCCAGATACTCCACAGTGTACTGTATCTCTCCCTGAACCCGCTCCTCCATCGACTTTTTGCCCATTCCAAAGTTCCTCATGGTCATCAAAGCAAAGCGTCGGTGCTCCTTCCAGGAAGGACCGTAATCCGCCAGAACAACACCTACAGAGAAGCTTTCGGTTAATTTATTTAGAAACATGGCAACACAAGCTGGGATTTTAAAAGGAAGACGGGGCCAATCTCTAAACAGGCAACCTCAGATGTTGAATCTGGTCACAGGTACGTATGAACTCGTCTAAGTTCAGGTAAGAACATGTCACAGTATTGAAGAACTGTGTGCCCTCAGCCACGCAAGCATTTGGCCTCTCCCAGTATATTCCTACGGGGTGAAGTTAGAAGCGGCCAAGCTCTTCCAGGGGCACGCACAAAGACCAGACAGGTACGTATCAATTCATCTAAGCTCAGGTAAGAACATATCTCAGTATGGAAAAACGGTGGCCTGTTCCTTTAAGCTCTCAATAAACTATACCCCTAACATAGCGGTTCTCAGATTTTTCACTCCAACCTTCCAAGTACCACCAGGTCTACATCAAGATCAAATCAGGACTAAACCAGGTCTGCTCTAACCTAAAGAGTCTCAAATTGCTGCTTGACATGTGTTTAATTGACATTTTTGAGTGGTTCGATATGCAAGTTATTACAATGGTACAAAATCATTAATGTTCCTGCCCTGTGGTCAAATAGATTGAAAAATATTAATAATAGAAAACATATATTTTCTTTTGAGGGACTATAGTATATAGTGTAGCACATTCATAATTTTGACAGCATTTTAATAGCGTAGCATAAAAACAAATTCCGGAATGTGAACTGAAGTGTAAAATCCTCGGTGTCGGCTACCTCTTCTCTCTGTAACGTCGTTCATGAACATGTCCTGAGGTCGTCCCGCGAAGTCCACGCCTTTGTTAACCAGAGCCTCCTTCAGAGCCTTGGTCCCGCACACCACCACTGCAGCTCTGTGTCCTATGTACACGCTGTACACGTTCCCATACGTCCTCCTCAACTGGAAAACAGACATGGGCAATTTGAATCTGTTTTCCCTTCATCAAAGACACACTTTTTCTTTTGCTCAATTCATTTGGGCTTCAGGATTTGTAGTGAAGAGTTTGTGCTGTCTAGATCTTCCATTAAAATGGCGCAGGCAGTGCATCAAATTGGATCTTATGATAATCTATAAATTAATTTCAGACAGAATATTACGTAAAAATCACTGCTGTTTGAAAGTATTATCTCCCAGATTGGAAGCAGAGGTAGCAGATGATTTTTAACTTAAAATAAAGAAGTCCCTCAAGGCCTAATTTAAGGGCCTTTGTTATTCACATTTCTATCTATGGGTAGTGGTAGTCAGCATAGTCTATACGCAGATGATGCCATTCTGTACTGCATAGGTGCCAAACTCTGGCCTGTGTAATTGTAATTATATTTGGCCCGCGAGGCTATACCAAATGACTACTCGAGCTGGCCCACCGGTATTATACATTTTTTTTTTCAGATTTTGCATATCTGGACTATTAAGTTATATATTGTATAGTAATAAGTGTTGCTTGTTCCATATTCAATGTTAAAGCAAATCTTGTTTGGGTCCATATTAAAAGGTTCATTTGTTCCATGGTGACCCACGACTTTGTTCAAGTTTTACATTTTGGCCCACTGTGTATTTGAGTTTGACACCCCTGCTGTACTATATACAACAGCTCCCTCTGCTGGGCAGGCTGCCCATAATCAATAAAGTGATTGACAGATTATAAAATTATTTGTAAATCTTACACTTTAGTGAAACTGAATGCAAATAAATGCATATGTATAAAAGTAGATAGCGATTATCCTATCCCACATCTTTTTTTCAGTATAAATAATGTCATGTAAATAATCATGTAAACTATTTGACCAGTTCGCCCTGACACACCTCACCTTTCCGAGACCACGCCCCGCAGCATTGGCCTGGTCTGCCGTGTGAGCAGTGTGTACATATAGCCAAGACCTCTGTGCGCACCACGCCTCGACATACCTCGTTTAGCCTTTGTGTTTGTTGATGCCTGCGTTTCTGCACCATGCAAAAACTTGGCAGTGTGGGATCCCTAAACTAAACACTGGCCAGTCCTGCTGCAGTCCTTCAGTTCATAGAGAGAGCCCCTCCCTCTGGACATGTTTTCTCAGACTTCAGCCATCCACTTCCTGTGTTTGTGCCTTCTCTTGGAGTCTCACAAGAAGTGTTTATTTTATTGTGACTTGATATGATGAAAGACCCATGGCTTGTTTCATGGCTTGTTTTATACAATGTCTATTTGCTAAAAAACATAAAAATAAAATAAACAAGTGATTTTATGTTTTAAAGTTACCAATCCTTAGTTTAAGAGATGTGTGTGTTTACATTACATGTTTACATTACATCATAAGTTCATGCCTAAAGTATACTGTATAAAAGAAATTCTTCTGCTTCATGACTTAACTGTAAAAATAATAATAAAATAAAATAGAATCTTCCTCTAAATATTGAGCATTCCTCCAGTTCAATGGGCCACTTATGTAACCAAAAATGGACAATGACTCTTTTCTTTAAAGTCTACTAAAATATGACTGAAGGATATAAAGCAAGAACAAATTTGGCTTGAATCTAGTTACACTTTGCATATTTTATATTCCGGCCAGCGATAGGTCCTACAGTAGAGGAAACGTTTGTTTGTGTAGGGAAACTCCAGGAAGAAGAAAATGAATGGGGGCATTTGAGGTTATGGAGGCGAGACAAAGCAGGGCTGTGCATGTTAAAGCGTGCCTTTGAGGGACAAACAAACCAGAAAACACAGTTAAGAATAGTCAAGTAGAAGAACAAGAAGTAAAATATCCAACTCAAAATGGCCAGTAAATTATTATAAACAATGCTCCTTGTTGGATCTTCTTTAGTCAAGAGCCCAGATGAAAAAGGGGTTTGTTCTGCAAAGCCAGACCAAAGCCATCATGATTCTGTGTGTGGAGTACACAGTTGAATTGACTACTGTCTATTGTTTTACTACATGTCACTCTTGTTTAGGCATGCATGCAAACAAACGTGTATTGTGATAATTAGTACATAATAAAGTAACTGGTCACTTCTTTGTTCATCTTTACATTTTCCCCACCAAACAATAGTTACAAAAATAAAATATCAAATGTCACTGACGTCATTGTAATGTTCACGTGACTTGTTGGCTCAAGTAAAGTAAACACAAAGACACAACATGATCCAAAGTACTAAAAACAATTGTCTGATAATACAAAAAGTGACTAACCACTAGTAATCAGTACATACCTTCTCCATGTCTTTCAGGGGGTTGTCCGGGCTTAAATTGAGCATGTTTCCTATTAATGGCAGAGCGGTGGGTCCAGGGGGGAAGTTTTTGGGTCTCCGAGACTTGAGTTGAAGAAGGATGAAGATGCATATGCCCAGCAGCAGCACGGAGACAAACATGTTGAGAGCAGGCAGAGGGAAGAGGAGAGGGGAATGGGGCTGAAGTGCAGACTGTGATCAGACACTGGGAGAACTCAGTGCAGCAGGTTGATTAGCCCCGCCTCCTTATAGTGACAGTTTGTGTTATAAAGGGCAAATGAAATCACAGGATGGAAATCTGGTCCTCTGCAAAACTGATTGCTACTTTTTTTGTAGCTTTGTTGCTGCGTTTTTGTCAAAACAAATGTCTGTTTTTTGCCATATTTTTGGTCTTGTTTTTGTTATTTTAAGTTGCTGTTTTCCCTTTTCATCACGTTTTTCATCACTTTTTGATCGTGTTGTTGTCGCTCTTTTGTTGCATTGTTCAGGAAGCTTTTGGATTTGGGTAAAGCCGTGGGGTAAAGGGTGGGGTCAATAGGCTAACAAGTATTGTTCAAAGATGCTGGCATCTATATCAGATTTGTTTTTATCAATTATATTTAGCATTTTATTTTAGTCATAATTTCTCTACTGCAGCCATTCCCTCAGTCCAGGACACCCCTTATCAGTTGAAAATGTCTTGGGGAGCCCCAATAAAAATGTATTTACTCAGTTCAATAGAATTTGTTATTTTTTTGTAGGCTTTGGGCCCCTTTTATTTCCTCACATTGGGAATCACTGCTGTATTAGTGGACCAGCGCAGCTATAAGAGGCAAGGGCACCATCATGTGGCTATGAAGTAAATTATTTGGATTCTCAAAGATACAAATCATGCATGTTTGAAAAGCTTTAATAACTACTTTATAGCCCTTAGCCTTCATATTTCTGTAGTACACTTTGAAACGATGTTTGTCGAAATATTAGGCTTGTTGTTGATGGTTTGATGAAGACATGAAAATATACCACACCAGTGAGGTGGGATGGATTCTCTCTGAAAGGAAAAGGACTAACACAGATCTGGACAGATTTGGACCAATATTTGAGAGAAAGGGGTTTAGAAATTGCTTCATGTCTTTGACTTCAAAGAGATGAACTCATGAGCTGACTCATGTGTTTGAGTTCAGCTCATGGAAAAAAAAAAAAACGTTTTTCTTTCATTTTGTTCAGTGTATATCAATGGCAGGGGCCACATTATTAGTTATTACTAGCGGGAGAGGGAGACACTGACAAAGCAAATGTATCATGCACATCAATATTTTTGAGCTTTTAGTGTTAAAGCTTTATATGTGCATGATAAATGCCCTATTTGCTTTGTGTCATTTACGCTAATAATAACTAATAACATGGTTATTATTAGTGCCATTGTTATACCCTGAACAAATATATAAAAGCAACACGTTTTTGCTCCCAATTTTTCATGAGCTGAACTCATAGACATGAAACATTTTCTTGACACGTTTCTCTCAAATATTGTTCCAAATCCATCCACATCTGTGTTAGTCCTTCTCCTTTCCGAGATAATCCAGCCCACCTCACAGGTGGTATATCAAGATGCTGACTTTATCAAACCATCAATAACAAGCCTAATATTTAGACACATACATCATTTCAAAGAATTCTACAAAACTGTCAAGGCTAAGGGGTATGAAGTCATTACAAAAGCTTTTCAAAAACGCATGATTTAGGATCTTTGAGAAGCCAAATTGCGCTTTACTTCATAGTGATGGTGCCCTTGCCTGCGCCTTGGCATGCGGTGACAGTGGCGCAGTTAGAGAGGTAGAGGGGGTTGTCTCATGATCAGAAGGTCAAGGGTTCGAATTCCAGCTCACACATTGGTGTGAGCATTGGCACTACTTGCTGTAAAGTGCTTTAGGCCTAAGGAAGGAAGAAAAGAGCTATATAAGTTGAGACTTATTTATCAAAAGCTGTCAGCTCCACCTCCATTATGAGAGGAAAAAGAATAGTATACTGTGACATCACCACTACTACTGATCACATAAACAGTCCAAAAGATGAAGTATAGGTAATTTGCAAAGGAGGGAAAGCTGAGTACAATATTTTATTCTTACATTAGCTGCTGATTTCTGTCACTGAAATCTATATTGACCCCTGCAATGGTCAAAGTTTCCACAGATTTGGACAGCATTCAGTATAAATTCAGGCTCAAGCAATGGCATATTACTAGCAACAGACACACAGGCTCCTCAGGTCCTAGTCTCCACCTTCATGTTGTAAGGTTTAGGCGTCAAGGTGAAACCGAACAGTGGAGCATAGTCGGGCTCTCCAGCGTCCTCAGGCCAAACAAACCTGAACTTCCTCAGCAAAGACACGGTGATGAGAAAGATCTCCATACGGGCCAAGCTTTCACCCAGACACATGCGAGGACCTGGGTGAAGAACATAAAGGACATACGTAGCACTAGTGACGACACAGGTAAACTGCGCTGCTGTACCTGCAGAGAAAGGCAGGAAGGCGTCTGGTTTGACAAACTCCCCCTTGTGGTTGAGAAAGTTTTCAGGGTTGAATTCATGAGGAAACTTCCACTGCCCCTCCTCACTGAGCGCTGATGAAAGGTTAGGGATTATACGTGTTCCCTGGAACCAAACCGAGACATTTAATGCAAACCCATTTCAGTGGACAATTTGTGTCTTACTTTTGGAATAGAGTATCCCATCAGCTCTGTGTCTCTGGTGGTTGAGTGGAAAACACCAAGAGGAAGAATGTTGGCAATCCTCTGAACTTCATGAGTAACAGACTGAAGAAGTGCATGTGTGTAAAATACAGCGAGTCCAACAAATTTTCTTGATTGCAAAGACTGCAATTTTACCTGGACATAAGGCATGCTGTGTCTGTCTTCAAAGGTGACAAAGTCCTTGCCTTCCATTACTCTGTCTATCTCTTCCTGGCAGCGCTCTAGGAATAGAGAAAGTCTTTGATTGCCACCAAGTGTGCGGAGATAAACCCAATCGCGACACTTTCAGTCTCATCAATCAATAAACGGACTGGATTTTTTGATTATGAATGGATTCATGTTTGTCAAAGAAAGCCGTCTCCAGTTTGGAATAAACAGAGGAGAAAAGTCTGACCTGCCAGGCGACCTAGCAACTGTATGTTGTCAAGGGCTTCTTTCCTAGCCCCACAGATCCTTTGGAAAATCAGTTTGATCACCCATGCCGAACATGGTGCAGCTGGAAGATGCTCCCACTCCATCACCAATCTTTCTACTGGGGCCTTACTTATTACCATTAACAGTGAGCCTTGGAAGGGCATGATTGGCAAGAACATTCCCATTCCCTTCTGCCTTGTGTCTTGGACATTTCGGTGAAGCAAGGGCCAGAATTGTGAATTTATTAAACCCTGGTGGCATGGTTTTGAGAGTTGAGTTGCAAACTGTCATGGCTGCCCATTCGCCACAGCACTATGCGCATCAATGAGATCCATGACTACTGATAAACCATTAGAACCAAAAAGACTTGTTGGAACTGGACTTAGAGTGACGGAAATGGAAATGAAGAGGAGGAATAAGATGGTGGACCTTTGCAAATACAGATGCTGTAGCTCAAATACAGAAAATTAAGATAAAATGAAATTTGACTGCCACAGCAGATCTTTGCTCTTTGACATCAGTAGCCCACTATTTTGCACACAATATAGAAAACATTGCAGCTGTTGCACCTTGGATCTGTGGTTTGGTCATGAGGTAGAGGAATCCGCAGAGCAGTGTGTTGGACGTGGTGTCAGTCCCTGCCGCGTGAAGAAGCATACAGTACATCAACAGTTCATCTGAGCTAAACGAAGAACCATCATTTTCTCTCTGTTGAGTAGAAATCAACAACATATTTTATTTGTGGAGGTACATTAAGACCCAGCTTTGTCACACACCTTGTCCAGTTCATCCAGGTAGCTGTCCACAAAGTCCCGTGGTTGCCCTGGCACTCTGGTCTCCTTATGCTCATTTATCACAGGGAGTGTCATGCGTTTTACTCTCTGAGATACACAAACAACACAAGTGCTAATACTGTATAAATGTAACAGTTATATTAAAATCCTTGAGTGTAATGAACAAGCTCACTTTTACACCCTCAAATGCTTTAGTAAAAGGCAGTGGCAGGTGGCGAACCCAGTGGAAATTGTCAAAAAGCTGAGGAAAAGCACATATAATCACAAAAGACAGACTAATGTGCTGAAAACGTTGTAGAAAGGTTGAAACAACTCACAAAAGCCCAGGGTCCATTGGCCATTTTGGTAACCGCAGAGAAAGAGGTTACAAATGTTGTTATAAACTCGTGGTTGTGTTCGTATCGTGAATTGAACAGAACTTGGCACACCACGTTTGACGCAATTGTGTGAAACATGACTCGTGGACTCAGAATTTTCCCTGAAGGACAAAAACATGGGCTTTGCTGGTTTTCAGCTGATTCATCGGGCACGTTGCACTCTCCATAGTCAAATTTAAGCAACATTCATGATGTTACCCATTGGGTTGATTATACACTATTACATGCATTGCTCACAATCACATTCACATTAGCCGAGGTACTGAGCACATACTGTATCTATTTACGCATCCACGAAAAGTCCACTCACCAGCATTCTTCTCCAGATGATCAATGGTGTATTGTAGCTCTCCCAGAATCCTCTGCTCCATCGACTGTTTGCCCAAGCCAAAGTTCCTCATGGACTTCAGAGCAAAGCGCCTGTGCTCCTTCCAGGCAGGACCGTAGTCAGATAGAAGGACACCTACAACGGAGAGAGTTTGAGTTCAGTACATCATGTCAATATCTCAAAGCAGAGGGATGTTTAAGAGAATGTAAAAATAAATCATATCTTAAAATGTAGCTCTGATGTTACCTCTTCTCTCAGTAACATGGTTGAGAAACATGTCCTGAGGTCGTCCTGCGAAGTCTACAGCCTTGTTCACCAGAGCCTCCTTTAGAGCCTTAGCCCCACATACAACCACAGCAGGTTTACGTCCAATGTACAGGCTGTAGATGTTCCCATAAGTCCTCCTCAACTAAAGAAACAAACACTGCGTTTACACATTTGATATAAAGAGCCATCAGACAGTTGGACACTGCAGTGAACCCAAGTCAGCAAGTCACATGTGTGAGGCGGCCTCTGAACATGAAACATGAAAGATGTCTAAAAGATTTTTCCTGTATCGAGCATTAGATTAGCAGATGGCATACCATTTCCAAGTCAGCCAGGGGGTTGTGCATACTCAAGTTGAGCACATTCCCCAGTAGTGGGAGCGTGGTGGGTCCAGGAGGGAAGTTTTTGGGCCTGCGTGACCCAAACTGGACCAAGAAGAAGCAGAGACATATCCACAGCAGTATCACAGATACAAACATGGCGAGAGCAGAGAGAGGACGGTGGGCAGTGTGTTTAGTAAGTCTGTTTAGCCCCACCTCCACTCTACAGACCTCTACAGCCAATAACAAACGGAACATACAGTAAGTGTTTTATGTTGTGGTTCATTCATGGTGCAAAAGATATTTTGAAAACTGCATTTTATCAACAATAACTGTGTCCTACATACTCTATCTAATCTATCAAGATGGCAATAAAGCTTTCAGCTTGGTCATGTCCTTATCTGAAAACAAACAAACAAAATAAAACAAACATGATCATAATCATCATGATGATCATAATCATAATGAAAATAGTTTAATGATTTCTGACTATTACTACTCAAACTGGACTAAATATGTATTTCTATTTTATTTAGATATTGTTTATTTTTTTAATTAAAAAAAAAAATTCCCAGGCCCCTCCATTATACATCCTCATATGTTAAATAAAGCAGCATACATTTTCAATAGATACATTTGTATAGTGTAAATGCCCAGTTGCTACATTCCGTTACCTCACTTTTAAGGCTATTGTTGTTACTGCATTATGCAATAAGATTTCTGGAATTAAGATAAGCTCCACAGGCATTGTCGGTGGATAAGTTTAATAAGCCAGGAATGTGCTTTGGCTGTTTGTTGCCAAAAAAAATAAAAAAAATAAAATAAGATTTCTCATACTGAAAAAGCTGGACTAAAATCTGAAGGCAAAGTTTGAACAAATAGTGCACAAATAAGCACTACAGATTTGTGGCAAACTGCTTGAAAGAGTTCATGAGTCTGACAGCAGGCCAAGTTCTTCTGGCTGTGACCTGTTTAACATGGCCACAAGTGTATGTTCAAAAGTTAGGAGTACAGGCTCTGCCTCAAACAAAAGCTTATTTATATGTATTTATGGAAATATGGAGAGGAGGATGAGGGGATGTGAAATGAACCCAGAGAAAGCCTATATTGAGAGATGAACATGGTCAGAAAGAAACTTAAAATAAATGAAATATCTAAAAAGGTCAGTAGAGTTTGTTTAGCCACAGCTCCAGTGACTGCGGACTTTGCATTGTGGTATTTAAGGGATTTTTAATGGTAATACAGTATGTAATGTTATTGTTTCATTCTAGTGATGTGTTTATGTAAAACCATTTTTATATTCAATAATGAAATGATGTAGCGCTGAAACGACTAATCGATTTATCGATGACTAATTGATTAATCGATGACAAATTGATTAATCGATGACTAATCGATTATTTAAATTGACAACTATTTTAGTAATTGATTAATCATTTTCTGGTTCACACAGACTAAAATGGAGCAAAAATGACATAAAATGTAGTATTTTGGATGAAATCCTACTTTGTTTATATAGTAGCTAGGGTCTGTCTACATTTTGTTCATTGTAAATTTCATGAATAGAGTCTCCAACAAACATTTTCCTTTAGTTTACTCCATCAACACATCTTCAAGCAGTGCCACTTAAGCTATATGTGATTTAAAAAAATAGAAAAAATAAAATTTTCCTACAAAAATAATCGATTACAAAATAATCCCTAAGCCCTAAACTGATGTTAATACATAATATTTTGGTCTTGAATTTCAAAACTTGACCAAAGCTTATTTTTGAATTTTTATTTTGTTCACTTGATTTACATCAAAGTCAAATGTTCAGCATTTTGAGTACAGAAATATGTTTCAATTAAACCGAAAACCTCTAGCCCCTTTGGAAGAAAGTTCTGCAGCAAACTTCCCCCTGTGCTCACTAAAGGTTTTATGATGAAGACAGCTGATGAGATCTTGTAGTCTCCAAACCAGATCTGGCCCCTGGCTGCACCAAGGAAGTCAGTGTTTAACATTAGTGAATAGAAACAGTGACAAAGGGCATCCTTGGCAGGTTCCAGCATGTATCGTAAACAGGTTTGACATACACACATTAATTCTATACTAAACCCACCTGGACTGTTTGAACTCACATAAACCCTCACCTACAGTTCTTTGTTTGCCAGTAAATATATCATCATCATCATTGTTTTTTGTAAAAGATTGGAATTTGGTGGCGGAAAAAAAAACCTTTTAGTCTGAAATGAAATCCCTAAAAGACTGACAGACTACAACCTGTATTATTCATGAGCAGTTTGGCATCATGGTACACTACAAATACGCTGGGTCTTCATTGCGTTGCTCTTAGCTCCGCCTTCATGTTGTACGGTTTAGGCATCGCAGTGATGCCAAACACCAGCTCATAGTCGGGCTCTCCGGCGTCCTCAGGCCAGATGAACCTGAACTTCCTCAGCAGAGTCACCATGATGAGGAAGAGCTCCATACGGGCCAAGGCTTCACCCGGGCACACTCGAAGCCCTAAAAGGAATGAAAACAATTACAGTGAGGTAAAGAGCAGTGATCAATTAACTGCGTTGTACCAGCAGAGAAGGGCATAAATGCGTCTGAGGGCTTGACAAACTCCCCCTTTTGGTTAAGAAAGTTTTCAGGGTTGAATTCGTGGGGAAATTTCCATTGCCCCTCCTCACTGAGCGCTGACGACAGGTTGGGGATAATTGTTGTCCCCTAAGACCAAAAAAGGACTGGCACATCTTATTGTACAAGGATGTTTCAGTTTTCAGACCTCATATTTTATCATATTACAGTCTCATCCTATAATAATATACAGTACATCTCTTTGTTTTGATTGAAATCCTGCTTAATTTGATGTGTTGCTTACTTTGGGAATGTCATATCCCATCAGCTCTGTGTCTCTGGTGGTCTCATGAAAAACACTGAGAGGAACAGTGTCACTATGTCTCTGGATCTCATGGATCACAGCCTGGCGAAACAACGGAGAAATAAGAAAAAGCATGTTACATATTCAAAATGTTGACATAGCTGGTAAAAATAACAACTACCTGAACATACGGCATGTTGTGTCTATCTTCATATGTAACAAAGTCCTTTCCTCCCAGCACTTGGTCTATTTCCTGCTGACAGCGCTCTGGGGAGTAGACAAAAGACACTATAACTCTGTAATCCCAAAGGTCAACAGTATATGATGATACCCTGAATGTGAGGCTTGGTCATGAGGTAGAGGAAGCCGGTGAGCAGCGTGTTGGATGAAGTGTCACTTCCTGCAGTGTGGAGATTGATACATGTAATCAAAAGCTCTTCTAGACAAAAAGAGGTGCCTTCCTTGGTTCGCTGTTGATAAAAGTGGAAATAAATATATGCAAAACAGACTACTGATAAAGAGGGTCACAATGTTGAATATCCACCTTTTCCATCTCATCCAGGTAGCAGTCAATATAGTCTCGAGGTTCCCCTGGCACTCTGGTCTTCTTGTGTTCGTTAATCACAGGGGAAAGCATGCTTTTTAATGTCTGAGAAACAAAAGCAGGATATCCGGACTGAATACATTTGGAGATGGAAACTTTGCATGAGATTTTGTGGATTAGCTTACTTGGACTGCTTTAAACCCTTTATTGAATGGTAATGGAAAGTACCGAACCCAGTGAAAACAATCATAGAGCTACAAGAAAACAATATTAGATAGATAGATAGATAGATAGATAGATAGATAGATAGATAGATAGATAGATGGATAGATAGATAGATAGATAGATAGATAGATAGATAGATAGATAGATAGATAGATAGATAGATAGATAGATAGATAGATAGATAAATAAAAAACGTAGAGAGATAGACAGACAGACACTGTAGTGGATAGACAGATAGATACTGTAGATACTTACAAAACTCCAGCGTCCATAAATCATCTTGTTTATTGTTATAAAACTATCCACATATTTTACATTAAACGTGTCATCATATTCAAATCGTTTGTTCATCAATACTTGGCTCATCACATTAGAGGCAATATTATGGAACAGGACTTGAGCATCCAGAGATTTGCCTGTTGACAGAAAAAAGTAAAAATGGAAACACAAACACGATCACAAAAACACAAAGTTTTTCATACAGAAATTATAAATGTATTGTATGTTTTTTTGCATCGTCTATTGGCAGCATTGGAAATTCCTGTTCCAATGTCATAATCCAATATTCCGAAGATCAAATAATACTATTTTTCTGACTTGTAAATCCTAAACAGTCCATTACTGTTTACCTGTGTTTTTTTCCAGCTTATTGATTGTATATTGGAGCTCTTGCACAATCCTCTCTTCCATCGACTGTTTGCCAAAACCAAAGTTTCTCATGGTCATGAAGGAAAAGCGACGGTGCTCCTTCCAGGCCGGACAATAATCAACAAAGATTACACCTGAAGAAATCATAGGGATTCACAACTAATATCCAAAACTTATTGGACATTTTTTAAGGTTTTTTTCCCCAACACTTTTTTCCCCTCTAGCCATCTACAGATCTTGTGCTAGTCAGGAGGATTTAGCCTGTTGTGCATGTTTTAGGTTGATGGGAAACCCATTCAGGGTGAACATTTTTCCTATGGGACAGTAAAGAATACATTTTTCACCTAATAAATATTACTTAAAGTAACATTTACCTCTCCTCTCAGTGATATCATTCATGTACATGTCCTGAGGTCGTCCTGCGAAGTCCATTCCTTTGTTCACCAGAGCCTCCTTCAGAGCCCGAGTCCCACTCACCACAACAGCGGGTCTGCGTCCAATGAACACGCTGTAGACGTTCCCATATGTCCTCCTCAACTGGAAAATTAACACAATTTAAATCCCTATCTGTGGATGGCCACGTGAGTTCTAAATAGATACAAACCGATTCAAGGTAGCCCAGAGGATTGGCAACAGTTAAATCGAGTGCATTCCCCAGAAAAGGCAGCGCGATGGGTCCAGGAGGGAAGTTTTTGGGCTTTCGAGATCTGAAATGTAGCAATATGAAGCAGAGACATATCCACAGCAGCAGCACAGAAACAAACATGGTGAGAGCAGAGTGAAACAAGGACAGCAATTGATTTGAGTAAATAAACTTTGGGCCTTACCTCAGAGATAGAGAACTTTGCACCCGTTATGCAAAGGACCTCTATGTCATTGAGATCACAATTTGTATGGTGCAATCCTCATTCATTCCTTTTTCAAATGAATCGTGGATGTAATAACACGGTAAGAAATAGTTTACCTCTAAACCAGCAGCGCCTGGGTCACTGATTAGAATTCAAACAAGTTCACCAGCGTCCCCTATCGGCAAGGAAAAAGGTGCATTTTGGCTCCTACAGTGGACAAATGTGTTATTTAAACATGAGGTATTTATACATGGCTTTAAACATAGAAGGTGTTTAATTACATGTCAATTATATCAAAAATTGGCATTACAATTTATTTTATTTTTTTAAATGTGTAGCATATTTTCAGTGATTGATTCTTGACTATGGAATGAATTCCCAAAATAATATGGGCAAAATATTATAAATAATACTATTATTTCCCTTGTTTTCATATTGTTATAATATATATATATATATATATATATTTTTTTTTTAAACTCTTCCTCACCCTCCGCGGGCGGTCTCTTTTTCCTCCAAGCTCGGGTCCTCTACCAGAGGCCTGGGAGCTTGAGGGTTCTGCGCAGTATCTTTGCAGTTCCTAGAACTGCACTTTTCTGGACCGAGATGTCTTTCCTGGGATCTGCTGGAGCCACTCCTCCAGTTTGGGGGTCACTGCCCCGACTGCCCCAACGACCATGGGCACCACTGATGCCTTGACCCTCCAGGTTTTCTCCAGCTCTTCTTGTACGCCTTGAGATAAACGGATAACATTTAGTGAATCGAGACAGGTCAAGCTGTCTCTCTCTCTCTCTCTCTCTCTATATATATATATATATATATATACACTGCTCACAAAAACTTAGGGCACACTCAAAAAACACAATGTAACTCCAATCAGTCAAATTTCTGGGATATCAGACTGTCCAGTTAGGAAGCCACGCTTATTGTGAATCAATTTCACTTGGTGTTGTGGAAATTAAACAGACAACAGGTGGAAATGAGAGGCAATTAGCAAGATCACTCCAAAAGAGGAATGGTTTTGCAGGTGGTAACCACAGACCATTTCCCTGTCTTCATCCTTTGTACCGTATTTTTGGAACACTTTTGCATTTGTCCAGTGTTCTCACCACTATAGAGGTATCATGAGGAGCATCTACAACCCACAGAAGTCACTCAGGGAGTGATGCTCATCCAAAATGGCACGTCCATTCGTGCTGTGGCAAGAAGGTTTGCTGTGTCTCCCAGCGCAGTGTCCAGAGCATGGAGGAGATACCAGGAGACAGGCCAGTACACCAGAACCTGGGGGGGGGCGACCGAGGCCAACAACCCAGCAGCAGGACCGCTA
This sequence comes from Gobius niger, assembly GCF_951799975.1. Taxonomy (NCBI): domain Eukaryota; kingdom Metazoa; phylum Chordata; class Actinopteri; order Gobiiformes; family Gobiidae; genus Gobius; species Gobius niger. The sequence goes on along the minus strand of NC_136863.1, from coordinate 24,422,576 downwards.
TCTGCTCATTTGTGCACGGAGAAACAGGAGAAGCACTGCCCGAGCCCTACAAAATGACCTCCAGAGGGCCACAAATGTGCATGTTGGTCCTCAAACGGTCAGAAACCGACTCCATGAGGGTGGTATGAGGGCCCGACGTCCACAAGTTGGGCCGGTGCTTACTGCCCAACACCGTGCAGCCCGATTGGCATTTGCCCGAGAACACAGCGATTGGCAGATTGGCCAATAGTGCCCTGTGCTCTTCACGGATGAAAGCAGGTTCACCCTCATCATCCAGCATGACCGGTTTGGTGGTGGGTCAGTGATGGTCTGGGGAGGCATTTCATTGGAGGGCCGCACAGCCCTCCATGTGCGAGCCAGAGGTTCCCTGACTGGCATTGGGGACCGGGATGAGATCCTCAGACCTATTGTAAGACCATATGCTGGTGCTGTGGGCCTTGGGTTCCTTCTGATGCCTGATAATGCCAGGCCACATGTGGCAAGAGTGTGTCAGCAGTTCCTGCATGATGAAGGTATTGATGTTATGGACTGGCGTGCCCGTTCCCCAGACTTAAATCCAATAGAGCACATCTGGGACATCATGTCTCGGTCCATCCATCAACGCCACGTCGCACCACAGACTGTCCAGGAGCTGACTGATGCTCTAATCCAGGTCTGGGAGGAGATCCCTCAGGAGGACATCCGTGGTCTCATCAGGAGCATGCCTAGGCGTTGTAGGGAGTGCATTCAGGCACGTGGAGGCCATACACACTACTGAGGATGATACAGACTCGTTTTGAGGAATTTCTACAGAATTTGGATCAACCAGTGACCTGATTTGTCACTTTGATTTTGACTATAATTTTGGATCCAGACCTCCAGGGGCTGAGAATTTGATTTCCATTTATCATTCTTATGTTATTTTGTTTTCAACACATTGCCCTACACTATGAATAAAGATTTTCATCCGAAAAATCGAATTGATTGACATCTAGGATGTGTTTTTTGAGTGTGCCCTGAGTTTTTGTGAGCAGTGTATATATATAGAGAGAGAGAATATTTTCTATTCTTACTGATGGAGAAATTTCAAGAATGTGCCCATTGATTAATTTTTTGGCCTTATTTGAGTGAGGCACTGTGTGCAAATTGTATGCCTTGAGATAAACGGATAACATTTAGTGAATCAAGACAGGTCAAGCTGTGGTGACCGTCTAGTTTAGTCCTTAGTGTCTTAAAGTAATAAAATAAAACAATGCATTACATGAAGTCAACATACACAATATGCTATTGCAATTTGCTACACAAGTGTTTAACTTTCACCCTTAGAATACAATTGGCAATGCTTTCAAAGCCGCTTTATAAAATGTAAAGAAAAAATAGAAAAGAAATGGTACAGCAGCAAAGTGTATATAAAAAAAAAAAAAAAAGCTACAGTGCAGGCCATGGCTCGTTAAGTGGTAGTTTCATTTTCGCTTTCCGCACACGGAGGCTGAAGTACTCGGAGCAGCGCATTTGATTTGATGCTCGTGTTTCTGCGTGTACTTTTTTTCGACAAAGCTTTGGAGACGGAATATGGCCAGGATTGGATCTTACGCATGTGTCTGCGCCTCTGACATTACGCAGCACTGGATCTATAATGAACCACAGCCTTGGTCACTGCAGGAGAGACTTAAACAAAGACGCGCAGATGTGTTTTGGAGGATGTAACAGTACCTGTGCGGAGCGTCTACAGCTGCAGTTTAGCGTGAGTGACGATGACACACATCGCCTGTTTGGATGCGCACACACGCACGGCAGTCAGATCTCGTGCACTCGCGTTGTTGTGACGGCGGGTTGTCCTCGGCCAGCAGCACCGCGGTCCATATGGACCTCTGGTCAATGCCCGCGGCCGGTGGGACGGTCACGTGGTGGCTTCTGGCCAATGCCCGCGAGCGGAGGGACCGCCACGTGGGGACCGCCCGCGGAGTTTTGGGAAATGAACATGGCAAGTGTTATATAGCGCTTTTCCAGACGCTCGTCGGTGTACAATTTGATGCAGTATTCATTCACTCCACTGCGCACATCAGCCCCCACCACCAACCACGAACACACTCACTACTGTCGCCAGGCTTCCTGGTGTTCCCAAACGGTCTCCCATCCCTGTCCTAACCAGGCCCTTCCCTGCTTAGCTTCCGAGGAACGGTCTCCCATCCCTGTTCTAACCAGGCCCTTCCCTGCTTAGCTTCCGAGGAACGGTCTCCCATCCCTGTCCTAACCAGGCCCTTCCCTGCTTAGCTTCCGAGGAACGGTCTCCCATCCCTGTCCTAACCAGGCCCTTCCCTGCTTAGCTTCCGAGGAACGGTCTCCCATCCCTGTCCTAACCAGGCCCTTCCCTGCTTAGCTTCCGAGGAACGGTCTCCCATCCCTGTCCTAACCAGGCCCTTCCCTGCTTAGCTTCAAAGTCGGTATGGGAAATAAACATGGCGGAGCCCATGGAGCTTATGGCGGCGGCCATTGAGTTTGCGGTGTCTATCATAGATAATAATAATAATATTCTGTGTGACTTGTAAATCCAAACAGTCCATTACTGTTTAACTTTACCTGTTACCCATTTTTTCCAGGTTGTTGATTGTATCTTGGAGCTTTCCCAGAATCCTCCCTTCCATCGACTGTTTGCCAAAACCAACATTTCTCATGGTCACCTGAATAAATCATAGGGATTCACAACTAATGTCCTAAAGTTATTGGATATTATTTTAGGTATTTTTCCCAACACTTATTTGCCCCTCTATTCATCTACAGATCTTATGCTAGTCAGGAGGATTTAGCCTGTTGTGCATGTTTTAGGTTGATGGGAAAACTCGGGGAACCAACAGGAAACCTATTCAGACACAGGGTGAACATTTTTCCTATGGGACAGTAAAGAATACATCTTTCACCTAATAAATATTACTTAAAGTATTTAATCAACATTTACCTCTCCTCTCAGTGATTTCATTCATGTACATGTCCTGAGGTCGTCCTGTAAAGTCCATTCCTTTGTTCACCAGAGCCTCCTTCAGAGCCCGAGTCCCACTCACCACAACAGCGGGTCTGCGTCCAATGAACACGCTGTAGACGTTCCCATATGTCCTCCTCAACTGGAAAATCAACACAATTTTAATCCCTATCTGTCCCTAATGCCAAAAATGGATGGGCACGAGAGTTCTAAATAGATACAAACTGATTCAAGGTAGCCCAGAGGATAGGCAACAGTTAAATCGAGTGCATTCCCCAGAAAAGGCAGCGCGATGGGTCCAGGGGGGAAGTTTTTAGGCTTTCCAGATCTGAAATATAGCAAGATGAAGCAGAGACATATCCACAGCAGCAGCACAGAAACAAACATGGTGAGAGCAGAGTGAAACAAGGACAGCAATTGATACAGCTACCCGGCTCCTCAACGGGCACGCACAAAAACCAGACAGGTACGTATCAACTTGTCTAAGCTCAGGTAAGAACATATTTCTGTATGGAAAAACGGTGGCCTGTTTAGAGCAAGTTGTTCATTTTATACTCACTACTGCCACCTCAGGTCTTATATGTAACTGCAGTCTATATATTAAGCTTGGGCATGACGGCACGTCGGACCCGATGTAACACATTTTTGAGTGACAGTGCAGGATTATTGAGGCCGTTGTGGTGAATAGGTTTGGGCTCATTCTACATATTAGGACATTGCTGGAACATGTAGGGGGAGGAAAAGCGTGCTGCGTCCCGACAGCTGCTGTTATCAGACGTATAGGACAAGGAGGCGGGCTTGCAATGGAACACAGTTTAACATTGAAAGGTTTTAGTCCCACAATTAATGGAGTACGATTGTGGAATAGAATGGAGGTGGGATTGAAACAATGTCCGACAAAAGATTTTTGAACAGTATAGGGCTGAAGAAATCATTTGCCACTAGGAAACGCAGTAGGATCAATTTGTATGTTGCTGTTGTTGCTGCTTGGAATTGTTGTATTTGCTGTTGTTCAAAATAAAGAAAAGAGAATAAATGTAGGCAAGTAATGGATCATAGTCCACTAGTTAGGGTAGCTGTGGGGCCTTGTCAACTGGCCCACTCTACACCCTGGCTTTTTTAATGCTATAAAAATAAAGACAACAAACATGCATACAAAATGTATATTGTACCATAGATGGTAATGATAACAAGATCACAGAATTATGTACGCCATATTTAATGTAGTGATAATATAATCTTGGCTCCTTATATGTTGGAATCTAGTGACTATCAGTAATGATTGGCATTGGTAATTATCTGAAAGAACATTAATGCTCGGCTTTTCTTACTTGCTTTCATGGACATCACAGAAACAAGACACTTGATCGGCTGTTCGGGGGCGAGTGTAGGATTCCTCAGTGTAAAACAGCATTCGGCCGCTCAGCTTTCTCGAGTGTGGCCATCAGACAGTGGAATATGTTGCCAACAGAGCTGACCACATGTGTAAATTTTAACACTTTTTCACACTAGGCCAAAGAATGGCTTCTTTTAAAACAAACCTGTTCCCATAATGTACTGTCATTGGTGTGTTTGCAAGATAATGCTTAGGAATGAATGAAGTGCATGTTCATTTTAATGCTGTTTTGGGGGAAATGTATTATTAACGTGCATTTTTTAAAGACTTTGTCTGTTGACATCAGCCTGCCCAGGGACTGCAGGTGGAAATTAGCACAAGTGCTACAACCTGGTTCAATGCATCTCTCCTTTTGGAGGTTAATGATTATTGTGCACTGTCCCTGTTCAAATGAATAAATAAACAAGAACATTGTGCTAATTGAATATTTTATTTTGAGCCTTATAAACATAAGTATGCAGACAGTGTACAAGAGCAAACACAGAGACAAAGGTACAGGCTGAATCTGTCCAAAATCTTTGAATTTTGTTAACACACCTCCTTTGCACCTAATTGGCAAAAATATAATCCACATTTTAGCTTGAAGAGTGAGGAGTGGGAAGAAGACAAACTTATTTACTCCCACACCCTATTCATATATTTAAATAATGTGGTATAATCACTTAGTTTAGTCCTTAGTGTCAGTAATAAAACAATTAAGCTGGTTACACATGTACATGAAATGCAACAATGCATTACATGAAGTCAACATACAAAATATGCTGCACTTTAACAAGTGTTTAACTTTCACTTCATATACCCAATATATTACCATGTTAATATTACTGTTACTATTCATTATAAGATCATCATCATCATCACTGTGTCTGAAATGCAATGATTTTACAATAGACGTAAGTATAACGTATAACGTTTTTCTATTCTATTCTTTTCTTTTCTTTTCTATTCTGTTATATTATATTATATTATATTACATTATATCAAAATATATTATATTATATTATATTATATTATATTATATTATATTATATTATATTATATTATATTATATTATATTATATTATATTATATTATATTATATTATATTATATTATATTATATTATATTATATTATATTATATTATAACTATGGCCAACAAAGAAAAGTGGTATCATCAAATGTTAATAGCAAATAACCGAAAGTGGACACTTCTTGTAAAAATTAACAGAATTTTTGTTTTGGGGTAGACTTAGTAAACACACTTGGTCATATTAATCTTAAGCACATTAATTGTGGAATGTTTTTAAACCACAAAGACATTGATTCATTGTGTGGCCCTGAGCTCCACTTTCATATTGTAAGGTTTTGGCGTCACAGTGGCGCCGAACACCGACTCATAGTCGGGCTCTCCGGCGTCCTCAGGCCAAATGAACCTGAATTTCCTCAGCAGAGTCACCAGGATGAGGAAGAGCTCCATACGGGCCAAGCCTTCTCCCAGACACATACGAGGACCTGCACAAAACATATGAAACAGTGAAAAAAGTTCCACAATTATGTAAACAAAGAGGAGATGTGCCCATGTGTTGTTGCATTAACTTGATCCAATGTGGAAATATACAGTAAAAGTGACTGCATGTTTGTAAAGGGCATTAGTTCAATGTTTTAATGTTGATGGTGTGTTTTACTGCACCAGCAGAGAAAGGCATGAAGGCATCTGGTTTGACAAACTCCCTCTTATGGTTGAGAAAGTTTTCAGGGTTGAATCCATGAGGAAGCTTCCACTGTCCCTCCTCATTGAGTGCTGATGACAGGTTAGGGATGACTATAGTGCCCTAGGAAAATAAAGTTTTAGAATAATAACATATATACACACCTTGTTGCTCATGTTTCCTATAGGTAAAACCTATCTTACATCTTACCCCCCACCTTAACACATTTTCTCCAGTTCAGCTTTACCCTAATCTAAAAGCTTCTAGATTTGCCTCATTTGAAAGAAAACTGATTGTAACTTTGGTTACAATTTTGTTGCGTTTTCGTCTCTATTTGGTACTTTGTACAAGAAGCTTTTAGAGTTGGGTAATACCAACTGGGGACAGTGTGCTTGGTTCAGGTGAGGGTTAAGAGGTTAATCCAATACTGTTCCATTTTAGATGTGGAGTTAAAGTGTGGCACATAAACAGTACACAGTGTTCTAAGATGACTGTACCAGGTCAACAGTCAACACATTAGTTTGCACATTAGCTTTTGCATTTAAACTTTCTACTTCCTGTCTCTGTCGAGTGCAGACGTGATTTCTTACTGCTCCGAGCTTTCGTGCTGTTTTCCTGCCTCTGCGAGTGTCTTTGTCATTTTTAAGTCCTCCAAATCCATGACACAAGTGGTCGTTTGTCTTATCCCTGAATTACGACCATATAAGACGTCTACTAAAGCTCCCATTGAGGGTATGTACATTACATTTAACCCAATTCAGAAACAACTTTATTTTACGATTCCAAAAGTCAAACGCAAAGAAATGAATCACAATTTTGAAAAATTAGCCTCAATTGCAATATATGTTAGGGCAAATAGCAGTCCCAGGTCTTCAGCCCTGCCACACCTGTGGAGGAACTGAACGTCCAGCTGTGCCAAAGGCTCTCCAAGCGCGCACTGCGCCATTACGCACCACACCTCCCCAACCGCAGCAGCAGCCACAATATAAGTTTGTGATTCATTTCTTTGAGTTTGACTTTTGGAATCGTCGTCAAAGTTGTTCAGATACACTACGTAAAATAAAGTCGTTTCTGAATTGGGTTGAATGTAGGCTTGTGTCGTTTTCTATTGGAGGACAGTCTCTTTTTTCCCCCTGTGGATCCCCTGCTCACTGTCCTACTGAACCCCTAAGCTATGGAATTGATTAACTGGTTTCTCAGCGTAATTAATAAGGTTTTTTCACAACGTGGGGCGACAGAGGAGCTCATCTGCCCTGCCTGGATTTTCACAGCTCGGTTTGAGATGGATGTCTTTTGCTTTTACTTATTTAGACTCTTTACCTGCTTATTGGATTAGGCGCTGCCCTGGATTATCATAAATTTGGAAAGACAGCAGCTTGCAATCAGACCTCGCTGCTGTCCGTGGAAATTAACAAGCACTTTGGAGCATGAAGTGACCAAGTGATGGAATTACACCGGAAAGTAAAACACAACAATGGACTGTTATACGCGACCTGGCAGCTCGCTGTGGAGACGGACAATAGGTGGACTATATTTTGGGAGATAAAGGGATGAACTGTGAGGGGAGCTACCTGCTCTGGAGAACTGAACTTATGCTGAGACCAAGTAAAAGCCAATTAATTATACATTCATGAACTATTACTATAATTAGGGATGCACCGATATCGACACCAGCATCGGGTATCGGGCCAATACCACATGCTTGTACTCATACTGTACTCATTCATGAGGTCCCAATACCAGAAACCAATACCACCTCTCAGCGCACCTCTCAGCTGAGGAGAGAAGATAGCAACAGACTGGAGAATTCTTTAGTGCAAATACAATATTCCACATAGAGCTGACTTTATTACAGACTGCGCTCTCTAAATCAGAGTCTGTGCTGGATTTAACCAGAGCTTAATGTTGTTAGTGCTGCAGCGTCGTCTGCAGTGTTTACAACATACAGGCTAACGTTGCTAACACGCGGCTAGCAGTTTTGGCCATTCTGACGCCGTTTTATGCCCAGGGGTTTATTCATCTGAAAAACTAACCCAGTGACTAAAATGTCCTCAGAAAATCCAAATTAAAGAGATACAACATGTCCGTATTGAGCGAAAATGAGCTGGGGGTCGGCCCGATGTTCCCCGGTCCGATGTTCCCCCGTACCTCGGGGAACATCTGACCCTCCGAACGCCGGAGGGCCCGGTGTTCCCCGACTGCGCTTTGCCTTTACAATTAAAGTCCTGCTGTAAACTCTTTTAACCGATGCAAGCAGTGAACACGCGCCCCGCCTCTCTCTTCACCGCTTGGTACAGAGCGGCCCTGTGCGCGCAGATAAAGGAGCAACAGGCGGCCTGGTTTCGCTCATAACTAGCCTACTGATTAGGCTACTTTATAACATAGCCTACTATAAGTCTTGTAGATCTCGCATTGTAACAGCCTACAACATTTTTGTACAACCTCAGAATAAGAACGTGTCGCAGTTCAGACAAGAAAAGTAAAATTAGCAACACCAAACTCACCCACAGCCGCTTTTCTTTTTTGTAAACAGGTCTCCCCCCGTTTATCCTCGCAACCTGCTTGATTGGTTTTTTTCTTGTGATTGTCCGTGAGCCCCAGCGTAGTCCATCACGCGGCGTGCGGAGAGCCAAGTGCAGCGGCTCATGCCATAGCCGCTCCTAACTCTCAGCAAGTCTTTTCTGATGGCTGCACTCCAGCCTTATACACATTAAATTAGGGGTCTTTTTAGGAATGGGGCAACATGCATTGCGTCCTCACTACTCTCCTAGTGCCGCCGCCTGTCATGCGCGCATTACGCACTGTGCTTTGGCCATCAGACGCTCTGAGAGGCACCACTGAGGCCACTGAGACTGAATGACGTTGAACTATATTTGCGCCGCTATTTTTTGACATGAAAACGATCCATAGCCTATATTAAATGAGAACGTTGAGGAAGCGCAGCAAAGGAAAAGTGATCGGGGCTTATGGCACAATTACGCGGCATCACGTGTGGACCTGTGAACACCCAATTTTGTCCAAGCCCACCCCACGGTCCTGATCATTCAGTGTTCACTGCCTCTCCCAGGACAGAGACATCTGCGCGGTCTGTACCTTTGTCTGCAGGACGCGCACATCTGGCTGTCTCTGTGCAGATGCTGCATCGTGTACCAGTTCCTTGTGCCTCGACATGTCATCCCTGCTTGCACCCTCCGCTGTGACCGGCTCCAGAGAACACTACAGGCTAACGTAGTGTTGGGGCATGAGTAGCCTACTTATATTTGCTGATGATTGTTTTAGTTTTGCCTGATGAATGAAGAGCGCTGCATTATGCCTGTGCGTAAGTCTACCCTGATCGCATGCAGCGTTGGCACTTGTATTGACGGGGGAACATCGGACCCGGGGAACATCGGTGCGCACCCGAAAACGCTGTAGCGACTACACACGAGAAAATCTACATGGAGCTGAAGTAAAGACGAAAAGAGACAATTTAAAGTGCATATGACAGGTTGTAAAGTTTTGTCATTCTTCTTGATTAAGATAATAGCTGTTTTAAGGAAAATATCACAGTTTTACACCCATAAAATATAAGTTTGTGGAGACAGTATGATTAAAAAGTCAAAACTTTGGCTGAATTTGTCCTTAGCAACACCTTAGCAACAGTAGAACGCTTTTCAGTGGTGTCGACGTAGAAGAAGGTATGTACACTGAAAAGACAGCAGATGGCGCTCTTATTTACATGTATTCGGTTGTGTTTTTCTGATTTTTTGAGAAGGGGATAGCTGCAGACCCGGAGCTGAGACAGAAATACCGTGAAGCGAATCCACCGTGATAGTGCGCCCTCTCCTGGTAAAGACGGATAGCCTATACGACGGTATTAGGTCTTGGGAATATTGATTTTGATCAACTCAACGTATTTGAGTAGACTTTAACCGAGTTATTTCATTTTTTGATTTCTTGTGAACCAATTTTGAAATCGTAGATGCGTAGTTGTAAATTAGTAAAAACAATTAAAACAAATCCCAATTACATGCTACCCAAAAAATGCAATTGCAGGCTGTAAAGTAAATATATAATTTATTCATAATGATGTAGCTATTAAGGGTACCTTTTACTTTCTGTGGCAAATTATTGCATATTTTAATTGTAAAGAATCTTGGCAAGGAACGAGTTTTATCCTATAAATAAAAAAAATCCTATAAATAAAGGACAAATATAATTAAAAAAAAAAGCTTTGGCACCATTATTAATGGCACATTGTTGCATGTATCATTCCAGACTAGTTTTGACCGTATTATTATTATTGTCATTATTAGCCCAGAATTACAACATTTGAGTTTTACACATTAATGTGTAAACATCAGTGTTGATCTTTTTTTTGTGAAGTTGAGGAATTCAACAGAAAGATGCTGCTGAATTTAGGAAACAGGGAAGACCCTGAAGGTACAAATTGTATTTTTTACTTTGTTATTGCATCTGCAAGCTAACATTATTAACCCAATGATTTCTCTCCTTTCTTTACTGATTACAGCAATGGCCGGTTACCACAATAAACATTTTATTTTGTTTCAAATTATTGTCTCTATCCCTTATTGAACAAATGAAGGCACTGTCCTACAAAATACAATGAAATATTGGAGTAAAACATGCAGTTTTAATTTCATAAAATAACCCAAATAATAGTATATGTAAACTAAGTTACATGTCAACACTAAATTACACGTCTTTACCAGCAGAGGGCCCACTATCACGGTGGATTCGCTTTTCAAGATATTTCTGTCTCGGCTCCGGGTCTGCAGCTATCTATTATTGGAGATTTTTCGGAGATTTTTGATCAGATTTTATGGCTAGCTATGAACAGATGTCATGTTTGCACCAATATATTGGTAATTTACTTCAAATTATTGTAAGCTATTGTGTGTGTGGAGTCATTATTTGTATAAAATGCACTTCTAGTGGAGTTTTCTTCAGCTCAGGTGTAGCTTTTTTTTTTTTTTTTTTTACTTTATAATGTTCATTAAAAGGTTGCATATATGAACATGCAGCTTATTTAGTTTCTTTTTAATATATTTATTTTTTGCGAAGTTTGTTCTGCGCAGGAAATTAGCTCCTCCTTCACTTTCCTGCATCAAAACAAAAACATCCACCATGCTGACAGGACACACGTGCATCGGCATTTTGAGGAACAGCGGAACAACAGGACTATGTGCACACAAGAACTTTATTTGCCCGCGGAACTATTACGCTTTTCTGTATCCGTCCATCCATACCAGGATGGAGATTTTAGCTGCGTGTGGAGTATATATTTCTATGTGTGGAGCAGAGGCGAGCCTACACTGTGGCTAAGGAGACGATATTTTCCAAAACTTGGACATTATTTATGGGATACTTTGAGGACTTTTGAAGCATTTACACACAATAGAGGAGCGATGTCTGTGTTTGGTGAGTACTGTAAGTTTTTGTTTTTCTGCATGTTAAGTGAATCAACAAGTGGCTATAAGATACTGCTGCTTTGTGGTGGTTAGCTTCTTAGCTTGTTTAGGGAACATTTTAACATGAATCTTGAATGCAATTGTGTTAACTATGTATCTGTGAAAATGTAGTCTAATGTGTCATGCACTTTAAGTAACCATCTCAATACTATTGTTAAATAAAAATACATAAATGAATAAAGCACAGGCATTGGGGAGCTTTCAGACATGGACTTTTCTGTCTATGATGGACAGTGCAATAAAACTTAAAAACTATGTTGAATGAAAATAAAATAAATTAAAGTCGCAAGCAGCGATGGAGGCCCTCGCCCCGGGGCACTCCCCCCTTGCGACCATTTTGCTCGCTCTCGTCCCTTGTGACCACCTCTGCTTGCTCTCATCCCTTGCAACCACCTCCGCTCGCTCTCGTCCCTTGTGACCACCTCCGCTCGCTCTCGTCCCTTGCAACCACCTCCGCTCGCTCTCGTCCCTTGCGACCACCTCCGCTCGCTATCGTCCCTTGTGACCACCTCCGCTCGCTCTCGTCCCTTGCAACCACCTCCGCTCGCTCTCGTCCCTTGTGACCACCTCCGCTCGCTCTCGTCCCTTGCAACCACCTCCGCTCGCTCTCGTCCCTTGCGACCACCTCCGCTCGCTCTCGTCCCTTGCAACCACCTCCGCTCGCTCTCGTCCCTTGTGACCACCTCCGCTCGCTCTCGTCCCTTGTGACCACCTCCGCTCGCTCTCGTCCCTTGTGACCACCTCCGCTCGCTCTCGTCCCTTGCAACCACCTCCGCTCGCTCTCGTCCCTTGCAACCACCTCCGCTCGCTCTCGTCCCTTGTGACCACCTCCGCTCGCTCTCGTCCCTTGCAACCACCTCCGCTCACTCTCGTCCCTTGTGACCACCTCCACTCACTCTCGTCCCTTGCAACCACCTCCGCTCGCTCTCGTCCCTTGTGACCACCTCCGCTCGCTTTCGTCCCTTGCAACCACACTCTCTTGCTCTTGCCCAAACCTGCTCTCTCCACTGCCTCACACCCAACCTGGGGTCTCATTTATAAAACTGTGCGTGAAACTCTGCCTATGAGAGTCCGTACGAGCAAAACCCAAACTTCACGTACGGAGAAAAAAAATGAGATTTATGAAAACCTCCGTACGTGCAGCACCACGTAATCTCCCCTTCACTGATTCCACCTGGAGCAGAAATGTGCACACATGACCCCTCCTCAGGACACGCCCCCTGCACGCCTCCATTACACCATATAAGGACATGCCAAGTAACTTTTGAATGAGATTTACCTAAACATGAAGCGATAATGAGAGGGTTTTACCGAGACACTGGGGGCAGAGAGGGAGGAGCCTCACACCGCAGCAGTGACAGCAGAGGCCGGGTGGATCTTTACTCACATGTTACCGTTTTCTCAGAAAGTATTTGTAGAGTGCAGTGTCTAATCAATAAAACTTTTGGAAAAACACTTTAAGAACATAAAGAAGAGCCTTTAGACGCTGATTGTGATATTTGCCAGTGCCATTCACGGAGCTCAAACTTCCTGAAACTACAGAATAAGCTTCTAATCACTCGGATATTGTTTCTTGAGCTCACTGTACGTGTAGTCAGGGTTGGGGGGTGAGGCAGCGGTTCGCTTTGGGCGTGAATGTGGAGCAGATTCCGGGTGGTGAGAGAGAGAGAGGGGGAGGTTTTGGAGCTGCAGCGTGTAATTACGCAGCCTCTCTGAATGGACTTGTGCCTTGGACCAGCCCTCAGGGCGGTCTCTGCAGGAGTTCAGACTATGGTTAAAACGGTTCTGTTCGGATCCTTCCTGCTTCCCGCTCTGAGGAGGCGGCAGCGTGCTCCGGTGTCCGTGCATGAGCGTACATGAGCGTGCACGTCTTTGACAAATCTGTTCGTAATCTGTGACGCGAAGTATAAGAACAAAATATTTAAACACTTTACTCAAAGCCTATGGTTTAATTATTATATTTTTATTACCAATCAGTTCTGATGACTAAGGTGATGATTAAATAAAGAAGAAAGCTCAGCGGTTTAAAATGTGCACAAAACTTAATTTCCTCAGTGTGACTTCCCCTCGCTACTTTCCCTCGCCTCTCCTCGCATCTGTGCAGCGTTTCTGAAAAGTGCGGACTGCGTACGACAGATACAAACCTAGTGTGGTGGTGCGTAATGTTTCACGTTCAGTTTGATTTCTATAAATACCACCTTTGGCGCAGAACAGTTCATAAGGAAGGTTTTGGCCTCCTTTTGTCCGTACGTGAGCTTTATAAATGAGGCCCCGGGTCTCACTCTTGCGCCAGCAACAAAAGAGAAAGCACTAGAAAAGTGTCAAGGCCATACTTGAACTGGCAACCTCCTACACCATAGATAAGTGCACAATCACTGAGCTGTAGCTCCATGCTAATTGTGGCTTGATGTGGGCTACTCTTCTCTACATTATCGGGCCGAAGTTCATTTCCAGCGCGCCACCGGAGGAGAGAGGTCATTTCAGGTCATGTCCCCCCCATATATTTCCCCGATTGTTTTTGACATTTTCCCCAGTGTTGCCTCAATTGTTTCCTTACTATCCCCCATTTCTTTTTCTTTAGTGCAGCATATTTTGAAATAATTCTTTCCCCATTTTTCATAAGGGTGGGACAATAGGCGGCGATTAAAAAAAGAAAGAAAAAAGAAAAAAAGAGTTAAGGTCAGAATTGATCCTGCAGTCTCATGGTGGGAAGTTCAGGCTATTTTACCAGGGCTTCAGCCCCGGATGTTTTCACTCTAGCCCCAAATCAAATTTGATGGACAGATTTTTTTTTACGTGCGCAAAATTACATATGTTGTATTGTGCACCTGTGTCCCCAACCCGTGGCTTGTCATCCCCACAGCAATGTTCATGACCTGTGCGAGCAGAATGAGTTGGTGGATCATTTATCAATAGTTTGAAAGTATTTTTTTACCCAGACGCAAAAGAATCGGCAAGACACACGTGTCCCCCCTCTCTCTCTGGGCCTCCTCTCTCCGCTGTGACCGCGGCTCCAAAGAACACAACTACAGCAGATTAGCCTATCGAGCCATCGAACCTATATTTGCTGATGTTTGGTTTAGGTTTTGCCTCATGAACAGAGAGTCCATGCCTGTGCGTAAAGTCTGCCCTACGGGCCGCGTTGGCACAGGGTTCTTTAGACTACTCCTCTTCCTCTTGGTTCTCATTAAATACAGGCTGTATTTTTATCAACTGCATGAATATAACAGCGACGCAAATACTGATCAATGCCATTCACAGTGGCCTAGGTCGGAGCGTTTGATAGCCAAAGCATGTGCATCATGTGCGTAACAGCAGGCGGCGGCACTGGGAGAGGAGTGAGGACGCCCCGCGCGCGAAATTTGTATCAGCCCACCTGCTTTACTCGCTGCCCACTTACCAATTAGACCCTATCGCCGCTATTGTCATAGTGTAAAAGGCTCTGACACATGTCACGGTTAGTATAGGTATAGGTTGTACAGTTGAGAACATTCGGAGAGCAATGCTGGAGGCGAAACTGGCCGAAACACAAAGCAAAAGCTGCGATAAACAACATGATTTGGACTTACCGGTGAAGTAGCATACATGATCATGACACAGTATTTCCTCTCCAGCTGTTCGATAAACCGAAGAAATGGTCCTACTAAATAATAATAAATAAATAAATGGCATCAGCACAATTCTAATATAACTGCTCTTAAACTTTACTTAAGGAAATGTACATGAGTAAATTAACTAATTACAAACCAATCTGCTGGGGAAAAAAAGTACGAATGTTGAAGAAAATGCCTTGTACTCGTATCGGTATTCGGTATCCGGTATCGGCAAGTACTCAAATCAAAGTACTTGTACTCGTATCGGTTTTAGAAATGGTATCGGTGCATCCCTTACTTTAATACTTCTCTTCCTCCTGAGAGAGGAGGTTTAAGCAGCTGGACTGCCTATCTCTCCAATGCCAACACACATAATGGATTGTGAACAACTGCACACACATACCGCCTCCCTAACCACGCCCCTGTCGTTCCGCGTCTGCCTCATCACGTTACCTCTCCACTATAGCTCCAAACGAGGTCAAGATAGTTGCTATTTAAAGGGGCTAGATGCAAGTTGGCCATTTTATACTCACTACAGCCACCTCAGGTCATACTTGTAACTGCACCTTCTATATTAAGCTCGTGCATGACGGCAATTCGGACCCGAAGTAACAACTTTTTGAGTGACAGTTCAGGATTTTAGAGGCAGTTGTGGTGAACAGGTCTGGGTTCATAATGCACCATAGGGCATGGCTGGAACATGTAGGGGGAGGTCGGGCTGAAACAACTTAGCGATTAATCGACAACTAATCGATTACTAAAAAAGTTGTCAACTATTTCAGTAATCGATTAATCGTTTTCTAGCAAACACAGACTTGTACATTATAAATTTCATTAATGTCTGTCTTTGTCTCGTCCAATCAGAAAGCAGAATTAGAACAAAGAGCCTCCTACAAACGTCTACTTTTAGTTTACTCCATCAACATGTCCTCAAGTGGCGCCACTTTAGCTTATGTGATAAAAAAAAATGAAGAAATACAATTTCCATGCACCTTTCACAGCCAAGCGATTAATCGATTAATCGTAAAAATAATCGGTAGATTAATCGATTACCAAAATAATCGTTAGTTGCAGCCCTTGGGGGAGGAACATACTTAATTTTAACATTTTCCCTTTAAATATGGTTACGTGAAGTGCTACACTACAAAAGTATAATTACACAAAATTAAACAATGTGGATTTTCTAAGCAGATTAAAGGGGAAGCGTAGTAATACCAGGAGTAGTTTGGCGTCTGCACAGTAAAGTGAAGGTATTACTGTGCAAATTTCGAACTACTCCTGGTATTATTACGCCTAAACTAATTGTGCCGCCGTGAGATGGAAATCAACAAACATAAATTGATGTCTTAACTTACATCCATCCATCCATCCATTTTCTTCCACTTGTCCGTTGGCAGGTCATGGGGGCAGCTGTTGGAGCTGCCCAAATCACATTGCACCAGCCCCTTATGGCTCCCCCTGCAGGTGGTGGGTTCACAGAAGGACGGCCTCACAATTCTCAGGCCTGTTGGTCTCTCATAAGGGGCTTCTGAATCGCTCTTTGTCTGACCCGTCACTTAGGACCAGTTTGCCATGAGAGACCCTACCAGGGGCACGAAGTCCCCGACAACAGAGCTCCCAGGATCATTCAGGTGCTCAAACCCCTCCACCACATCAAGGTCGCGGTTCCAGGAGGGGTCTTAACTTATAGTAACATATTAACTTACTAGCTGAGACCCGGCCTTCGGCCGGGCCTTGCTAGTCTCCACATTTGATATTCTGAGATTGTGAGTGATTACAAAGAAATGTCCAACCCGTCACACAGTTCAGCTGTAGACCAGTGGTTCCCAACCCATTCCAGAAACTATGGCCAATGAGTAAAAGAATGAAGGCAAAAAACAATTTCAAACAAACTGCAATTGGAGTGTTTGATGCAGCC
Organism: Gobius niger; assembly: GCF_951799975.1. Taxonomy (NCBI): domain Eukaryota; kingdom Metazoa; phylum Chordata; class Actinopteri; order Gobiiformes; family Gobiidae; genus Gobius; species Gobius niger. The sequence continues at coordinate 24,405,553 of NC_136863.1, read as the reverse complement.
GTACTCCTTTCTTATAAAGTACGACAATATTTTCGCTAAACTCGGGGAACAGGATTCAAGAGACAGTGGAATAATTATGGATAAATATTAGGGGTTCAGCTTTAACGGTTTGGTTCACGGTGCAGGACCCGTGGTTTGGTCCATCACGGTAGTGTACAATAAAAAAATTAATGAGTAGGTTTTGAACTGAAATAGCCTAATGATCGTTATTAGACAGTATTTATAACCTTACAATAAAATTGGCAATGCTTTCAAAGCTGCTTTAGAATAAAATGTACCTCTGGGCTCACAATACGTGAAAGCAAAATAGAAAACAAATGGTACAGCAGCAAAGAAAAAAAAGAAAGAAAAAAAACTACGCAGTGCATGCGCTCGTTAAGTTGTAGTTTCATTTTCGCTTGTACTCACACGGAGGATATATCAGTCGGAGCAGCGCGTTTGATTAGAGGCTTGTGTTTGAGCAGGTTTTGGGCACGCACGCACACGCACACAGACACACACGCACACATCGCCCTGTTTGGATGCGCACGCACACATACATACACACACGCACGAACACACACACACGCGCGCACACACACATCGCCCTGTTTGGATGCGCGCACACGCACGGCAGTCAGATCTCGTGCACGCGCGTTTTTGTGACAGCGGGTTGTCCTCGGACAGCAGCACCACCAACCACGCACGCACTCAGTACTGTCGCCAGGCTTCCTGGTGTTCCCAAACGGTCTCCCATCCCAGTCCTAACCAGGCCCTTCCCTGCTTAGCATCCGAGGAACGGTCTCCCATCCCAGTTCTAACCAGGCACTTCCCTGCTTAGCATCCGAGGAACGGTCTCCCATCCCAGTTCTAACCAGGCACTTCCCTGCTTAGCATCCGAGGAACGGTCTCCCATCCCAGTTCTAACCAGGCACTTCCCTGCTTAGCATCCGAGGAACGGTCTCCCATCCCAGTTCTAACCAGGCACTTCCCTGCTTAGCATCCGAGGAACGGTCTCCCATCCCAGTTCTAACCAGGCACTTCCCTGCTTAGCTTCAAAGTCGGTATGGGAAATAAACATGGCGGCGCCCAGGCGGCGGCCATTGAGATAGCGTTTTCTATAATAGATAGCAAAATTAAGAAACCTTTTGTAATATGAACATTGCCCGCCTGTCATTTCACATCATAACAAACCTTGTACTTTGTCAGTCTGTAAATCTCCGGGTGAAACTCCTGGGGTGGCGTTGTGGCGTTTAAAGGACTTTTTAGAGCTTTTAGCCATGTTGTTATGCTATTTCCTTATCATAAACACCCCCAAAGTGTTTTTTGGCTTCATTCACACAATTCTCTAGCCTGGCTAACACCAGACTAAAATCACAAGTGATATTTAGTCTGGGTACCACCAATTCATTTTCTCGTAGGAGAGGTGTGGTTTACGATCGTCCATACTCGTTTATTGGGCGATACGGAAAAAAAAAAAAAGTCTATCATGCGTCTGCACGTAGCCATAGCCAATCGTATCATCGTATGAGATGACGTATGACGTACCCGCTGTAAACTTTTGAGCTAAAATTTGTAGAACAGGGTGCGGCCCGGGGGCCAAATGCGGCCCTCAGACTAATTTTTGGTGGCCCTCTGCCTTTATGCTGAATCGGGACACATCATCAGAGATAGTCCTTTTTATTTGAAATGTAATAATTCCACACAATTCTAACCTAACAACTAACCTTTTACTGTGAGACAGAGCTGGCATGAAGGTTTTGAGCAGAAATAAAGGTGTGGGGCGCAATTTAAACCTCTGCTAGTCAAAGGTTTTGCGGCACTAACTACCGATCTATGGCCCTTCACCCTGTGTACGCTTCAGTATGCAGCCCCCCATGAAAAAAGTTTGGACACCCCTGATTTAGAACAAGGTCTAAAGCTTGATCGAAAAATACCATCGTGTCTGCTGGTGTCATGTTGGATCCGTAAATACACTTTTTTTTTTTAAATCTGTAAATAAACTACAAGCTTCCGTATATCGAATAGCGCGTCATCGTCTTGCCGTCCCTCCTCGTTCTGTGATTGGTTCCCAAATCCATGCGAAAATTTCGGCCATGGTCCCCAGGCTGCTGTGCAGTTCAAAATGATTCGAGCGCACACAGCAGCATGGTGTTAGCCAGGTTAGCAATTCTCAGCAATCCTCCTGAATCCTGCTCTCTGAGCAGCTGCTCCGCCCTCTCCTGGTAAATGACTGACGTGCTCAGTTGTGTCGTCACAGTGGAATGGAAGTGCTCGGCGTCTGTACTTGTAATGCCTTACAGCATGATTTTAATTTGTAAAACAGCGTTTTCATTATTTCTGTCGTAAGAGAGAAACAAAGATAAAAAAAAGGATGTGCCCGAGGTGCTTCCAGGTCAGCTGGAGCCAAGACAAACACGTCCCCTGAGCGTCTGAACAGATAAGTCATGTTTGCGCTGCAGCTGTGAAGATGGAGCTCGTTGTAACTTACTCTGGACACACCTGTTCTTTTTTCTTACCTAACGATGATGTCACGGAGAAAAAGAAGCGCGTTTGGCTACGAGGACGAGAGTTTGTTCAACCTTCCTATAGAAGCCTCTTCTTTAGGAAGGTTGAATAAACTCCCGTCCTCATAGCCAAACGTCCAAAGTTGTTTTTTTCTCCGGGATTTAGCGACTATCACCAAAATAGTGTTTTTCTGTGACTGTCTCTTGATGGATGTTTGGTGAACCTTCGCCAGAATCAAAGTGGATTAACTTTTATAACCAACGTGAATCCCACGTAAACAGCGATGGACCAGAGTGGTGAGTCAATCCAAACGCGTGTTAGCTCGTGTGTTAGCCATTTTTGAAGCTGTGTTGCAGATGTCAACTCATTATAACTGCATCGTGAAGTAACTTCACTTATTGCTGTTTATTTATATTACAGTAAAGTTGTACGTGCGGAGAGAGGGGGCGGAGTTAACTGAATCGAAGCGTTTTGTCTTCCGGGTTTGAAAAATACCTCCAGAAAACACATATATTTATCACAAAAATGAGTACTCCATAATGGTAGAGGTACAATAGATCATATAAATGCCTATACTTAACTTTGGAATGGCTAAAATAGCATGATACAGATCCTTTAAAGCTAAAGTAATATCAAAGTTAACCCTTGCCACATAAGCAAGGAAGTAAGGAAATAGTGATTGGCAACTGTTGGTACACACCAACTGGAGACTAGGATTAATGGTCAAAAAGATAATAATATATTATAAAAAATAATCTCAATGATAAAACAGAAATACTCTTACTTACTTTAGGAATGGAGTATCCCATCAGCTCTGTGTCTCTAGTGGTTGTGTGGAAAAGACTGAGTGGGAGAGTGTCCGCTATTCTCTGACTTTCATGCACCACAGCCTGACAAAGCATCAGTGAGTTATGAAAATGGACAAGAATTAAACAGTCACTATGCAGCAAATTTGTGGAGACTAATTCTACCTGGACATACGGCATGTTGTGTCTGTCTTCAAAAGCAACAAAGTCCTTTCCTTTCAGAACTTGATCAATCTCCTGTTGACAGCGCTCTGCATACGAAAAAGACAGATAACATTTGCTCACTCAGAAACTCACTTATCTGTTATCATACCCTGGATGCGAGGCTTAGTCATGAGGTAGAGGAATGCAGTGAGCAGTGTGTTGGACGTGGTATCTGTCCCCGCAGCGTGAAGATTGAGACATGACATCAACAATTCTTCAGGAGAAAATGATGTGCCGTCACAAACTCTCTGTTCAAATGTAATGAATATTCAATTATTTGTCATCCGTTCCAGTCCCTACAAAGGCTCTCTGTACAGACAACCTTATCCATTTCATCCAGGTAGCAGTCCACAAAATGCCGAGGCTGCCCTGGCACTCTGGTCTTCTCGTGCTCATTTATTATTGACGAGGTCATGACTTTTAATTTCTAAGACACAAAAACACAAGAGGCAATGAATCAGAAATATGTGGAATAACTGGTTTTACAGAAACATTTTGGGTTTATTGGAGAGACTGACCTCCATTATCTGAAACCCTTTGGTGAAAGGTAAAGGCAAGAAGCGCACCCAGAAAGAAGAATTATAGACCTGCAAGAAAAAACAATGACCAACACAATACACCAATATGTTTATGATTTTCAATATATTTAAATAGAAATGGAGGCTTACAAAAGCCCAGGGTCCGTTCATTTGCTTGTTAACCTCTGAGAAACCGGCCACATACTTTTTCATGAATTCATCCCCATAGTCAAATCGTTTCCCGAACAAAACCAGGCAGATCACATTGGAGGCAATGTTATGAAACATAACTTGAGCCTTCAGAGACTTTCCTGAGCAACAACAAATATACATTTGTAGTTCTTCTTGGCACTTAAATGGCAACTATATGAAGAATAAATCAGTTTACCTGTGTTTTTCTCCAGATCATTGATAGTGATTTGTAGCTCTTCCAGAATCCTCTGCTCCATAGACTGTTTGCCCAAACCAAAGTTTCTCATGGTCATCAAGGAGAAGCGACGGTGCTCTTTCCATTTATGACCATAATCAGCTACAATTACACCTGCACGCACATATTAGTATCAGTAGAAATAATTAACATGGATTTTAATTGGACAATAACAACATTCCTACATTTACAGTTACCTCTATCCTCTACAATCGCATTGACGTACATGTCCTTAGGTCGTCCTGCGAAGTCCACAGCCTTGTTCACCAGAGCCTCCTTTAGAGCCTTGGTCCCACTCACCACCACCACAGCGCTGTGTCCTATGTACAGGCTGTAGACGTTTCCATAAGTCCTCCTCAACTGGAAGTAAGACAAAGTAATTAAATAGGTGAGATTTAATCACTGATGCTAACACATGTATCCATACTCGTTTATTGGGCGATACGAAAAAATAAAAAAGTCTATCATGCATCTGCACGTAGCCATAGCCAATCTCATCGAATGCAATTTCTCCATCTGTGAGATCAATAAAGTATCATCTTATCTTATCTTATCTTGAAACGTCCTGAAAGCATAGACTGATATGCACAAAAGTCACCCAAAAGTAAAGTATACTGACCGTTTCAAGGTACTTCAAAGGGTGGTTCACAGTCAAGTTGAGTACATTTCCCAAAATTGGCAGTGCAGCGGGTCCAGGAGGGAAGTTTTTGGGCCTTCGAGACCTGAACTGAACCAACAAGAAGCAGAAACATACCCACAACAGCAGCAGAGAGACGAACATGATAAGACCAGAGAGAGATAAGAGAATGGAGAAACATTTGCTTAAATAAAGGATTACATAGGAAGTACAAAGTTTAGTAGTTTGTGTAGCCACGCCTCCAATGATAGTGGATTTTGCTTTGATGCAAAAAAGCAAGCCTAAAGGATTCACTGAATCAGTTCCAGATAAACATTCTTGTGGTACCAGATTTTAAACCTTAAAAGTAGATGATAATGCGTCCACTGTCATTGATGGTGTAAAGATAAACCAAATATTTACCTCAGCCAAGTAATTGTATGGGGCTGCTTACCTTCAAAACAATTAAGGAGAAGTAATAGGTGCTGTAAAAAGTTCCTTTTTTATTATTATTATTTTGTTGTTGTTATTATTATTATTATTATTATTATTATTATTATTATTATTATTATTATTATTATTATTAATAATAATAATAATAATTCCGTTGTCCTCATATTCTGAACCAAAGACAATATTTGTAAAAAAAATGTGTACAGCTGACATGGGACTATGAATAAAGGTAACATTTCACTTGTTGTTTGTTAATGTTGAGGTCAATCTTGCAAAAGTCATCAAATATCAAGTTGAAACACAGTTTCGGGTCATTCTGACCTGAAGGCAACAGAGTTAAGTAAACATAATTGATTTGTTTACTTTTGCACAAAAAGTAAACAGTAGCCTGTGTGGCTACTGCCACACAGGGGTCTTTTAAACATGAGCTGCTTTTCCTTGTAGTATGAAATATAAATATAATTTCCGCGTAGCCTTCAGTCCCGCTGTCACTGGGCTGTGTGCGGATGCGTAAACCAGCCACTAAATGCTGTAAACTTTGTTTGAACGCCTTAACCTGTTCAGGACCGCCGTCCCTGATCAGGGACTGATTCCAGTTCCATTTACTTGCATACAGTATTTAGGCAAATTATATTTCGACCAATATAGACATGTGGCACAGATTTTTAAACAGGCAATTCTCCCCAAAACATCTATTCCAGTCATGGAACACTTTCACTTAAATCAAAACATTAATTAAGGACAGAAAAATAAAAAAAAACATGAAAATCGAGCATTCAAATTAAGCATTTCTTATCCATATTAAATTATTTGTGGTCCAATCATAGGTTGACTGGATTTTTTTGGTCCAAAATACTCAAGTAAAATCTAATTCAACAAAAAATTCAACAAAATACTCTTTTTGGAAAATTTGGCTCATTATTTTCAATTTTCACAGTCAGAAATTACCTAAAAATACTCCACAAATGAGAAAATCTTCTTGTAAACAAACTAGTTCTGTTCCCTTAATCCTAATGACTATTCTCTTCAAAATGAGCCATTTCCCAAAGAAATCCATTGATATTTATGCTGGCAGTGCTCAGTGGGTGCCAGAAGCACATGTTAGCCACATGTTAGCCACATTAGCATTTACGCACAAACTTGTCTAAAATGTCCACAGGGCCATTGATTTCACAGTGGACAGTGGTACATCTGTGTAGAGGTCCATTGTCTCTGTCCAACAATATGCCATAGTCCATATCAACAGTGAATGAAGATGTGTAACCCCCAGATTCCACATTCTCCGCGCTCGCCCCGCTCCGCTCCGTTCCACTCCGCCCCGACCTCTGCAGCAAATGCGTTGCTTTGTTGAACATTCAGAAACATTCCACATCGTCCACTCCGCTCCGAGGGGCCTACGTCGCCTCTCCGCCACTCCGCCTCGCCACGATAAAAATACGGATCAACCCTATTTTCAGGTCCGTCTGCGCCCCGTCGGCTCCGGCCGGATCAAGCTCCACAGTTCAGACCGCACCAAACGGGAAAGAGAACAACAACAATATCCGTATTTTCAAAGTAAATAACCTCCGAGCGGACTTTATTTTAACACAAAGTGACCTCGATAATTCCCTCTGGGGAGTTTGTTATCACAAAAACAATCACACGACCCGATTAAGCTTCTGTTGCTTTCGTTCACGTAACTTTTTTTTCTGCCTCTCTCTCCCTCGCGCATGAGGGGGGCACAGGCTTCATGCTTCAACGCGGTATAGCTCGCATGCTCATAAATAGTTGTTTATTATTCTATTGGGAGTTTTATTTCTCAAAGTCGTTGCTTTGTGCGCGTGCTCCTCGTGGAGCTGGAGCACTGGCGGAGAGGACCAGGGCGGACTGAAGTGGAGACTGTGGGCGTTGATGTCGCAGCCGTTCGGAGTCGGGGCGGAGCGGAGTGGAGCTGAGCGCACAGGCGGATGATGTGGAATCCCGGGGTAAGGGGCTCTTTTCTGAGTAAACAAGGCGGCCATTTTGTTTCGGGGGAAGGTGTGACTGACGCACCTTTGTGCACTGAGATAAATATGGAAAAGAAATCACCCACTTCATTTTGCTTTGATTTAGTCCATTTCTGGGAGGTTAGTTGTTACTGCTACACTTTGTTTGACACATTTGTGAAAATATTTTTGCTTTTATAACATTTGGCACTTTGGAGAGGTTTGTGCACAATGCTAATGAGATATAGCACCAAAAAATGGAAAAGTTTACAAATCCAACATACTTGGACCTAGACTTCTGAAATTTTGCACACATTCTGAGTACCAGTAAGGCTACAACTGTACTCAATTTGGAGTGTGTGCTATGAAGTATATTTTCAGGAAAGATATTTCAGTTTATGTGTAATTTTCGATATATAAAGAACCTTTTTGCATGTTTTTGTCACAATGTCCTTCTAAATGTACAAAGATAAGAAGCTACTTCTTGTCCTGATTCCTATGATGGTTCACATAAGCAATTTGGACAAAGTATGTTGTTTTAACAGTAATTTTAATATGGAGAGGGGACTGTTTAATTTAGCCAGGCGAGAGTACATCAAAATAGGTGGTCCTTAACAGGTTAAAACATCGAAAAGCCCCCAAGATTCCTGTTGATTAATCCAGCTCTTGCATTGTCGTTCTGGAGGCCGCCTATCTGCGCTGTAGGTACAGTCCATTGTTTCAAACGTTTTCCTGTCCGTAAATCTCCACCTCTTCACTGTCTTTAGAAAACTTTTAATGCATCCAAAAAAAACATGTCATATTTTCTCCTGCCTTTTCGCACTGTTGCCTATTGATTAGATGCGCTCCGTCGGGAAACCAAACACGCGTGTGGCTAATTACCATATGTAAACATAGATGCGCTGCTTTTACGAAATTAATCCCTATCTTTCGACAGTTTCACTCAAATATATAAAGTCACAGCAAGTCATTGAGAGTCATTGGCCTCAAGTCCAAGTTAAGTCTCGAGTCCCAAACAAGTCCCAAGTCAAGTCAAGTCTTTTTGGAGCTTTGGTCAAGTAAGTCTCAAGTCCCGAAAATTGCGACTCGAGTCAAGTCATGTGACGCGAGTCTCCCACCTCTGCTAACTAGCTAACACAATGAATAATGATCCCGTAAGGTCCCGCTCCACTCTTACCCTAAAATACTTGAAAAGACAGGCATTGAGACAAGTTCTCATGTTGGTACATTTATTTGAAGAAATGTCAACAGGTAGCGTCAGCAGTCACGACCATGCTGCTCAAAGTGAAGTGTGTACAAAGAGGACTTTTTTCTATCTTATACAGAGTAGGGCGGGCTATGATTCAAGGGTGAATTGTTGTCATTATGTGTTCAGAATTAGTGTATGAGAGAAGTGGTGGAAGTTACGCTGCCGGAAGCGCTTTGACCTCGCTTTAAGACTCTTTTCAGCACCTGCTCTTCGGATACAACCGCAACAGAGCCACTGTTTCCTGGAAGGAGTCTGCTACTTTGCAATCATTTACCAGACCCCTATCGTGCCCCATTAGCGGTTATGTGTAAGCAGCAATGATGTGGCGTAGCTGCACAAGTTAAGAATGTGTGAAAACAATGGGTGGGAAAGAAAAATGCTCTAAAACTATCAGTAAACTATGCTCAAAATCGTCCCCCTTCTTGACGGAAAGAAAGCTTTAGATGTGCCGGTACCAGGCATGAAAAAATACAGACAAAGCCTTATCAAAAGTGCAACTTTTCACATCAAAGTAAAGGAACTATAACGATGTGTTGTTGATCGTTTTGAGGGTATATATGTACTATTCATAACGCCAGAAACGAGATAAACTGTCTATATCAGGAAAACTGACCTTCCAATTGTGTCCTTTCAGTGTGCGGAAAATGCCATCAGACAGTGATTATTCTGTCCTTCTGTCATTCCACATTCTATTAGTTTTTATTTACTGGCGCATTTCTTCGTTTTCCCACTAGGTATCAGTATTATCCCACAGTTTTTGGGGTCTTCTTTGTTTACTGTGTGTGCCCGGTGGTTATTTGTTTGTAAAAGTAGTGTGAGGAATATGTCTGAAGGTGTTGACGTGCAGAGTTATAAAGCGCCACATTCATATAGAAACAAAAAAAAAACCTGTCCCTATACGCCCTCTTCATTTCTCTTATAGGTCTGGTAAGTGTGTTGCTCATGAGCGCCAAGCTGCCTTCATGTGAGACAGTGGCGTCATCTATTCTGTTACACTACCTAACAAATTGAATCATGTTTTGACCCAACCTGCACTTAAACCGTTTTTTTTCCTAAAATTTGGGGGGGTTGGTGCTTTTACGAGGAACCCTAATACACTCACAATTATTATCTATTTACCGTTTTATCAAATGAGGGCGCTTATTTTATTTCCCTACGTGTGTGCTTTGTACATTACGTGTTGACATCTCAATCAATCAGCAGTTTAACCTTAGCTTTTAGGGAATAACTTAGTATAGACCAATATGAATCTTATAGAGTGGTCTTTTGCCTGAATATCCTCACTGTGAAGTACAGTGCAGGGAGAATCATGGTGTGAGGCTGTTTTGTTGCCTCAGGGCCTGGACAAGGTGCTATCATCAATAGAAAAATTAAATCACAGGTTTATCAAGATATTTTGCAGAAAGACCTTAGACATTCACAGCGTGGAATAAGTAAGTGTATTAAATCTCTGCTGATCCTTCTTTTGCAAAACGATCAGGATGAATCTTGGACCATTCCTCTATACCAGGGGTGTCCAATGTGCGGCCCGGGGGCCAAATGCGGCCCTCAGACCAATTTTTGGTGGCCCTCTGCCTTCTTGCTGAATCAGGACACATCATCAGAGATAGTCCTTTTTATTTGAAATGTAATAATTCTACACAATTCTAACCAAACAACTAACCTTTTACTGTGAGACAGAGCTGGCATGAAGGTTTTGAGCATAAATAAAGGTGTGGGGCACAATTTAAACCTCTGCTAGTCAAAGGTTTTGCGGCACTAACCACCGATCTATGGCCCTTCACCCTGTGTACGCTTCAGTATGCGGCCCCCCATGAAAAAAAGTTTGGACACCCCTGCTCTATACAGACCTTTGCATGAGGCACTGTATGCAAATTGTATGCCTTGAGGTAAACAGATAATATTTAGTTAATCAATGCGTGTCAATGTGTTTGTGATGCAAACACAGCACTGATTAATGGTTCAGTTAATATTCTGTAACAATTTGTCCTATCATAGTTACGCAGACGATACTCAAACCTATGTTTCAAGCCATAGAAATGTCTCACGCATAAACTATTACTCACTGATTCTTTATTGTGTGGCCCTGAGCTCCACTTTCATGAACGTTTTTGACCATTAGCATGTTAATGGAGAGGTTATCTTCAACCTGTTTGAAAATTAGGTTTGAATGGGGAGAGACAGAGGAAAATAACAGGAGGTGGTGTTCGGGGGGGAAAAACCTGTTTGTTCTCTATTTGAAGTAATTAAACCGGAGAAGAAAGGTGGCAGTGTGTGTCAGTGTGGCAGTGTCCTCCTTACAGCTGTGAATCAGAGCTGAGATTTCCAAGGCTGCCACAAGTTTTGTCATGGAACTGAGCATACAGTGCCTCTCGTAAGTATTCATACACCTTGAACTTTTGCACATTTTGTCATGTTGACAACCCTAAACATAAAGATTTTATTTTGATTTTTTTACTGAACGTTCACACACAAGTAACAGACAACTGTGAAGTGAAAGCAAAATGATACATGATTCCGTTATTTTTCAAAAAATAGAAAACTGAAAAGTGGGGCGTGCATAAGTATTCATACAGCATTTTCTGAGTGCATTAAATTGCCTTTATAACATTCCTAATGACGGCAGAATGTTCACATCTTGGCCTAACCATTAAATAGAGGCCACCTGTGTGTAATCTACTCTCAGTATAATTTCAGCTGTTCTTTTAGGCCCTCAGAGCTGTGGTCGGAGTGTATTGGTCACTAAACAACATCATGAAGGTCAAGGAGCACACCAGAGAGGTCAGGGATAAAGCTGTGGAGAAGTTTAAAGCAGCGTTAAGTTATACAAAGATTTCCCAAGATTTAAACATCTCCCGCAGCACTGTTCAATCCATCATTCAGAAATGGAAAGAGAATTTAAGCACCATGGTCTTACCCCACCTCAAAATTAAAGAATGCAAAAAAAATAAAAAAATAAAAATAATAATAATTAAAATGCATCGTTACAGTCTTAATTAACATAACAGCTAATTATATTAATTGACCTCCCAACTCAGGTTCTTTACGGCGACCTGACGTCAGTAAACGTCACTTCACTTGAATACCGACGGCACCTGCCTGCTCACAACACACACACTTTCTACTCATACGGTTTTTCAGTATCTATGAGAAAGTTCAAAGCATTTATTTTTTACTACAGTCTCTTTGATGAGACGTCTGCGTTATCCCAAACGCTAAGACGTCCAGCGTATTCTAAGTTGCGTTAACCTCCCTACGCTGTTTCAGTGTCCCACTGTAGGTGCCTTTCCGCCTCCACTTAAATCACAAGGACAAACTTACGACTTGAACTTAACTTTCGTTGTTCACAGTACAAATTTGGATTATTCTTTTACGCTCTAAGATATATCGTAGCATATACTCACTCAGTTTCCTTGGAGACCCCTCAGTGAAGAAAACCAGACCCTGGAATATCACTTTCTATACCTTATTGTGTGGATAAAGTATAAGAAGAGCGATACCCGACAAGGAACAAGGACCGGAAGCAGACTTAGTCTAAACAAATTTTAACTCGAAGCCAGGCGCTGCGTTTTGTGGATTTATTAAAAATATTACAAAAATGGAAAAAGTAAAACAAGAACACAGCGGTTACAGCCTGTCCGAGAAGGAAGGAAGAAGACCTCCTCTCGGTTTCAACACAACTTCTTATATACTCTCTGACTTTGTCGTCACAACCTCGTGTTTACCATTTAATCAAATTATACACGCGTCACATGTTGAAAACTCGTGATGAGCAGGCCCCATGCTAAAAACATAGGATACCATTGTTATCTTGTCCTGCATTGATCATGTGCCTTTAGGCATGTGATGGGGCCGTGACAGAACCAATTTTTTGGACAAAAAGGGCCTTGTTTTAAGTCACCTGCCTGGCACATGCTCAAGTCACGAGTTGCACACAGTTGTGCCATCAAAAGAAATGCAAAAACTAGATTCAAAGTCTTATATGAATAAGGTAAAATAAAAGTCTAACATTAGTAATCCATGCATATATGTGAATACTTTTTAGTAAAACAACATTTTCATTACATTTCTTTCATTCTAAATCTACTTCTGTGTGCTTTGTATCAGTAACCATACACATCCCATATTTAAATTCAAATTTTAGTTAACTTTATTTAAATTTGAATTCACATGTTTAACATAATAATAATAAAAAGAAAATTAACGACAAATGTAGAGGTGGATATTAGCCAGGTAAAAACACTATTCGATCAAGTGAGCAGACCCTCCTCATCTGGTCAGTGGGTTGCTCTGAGGTGATGGAGTAGTCCTTGCTCTGCGAGCTGCCTCCCCAGGGTCAGGCAGCAGCAGAGTTTAAGCCCCTGGTCTTACATCCACTTCAAAAGGGTTTTGAACTTATAAGTAAAAATGATTAATAAATAAATAAAATAAAATTATAAGCATTGTATAATTGGAAAGAAATGTCTTCTATTTGATTGATTTTACTATTCTATATTTTAGTTGTATGACTATTACTATTATTATTATTATTAGTATTTTTTTCTTGCTCCTTTCTATGTTGCCAAACTCTCCTTCTCTTGTGTTTCCCCTATTAACATATCCAAGTCGCACTTCGCATTTCATACAGGCACGCACACACATGCACACATGCGCGCACACACACACACACACACACACACACACACACACACACACACACACACACACACACACACACACACACACACACGCACACGCACACGCACACACACACATGTAAATGTTTAAGGTAGCACTTCTAACTTGTGTCTTTTTTTTGTTGTTGTATAGAATTTGTTTTATTATTATTATTATTACACGTCAGTGGACTTGTCTACTGTTTTTGTATTGTTTGTCTGCACTACCTTAAATAAATTTTTTAAAAAAAGAATGAAAAAAAAAAAAAAAAAGAAATGGAAAGAGTAAAGCACCACTGCCAACTTACCAAGACACGGTCGCCCATCTAAAATATTAGATCAAACAAGGAGGACACTGGTAAGATATACAACCAAGTGCCCCAAGATAACTCTGGAGGAGCTGTGAAGTCCTGCCTCTGAGCTGGGGGAATCTGGACATGGGACAACCATAAGTCGTATCTACACAAATCTGGCCTTCATGAACGAGTGGAAGAAGAAAGCCATTATTGAAAGGAGGCCATAAGAAATCCTGTTTGAAGTTTGCTGGAAGTCATATGGAGGACACAGCTCCATGTGGAAGAAGGAGCTTTGGTCAGATGAGACAAAAATTAAACTTTTTGGCCCAAATGCAAAACGTTATGTATGGAGCAAACCTGACACTGCTCATCGTCCTGAGTGCACCATCCCCAGTGTCAAATATACGGGGGGGAGCATCATGCTGTGGGGCTGCTTTTCCTCAGCGGGGACTGGGGAGATTGTAAGAATAGTTAGGAACATGGATGGAGCCAAATACAGGGACAAATACAGGGCTGGGGCGGAGATTCACCTTCAGCAGGACAATGACCCTAAACACAAAGATAAATCTACAATGGAATTGTTCAATAAAAACATATTAATGTGTTAGAATGGCCCAGTCAAAGTCCTGACCTAAATCCTATTGAAAATCTGTGGAATAATTTGAAAACTGCTGTTCACAAACGCTCTCCTTCTTATTTGACAGAGCTTGGGTTGTTTTGTAAAGAGGAATGGGCTAAAATGTCAGTCTCTTCATGTGCAAATCTTGTAGAGTCATACCCCAAAAGACTTGCTGCTGTTATTGAAGCAAAAGGGGGTTCCACAAAGTATTCATTCATGCTGTATGAATACTTATGCACGCCCCTCTTTTCGGTTTTCTATTTTTTGAAAAATAACAGAATCATGTATCATTTCACTTTCACTTCACAGTTGTCTGTTACTTGTGTGTGAACGTTCAGTAAAAAAATCAAAATAAAATCTTTATGTTTAGGGTTGTAAACATGACAAAATGTGCAAAAGTTCAAGGTGTATGAATACTTTTGAGAGGCACTGTACGTGTAAAAGTGTGATGAACCGGAGAACAAAAAGAATAAGCCTTTTGTTGGGGATATAAAAAGCGCCAAGCGTCTGAGACAGAAAATTCTGTCATAAAGGAGTTGACAACTTTCGCCGAACGGGACAAAGTTGCTATTTTACTAGAGGATCTATCCAACTGAAGGTCCAGCCAACAGTTGAAATCCCCTCCCATTATCAAACGATAAGAGGACATATCTGGAATTCGAGCAAACATCTGTTTAAAAAAGCCCGTCATCGAATTTGGGATTATAGATATTAACCAAGGCTTTGGGAACATTATGAATAGTACCAGTCACAATAAGATATCTACCATTGGAGTCAGAGATCGTTTGCAAATATACAAAAGGGACAGATTTACGTATCAATATTGCCACCCCTCGAGACCTGCTGTTAAATGACGAATGATAAATATGACTTATCCAATTCTTTTTTTAATTTCATATGATCCAAATTTTTAAGATGTGTCTTTTGCAGATAAATAATGTGGGCCCCCAGTTGTTGAATATGGTGTAGTACCTTACTGCGCTTTAAAGGATTGTTGAGCCCTTTGCAGTTAAAGGTGGAAAAACAGATTTTTTTGTCCTACAACAGCTGTTGTTGGTGTGGTCGCCATATATTATGATATCCTAACCAATTTGAGAATAAATTCCGCTAGACAGTAAGGGTATTTTTCTGCTTTTAAACACATCTGGCCTGAAGGCCACAGGAGTTAAAGGGATATTTCAGTATTTTTGACATAGGGCCTCATTTTAGTTATCCAGAGTGTTGCTGATTTCTGGAGATATTTGTTTTTGTAAGTCATGCAGTTCTTATATTTGAAGAGTTTCGTGGTGCAAGGCTAGCGCATTTCAGCTAGCCTGCATTAAAAACAGTCTGACACTCCACAGAGCACCTGAGGCAAATCACTTATAATGCCAGACTAACAATATCAATGTCTGTGTCGATAGAATAATTTTTGGAATATAATTGACCTTGCATCACATGAATGATCGCATTTTGAGGGACTATTTTCTAGCAGATCACTCCGTCGCTGCGTAGCTTATACAAACACGAAGCAGATGCAGCTCAAATATAAGGTATTTTAAATGCAAAATGGTTAA
Source organism: Gobius niger (assembly GCF_951799975.1). Taxonomy (NCBI): domain Eukaryota; kingdom Metazoa; phylum Chordata; class Actinopteri; order Gobiiformes; family Gobiidae; genus Gobius; species Gobius niger. Next base: position 24,389,703 of record NC_136863.1, on the reverse strand, counting down.
AATTATTCTATCAACACAGACATTTATATGGTTAGTCTGGTGTTATAAGTGATTTGCCTCAGGTGCTCTATGGAGTGTGTCAGACTGTTTTTAATGCAGGCTAGCTGATATCGTAGAAATGTGCTAGCCTTGCATTAGCCTAGCGCCACAAAGCTCTTCAAACAAAAGAACTGCATGAATTACAAAAAAAAAAATCTCCAGAAATTAGTAACACTCTGGATGACTAGGAAATGAGGCCCTATGTCAAAAATCCTGAAATATCCCTTTAAGTAACAATAAATGATTTGCTTACTCTGATAAAAAAAAAAAAACAGTAGGCTACTGTAAAACATTATCAACTTCAGGAACTAACAAAATAATACAGTGGGCCCAATTTCTTTTGGCGGGGGAAGCACACGTGAGAACGGCAAAGGGCACCAGGCAAAGGGGCAAGTGCTTGAGCACCACTTGAAAAAAAAAAAAAAGAAATGTAAAAGAAAAATAAATCTGTGTAAAAAAGTCAGTGTCAAAAGGTCAGTGTTTCGCAGCTTCGAACCATGAAAAAAATTTAAAAAAATACAAAATAAAGTCACATTGCGGGAAGAAGATATTTAATGACACATAATGACGCCTTTCAACAATTTTATAAACACTGGGTTGAGGTGCCCTCTAGTGGGCTACCTTAATGCCAACTAGAATACAAGCATTACAAAGCATAATCAGATTACTGGGTCATATTGCACAACAATGATACAGTATTTAACAATGGTGGCCTATTTGGTCTATGAATAGCCAAACAGTTGTTATTTCAAGCTACTATCCAAGCCTAATAAAATGCTATACTTGCTATACTTATTTACTTATTAATAGGTCGGGGCATGGTTTTCTACTATCAATTACTTTTTGTCTTCGCTAGAAAATGTTTGACAAAGTGTTGCACAAGTTACAACATCACACGAGTTGACCTTGACAGTGGGGCCATTCAGCCAAATCTGTGCCTTTTCAGTTTTGAAAAAAAAAAATTCCACTGAAATGATGAGGGATATCATTCTGGACTTTAAAATTGGCTCATGTACAAAATTAGTTATCTCAATTCAAGCTTGTTTGGGAATTTAATTTCTACAGTAGAGTGCACTGATTCTACATTAGGTGGTCCTGAGCTCCACTTTCATATTGTAAGGTTTAGGCGCCACAGTGATGCCAAACACCAGCTCATAGTCGGGCTCTCCGCCGTCCTCAGGCCAAACGAACCTGAACGTCCTCAGCAGAGTCACCAGGATGAGAAAGAGCTCCATACGGGCCAAGCCTTCTCCCAAACACACACGTGGACCTGGATAAACACATGTGAAACGATTAAAAAGATGGATGGGGATCAGTGGGATTTGCAGATTTGCAGGTAAGATAATGGAGCATGCCCGTCGGGGATTGACATAGATAGGATGACATTTATTTAAGGAAGCTGCAAGAAACCCCCCAAATAGTGTACTCAATCTGATGCAGCAGATTAATGAGGCACAAATAAGTCAGGCTGAGGTAAGAGACAAATTCAGCACAATTTATTTTAATATAGTTCATATATTGTGAGAACTAAAAACAGTTATAAATATATTTATATTCAACTAGTTCTCTTTCACCCTTTGATAAAAGGAAAGATCATTTACCATGACTTTGATGTTGATGATTCTGTATTAATACTGTACCTGCAGAGAAAGGCTGGAAGGCGTCTGGTTTCACAAACTCCCCCTTGTGGTTGAGAAAGTTTTCAGGGTTGAATTCATGAGGAAACTTCCACTGCCCCTCCTCACTGAGCGCTGATGACAGGTTAGGGATGACTATTGTGCCCTGGGACAAAAACAGACACATTTTAGGGTACTTCCACATGTAGATACACAAATGTTTGGCCAGTTTAAAGATGCATTATGGCTACACTGATGTATTAGAGAAGGATGGGACAGCTACACAATCTTACTTTAGGAATGGAGTACCCCATCAGCTCTGTGTCTTTGGTGGTCGAGTGGAAAACGCTGAGAGGAACAGTGTCAGCGATTCTCTGGCTCTCATGCGTCACAGCCTGAGAAAACAAGTGATTAAAACAATATCAAGTTAAATCTTAAATGTGCACAAAATCATTTAAAACAACCCAACATACCTGGACATAAGGCATGTTGTGTCGGTCTTCAAAAGTGACTGAATCCTTCCCTTCCAGCACTCGGTCGATCTCCTGCTGACAGCGCTCTGGGGACCAACACAATTATACAGACACTACAACTATTACACACCCAAACTCATCCGTTCATGGTCATACCCTGGATGTGAGGCTTGGTCATGAGGTAGAGGAACGCGGTGAGCAGTGTGTTGGACGTGGTGTCCGTCCCTGCAGCGTGAAGATTGACACAAGTGTACAACAACTCTTCAGGAGAAAATGATGTGCCGTCATCAGCTCGCTGTAAAATTCATCATTTTTGTTCACTGTACGCACCTAGATTATGTCAGTCAACTCTAAACGAAACATAGAACTAGATCTTTTGCAGCTTGTTTGTTTGTTGTTATGCCTTAAACGCCCACCTTGTCCATTTCGTCCAGATAGCAGTCGACAAAATCACGAGGTTCTCCTGGCACTCTGGTCATTTGATGCTCATTTATTAAAGAGGAAGTCATGCTTTTTATTGTCTGAGACACAAACATAGAACATGATCACAATGAACTCAAATACTTGGAAAAACATTGAGAATCTCACCCTCATTTTCTGAAAACCTTTGTTGAATGGTAATGGCAAGGAGCGTACCCAGTGAAACGAATCATACAGCTGCAAGAAATAAAAAGTTTTTTGTCTCTAGTACACTTGTGAGAACTTTCTCACAAGTGCTTTTTATTATTATTCGAACGAATAATGTGCAATATGAATATAGTACATTGGATAAATAGATAGATAATGAAACTCACAAAAGCCCAGGGTCCATTCATTATCTTGGTAACCTCAGTGATACTGGCCACGTACTTCTTTATAAACTCATCCTCATAGTTAAATCGTTTCCCGAAAATAACCAGGCAGATCACATTGGAGGCCATATTATGAAACATGACTTGAGCTTTGAGAGATTTGCCTAAGCAACAAAGGTACAAGTTAGAGACGTCAAATCTCAGTCCAATTTTATGAAGCCACATTAATTTACATTATTGTGGTCAGTTGTAAGAAAAAAATACATAATTTACCTGTGTTCTTCTCCAGATCATTGATAGTGATTTGTAGCTCTCCCAGAATCCTCTGCTCCATAGACTGTTTGCCCAAACCAAAGTTTCTCATGGTCATCAAGGAGAAGCGACGGTGCTCTTTCCATTTATGACCATAATCAGCTATAATTACACCTGCATGTACACATTAGTATCAGTAGTTTATATTAACATGAATTTTAATTGGACAATAACAACATTCTTAAATTAACAGTTACCTTTATCCTCTACAATCGCATTGAAGTACATGTCCTGAGGTCGTCCTGCAAAGTCCACAGCCTTGTTCACCAGAGCCTCCTTTAGAGCCTTGGTCCCACTCACCACCACCACAGCTCTGTGTCCTATGTACAGGCTGTAGACGTTTCCATAAGTCCTCCTCAACTGGAAACAAGAAGGTAGACAAAATAAATGAATGGCAAATAACATATTTATCCAGTGTCCGAGAACACTGAGACTAAAATGCAACATCCAACAGTTGATTTGGTCAGTAAACATACCGTTTCAAAGTACCTCAAAGGGTTGTCCACATTCAAATTGAGTACATTTCCCAAAAATGGCAGCGCAGTGGGTCCAGGAGGAAAGTTTTTGGGCCTTCGAGACCTGAACTGAACCAAGAAGAAACATAAACATACCCACAGCAGCAGCAGAGAAACAAACATGGTGAGAGCAGACGGGGACAAGGGAATGATGAAATAACAGCTCGCTTAAACATTATATAAAGTTCAGTTCAGTTAGTTTAGCCACACCTTCAGTGACAAAGTCGACTCGGTACAGTGGGATAGAGGGGAGCTACAGGGGGAATAGGTCATGTTACATAATCATTCTCTGATTTCCAGGTATTGATGCACAATTTCCTCCCCCAGCACCCAAACATCTACTGAACCAATGTGGAGTGATTGGGTGAACTCCCTTTAACCTTCAAACATCAGTCATGAGCACCATAAAGTTTAGTAAACCACATAGACACATGTTCTCATCCATTACGTTACTTACATTTTGTAAGGCTAGTATATCAAAAATAGTTTTGGTACATGAAATAAGATGCCTAAAACTGGAACCATTACAACAGGGACATGTGATGATGATTCTGCTCTTCGCTGGTGGTTTGTAAGGATGAACTAAACAACATTCAGATGAGAAAATAGAGGAGACAGTAAAGTAGCTAGCAGTAGCTGATAATAATATACATTTTATTGTATTAAACCCATGCTTTTAGTTCATAAAATAACAATTTTCCAACATAGGCCTATTTCTATTTGCTCATGCCCATATTAATAACCAAGAAACAATTGTAGAACCATGTTTTTATTAATAGAAGTGAAACAAATAAAATTGAAAAAATGTATGTAATTCAGCGGATATAGAGGCAGGAGCTTTGTCTTGGTCTGATCTGATTGTGGTGAGGCATCCTTGTCATCCCACTTGTGGCGGGGCTTGTATGACCAATAGTGTTAGCAATGGCGTAACAAGGTCATACGTGTTTACTACACCATCTTTTTATTTTTACATTGTACAACAACGTTCCCAAACATGGGCGGGCTCAGACGGGGTCACTCCGTCACACCATCCTCCTCCTCCCGGAGGTTGACAAAGTCTTGGCAACCTGGAAAGGTAGTCGGCAACCAAGTTAGACTTCCCCGACCGGTGCTTGACCATAAACTTGAAGTGCTGCAATGAGAGGTATCAGCGCTGAGTTGATCCATGTGAGAGCTTGATGATCCGTCTCCAGATCAAACTCTCTGCCAAGCCGGTAGTACTTCAGGCTCTCCAGACCCCATTTGATTGCAAATCCTTCCTTCTCAACCACGAAGTATCTGGACTCTTGAGGCAACACTTTTGCCAAGTCCAACTTTTGAGATTTTATAGAAAAGTTCATTAGTTGTGATCTAAAACTGTGTGTGCTAATTGATATTTTGCTTAAGGCACCTTTCAAGCAAACTGGCATAATTGATCCACAGCGGCTCATTTATACCACACTCAGATTAATAAAGCATTCAGCAATTCTTCCAGACAACAGTAGCGGCACAGAGACAAACAAAGAAAAAATGAAGATACCTACTAAGTTTAAGGTCAAGGTCAAGGTCAAATTTATTTATAAAGCACATTTACAACAACTATCGCTGCCCAAAGTGCTGTACACTGGCAATACAAAGTTTCAACAAAGTTAAAATACATTACATAACAAACAATAGCAATAATAATAACCACCAAAGAAAATCAGCTCAGCTTGTGTTGATGGCCAGTGCAAACAGATGGGTCTTCAAAAGAGATTTAAAAACATTCAAAGACTGAGCTGTTTTAACGCTCAAGGGAAGACTGTTCCACAGTGTGGGTGCTGCAAAAGCAAAAGCTCGGTCACCCCTAGTTTTCATCCGAGATCGCGGAACAACTAGCAGCATTTGATCTGCTGACCTCGTTGTCCTCTTTGGGACATAAACAGACAGAAGCTCTGAAAGGTAAGACGGGGCCATTCCATTTAAACACTTGAAAACCATCAGTAGGATCTTAAACTGGATCCTGTAGCCCACTGGGAGCCAGTGCAAAGAGGCCAGAACAGGAGTAATATGCTCATATTTCCTTGAGCCAGTGAGTAATCGTGCAGCGGCATTTTGGACCAGCTGCAGGAGAGTTTAGTAGAGTTTTTTTAGCCACACCCTCGATGACTGTTGATTCTGCTTTGTAGCAAAGAAGCTAGCATACCTCCCACTCACACTCTCTTCTCAGCATTCCCGTTATACGCCCCCCTCCCTCCCACCCCTATTTCACTACTTTTCATTCCTTCTATCGCTTAAGTCAGTGGGGATGAAAGCCCAAGAGCTCGTTGTCTCCTCCTGCAAAGCTTCCAAACAGATTCACCTTCATTGTCATCTTGCTTGTAAAATAAAGTTAATTTTACTTACATTTGAGGTGCTGGTAACTGTGAATGAAATGGATAACAGGCAAGGCAAGTTTATTTGTGGAGTACAATTCATACACACGGCAATTCAAAGTGCTTCACAGTCGCATGAAATTACAAGAAAGCCGATCAAATCAATCCATATCATCAACATAAAAATGCATAAATTACAGTAAAAGGCAAGAGTGCAGATAAAGTACTTTGAGTTAGTCATATGCATGGGTAAAAATAATATATTCAGCCTGGATTTGAACATTGTCAGAGTTCAACCAATCAGTGATGCACAGTAATAATTGGGCGCTTTGCCCCACCGCCCATTGGGGATTAACATGGACTTTTACTCTACTTGGTGTGGTCAAGTGGCGGAACCAGTTGACCACAAGTTGACAGCCATTGTCAACTTGACAAGTTGACAATGGCTGAAGGACTACAAATAATAGAAATGGGACCGGACCAGCCACAAATTCACCTCAGACAGCAGGTGAAAGACAAAGAAGTGTCTTATACTAGAGGCTTTTCACAGACATGGTACACTTGGTAGCCGAGGCTAACCAGTTGCAGAGTAGCTAATGCATTGTTTTGCTTCCGTTGTTTGCTTTTTTAAACTGCAGCGACCGATCGAGCCTGGTGTGAAAATGGTGAGGCACATAATGGAACCATTGGTGAAGACGGCACAATGTCATGAACCACGAGCCAATCCGGAACAAGGGGTTAGTAAGGCAGTTCCCCATTGACGATAATGTAGCTTTGAGACTTTGTAGCTTTTACATTTTATGCCACTAAAAATAGAAAGGACAGATGGTTTACTACATCAGGAAAGAGTAATTAAGCCGGCTACTCTGGTAAACGTTGAAAACTGTGTTTTGTTCATTTTATTTATTTTTTATTAATGTATAAAAGTGGCTTCTCATCCAAATGTTGAAACATATTCAACTTTTTCAGCTAATTGGGGTCTAATACTGTACATGAAATCAAAGAGGAAACCTGAAAATGAATGCACCTCCTGCCTTTGTTCTGGTTCTGTTGGTACAAAACAATCATCTCATACTTAGTGGTGCAAACAAAAAATGTGTATAGTCATTTTCTTTCACTTTATTGTCAGAAAAAAGATTTTCCTAAAGCACAAATTCATTTCCATCCATCCATCCATCCATTTTCTTCCGCTTTATCCGGGGCCGGGTCGCGGGGGCAGCAGTCTCAGCTGAGATGCCCAAACTTCCCGATCCACACACACCTCCTCCAGCTGTTCTGGGGGGACCCCGAGGCGACACCAGGCCAGCTCGGAGACATAGTCCCACCAGCGTGTCCCGGGCCTTCCACGAGGCCTTGTCCCACTAGGACATGCCTGGAATACCTCCCGCGGCAGGCGACCAGGAGGTATCCGGAACAGATGTCCTAGCCACCTCAGCTGGCTCCTTTCGACGTGAAGGAGCAGCGACTCTACTCCGAGCTCCTCACCCGATCTCGAAGGTTGTGCACAGCCACCCTGTGAAGGAAACTCATTTCGGCCGCTTGTATTCTCGATCTTGTCCTTTCGGTCATGACCCAAATCTCATGACCATAGGTGAGAGTGGGAACGTAGATCGAGCTTTGCCCCCCGACTCGGCTCCCTCTTCACCACGACAGACCGATACAGCGACCGCATCACTGCTGACGCCGCACCGATCCGTCTATCGATCTCACGCTCCATCCGTCCCTCACTCATGAACAAGACCCCGAGATACTTGAACTCCTCCACTTGAGGTAAGGACTCCCCACCGACCTGTAGAGGGGAAGCCACCTTTTTCCGGTGGACAAATTCATTTCATGCTTCTTTATTTTTAAGTTGTGTCTTAATAATAATAATATTCTCCATAAAATAATACAAAATAGTGCCCCAAATATAACCCACTTGCTTTTTTAGGTTAAAACAATGTTTACAGGTATCTTTTAATAACTGTAAGTGGTTATAGGCAACAGCCCCCCTGGTTTTCACATCACCAGCCATTTGACAAGCACTTTACTAAAATGGAAAAAGTGTTTGCATTGGACCACTCAATAGGATATAAAAAACGAACATAAGAACAAACAGCAGGAGGCAGCAATACGCCATTGTTGCGTCTAGTCTGCTACTTGAAAAGAAGAAGACAATGATTTCAATGTTTTTGTCAATAATAAAAGTGAACATTATTTGTAGTGCTACTGTTGCACATTACAGTAGCACTTCAAATAATATGATTAGACAAACATAATGTATTTAATTGAATTTCTCATCTCTAGTGAAACCTGGACATCTTTTTCAAAATGTCAAACATTAAAGACAACAGTAAATTCTGCGTATGTGTGTTTGCGTATTAAAGGTTGGGAGTTTCTTGATACCCCATGATTCAATAAACGTTACATGGCTCAAGATTACCATAACCTAAACATTTATAAGCAACATAAAAAAATATTTGGTGATATTTATTCCCTTCCACTCAAATGACAGGAGATATGGATGTTGTAAATATCTCAATCTGTATTTATTCATTGGCTTATGTCGTATGAACAATCAATTTAAGCTAGTTTGCGATAGCTCAACAGTAGAGTGCACTGATTCTACACTATGTGGTCCTGAGCTCCACTTTCATATTGTAAGGTTTAGGCGCCACAGTGATGCCAAACACCAGCTCATAGTCTGGCTCTCCAGCGTCCTCAGGCCAAATGAACCTGAACTTCCTCAGCAGAGTCACCAGGATGAGGAAGAGCTCCATACGGGCCAAGCCTTCTCCCGGACACACACGTGGACCTGGATAAAACATGTGAAACCATTAAAAAGTTGGATGGGGATCAGTGGGATTAGCAGATTTGCAGGTAAGATAATGGAGCATGCCCGTCGGGGATGGACATAGGTGGGATGACATTTAGTTAAGGAGGCTCCGAGGAAGATCAAAAATAGTGTACTCAATCCGATGCAGCAGAACAATGCATAATAAGCATAATAAGCACAAATAGGTTGGGCTGACGTAAGAGTCACATTCAGCATAATTTGTTTTAATATAGTTAATTGAATCAATTCCAGTGAGCAATCAGGTGGTGCAGAAGATATTGTGAGAACTAAAAACAGTTATGGGGCAGCAGTTAAATATTTATACTACTTAGCTTTCATGGTTTGAAAAAAGGAAAGATCATTTACCATGACTTTGATGTTATGATTCTGTATTTATACTGTACCTGCAGAGAAAGGCTGGAAGGCTTGTGGTTTGACAAACTCCCCTTTGTGGTTGAGAAAGTTTTCAGGGTTGAATTCATGAGGAAACTTCCACTGCCCCTCCTCACTGAGCGCTGATGACAGGTTAGGGATGACTATTGTGCCCTGGGACAAAAACAGACACATTTTAGGGTACTTCCACATGTATCCATCCATCCATTTTCTTCCGCTTTATCCGGGGCCGGGTCGCGGGGGCAGCAGTCTCAGCAGAGATGCCCAAACTTCCCGATCCACGCACACCTCCTCCAGCTGTTCTGGGGGGACTGAGCTCCTCACCCGATCTCGAAGGGTGCGCCCAGTCACTCTGTGAAGGAAACTAATTTCAGCCGCTTGTATTCGCGATCTTGTCCTTTCGGTCATTACTCAAATCTCATGGCTATAGGTGAGAGTGGGAACGTAGATCGATCGGTAAATCACTGCTGACGCCGCACTGATCCGTCTGTCGATTTCACGCTGCATCCGTCCCTCACTCGTGAACAAGACCCCGAGATACTTGAACTCCTTCACCTGAGGCAAGGACATGTAGATACACAAATATCCGGCCAGTTTGAAAAGCAGACATAATGAGAAACAAGCAACCAAAAAACCCAGCTGATGTATTAGAGAAAGATAGGACAGGTAGACAGATAGGATAGTGGCCATACCACCTTTACTATGCCCGATCCCGTCAGACCTTGGAAGCAGCCTGGTCGGTACTTGGATGGGAGACCGTCTGGTAACACCAGGAAGCCTGGCGAATGTAGTGCGTGAGTGAGTGGGTTGGTTGTGGTCGGAGGGGCCGATGGCGCAGACTGGTTGCCTTGCTTTCGTCAGTCTACCCCAGGGCAGCTATGGCTACAATAGTTGTTACACTACCAAGTATGGAGTGAAGGAATAATGCAATGTAAATCGTCTTTGAGTTACCAGAAAAGCACCATATAAAACCGATGCATTATTATTATTATTATTATTATTATTATTATTAATAATAATAATAATAATAATAATAATAATAATAATAATAATAATAATAATAATAATAATAATATCATTATTATTATTATTATTATAGCTACACAATCTTACTTTAGGAATGGAGTACCCCATCAGCTCTGTGTCTTTGGTGGTCGAGTGGAAAACGCTGAGAGGAACAGTGTCAGCGATTCTCTGGCTCTCATGCGCCACAGCCCGAGAAAACAAGTGATTAAAACAATTTCAAGTTAAATCTTAAATGTGCACAAAATTATTTAAAACAACCCAACATACCTGGACATAAGGCATCTTCTGTCGGTCTTCAAAAGTGACTGAATCCTTCCCTTCCAGCACTCGGTCGATCTCCTGCTGACAGCGCTCTGGGGAACAACACAATTATACAGACACTACAACTATTACACACCCAAACTCATCCGTTCATGGTCATACCCTGGATGTGGGGCTTGGTCATGAGGTAGAGGAACGCGGTGAGCAGTGTGTTGGACGTGGTGTCCGTCCCACCAGCGTGAAGATTGACACAAGTGTACAACAACTCTTCAAGAGAAAATGATGTGCCGTCATCAGCTCGCTGTAAAATTCATCATTTTTGTTCACTGTACACACCTAGATTATGTCAGTCAACTATACGCGAAACATAGAACTAGATCTTTTGCAGCTTGTTTGTTTGTTGTTATGCCTTAAATGCCCACCTTGTCCATTTCGTCCAGATAGCAGTCGACAAAATCGTGAGGTTCTCCTGGCACTCTGGTCATTTTATGCTCATTTATTAAAGAGGAAGTCATGCTTTTTATTGTCTGAGACACAAACATAGAAGATCATCACAATGACCTCAAATACTTGGAATAACATTTACCGTATTTTCCGGACTATAAGTAGCTCCGGAGTATAAAACACACCAGCCAAAAAATGCCTACTGAAGAAATAAAACCACAAATAAAAAAATAAAAACACTGAATAGGCATACGGTATGTAACACATTGATGGTTAGCTACACAAAGCATAAACAACGAACTAGGCACCATTGACAAACCTCTTCCAAGAGCATGTTTTTCAAGCTCTCATTTGCAGACTCGTTTCTCTAGCTGTGGCCATCGAGCTTTTAGCCTGTGATTAGCTTTGTCTTGTTTTCTTCATTGTGCGTAAGAGCAAACTCCGCTTCTCACTCACTCCTAACTGTCTTTCTGCTGGTCGATTAGCCTGCAGTTCCCTCTAGCGGCATGTGAAATTATACATTTGAATTTTAAAAAAAATAAAAAAAAATAAACATTTTAGTCGCACCGGAGTCGCATCCCCAACCAAACTATGTAAAAAAGTGCGACTTATAGTCTGGAAGATACGGTATTGAGAATCTCACCCTCATTTTCTGAATACCCTTGTTGAATGGTAATGGCAAGGAGCGTACCCAGTGAAACGAATCATACAGCTGCAAGAAAAAAAAAAGTTATTTGTCTCTAATACACTTGTGAAAACTTTCTAAAAATGTCCACTTGTTATGTGCTACTGCCCACAACTACATGGGAGTCAACTACCTACCCTTTATGAAGTTAGTAAGCAAATGAGTGCTTATTATTTGTCATTGTTCAACCGTACAACAAAATTGCGTTCAGGTGATAGGTTAGTCCTGAGCCGCTGCGACTGAGCCGCGCCACCACTGTGGGCCAACCTGGTTAGCATGTTTTTGAAGGCGGGGAAACCGGAGCACCCGGCCTCACCATCTTCTGGAAAGAGTGTAGCATTTCATTTGTTTTATTCTCCAGTTAACTTAACGCCCATCAGCCAGAAGAGTCTTCCTTGTTTGTCTCTTTTTTGTTTACTGTAGCTCCTCTTGTGACTGATGCCTTCACTGTGCTGCAGGTGTGGGGGGCTCTTGGTACCTCTTCAGTGTTTCAGAAGAAGGAATTTGTTGGTCTCATATATCTTTAGCTCATAAGCTAGCTTTTTGTTTACCTTTAAAAAGCTGCTTTCTTCTAAGTTAAGTTAAGTTATCCTTTATTAATCTCTGTAGAGAAATCTCTGAAGAGAAATGTACCCGCTTCCTTTTGACCCATCCTCCACGTCACTGGGAATTCTCGCAGTATTTATGAGTTTACAAAGACATGAGAATCCATCTTGAACTGCTCCCGCCTTCATTGTTCAGACAGAACCAAAATTGGTTCTGGGAAAAAATACACTATTTAACAACGCAATGATCACAGAAAACACAAGGAATGCTGCAACACATAACACAAACACTCATACCTATTTCAAAACTAAACATTGATGGATTTGCGGTGTTCTTGGTCCATTCAGCTCCTGAATGATTCAAACCGCCGTGGTCCCAGATTGATGTCAGTGCAAATGTGCAAAACTGTTGTTGTTTTATCAGACTAAATTAATGCTTTATTGCATTTTGTTGATTTCTTATTATTTGTTTGACTGCTTTTTATTATTATTTTAACAAGGCCTGGTAGAACTAAGTAGATAGAACAGTTCAATACACCACTTGGAAAGTTTGTTCAAAAAAAATACGAACGAAGTACAAATACAGTGCCTCTCGAAAGTATTCATACACCTTGAACTTTTGCACATTTTGTCATGTTTACAACCCTAAACATAAAGATTTTATTTTGATTTCTTTACTGAACGTTCACACACAAGTAACAGACAACTGTGAAGTGAAAGTAAAATGATACATGATTCTGTTATTTTTCAAAAAATAGAAAAGTGAAAAGTGGGGCATGCATAAGTATTCATACAGCATGAATGAATACATTGTGGAACCCCATTTTGCTGTAATAGCAGAAGCAAGTCTTTTGGGGTATGACTCTACAAGATTTGCACATGTAGAGACTGACATTTTAGCCCATTCATCTTTAAAAAACAACTCAAGCTCTGTCACATTAGAAGGAGAGCGTTTGTGAACAGCAGTTTTCACGTTATTCCACAGATTTTCAATAGGATTTTGGTCAGGACTTTGACTGGGCCATTCTAACACATTAATATGTTTTTATTGAACAATTCCATTGTAGATTTATCTTTGTGTTTAGGGTCATTGTCCTGCTGGAAGGTGAATCTCCGCCCCAGCCTCAGTTCTCTTGCTGACTCCAGCAGGTTTTCCTCCAAAATGTCTCTGTATTTGGCTCCATCCATCTTCACAACTATTCTTACAATCTCCCCGGTCCCCGCTGAGGAAAAGCAGCCCCACAGCATGATGCTCCCCCACGTATATTTGACACTGGGGATGGTGCACTCAGGACGATGAGCAGTGTCAGGTTTGCTCCATACATAACGTTTTGCATTTGGGCCAAAAAGTTCAATTTTTGTCTCATCTGACCAAAGCTCCTTCTTCCACATGGAGCTGTGTCCTCCATATGACTTCTAGCAAACTTCAAACGGGATTTCTTATGGCCTCCTTTCAATAATGGCTTTCTTCTTCCACTCGTCCATGAAGGCCAGATTTGTGTAGAGTACGACTTATAGTTGTCCCATGTCCAGATTCCCCCAGCTCAGCGGCAGGACTTCACAGCTCCTCCAGAGTTATCTTGGGGCACTTGGGCGCATTTCTTACCAGTGTCCTCCTTGTTCAGTTTGTTAGTTTACGTGAACAGCCATGTCTTGGTAAGTCTGCAGTGGTGCTATACTCTTTCCATTTCTGAATGATGGATTGAACAGTGCTCCAGGAGATGTTTAAATCTTGGGAAATCTTTGTATAACTTAACGCTGCTTTAAACTTCTCCACAGCTTTAACCCTGACCTCTCTGGTGCTCCTTGACCTTCATTATGCTGTTCAGTGACCAATACACTCCGACCACAGCTCTGAGGGCCTAAAAGAACAGCTGAAATTATACTGAGAGTAGATTACACACAGGTGGCCTCTATTTAACCGTTAGGCCAAGGTGTGAACATTCTGGAGTCATTCGGAATGTTATAAAGGCAATTTAATGCACTCAGAAAATGCTGTATGAATACTTATGCACGCCCCACTTTTCACTTTTCTATTTTTTGAAAAATAACGGAATCATGGATCAATTTGCTTTCACTTCACAGTTGTCTGTTACTTGTGTGTGAACGTTCAGTAAAAAAATCTAAATAAAATCTTTATGTTTAGGGTTGTAAACATGACAAAATGTGCAAAAGTTCAAGGTGTATGAATACTTACGAGAGGCACTGGAGATACTGAAACTCACAAAAGCCCAGGGTCCGTTCATCATCTTGGTAACCTCAGTGATACTGGCCACGTACTTTTTCATGAACTCATCCTCATAGTCAAATCGTTTCCCAAACAAAACCAGGCAGATCACATTGGAGGCCATATTATGAAACATGACTTGAGGATTGAGAGATTTGCCTAAGCAACAAAGGTACAAGTTGGAGACGTCAAATCTCGGTCCAATTTCGTGAGGCCACATTAAGTTGCACTATGGGCAGCTGCAACAAAAAATAGACATAATTTTACCTGTGTTTTTCTCCAGATCATTGATAGTGATTTGTAGCTCTCCCAGAATCCTCTGCTCCATAGACTGTTTGCCCAAACCAAAGTTTCTCATGGTCATCAAGGAGAAGCGACGGTGCTCTTTCCATTTATGACCATAATCAGCTATAGCTACACCTGCATGTACACATTAGTATCAGTAGAAATAATTAACATGGATTTTATTTGGAAAATGTTCTTAAATTAACAGTTACCTTTATCCTCTACAATCGCATTGAAGTACATGTCCTGAGGTCGTCCTGCGAAGTCCACAGCCTTGTTCACCAGAGCCTCCTTTAGAGCCTTGGTCCCACTCACCACCACCGCAGCTCTGTGTCCTATGTACAGGCTGTAGACGTTTCCATAAGTCCTCCTCAACTGGAAATAAGAAGGTAGACAAAATAAATAAATGAATGGTCAATATTTGTAACATATTTAGACTGAAAAGTACAGGAGCCATCCAACAGTTGTTTTGGTCAGTAAACATACCGTTTCAAAGTACTTCAAAGGGTTGTCCACATTCAAATTGAGTACATTTCCCAAAAATGGCAGCGCAGTGGGTCCAGGAGGGAAGTTTTTGGGCCTTCGAGACCTGAACTGAACCAAGAAGAAGCAGAAACATACCCACAGCAGCAGCAGAGAAACAAACATGGTGAGCGCAGACGGGGACAAGGGAATGATGAAATAACAGCTCGCTTAAACATTAGATATAAAGTTCAGTTGAGCTTGATTAGCCACACCTTCAGTGATAAAGGCGACTTGGCATAGTGGGATAGAGGGATAGAGCTTAAATGGGGAATAGGTCATGTTACCTAATCATTCCCTGCTAGTCCAGGTTCCAGGTATTGATTGATGCACACCAAGGGCCTCCCCCAGCACCCAAATATCCAGGGTTGGACTGACTCTGACCAGCCCGGCCCAAATTAGCGTAACCACACACTTTCACAAATACATATTTTACCATATTTTTTATTCCGCAATTGTTTTGTCACAACACCAACAACAGAGCTGTTAGATAAAGTAGAGAAAGTATTAAAGTGCCTTTAAACCAACAATCTCCTTTAATTTGTTTTAATCAAGCTGCTGTGTGTTCCCTATACTGTTACTCACATATTGCTTACATGAGTTACTCACATACTCACATATTATTTCATTGTTAACAACTTTATTAAATGGCTGGAACACATTTGAAACTAAATTAATTTATAGAAATAAAACACAGTGGTAACTAGAAACTTTTGCATTGGCTGAAGCCATTGCGATTAACTGTGGAATTGTTGTGTTGCTGCAGAAATTACTAGAAAAATCTGTGATTCCCTGGAGAGAAAACTGAGAACATCCTCTATGGAACACGATGTAGTGTCCAGGTTCTTCTCTGAGCACTAGAGAGAAGACGCCAACGAGCCCTATAGGCAAGGCAAGGCAAGTTTATTTTTAGAGCCCATTCATACACAAGGGAATTCAAAGTGCTTCACAGTTGCATAAAATTACAAGAAAACAAATCGAATCAATAAGAACATCAGCATAAAATTAATCAATTACAGTAAGAGGGAAGAGATAGCAGATAAAATACTTTCAGTCATATGCATGGGCAAAAAGAACTGTTTTCAGCCTGGATTTGAACATTGTCAGAGTTGAGGCCTGTCTCACATCCTCATGAAGACTGTTCCAGATTTTAGCTGCATGAAACTGAAACGCAGCCTCACCGTGTTTGTTATTGACTCTGGGAACCACCAGGAGACCTGACCTGAGGTTCTCAGGGCCCGAGATGGTTCATACGGCCGTAACATGTCAGAGATGTACTTTGGTGCTAAACCATGAAAAGACTTGTACACAAGCAGAGGTGTTCTAAAGTCTATTCTCTGAGTGACAGGAGGCCAGTGCAGAGACCGGAGCACTGGACTAATATGGTCGTATTTCCTGGTTCTTGACAGGACTCGAGCAGCAGCGTTCTGGACGTACTGCAGATATCTAACAGCTTGTTTGGAGAGGCCAGTGAGCAGGCCGTTACAGTCCTCTAACCTGCTGGAGATAAATGCATGGATAAGTCTCTCTAAGTCTGGTTTTGACACTATTCGTTTAACTATGCGTTTATCAGTTCTCGGTTGGACTATTGCAACGCTCTCTACTCTGGCCTTCCACAGTCGTCACTCCACCGGTTACAGTTAGTGCAGAATGCAGCAGCCCGTCTTCTCACCGGTTCATCCAGACACAGACACATAACTCCCGTCCTCTCCTCCCTGCACTGGCTCCCGGTCCGTTTTCGGATTGATTTCAAAATTTTAATGTTTGTTTTTAAAGCCCTCCACAGTTGGTGACCGTACATCGCCCCAGCAGAGCTCTCCGGTCTGCCGATCAAATGGTTCTGGACGTGCCCAGGTCCCGGTACAAACAGTGGGGCGATCGTTCTTTCAGGGTTGTAGCGCCAAAACTGTGGAACAGCCTGCCCCTCAGTCTGCGTGTTCTCACAGAACTGTCCCTCTTTAAGTCTAGATTGAAGACACATCTCTTCAAACTAGCTTTTAAGACTTAGATCGCGCTTATTTGATTGATTGATTTTTTTAATATTGTTTTATCTGTCTGTGAAGCACTTTGGTCTTCCTTGTGTTGTTGTAAGGTGCTATACAAATAAACTTTGATTGATTGATTGATATTCCTCTGATCTTAGCGATCTTTTTCAGATGATAAAAAGCTGCTGATGTTCGTGCTTTGATACAGTGCATGAGTCCACGATTACTCCTAAATTTTTTGGTTTTAGAGCGACAGACTCAAGGTTATAGCAGGTCATGTAATTTAATCATTTACCAAAAGTCAATTCCAGTGATTTGTTCATGTAATAGGCTACCAGACTCTCAACCACAAAGGCACAGTTTGGAAAATAGTTTTATTAACAGACCGAAATTAAAAGTGAGATTGTGACATGTAATTTCAAAACTAAATAGGTTTGAAAGCAAAGTATATAATGTTTCAAAATCCCTCTGCAGTACACTAATTACTATAGTGCATCTGAAGAGTTAATTTGCAAAAACAGATAAGTGCCATTGAAAAAAGTCCACGCTTTGCTAATTTCTAGCCCTACACATGTGAGTAAAAGGGACTGCAGCGTCTCCTCTTAAATGACGTGTTACAGGCTGATATGGTTATTTTTATGATTTCAATAGCTGTTTATTGGGCGCTACTGCACGTAGCCACAGCCAATCGTATCATCGTATCCGATGACGTATGACGTACCCGCTGTAAACTTTTGAGCTAAACTATTTACAACACGGCCTAAAGCTTGATAGAAAAATATCATCACGTCTGCTGCTGTCATGTTGCATGCGTAAATATTATTTATTTATTTTTATCCGTAAATAAACTACAAACTTCCGTAAATCGAATACCTCGTCATTCACAAAAAATTGTGATATTTATTCTCTTCCACTGAAATGATAGCAGATATAGATATTGTTAGAATGCACTGATTCTACATTATGTGGTCCTGAGCTCCAGTTTCATGTTGTATGGTTTGGGCGTCACAGTGAGGCCAAACACCAGCTCATAGTCGGGCTCTCCGCCGTCCTCAGGCCAAATGAACCTGAACTTCCTCAGCAGAGTCACCAGGATGAGGAAGAGCTCCATACGGGCCAAGCTTTCTCCCAAACACATGCGTGGACCTGGATAAAACATGTGAAACTACTAAAGCAGTTGGCAGGGGATCAGATGATTGGATGAAAGATAAGAGGAGCACGCCCACTGGGGATGGACGTGGGTGGCATGACATGGAAATAATGCAAGAAACAAGAAACACCACTTTATACTGTACCTGCAGAGAAAGGCAGGAAGGCGTCTGGTTTGACAAACTCCCCTTTGTGGTTGAGAAAGTTTTCAGGGTTGAATTCATGAGGAAACTTCCACTGCCCCTCCTCACTGAGCGCTGATGACAGGTTAGGGATGACTATTGTGCCCTGGGACAAAAAACAGATACATTTTAGGGTACTTCCACATGTAGATACACAAATGTCTGTCCGGTTTGAAAAGTGTACATAATCAGAAACAAGCAACCAAAAGGCCCAACTGATGTATTAGAGAAGGATGGGACAGATACACAATCTTACTTTAGGAATGGAGTACCCCATCAGCTCTGTGTCTTTGGTGGTTGAGTGAAAAATGGCAAGGGGAGCAGTGTCAGCGATTCTCTGGCTCTCATGCGTCACAGCCTGAGAAAACAAGTCATTCAAATGAAGTCATCAAATCTTCAATGCACAAAATAATTTTAAACAACCTAACATACCTGGACATAAGGCATGTTGTGTCGGTCTTCAAAAGTGGCTGAATCCTTCCCTTCCAGCACTCGGTCGATCTCCTGCTGACAGCGCTCTGGAGAACAACACAATATACAAGATTCAAGATTTTTTGTTTGTCAAACCACGTGAATAATTTGAAAGTATATAATATTATTAAATTATACGGACACTATAACTATAGCACACCCAAACTCATCTGTTCATGATCATACCCTGGATGTGAGGCTTGGTCATGAGGTAGAGGAATGCCGTGAGCAGTGTGTTGGACGTGGTGTCCGTCCCCGCAAAGTGAATAGTGATACAAGTGTACAACAACTCGTCAGGAGATAACGTTGTGCTGTCAGCTCTCTGTGGAAAAGCAGTATTGTATTTAGGATTATTTACCGGCAATGCATAAGGTTCCTTCTCACACCTCTTACATGAGCTTTATGCCATGACAGAAACACAAACAACAGAATCAAGTTTTGTCCTCTTAGTAACCGCTCTGAAGTATTTCATCTCGAGCAGGCAGGACTATGTCAAAATTCTGAAATACTGCACCATATTCAGCATGAATAAAGCCCTTCAGAAGCTAGCCACTAATCAGCACCATTAGCCTGCTGGACTTGAAAACACTGCAGACCCAGCGCTGCAGCACAATGAAGACAACATTAAGTGCTGGTTAAATCCAGTACTTATCCAGATTTATCCAGATTTAGGGAGTGTAGTCTATAATGTAGTCAGCTCTATGTGGAATATTATTTTTCACACTTAAAGGAATAGGCCACCGTTTTTACTGAGATATGTTCTTACCTTAGCTTTGACGAGTTCTTTAGGACCTGTCTGCTGTCTGGTGCCTTCAGTCACGTAAACATCCCGAGTTACAAACCTTCTTCCAGGTGAATATCAGATAATGACTGAAGTAGTAAAATCAGAATGAACTTTTTCTTTGTACTTCATTGTGCTTGTTGATGAAGGTTCGAGAGTCATCTTCTGTACTCTGTAGTTGAGGTTTCAAACGTTTGGTGCACTAAAGTTTAAGCTCACCGGGGCTCACTGAGCTGAATGCGCTGACCAAGCCTTTTATGGACAACTACTGTACGACTGAGAGCCTACACAGACATTTGACAAATATGTCAAATATCCCTCTGCAGTAATTCAAGTTTGTAGAGTTCAATGTGCGGCTTCACACAACAGGATTGTCCGTGTGAATAAAAAAATGGGGGGGGGACAGAACACAGCAAAAAAAACCATAAGCGACCTACAGTATGTGTGAAAAGTGGATTATTAACTCTCTGCTGTTACACCTTCAATACAGAGTGCCCACCTTGTCCATTTCGTCCAGATAGCAGTCGACAAAATCGCGAGGTTCGTCCGGGACTCTGGTCCTTTTATGCTCATTTACTATCGAGGAGGTCATGCTTTTTATTGTCTGAGACATAGAACATAGAACTGTGAGACATAGAGCATTATCACAGTTAATTCAAACACTTAAAACATTTAAGAAGCTAACCTTTATTATCTGAAAACCTTTGTTGAATGGTAATGGCAAGGAGCGTATCCAGTGAAAAGAATCATACAGCTGCGGATAAGAAATAAAAAAACTATTATAGACAGGTCCGGGCCAGGTAATGATTGCCGTTTTGTTCACCATCTTGTATTTTCAACATGACCAAGTTGTCTGATTTGAAATATGATTTAAGAAATGGATTCCGTGAAATGAAAATATAAGGAAAGATCCAAAAATTAATCACCATAGTCCTGTCAAAACTTGAGTTATGGTGCCTTAGGGCAAGGGGGCGTCCTAGGTAGCCATCTTGGATTTACAACAAGTACAACAAACAAAAGTAAGATGTGTAATTACGATTTCTATGCAACCGAATCAGATTCCTCTGCTAAAGAATCACCAAATTTAAATTATGTAAAAAAATAAAATAATAAAAAAAAAGCATTTATACATTTATGCAAGTTCATGGTAAAGAGAGGCTATTTTAGGCAAATTACCATCCATTTATGATACCTGTCTGTTATCCTTTACTCCGTCAGACTAAATACTTTATTTTGTTTTGTTGATTTCTCTATTATTTGTTAGACTACTTTTTATTATTATTTTAATGAGGACTGGTAGAACTATAGACAAACATAATCTAGTGACACCACTGTGAATGTTTGTTCAAATGAAATGTGCAATATAAATAAAGTACACTGGATAAATAGATACTGAAACTCACAAAAGCCCAGGGTCCGTTCATCAGTTTCATTACTGCAGTGATGCTGGTCACATACTTTTTCATGAACTCATCCTCATAGTCAAATCGTTTCCCGAACAAAACCAGGCAGATCACATTGGAGGCCATATTATGAAACATGACTTGAGCCTTGAGAGATTTGCCTAAGCAACAAAGACGCAAATTAGAGACGTCGCAGCAGCAGCTTCAAATCAGACTAATTGCATGGGGGAAGGTTTTAGCACTTCCCAGTGGCAACAATGAAAATTGCAGTTTAAATCTCACTTGTGAGGCCACATTAATTTCCACTATGTCCTAGAGTTTCTGGGCAGTTGCAACAAAAAAGCATCAGTTTACCTGTGTTCTTCTCCAGATTATTGATGGTGATTTGTAGCTCTTCCAAAATCCTCTGCTCCATAGACTTTTTGCCCAAACCGAAATTTCTGAAGGTCATCAAAGAAAATCGACGGTGCTCTTTCCATTTATGGCCATAATCAGCTAGAATTACACCTGCACGTACAATACACATTAGGATATAAGCAACACAAATTTTATTTGGACAATAACAAATATTCTTGTATTAATAGTAGTGGTGGGACTAACTTAAGTTAATTATGGCCTTTGTAATGAATTAATCGCAATTAATCACATTCAAGCATCATTTATTTAGGGGATGTATTTATTTTTAGAGGTACATTTTTATGCTTCTTTGTATTTTCCTAAATTTTAAATTTTATCTCATTTCAAGTGGAGATGTGAGGCCTGTGTGATCATTTCAAACACTATAGCAGTTTGATTTATTTTGTCCTACCCCGAGACATTGGAGAATGTTTTTTTTTTAATAAGTTTATGTCGGCTGTGTGAATAAACAAGTTTGACAGTAACATTCTTTTTGGCCTAACGCCATGTTCGTCTCTAAGCAACTTCTTGCAGGAAAAAGGAAATTTAAAAAGTGTCTGTGCCGCTAAAGTAAAGTGTGATTCATTTTGATCAATACATTTAGTCGCATTAAACCTTATGTAATTAATTAATGTGAATTAAATTAAATAACCTTTGTCCTCTGCAATTGCCCTGAAGTACATGTCCTGAGGTCGTCCCGCGAAGTCCACAGCATTGTTCACCAGAGCCTCCTTTAGAGCCTTGGTCCCACTCACCACCACCACAGCTCTGTGTCCTATGTAAAGGCTGTAGATGTTTCCATAAGTCCTCCTCAACTGGAAACCAAAAAATAGACAAAATAAATGAACGGTCAATAACTAGTTACATATTTATCCAGTGTCCGAGAACACTGAGACTGAAATTTAGCTTAGCACACATACTGTTTCAAGGTACTTCAGGGGCTTGTCCCGGCTTAACTTGTGTGTATTTCCCAGAAATGGCAGCGCAGTGGGTCCAGGAGGGAAGTTTTTGGGCCTTCGAGACCTGAACTGAACCAAGAAGAAGCAGAAACATACCCACAGCAGCAGCAGAGAGACGAACATGGTGAGAGCAGACAGGGACGAGTGAATGGCGAAATAAGAGCTAGATTAAACAGTAGATGAAAAAAGTTCAGTGTATTTTATTTAGCCACACCTTCAGTGATAAAGTCGACTTGGCAAAAGGGATAGAGGGATATTGCTTAAAGGTGCATTGTGCAACTTTTTATGTGAAACAAAAAGGAGATATTTGTGTGTATTTGACCTGCGGCTGTATGGCACCTTTACTTTCCATCACGGTGGTCTCCAGGACGCTCCGAGATCAATTGTTTGGAAGGTTTTCACTGCTCATGGACCCTCACACCAGAAAGACTACAAAACAATGGATCCTGGAGCGTTGTAGAGGCCAGTGTTGTTTTTGGCAGCCCTTTTAATTGTAGTTTTGGACGAAGATGCTTTGAGTTTTCGTCACATTTTAGTCAGACAAAAACTCAGAAGGTTTTAGTTAAAGCAGTACTAAGTAACTCATAGTGTAACTCATAGTGCCCATCCAGGGTCCATAAGTGGCGCTTATGCATGTGTTGTGTTGTCGGTGAGAGTAAATACAACGCTGACAGAAAAGACACAATGGAGATATTTTTTTTCCCTCATACTTGGCTGTAAATACTGTTTAAGTGGCGCTAGCCCACAGTTAGCTTTGCCCGTTAGCCTGTTAGCTTCTTCTTCGCGATTCCATTAGTGTGCATTGTTGGCACCGGCCTGGAGGCAGGAAAGCTGCAATTGTGGTTTTCTGGCCAGAGAGACCGGGGGAGATGAAAGACCCCCCAATCATCCCATCAGATATGGGACCCTCAGAGGGGGTTACTTAGTTCTGCTTTAAGTTCTAGTCAGTTTAATTATAAAACATAATAATTGATTCCGATTAGTAGCCTATTGGAAATTGGGATGAAGACTAAAAATAATCTCATTGCTTTATAGAGCTTTTGACAAACAGATTACACCACAATAGGCACTGGCAGAAGTGTCATTGTGAATTAGCCTGGTCAATCGTGGCCATACCGCCTTTGCTATGCCCAATCCCGTCAGACCTTGGAAGCTAAGCAGGGAAGGGCCTGGTCGGTACTTGGATGGGAGACCGTTTGGTAACACCAGGAAGCCTAGCGAAGGGAGTGAGTGAGTGAGTGAGTGAGTGAGTGAGTGAGTGAGTGGTTGGTGGTGGTCGGAGGGGCCGATGGCGCAGACTGGTTGCCTCGCTTCCGTCAGTCTACCCCAGGGCAGCTGTGGCTACAATAGTAGCTTACCACCACCAAGTATGGAGTGAATGAATAGTGCAATGTAAAGCGTCTTTGAGTGTCCAGAAAAGCGCTATATAAAACCGATGCATTATTATTATTATTATTATTATCAATCACACCCACTTCTGCTATCGTCACGTACTCTAATTGCTGATTGTTTTTTTTTGACTGACAATCTGAGCGCGTTTGGCCCATTACCAGACTAACTTACAGAGCCAGGCAAATTGTGAGTATGACTGTTCTCAAAAGCGCCAGCTCTCCTCGTCCTCCATCTGCACATTCGTTCATCACCATGCTTTCTGCGATCATACACTACGGTACTTAAAACTGTCCTGAGAAAAGATAAAGTCTCTGTGACATCACTGTTTGCCGCGCTCCATGGAGGCGCGGGGGCAGAAAAGGAGAGAGTTGCCCACCTGAGCTGACGGCAACACTTTGTGTCACGTGTGTGTTCTGTTTGCGAACAGTCTGACGAACCACTTTGTCCCATTTTTGTCTCGTCTCATTGGTCATGTTTTAGTCTCCAAAGAGCTATTTTTGGCTCAAAAAAGGTGTAGACAAAATCATGTTGTTGTCGATAACACTGGTAGAGAGCACCGGGATCGAAAGTAAATGTGCCATTCACACACATACAGCCGCTGGGTAACTACAAGGTCAGATACAATTTTTTAAATATATTTTTTTTGCATAAAACGTTGCACCTTTACATGGGAAAAAGGCAAGGATCAAGGTCAACTTTATTTCTATGGCCCATTTACAACAACCAGTGCTTGGACAGCGCTTCATATAAAATAGATAACAGCACTAAAATCCAGAGATGAAAAAAAAAAATTCAAACGCAAGGCATAATAAAACTATAACATCAGAAAAAGGAAACAGAAAATACATGCAGGAGCACCTGAACTTGTAAAAAGCCAGTGCAAATATGTTTTTCAGGGAGAATATAAAACAGTTTAGTAGAGTTTAAAAATTAATTTGATTTAAAAACAATCAAAAGCATCTTAGGATAAGATAAGATTGATCTCACAATGGAGAAATTCACTTGTTACAATCGGCATTCAATAAGATCACTGAGGTTGTGCAAAAACAGACAGGAAATGTGCAAACAGTTAAATAGAAGAAAAAAGAGGTATCTTATGTACAATAAGTAAAAGCAGAAATCTTGAAGGCGGAATTAAAACATTAAGGAAATTATAAATAAATAGGATACAAATTAGAACAGACTATAAAAAGTAGGTGCAAAGTTTACAGTCGTAGTGCAGGTTGTCAATAAGTGATGCTGGTACAGGGAATAAGTGGCGCTGATACAGAGATTATTGCACATAGTTTTACAAAGGGGTTATTGCACATTAAAGTGGATTCTGTGGCAGACATGGAGCCAGTGCAGACGTGCGAGCACAGGTGTGGTGTGCTCCTGTCGCCAGGTGCCTCTCTGCAGAGGGGCCGCTGCATTCTGGACAATTTGCAACTTGTCTATGGACGCTTGGTCCAAAGCCTTTTCAAGTTCATGGAATGAGGGAAAGCAAGATTTTATTTTACTTAGACGCCGCATCTGAATAAAAGCTGAACAACTGAACTGATTTGCTTGTCTTAAACCTACATGGCACAAAGAGGTCTCACAGATATCATGTTAAATATGCATTCCCTGCTAGTCCAGAATTATGAACATTTAAAGAGTTCCAGGTATTGATGCACACCAAGCCTTTCCCCCAGCACTCAAGCATCTACTAAACCTATGACTGGGTGAACTGAACTCCCATAAGAGGGACTTGTCTGACTTTGTTCTGGACCCTGTATGTTGTCCTACATAAGTCATGATAGGCACTGTTAAGACACAGGTACTCATTCATTGCATTACTTACATACTGTAACATTATTATATCAAAATAGTTTGGGGACATGTACAAGGTGTCTAAAACTGGAACCATTAGGACATGTGATGATGATCCTACTCTTCGTTGGTGGTTTGTAAGGATGAGCTAAACAACATTCAGATGAAAAAATAGACAGTACACTATAACTATCAGTAGCTGATAATAATATAGATGTTTCTATTTCTCAATTTAAAAAAAATGTGCATTTAATATAAAATAAAAACATAGGCCTATTCCTATTGGTTGCTGTATGTCCATATTAATAACCAAGAAGCAATTATTGCACATTTTTATCAACAGAAGAGAAAAAAAAGCATAAATATAAGGAAAAAAATAGATTTTGGTATAGATAATTCAGAGGATAGCGACAGGAGCTTTGTTTTGGTTGGCTCTGATTATGGTGAGGTATCCTTGTCATCCCATCGCTGCCAAAGACATGTTCCTATTTCACGCCCATACATTTCCCATACATTATGACCTGATTTCATTTTTTAAACACACCACAGTTGTTAAATAAAGTTTAGATATTAAAGCAAAGCCTCAAAATGCCTCCTGTAGATAAAGATGGTGGAACATTTCTAAACCGCATCTCCACCAACAATGTCATGCTTCATTGTACGAGCTCCCTGAGCTCCACCTTCATGTTGTAAGGTTTCGGCGTCACAGTGATGCCAAACACCAGCTCATAGTCGGGCTCTCCGGCGTCCTCAGGCCAAATGAACCTGAACTTCCTCAGCAGAGTCACCAGGATGAGGAAGAGCTCCATACGGGCCAAACTTTCACCCAGACATACGCGTGGACCTGGACAAAAAAGCAAAATATTATAGATAGTTAGTCCTCGTAAATTCATCAGTGTTGATTGCTACACTGATGTACCTGCAGAGAAAGGCAGGAAGGCATCTGGTTTGACAAACTCCCCCTTGTCGTTGAGGAAGTTTTCAGGGTTGAATTCATGAGGAAACTTCCACTGCCCCTCCTCACTGAGCGCTGACGACAGGTTAGGGATGATAAGTGTTCCCTGAGGCCAAAACAGTGACATTTCTGAGCAACAGGACATAGCAAGTGGCCCACCAACTTTCAACCTGTTTCAAAGGTTAAAAGGGTTTGGCACTGAGAGTGATGCAACAGAGAGTGATAGGTTTCAATCTTACTTACTTTAGGAATGGAGTACCCCATCAGCTCTGTGTCTCTGGTGGTTGTGTGAAAAACACTGAGTGGGACAGTGTCAGCGTTTCTCTGGCTCTCATGCACCACAGCCTGACGAAGCAACAGAAGAGGTATGAAGCTGGATACAAGCTGCGTTTTGAAAATGTGCATAGAGTCAGAAGGACAAGTATTTACCTGGACATAAGGCATGTTGTGTCGGTCTTCAAAAGTGGCTGAATCCTTTCCCTCCAGCACTTTGTCAATCTCCTGCTGGCAGCGCTCTGGGTGGAGAAGAGACAACGAATATAAACGCTATGACTATATTTCAACACAATCAAGAGTGCACGGTCTTACCCTGGATGTGGGGTTTGGTCATGAGGTAGAGGAAAGCGACGAGCAGAGTGTTGGACGTGGTGTCAGTTCCTGCTGCGTGGATATTGGTACAGGAAAACAGAAGTTCCTCTACACAGAATGAGGAGTTGTCGTTGATCCTCTGATTTTTCGGGGGGGATCTATAAGTTAGTTGTACAACATTTAAAGCTCAGTGAAAAGTACTATCCACCTTATCCATTTCATCCAGGTAGCAGTCGACAAAATCCCGAGGTTGTCCAGGCACTCTGGTCTTCTTATGCTCATTTATGATAGAGATGGTCATGCTTTTTAATGTCTGAGAGTGACATATGCAGAATTAAATGTTACATATGTTCGGAATAACTGGCTTTACGTGAAAACACTTTCAAGATTCACGTTGAAACTCACCTCCATTATCTGAAAAGCTTTGTTGAAAGGCAATGGCAAAGAGCGTACCCAGTGGAACGAATCATACACCTGTGAGGAAAAACCAATGACCTCAATGTGAACACATGTGGACTAAAAGGTTTAAGGAAGCGTTATGAAACCATATGGAAACTCACAAAAGCCCATGGTCCATTCACTATCCTGTTGATAGCTGTCAGGTTACCCACATACATTTTGATAAACTCGTCATCATATTCAAAACGTTGTCCGAAGAGAACAAGGCAGATCACGTTGGACGCGATGTTGTGAAACATGACTTGAGCACTAAGAGATCGGCCTAAACACCAACAAAGAACAAAGATCCGGCCACAAGATGAAGCTGTAGTTATTTAAGTGATATAAGGTCCTCTGTGAATAACAAAATATCTTTCCGTGCAGTTTCAATCTTAGAGCAGCGTCATGAGTTCACACAGTGCCCTAATGTGCGTAATGTGTGTAATGTTTACCTGTGTTCTTCTCCAGGTCATTGATGGTGATCTGCAGCTCTCTCAGAATCCTCTGCTCCATCGACTGTTTGCCCAAACCAAAGTTTCTCATGGTCATCAAAGAAAAGCGCCGGTGCTCTTTCCATTTGTGACCATAATCAGCTAGAATCACACCTGCCAACAACATACATAAGTGCAAGACACTAGTTTGCAAAGGTATCTTTACTTTGCTGTCTTGTGAAATTAAGCCAGATATTAAAATACAGTATCCAAACGAATATCATTAAACCAGAATTTAAATGAATTACTATAAATGTTAATTACATTTCACAGAAGGGATTCCCTAGGTGTTTGTTGAGTCATTTTGGAGGTTGTTTCATTTTCAAATACAATCTTATAAAAAGTGAGCAAGACGACTGTTTTCGAAATTGGACGGTGCATGTGACCTGAAGTAGAAATATTGAAGACATAGAAACAGAGGAGATTCACGTTGTTGACTTGCCTCTATCCTCTACAATAGCATTTAGGAACATGTCCTGAGGTCGTCCTGCGAAGTCCACAGCCTTGTTCACCAGAGCCTCCTTCAGAGCCTGAGCCCCACAGACAACCACTGAAGCTCTGTGTCCTAAGTACAGGCTGTAGATGTTTCCATAAGTCCTTCTCAACTGGAAACAAAGCAAGAAATAAAACAACCAATTTATATGTTTAATTAACTCTTTGTGGGACCCCACCTGCAGGGGCGGACTGGCCATATGTCAATTCTGGAAGAGCACAGAAGGGCCACTGGCTCTAGGGCCCCCCATCCGGCCCCTCAATTTTCTCCTTAAAGTGATAGTCTGGAAGTCTAAATGTTTTATAAATTTTATAAAATGTGCAAAATTGACCACCTAGTCTTGCATTTTGAAGTAAAGTAAGTAATAGTATACATATTACTTTTTGTAAAGTCCCTTTTCCCGAATCTCAGCAGCTAATCAGAATCTAGCATCCTCCCGCGTTGACCAATGAGACGAGCTTTTCCTGTGAACCAGCCTGTCAGGCCAATCAGGACAGGAGGGGGAGGAGCTTGATTTTGCAAACGAAGAAGGGCTTTCTGGTCCAAGAAGGGAGAAATTTACTTTCAAATTTG
The DNA here is from genome assembly GCF_951799975.1 of Gobius niger. Taxonomy (NCBI): domain Eukaryota; kingdom Metazoa; phylum Chordata; class Actinopteri; order Gobiiformes; family Gobiidae; genus Gobius; species Gobius niger. The sequence goes on along the minus strand of NC_136863.1, from coordinate 24,360,374 downwards.
ACTCTATCTCTCCTCACTCTGCAAACTTACAGACGTAACTTACAAACATCACTTTAATTTACTCTAATTTGGGCCAGAGTCTAGGGCCGTTTTTCAGTCCCCGTCCGCCCCTGCCCACCTGCATTAGTTTAAAATGTAAAAAGTTCCATCCCAATCCATATCCACTTTATTTTTTTTAATTCAAAATGCATTCACAACATTGAAGATGGCTATGAAGCTGCAGAGCACACAGCACTTTTCAGGCCGCATCTCCTTCGCTCTCACTTTGTTATGCTTACCGATTCAAGGTACTTCAAAGGCTTCTCCACGCTCAAGTTGAGTGCGTTCCCAAAAAATGGCAGCGCGGTGGGTCCAGGAGGGAAGTTCTTGGGCCTTCGACACCTGAACTGAACCAAGAAGACGGAGAGACATATCCACAGCAGCAGCACAGAGACGAACATGATGAGTTCTGTGTGCTTGTAGGGACTCGTGTGAAGCAACTCATATGACTCGACCTTTCAAAATCCAGGTCATGGACTTGTTCTGCTGGTTTTTTCATTTGCATCTAAGACAGCATGCTCGGCCTAACTGGACCGGTTTGATTGATCACCTCAGCATGATCCTCCTCCTCCTGTGCTGCCTCCTGCCTACTACACAGCACATGAGTAAATCAATGCAGCAAACTATTCTACCCTTACTCAACATACTCTTCCCCCAGTTCTCCCTCTCCTGGATGTGGTTTGTCGGTTATTTGCAGTGATATACTGTGTATATATATATATATATATATATATATATATATATATATATATATGTGGCTGATGTGTGGTGGACCCTGCGTTGTGTAGTTTTACTAAAGGACTCGCGGGACTCAGGACACATTTGGGGGAAGCGGCCGCTTCAACCCCGTTTATTTCTGACAAAATTTAAAAGAAAATGGCGTTAGCCCCGACGATAGCCCCAGCCCACAGAACAATCTACGAAATACAAAAGAAAAAACATCCACAGAATAAACAACTAATATGAACAGAAATGACAATAAAACAATATGGTAACTTAAAGGACACATGGAATTCACAACAAAATGAAACATAAGGGGCAGATGGCCCGAGATCCTACCTCTTCCACAAAAGACTCAAGAAAAGGGAAGACGGAACGGGAGGAGCCCCCATATATAGGACTGGCCTGGGACAGGACGTGACACACGGGGCAACAACCAAAATAAAATACACTTGCCAAAACAAGACAGACAACCCAAAGACACTGCCAGGTATGACCAACGAACAAACCAACAAGAACTACACCCAGCGCCAATTCTCCAGGATATACCATGAACCATAACCCTGTTACATACACCCCTCCTAAATCCTGAGTAATTGGGGGTACATTACATTACATACAGTAAACAGTGAGAAAAGGAAAAAAAAACTTTTTGGCACGAGAGCAACTATTACGGTCAGTACATAACTCTCCTCAAGGGATCACACAGTGCAAGGTCTTGACTGCGTGGATCAGAAAGGTGCCGTTTACACCTAACATACAAGAATACTCTCTGAAACCAAAATTCCTGATCCCTCACATCTTATTACAATGGCTCAAAACAAAGGGAGCTCAATGGGACTTACTTCCCGAAAACATACTCTTGACATAAGAGAACATGGAAATCACGGAACGTGAAGTATCACTTGTCATCACAATCTGTTCATTCATCTCACAGATTAAGCGAGCAGGAGGTTTAATCAGTCTACCTGTCCTGGTACGCAAGGGTTGCAGTTGTGCGTCATGTACGACGTCACACGTCATTGCATCTGGAACAACTAGGTCAGTTTTATCAATAGGGAGGGCGTGGTCGACCGCGCTCGGCACTAATTGAGGAGACACGCTCTGGAGCTCGACGCAGAGAGAGGCAGCATCACTCAGGCTCGACGCCACCGAATCCGCCCCAGACCCCGCAGATCGACCACCCACGGACCCCGAACCAGTCATACTGGCAACTGAGCCGCGGTAAGAAACATTGTCCGTGTTCAAAAGCCAGTTTATCGTCTTAGTTTCGCTGTCCTGTATTTCCACAGGAATTTCCGGATCATCGTTTGCTAACGAGGGACAACTAGACGGACGTGCGCTCGCTTCATCAGGCGAAAGGAAACTGACAGGGAGTAGAAGATTCCTGTGCACAACCTTAACTTTCTGTGTTTCGGGGTCTCGGATGGAGTAGACATTGACACTTGGTTTAACTGAAATTACTTCGTACATCGTTGAAGCCCATTTGTCCGCAACTTTCCGTTTTCCTCTCTCCCCACGATTCGCCAACAGCACTCGATCACCCACCACGAGGGGCGAGCCCTTGACTTTACGATTGTAGTTTTCTGTCTGGCGTGCTTGTGCCGTTTTGCTGTTTTGAAGGGCAATACGCGAGGCCTCGGCCAAGTCGTGTCTCAACTTTGCAACAAACTCATGGTGGTCGACGACTGAGTTGTTACCAAGCACGTGTTGAAAAACAATGTCAACGGGCAAGCGTGGGACTCTACCAAACATGAGGTAAAAGGGCGCAAACCCTGTGGTTTCGTGTTCGGTGCAGTTGTAACAAAACGTCAGCATTTGCAACATTTGTGGCCATCTTGCTTTTGAGTTTGGGGGTAGTGCACGGATCATGTTCCCTAGAGTCCTGTTATATCGCTCCGTGATGCCATTCCCCATCGGGTGATATGGCGTAGTGTGCGACTTCTGAACCCCCGATAGCGCCAAGAGTTCCTTCATGAGACTGCTCTCAAAGTTCGCACCCTGATCTGAATGAATGCGCTTGGGAAAACCATAGACGCAGAAAAAGTCATTCCACAACCGACGAGCAACTTGTTTGGCTGATTGATTCTTGCAAGGGAAAGCATGTGCTAGTTTAGAGAAGTGATCCGTAACAACTAACACGTCAACACATTTTTTATCGGTTTGTTCAGCGGTCCAGAAGTCGATGCAAACAAGCTCCAACGGCTCTGAGGTGTGAATGCTTTCGAGAGGGGCACGGTCATTGGGTTCAGGAGTTTTACCAACTATGCATCTGAAACACTTTCTCACGTGGTTGATAATGTCTTTTTCCATTCCAATCCAGAAGAATCTTTGTCTAGCCAAGGATAGCGTCCGAGCTTGACCCTGATGACCAGCTGAGTCGTGGAGGCCGGTGAGGACTTGTTGCTTTAACGAGTCCGGGACAACAAACTGTTGGAGCGTCAAATTCATTTTATTGTCCCTTTTCGTCCTGTACAGTAGTCCGTCCTTGATAGAAAGTTTCGGCCAGTGTCTGAGTAGATTCTTCACTCCATAAGGTTCATTTGTGCGTTCACGCTTCGTGGGCCTTTTCCGTCTTTGGACATAATAGAGGGCTCTATTCACAGTAGCATCCTGTTCTTGCATGGACGCGAGTTGGCTCATCGGAAGTGACGCACTGTCGGTGATACAAGCGAGTTGGGGAATATCAGAACAGGTGACATGTAATTGACCGGTATTCCCCACACCATGAGCATCCAATACCGCTTGGACATCGTCGAGGGACAACGACGGTTGTGGAGGGAGCGATTTAGCAGGGCACCCATGCTGCTCAACATGTTGACAGTTGTTAGTGCACCTAAACGCATCCTGAACTCTCTGATCAGCTAACTCGCTAACTTGGGCAAGCAGATTTGAATAAGGTTCAGAAACCAGGCGGTGGGCTACACAGGACTTAACGAAGGGCTCTCTACTAAGCGCGTCAGCGACTACATTCTTAGCGCCCGGGACATAGTTAAGGTCGAAATTGTAAGCCGCTAACTTTGCCACCCACCTTTGTTCGCAAGCGTCAAGTCTTGGTTTAGTCAAAATATAAGTCAGTGGATTGTTGTCAGTCCAAACAGAAAAAGTGCGTCCCTTTAACCAATGGCCAAATTTGTCGCATACAGCCCACTTAAGAGCCAAGAACTCCAGACGGTGCGCTGGATAATTCAACTGGGCGTGAGACAGAGTCTTACTAGCAAAAGCCACAGGTCTGGCAATCTTACTACCAGGCGGCAATTGCGAAAGAACAGCACCTATCCCGTCAAAGGAAGCATCAACGGCAAGGATAAAGGGAGCGTCAAAGTCCGGGTGAGCTAACGTCACACTGTGTATCAAGTCGTGCTTAAGAGTCTCAAAAGCCTCCCTGCAATCGTCAGTCCAGTCAGCGGGTGTTAACTTCACTAAACCTTTCTTAAACTTAGGTTTTGGGTTCCTACCCCTTTTCTTGGTGGTGGAGGGCTCTGACACGAGACTAAACAGGGGCCTAGCTTTAGCTGAACAACCCTCAATAAAGTGATGGTAATACAGAGCCATCCCTAAGAAAGATCTTATTTTCTTGGCACTGGGGGTTTTACCGTCTTTTTCCATAAGGTCGATTTCCTTAATGTCACCGATGGCCTGGACTTTACTGGGATCGGTTTTCATGCCTTCGTCACAGACGACGTGGCCCAGAAACTTCACTGAGCGCCGTAGGAAATGACACTTTTTGGGGGAGAGTTTAAGATTGTTTGCAGCTAACCTTGAGAAGACCATCTCCAGCCGTTCTAGTGCAATCTGTTCGGATGGCGCAAACACCATGAGATCGTCCAGGTAACATAACAGACTGGTAAAGTTCTTGTCACCGAAAATCGACATCATCATGCGCATAAACGTCGCGGGGCTGTTGGTTAGTCCTTGAGGCATCCTGTTATACTCGTGAAGGCCAAACGGAGAGGAAAAGGCAGTGTACTTTTTGTCATCCTCATGTAACGGAACATTGTAAAAACCTGAGGTGAGGTCCATGGTGGAAAAGAACACGTTTCCCCCGAGGGCAGCAAGCGCATCTGTCTGGTGAGGCAAGGGGTGCGCATCTTTAACAGTCCTTGCATTGAGCCACCGAAAGTCATTACAAATGCGCAAATCACCATTGGGCTTTACAACGAGGACAAGGGGAGACGCAAACTCGCTTTGAGACTTTTTGATTATGCCTACCTCCTCCATTTCGTTCAGAGCTGTTCTCAATTTTTCGTAGTGACATGGAGGGACACGCCTATATGGGAACCTGAATGGCTTGTCGTCCACTAACCGTATCCTGTGGACAAAGTCTTCAGCCTCCCCACAGTCCATTTTGTGTCTTGAAAACGTGGAGTTGTACCGTTCAATCAAATGTAGCAACTTATTTTTCCACTCCAGGGACACTTCACAGGACGCAATGTCGACCTCCTGAAGACCCATGTCAATGAGAGTCCTTTTTATTTCCTCCTCAGTCCTAATCACCGGAGGGTCAGTCATGAACTGTGCTTGTGACTGAATACGCTTCGGCTCGGGCAGATCTTGTACAGACAAACTGGGAGATACGTCAACAAGCTTTGCATTCCTTTTCAGTGTGAGCGACTTTGTGGTGGGGTTAACTACTTTAACAGGTACCCACCCATTACCGTAAAGAGTGGTGACAACCCTCCCCACTAAAATCTGTGCCGGTCTTGTTCTAGACTGAGTGGGCTCGATGAGGACTGTACTCCCTACAGCAGAAGCGTCCACAGAAGTCAACTTAGCCCACACCAAATGTTCAGACAGAGGCTGTAACGTGACGCATTTCTTCAACTTAGCGGTTCCTAGCTTGTCCGGCAGCGAGTCATCTTTGTGATGCACTGTATGGGACAACAGAGACAACAGCTGAGGCAACTCGTCACCGAAAGTGTTCATTTGTTCTGAGTTCATTTTACCGTCTTCGATCCGCATCATGAGCCATTTCAAAAGGTTACTCCCCAAGATCATACTGTCGGACTGACCTGGCACAACGAGGACGGGGACAATAACTTTAAGGCCATACACTGAAACGGAGAGGTCGTACAGAGCAGTTGGCGTTACCAGTTGACCTCCACAGCCCACAATAACGTATTCGTTCGCTGTGTTCCTGTCAACATCCGGATAAACCCTTCTTAGTACGGAGTCTGTCTCTTCGCTGATAGTGCATGCCATAGACCCACTGTCCACAAGTGCTTTAATAACATGTCCGTTATCTGTGATCACATCTGTGTGAAATAAGGTGTCCGTTTCAGAAAGTCTTTGTAACCGCTGCACCACCAAAGTTTTATCGGGGGGCACTACGCTACTGTATGTGTCACAGATCGACCCATAATCTACATCATTGTCCATGGTGGGAGGCAATTTAACCTTATCTGCGCTGTCCTCCCCTGCGCGCAGACTGATCAGTTTCCCTGCTGGCCATGTGGGGAAGAGCTATCCCCCTGGGGACACGCGTGACTGGAATGACCCTGAGCGTGACACCGAAAGCACAGCTTATTCTCGCGGCAGTGCGTAAACGCAGTGTGAGAATTATCTTTGCAAACTGTGCATGGCTTGCTGTTTAAGCCGTCGATTTTGGGATATTTGTTCTCACGACGTGGCCTCCGATTAGCTGGTGCTCCACTTTGAGACTGTGTCAGGACTTTTTCCAACATCGTAACTAGCTTCTCTAACGCCGAGTTGTCAACTGCATTAGCGGCGCACGGAACAGCGGTGGTCACGTCGCATTTGTTCACCGGTACTTTCTTCGCCTCCCCAGATCCCTTGAGGCTATTTTCCAAATGGTACTCGTCCAGTACCTCCTGGACATCATGAGCCGACCATTTATCGATAGTTCTGGACCGAAACGTGTAAGAAAGTTCTCTACTTGGGCAGTGTCTTATGAACAAACGAGTGACTTCGACCCCGGGATCATCAAAAGACTTCCCCTGTTCAGCGAGACAGCTAGCGGCGGTGTCCGCTGCCTTGTTTAACCTTAACCAAAACTCGTAAGGATCTTCGTTGTTATTTGGACGGATGGAGTAAAAGTCAGCGAGTGGCACTGAGGAGCACAGACTGGCGCTAAAATGTTTACGCAGGAGACCGAAGATGGCGTTGGGATTTTGCGTAACATTAATGCCTCCATTTCTAATGCCAAGCTTTACAACGTCTTTTGCCCTGCCCCTCAGGTGGATGAGAATCTCTTCAGCTCTGTTTTCAATGGGGGTCCCGCTTTTACGGAGAAAAACACTCATTAATTCTTCCCACTCATCGATGGCCAACGTATCTGAACCATCCCCTCTAAATACAGGTGGCTCTTTCACACCCTTTTCGACAAACGTGACGTTGGAGAGGTCTAAACCACGGCTATTTACAGGGTTGGTATTATTCGGGGCAATATCCGGAAGCCCGGGAGACTCAGCAGCAGAGCCGGATGTATTTAACCTGGACACAATACTATCGGCTATTTGCTGACCCATCATATGCATAATGTCACTCATTTGGTTGACCAAGCTAGCATTTTCATTGTTAGACCCTTGTGCTGTGCTGCACTTAGGCAGTCCCAAACCATTATTTTGATCATTATGTGGAATAACTCTACCACGAGACACATTAAGGACTGTATCACCAAGGGAAAATGGAAGGGGGGACACAGGGACTCCGCGCCCCCTGCCGGCTGCAACAGGCGTGTGCAGCTCATCCAGATCTACCTCCATGGCTCGAACAGTCTATGACGTGAGAATTTATTCCCCACCGAACAGAGCGGGAAGAAACCCAACGGCGTGGTATTGGCGCCCCCCAGTGGCGAAGCGACGAAATCACAGGGAGACCCAATCCAAAGCTCGATGAAGCACGACGACGACGTGGATGTGGCACAGACCGGTCCGGTTGTCGACGGCTGTCACGGCACCAATGTGGCTGATGTGTGGTGGACCCTGCGTTGTGTAGTTTTACTAAAGGACTCGCGGGACTCAGGACACATTTGGGGGAAGCGGCCGCTTCAACCCCGTTTATTTCTGACAAAATTTAAAAGAAAATGGCGTTAGCCCCGACGATAGCCCCAGCCCACAGAACAATCTCTTCCACAAAAGACTCAAGAAAAGGGCTGTATATATCTCAACATACCTGACAAAATTTAAAAGAAAATGGCGTTAGCCCCGACGATAGCCCCAGCCCACAGAACAATCTACGAAATACAAAAGAAAAAACATCCACAGAATAAACAACTAATATGAACAGAAATGACAATAAAACAATATGGTAACTTAAAGGACACATGGAATTCACAACAAAATGAAACATAAGGGGCAGATGGCCCGAGATCCTACCTCTTCCACAAAAGACTCAAGAAAAGGGAAGACGGAACGGGAGGAGCCCCCATATATAGGACTGGCCTGGGACAGGACGTGACACACGGGGCAACAACCAAAATAAAATACACTTGCCAAAACAAGACAGACAACCCAAAGACACTGCCAGGTATGACCAACGAACAAACCAACAAGAACTACACCCAGCGCCAATTCTCCAGGATATACCATGAACCATAACCCTGTTACATATATATATATATATATATATATATATATATATATATATATATATATATATATATACAGTAGAACAGCTTACACACTTAAAGTTATTAACAATGGGGTTAAAAAGGGTTATTGCTGAAATGCACAGGAGCTGTTTGTCTGCTTTAATCCGCTGCCAGTGAAAGTGGACTTTACACCTGCAGTAAATTTGGGGACCTGCTGCCAGTTTGGTTCATCTATATTGCCTAACAAAACAAAAAAAAGCTTTGTTTTGTGTAATCCCTGCCCAGCCCAGCAATCAGAGCTGGTAGTTAATGAATGACCACAGTGCACACATGTCTGCTCTTGAGGTTAAGTCAGTTTATATGCAGGACATTCAAAGCAGAACTAAGCAGAACGTATGCCCCTAGAGGCCATAAGCGCCACTGCAGGTGTCGTAGCATTTTGCGTTTTTCTTTGTTACTCATTAATTGTCCGTAAGAGTAAATACCACGCTGACAGAAAAGACAAAGGGAGAGAGGGATATTGAACATTGTGCCACAACTCAATGACACAATGGACTTTTTTTTTTTTTTCACGCAAACTTGGCTGTAAATACTACTAAAGTGGCACTCGCCCACAGTTAGCTTAGACTCAAACTTGGCTGTAAATACTGCTAAAGGGGCGCTTGCCCACAGTTAGCTTAGACCTAAACTGGGCTGTAAATACTGCTAAAGTGGCGCTAGCCCACAGTTAGCTTTGTCTCAAACTTGGCTGTAAATACTACTAAAGTGGCGCTAGCCCACAGTTAGCTTAGACTCAAACTTGGCTGTAAATACTGCTAAAGGGGCGCTTGCCCACAGTTAGCTTAGACCTAAACTTGGCTGTAAATACTGCTAAAGTGGCGCTAGCCCACAGTTAGCTTTGTCTCAAACTTGACTGTAAATACTGCTAAAGTGGCGCTAGCCCACAGTTAGCTTTGACTCAAACTTGGCTGTAAATATTGCTAAAGTGGCGCTAGCCCACAGTTAGCTTTGACTCAAACTTGGCTGTAAATACTGCTAAAGTGGCGCTAGCCCACAGTTAGCTTTGACTCAAACTTGGCTGTAAATACTGCTAAAGTGGCGCTAGCCCAAAGTTAGCTTTGCCCTTTAGCCTGTTAGCTTTTTCTTCATGATTCTATTCTTGTGTAATGTGCCTCCGACCCGGTGCAGGAAAGTTACAATTGGGGTTTTTGGGCACCAGGGGGAGATGAAAGACCCCCCAATCATCCCAGAAGGACTACGAAAAGGATTTATTAAGGTAAACAAGTTACTTAGTTTACTTTAAAATATTAACTTGAAAAATGTCAAGTTAGCAGAGTGTGTCAGTGTGGTTGTATAGAGTTTGCAATTGCCGCTTATCCCATAATGCTTAGCGACATGACATCGTAGTCCCGAACTCTATTAGCTGATACTTGTTCCTCCTCCCATACATTCTACATCAAAAGTTATATCAGCCACATATACATTTATTCTATGTATTTGAACCTGACAGGAGCAGTGGGCGACAGAGTACCTCAGGAGCCAACTGTTGTGAAGTTGCAGCTTTATTATGTTAAATCTTTATGTATTTTTACCAACACAATACTGTTATTCTTCCTGTACTGTAGTGACCTCTTTAATTGCTGGATGACCAGACTAGCAACAGCAATAAAAAGATTTTTTAAAAGTCATAAATCTCCAAGCAAATTTAAAAATCTTTCCTTGCGATCAGCGAAAACCACGTGGAACAAATGACTTTAAAATTACTTGTCTAAAAATACTGAACTTTATTGATTTCTGAATAAAACAACAGATCTACAGACATGGCTTGTAGAGTCACACTTTATTTACAAAAATGACTGAGAACCAAACAGTCGAGGCGAGGAAGCGCGAGAAAGGGTTGTAAATGTACTAGACCTATTCCCTACAACAACAGTCGCCAACATTAGCAGCTCAGTGCTCCTGTTGGCTTTTGTGTTTCGGGAGTAGGCTGGAGTTTGCAGCGTGAACCTCAGCTTTATGGGCTTCTTCTGAGCTACGACCTTCGCCACTGTATGCGTTGCTTCGTCAGGCGTGTGTCCGAGATGTTCGCAAGTTTGGTTTCTGAAGATGGACGGGGACTTCTGGTTTACTTTCTGCGGCGGGCGGCGGCTCCCTTCTTGCTGCTACAATGCGCAAACAAAGAGAAATAGAAACACGTCAAGATTCAGGGGAATAAAAAACTGTCCTAAACTGAAAGTGGCAAAGACCTTGATAACTATCTAGTTTATTTTAAGGCACTATACCAGATTTTTCTCTTTTCATATTAGATGAATAGAATTTGTTTGGTCCTTCAGGATATATTGTAAAAGCAGAGGTTTGGGTATATACGTTTTTATCAGTCATGAAGTAGCAGGATAGCTGTTTACATTTCTGTGACATTATTGTTTCCTGAAAGATGTGAAACATGTTCATAAACTCATCTCTGTGAGAGAATTGGGATGTTCGCAATTATTTAGGAGAGTTGGGACTGAGTTTGGACCCACAATTCAAAATGTATGCACTCCTTTCACTGTTTGCCAAAATTAAAAATCAGGTATTTAAAGCAGTACTAAGTAACTCTTGCCCCTTGAGGCCATAAGCGCAGCTGCAGGTGTCGTAGCAAGTTGCAATTTTGTTTTTTTTACTTATTAATTTGGCTGTAAATACTGTTTAAAATGGTGCTAGCCCGCAGTTAGCTTTGCCCGTTAGCCTGTTAGCTTCTTCTTCGTGATTCTATTAGTGTGTATTGGTGGCTCCGGTCCGGTGGCAGTCCAGTTGCAATTGTGGTTTTCTGGCCAAAGACACCAAGGGGAGATGAAAGACTCCCCAATTATCCCATTAATACTTGTATTACCCCCAGAGGGACTACGAAAAGGATTTATTAAGGTAAACAAGTTACTTAGTATTTGCTTTTGTGACTCAAGTACTCCTGATATTTGCTGAATTCTGTTTAAATAGGAACTATAGTAAGCTACGCAGTTACACTGTATTTACACTCTTTTAAGCTAAAAGTCTACATGCCATGTTTGCTATGACATAATGTCCATTACAATGCACTGTACACCTCTAACAGCTTTCTGAAATACAGTGTTTGAGGTGAAATTAAATCGTGCAACATAAATTCAAACCTCGGGCGAACACTTGCAGCTCATGCTGTACTTACCTGTACAGACCAACTCATTACCCAGTCCTTGGCCCTGAATGTTAAATGGGATGAGTTGAATGATACGAAATATATTTAATGTGAGTGAAAAATTTATATTTATATATATTTAGTGATACAAAAAAAAAGAAAAAGAAGTCGACGTTGAAAACGAAATAACGTGAGTTGAGACAAGATGTTTGGAAAATCCATTTTCGATCTATTGACACATTGGGAGTTTTAGTAGTAGTTGCAAAAGGTACAAGGCTAAAACTCCAATTGTCAGTGGATCATAAAATTGGTCAATGGTGAGTAAGGTTTTCGACAACGAATACCATTTGATATTGTTGTTTTGTTTAAGTTGAAAGTCGACGTGGCGTGAATAATATAGAGGTTTGAAAAATTATGAAAAGTAGTGCTGTCAGATGATGATGAATGAGGTTAACTCGGACGAGCGCTTTAGTTAAAACGTCGTGATTATTGGTTGGTCAGTGAACGTGGCATGGACAGGTCAGTACTTACTGCTTCTGCCACTCATCAATGCGTTTCCTGTATGTGAGCACCTAAAAACGAAATGAGCACAGCAACCATTTTAACGCCTCGCAAAACATGTTACCTCCGTGATGTGGAAACTCGCTTTTTTAATCCTCGTTTGCAGGAAATGGGCCTCCTACTAGTGGAATGTGGGAAATCAAGACTTACACGTAAAACAAATGCGCTTAGCTTTATCAAGCCGCGGTAACACACTTACCTGTATGACCAGGCCCAACCACACGCTTACTTCTTTTCCCCCTTAAACTAAAAAAAATAAATCTTGCATAGTGCTGTGTTGGCTGGTCCCCAGTGGTTGTGGCCCGGCGCACGCACCTTCATGCTAACCGCGCTAGCCTCATGCAGCGAGCCCCGACTGCAAAAGCCTGATCTGCTCTGCTCTACTTACAATTTACTGAGCTCCTCCACTCTCTTACGCAGAGTTGTGACCTGGGAATCAAAGAGCACATTCACCATTGACATAGTGAGTTGGTAAACAAGACGGGGCAGGCCAGAAGGAGCTGCTATGGGGGGGAATAAACTTGTCATGAGCGCAGAAGAAATATCCGACACCTGTAAATGAAATTGTTATCGTATGCAAATTCACTCTCTTGTTTTATATTATTCAGTTAGTTAGGGTAAAGACGATTGATGGAAAATGTGGAGTTAGATGAACGTATTCAGATTATTAAACCGTACAGTACTCGCTGTATCGGTTACCACTCTGTGAAGCCTGCTTCTGCTAACTGTGGGGTAAAAGAATAGATTATTTTCTTCTGCTATCCTATAAAATGTAAGAATTAAAAGATTTCAACATTACAAAAATTAAAACAATACTATGTCTGAAAACTACACATTAGTAGCGGATTTCTGAAAAACCTATGGATAAATGAACGGTAAATCACTTTAACCAGTTGTATCTCATATTAAAAGCTTGCATTACAATAAACAGTGGCCCTTCCTCACCTCATACTTCTGCCTCTTCAGTCTCTCCATGTGATCGAACTTCTCAGACTCCAGCTGCTTCATCCAGTCATACAGCTCAGTGATCTTGTCCCTGCACCAGCCACACATGAACATTAGGACAAAAAAGGAGCCAGACACATTGTAAGATTAACCCCAGGCATCATGGGGCGCATACTTCAGTTTGTCCTCGTTCAGATGGTCAATGTTGAGTTGCTTGCGTCTGGCGGCCAGGATCTTCTTCTTCTTCTCTCTCTCAGTCTCTTTCTTGCCTCCTCTCTTCTGGTCAGCCTGATTGGAGAGGGTCGACGGGCAAAGTTAACAACATCATGGCGGCGGGACAAAGACGTGAAAGTGTCTTGTGCTCACTCTCTGCAGGTGGCTGCTGTAGTTGGAGCCCATGTTGGACAGAGCTGACTTCTTCTTGGCCTCATCATCTGCCTTCTTCTTGAGATCACTCTCCTCCCTGATCCGCCTCTCCTCCTGTTGGTCACCAGTGGAACAACAACGTAAGTCATGCAAGTATATGTTATAAGAGCTCTATTATGTGATACATGAGTGATCATTACGGACCTCACGTCTGGCCTGGCGTTCCTTCTCCTTCTCAGCCCGGATCCTCTGCTGCTCAGCCCTCTCAGCACGACGCTTCTCCTAAAACACAGCAATCCCAACACATTGTCAGATATTCCAAAAAAGAAAGGTGAATACAAACAAAGGCTAGTATTATACCACAACGGCTACCAGTTTAAATTCAACCTCCTTGCCAGGTTTGAGAATGGAGGATATCTGGTGCTTTAAGTTTTCATGCGTTTCAAGAAGTGGTCTATTACATTTTCGGTGGACGCTTGAACTCACAATTCTCTCCTTGAGGGCAATCAGCTCCTCCTCCTCCTTCTTCCTGCACTCAAAGTGAGCATCGATCAGGCCCTGCAGCTCAACCAGATCCTTGTTCTGACGTTTCTTCTGGATGTCCTGCGCCGCACAACAACAAAACAACTCTTCACATCTACCCGTGTAGGTGGACAACGTTAGGCCCCGGGAAATATACTCACGTCAAAGTCCACTTTCTCACCATCAGGAATTTTGGGAGCACTAGGCCTAAGGAACAGGGCAATAACGTGCGTTAGCTTACACGCTTTACATTTTAGTACAGTTTGTGGAAGTAAAATGTTTCAATCAATCCCACTGTAATGAAATGGACTTACTTGAACTTTGGCTTCTCCTCTGCAAGTTAAAAATGAAGAAGGGACAAGTACATGTATTTGGGTTAGAAAGACTGAATATAACTGCATTTCTGTCAGGCATTTCAAGGATTACAATTATTTTCAGTTAAAAAATACCAAAACATGTCTTTTTAAAGTTGTGGTTAGAAAAAGAGCAAATAAAAACCCGACAAAAAAGATATTAAAAAAGATAAGGATTGTAAGGATTGGTAAAATCATCTTGCTGTAAGTGAAGTTACTCTATGTTAAACGTGGTTTAGAAGTCATTAATCCCTGTCTAAGATCTAATGGATAACTTGGTTTTGTTGGCTTGACCCCAAAATCCTTTAAAACGAGCAAGACAAAGTTGTATTTTCTCATGTTTCCCTGAAGAGCCAGATTCCTGCGGGTCATGCCATGCAGATGCTGTGGCAGAGTTTATTGGGGTCGCTGCAGTGAAGCACTTGTTAGCGTTCATATTCTGTCACCCTTTCCCTTTACTCAGCACTTTAGTAATGATTCTCCAATTGCACTCCTGGAGTCGGACAACAGATAAAATTTGGACAGACATTTTGTGAACAGCAGGCGTTCCCCAGCCCAGTACAGGACAGACATAGATCAGGACACTGTGGTCCCCCAAAAATCAGAGTCTCATTAAATCAACATACCTTCCTCTTCAAGGGCCTCTGCATGCAGCAAGCATCGAGAACAAAGCAGAATAACAACAGTTAGCAGGCACACAAGCTGACAGTCAAAATATAACTACTCAGATAGTTGCTTGGTTCAGTATTAGCAAACAATTGGTTTGCTGATCACTCTAGTACATTGCACACATTTTACAAAGTGTTCAGCACAAATGTGCATAAGAACCAGCAAGTATTTGAGGAACTGAATAGTGTGAAAGACTAAGCTGTTACTGAAAGTCACTTGCTACTGAATGAATTTCATAGCTAGAAAAGTTCTGTAACATTATTCATCCAAATAGCAGGTGAAGGCATAGAGGCCAAGCCCAGGAACATGGCAGCCATAATGGCACATAAGGGAAAAAGGACACATTTGGTTCAAAGGATCTACTACAGTGACCATGCGGGCAGCAGCTCGATTATTTAGTAAAAAGACACACTGGCAGAGGTCAGCTGACATGTACTCCATGAACAGCAAGTACATGTTCACAGAAATAAGAAAAGAAGTGGACACATACACTGAAGGAGGCCAACATTGGGAATTTACTATAGAGAGCTGCCTTTATTACAACCCCCAATTTGGATCAGAGACTTGTGAAAAACGCATTAGCATACAGATGTAGCATTGACTTAAGTGAACTAAACTCTGCATTAGCTACTACAGTTACATTGTAACAACTTATTATCTCAGATACGACACTTTATGCCAGTGCAGTGCAAAGACATGAAGCAGCAACACTGTATGCTAATTAGTTATCATCAACTTGCATAATGCAATAGATGTTTTTCACCTTAGGAATGTGACTCATAAAAAGACATTTTTATTACAAATTCTCAGCATACATAAAAAGCCAGACTTTTAAAAGTTTTCTTCACTTTACTTATTTTGATATAATAGGCCTAAGTTTAGTCCTGAAGCTTTGGCCGTATCATTAGTCATGCTGTAACTATGAAAGCTGGTTATTGACATGTAAACCTATGTCAGAGGTGAAGAAGGGAAGGTAGCTTTAGCTTTAGCATTAGCAGACATGGTGATCACAGCGGTCTGTCTGGCTGGCTGTAGCCGGCGGAGCGCACCTGTCTCTGGGTTTAAGGATGATAGAATACCCCTCCCCTCAGTGCCACATACCTTCTGGCTCGGGCTCGGGCTCAGGCTCAGGCTCGGGTTCTGGTTCTACCTCTGGTTCTGGCTCTGGTTCAGGTTCTGGCTCGGGTTCTGGTTCTGGCTCTGCCTCGGCCTCGGCCTCAGGGGCCGCTTCTGGGGCCACCTCAACTTCCTCTACTACCTCCTCTTCTACAACAGCTAAACATGCAGCAGGCACGGGAGGAGAGCGTTAACAGATGTCAGACAGATGGAGACTGGACAGTCTCGGGGACTGCCACATGGCGGCGCTAGAGCATGGATGAAGCAAGCAATTAATTTACAAGAGAAACGTCGTTGATGGATGAGAGTTTTCCATAGAGACGTGCACTAAAGAAAGATTTCTGTCCTAACTGATACTCTGTGCTCTGTCTTTCCGTCGTTTGGGAGTTAGTAAAGACATGCCACAAGGATTTATTTTGGGTAAGAGCACGCATTGAAATCGAAATGTGAACTGTATTAATGTGAGTAACATTTGGAGTCTGCAGACTGTCTTACCATCGTATTCTTCACGTCCATCCGAGAAAAGAAGGAAAGAGCATTACCAACAAGATCCCACCTGTACCCAGTTTTGTCATTTTAACAAAGCAAAATGGGTACACTGGGATCCATGCTAAGCATTCATAGCACAATCCCCAGAGCTGGAAGGCATAATTTTTGCCAAATGTGACCATTTACTGGTGAATAAGGCCTTTTATTGTGCTCTGGTGGACTGTATTTGGCAGATGGTCATGCAGAGCTGCAGGTATCATTGAAAACTAGACATTGCTGTATTTTACCTGTATTATGGTTATGATTGTAAATATAGCATTATCTTGTTGTCAGTGATAGAGCCTGCAGCCATGCGACAGCAGCATAGTAACATCCAGTATGTGCAGATTTGCTTTGAGAAACAAATGAATCTGGCGGAGTCAAGCCAAACCTGCAAACATACGATTTTATCTTGTGCACGTACAGTATGAAGGAAGCTAGTTATGTTGGTTCAATTTCACATTTCACATGAGTATAGCATGGACCTCTTGGTTGTACCTAATTTCACCGAATATTGTCTGTATTTGTGTCATAAACAAAAAGTGGTACTTACCCTCAACCCCACTGTAAGACACAGATCAAGACAAACGTCACATTCCACTGCAGAAATATTCACATTATTGTTTCGAGATTAATAATAATTGTACTTACACGTCTTCTGTGTCAGACATGGTGACAGTGGACTTTACAACCTGATGTGGAGAGAGAAGAGAAGAACTTAAAGTCTCCCCACAAGAAGTAAGTAAGCAGCCGTATGTATTTTTAGCTTGGGATTATGTTTCAAATATCCTAAATATCTGCGCCCGACCCCACCCCACTGGCCTTAGCATATCTCCCACCACCCCTCACCTCATTAAAAATCCCCAAATAATTCAAAGCTTAAAAAACGTTTTGATCAAAATCACGGATATTGATATGAAGGCCTAGTGTCTCCCGAATGGTTTTGAATGGTCATTTAAGGGTTGGGGAACTTGAGCCATAGGGGGCTAGGGACTGCTTCTCCCGATGATAACTGAGAAGAGCTGCCAAACTTGGACATAGGCCCACAGTCTGAGAGGACGGGAAGATTAATGGTGTTTTGTTGGCAACCAAAAGTTAAAAAAAGGGGGCTCAAGCTACAGGTAGAAGTTCAGGGTTGAAGCATTGAAGCTTTGAATATCCTGATACCATGCACTACTACTATGAAATATAATTATACAGCGTGATGTATTCTATGTACATCTTCAACCTGGATGATTGCCCGCTAAATTACTCTGCTCCAGCTGTAAACCTTCCACATATTCCAATTGTAAGTCATAAACTGGTCATTATCGTTAAACACGATAGAGAAAAATTTACAAATGACCCCAAAACGAGTTAATGACTGCACTTGTGTGTCATTTGCTGCTTTCACCTCTGCTAAACGCCATCACTATCTTCAATGATAAACATACATGCCCTGGCTTCATCCATAATCCAATCTGTCAGCGATTAGATGCGAGCTCAGGCGCCCATTAGCAGTATTAGTGCGGGACATCAAAACTATTTCTAACACGCAGCTGCTCGGGTCCAAGGGAGGGGGTGGTCCTGTTTCAGTGCCTCCATGTTGGCGGATTGGGTTCCCCCCTCCCCCCTTTTTTCGCCTTTGGAGCACTACCCATAATAACACCTCCATGTCCTTATCTGGTGGTGTCGCTCTCATATGGCTCCTTCAATCAATTCCGTGGGCATACCTCCCTGTTGACCGGGGGTTAAAATAAAACTCAAATCGGGTTTGAGAAGTTCAAGGGGGGGGAGATATGTCTCAAGTGGGCAATTAGATTTATTAAAAGTTTCCCCCCTCCCGTTATGTAATGACACAAATCAGGCAAAAAAAGAAATAGTTATAAGGCATCTTCAGATCTTTGACCTCCTTTCTAGATGATAATTTGTTGATCCGCTTCTCTGTACGCGCCTGCTACACCCACTGCTTTATCTCGATCTCACAACTAAAGAGCATTAAGCTTTAACAATGCATCAACTCTAAACAATGCCCGCCGTCCACTGTGTAAGTCATCAGCAATAACTACACGGGCGCGGAGCCTGTCTCCTCAAGCGGAAAGCCACTTCAAAGGCCGTAAGCCAACTGTAAATCCCACAGGTATGGACCGCTGGATGCTGACCAAAGCGGGCAACAAAAACAACAACAGAATCCCTTATGACGGCAGCTGTTGCAATACTAGACGCTTGTTATTTAAATGAGACAATCCGCATGCCCTGAAGACTAGGATACAGTGGCTACTATGCACAGGTTTTAAGCATTCATTTAGAGATGTAAACTTAGCAAAATTGTTGTTATCCATGACAGTGATTATTATTATTATTATTATTAAAACTCTGGGACACTGCTGTCAGCTTTAGGGGAGGGGGATTTTCTACTCACGTTTGCCTATTCATGAAATAAAAGTAATAACCAGCCACACCGCTTAGTCTATCCTTCCTTACCTCAGAAAAGCTGAAAGAAGCGAGATCCCCGCTGGCCGAGACAGGCTGTAAGGTTCTGCAAACTTACCGCGCTGATTATGTCCTTCTGTTATAGTGACACATGATACTCAGCCCCACGCCATTGGACGAAGGGGCGCACGAGGGGCACCGTCTTCAGCCGGCCGCCCCGCCCACCTCGCCATCTACCACCGTCTGTTTTTTTTTTGCTGGCATTCAAAAAAGGAGATGCAAGGAGTCAAGGTAGGAGTCTCAAGTTTGGAGAAGGGGTTTAGCCAAGAAGCCCCCCGCCCCCCCACATCCTCCAAACACACACACTCCCTTTCCACCCCCTGTAAGGTTGCTATTCTGGGGGTGCTGCGTTAGGCAAGCACATTTTCTCCAGAGAGCAAGGCGAGAGTTGGGCGTCCTGAAGCGAAGCAGAGTCTGTGATTTTAGATATAAACATCGAGTATAAATAATAGAAGCACATTGAAGTCCAGCTGTATACTGACAAAGTTCATTCATTCATTTACCATTTAGATTGACTTGCAAGGGTATACAATCACCTGGTCAAAAATAACCCATCAAAATCGCGCAGTTTTCTTTAGTCAGTGTCAGTTTTGACCTTTCAGCACTACAGATCCAGGTCATTACATTATTGGCTTGGCACCAGACTATCTATATATATGTACATCTTGTAATATTGTACCATATTAGACATTTGCAGTTGTTGTTTTTTTGTTTTGGCCTAAATATTTAACATCTTTGGCCTGTGTTGACTTCATTTGCCTGCTATTCCCCTCTCTGTTGTCTAACTAAGCTTTAGTAAGCATCACTTATCTCACTCTTACCTCTCAGAAATTTACGGGAGGCTTCTATAGGCCACCTTTTCACCGGTGTACTGTGAAAGAATTCTTTTTGTCCTCTAGAGGGCGCTACAGTGACAGATTTAAAGCTGCAGGCAGTGGCCTATAGAACCCAAGTGTTAGATATTTCCATCCCCCAGAGCCACAAATAGGCCCAGGCCATGGCCTCTCTCTTCAGGATATTGTCAAATAGTTTGGAGACTCGTCACCGCAGTAACAGCAGAGCAGGTGAGATTTCAAAGGGAATAAACATTTGAGAAATACATATTTAAAAGTTCAAACTGACAAAATATGATCATAAGTCATAAGTCGCCGTTTATAAACCTCAAAGCTGTAACTGGTTATTGAGAGTCTATGACCATGCACCTCTACAAACATATGTCTGTTCAAAACTGTATTTAGCTTTTTAAAAGCAAAATAGTGATGTGCAAGAAACATTTGCTATATATAGAGTGGGTTTGTAATGTTGAACCAATGTAGAGTTTATTATGTAATACAGCTGTATAATTTGGGACTCTCAACAAAGTATTCTGATGAGAATTGCAGATGTACTGTATTTATTAGTGGTGACCCAATAATTGTTGGCTGATGTAGCATGAGAGGAGACAGTATGGGAGGTAACCAATCTTTAAAACAGTGGTTCCCAACCTTCTTATCTCGAAGCCCACCCTGAGCATGCTGTAGTCAGGCTGTGCCCTCCAGTACAAAACTTACAAACAATGGCCATAAAGCATTCCTTTAACATAAACTCAAACTGGAGTTTTGGTAGTTGTTGTTGTTGTTTGCACTTTCTGTTCTCCTTTCTCTGCCATTTTTGATTATTTTAACCATTTGATTTGCTCAGTTAATATAATTTCGGTCAGGCAGTGTAATACAACACGCACGTGACTATATATTGCACAATACTATTTCAAGATACAGGAGACATTGACATGTTTTATCAATAAGATGTTTCAAACTAGAATTTATGCTTCGCCTCCTGCACCATTTCAGAGTGTGACCTTTAACTTTTAAAGGGACTAGACGGAATTTAAAAATGTTACAATTATGCATTTTCCCCCCCTTCATGCTTCAGCAATGTTCTTATGTGTAGAATGAGCCCAGACCTATTCACCACGACTGTCTCTATAAGCCTGCAGCTTAATTTAGAGACTGCAGTTACGCGGAAGACCTGAGGTGGCAGTGGCGAGTAAAAATGTCAACTTCTATCTAGTCCCTTTAAAGGAACAGGCCACCCTTTTTCCATACTGTGATATGTTCTTACCTGAGCTTAGACGAGTTCATACGTACCTGTCTGGTCTTTGTGCGTGCCTGTGGAAGAGCGTGGTCGCTTCTACCTTCACCCCGTTTGGAGCTATAGGAATATACTGGGAGAGGCCAAATGCAAACAACATCTTTGGTCGTTTTGCGTGACTGTGTGCACACACAAAGACCAGACAGGTACGTATCAACTCATCTAAGCTCAGGTTAAAACATATTTCAGTATGGAAAAACAGTTGCCTGTTCCTTTAAACTAGAAACATCTGAGACCACCTGAATTGTTGCTATGGCGCCGGCCCTAACTGGCAGCTAGTTGCGTTGGCTCTGTTACCTCTCTTACACTTTTTGCTTTTATCTTTATTTATAGACGTGTTTTTTTTTTTAAATTTCATCAAGTAGACTAGACATTGTGCATTTGTGCACAGGGGAAGCTGTTTTTTTGTTGCACTTTCCCTTTTATTTGCAATGTCTTCAGCATTTTTGGGATCTGCATCTTTTTGTTGTTCTCGTTGCCACGGTGACACACACAGTCCTCTTGTTTATTCACGGGAACAGCTTCTCGGACTCAAGGACTCACCTCTCATGCATGTGGAGAGGCCGGTGATCCCCGCCGAGATACGCAGAAAACGCAGAGGCTGCAGAGGTGGACGCAAGAGGAGAAGATGGCTACCCTCCGTCATCCTGGGTAATGTGCGCTCCATCGTGAACAAGACCGAGGAGCTGGCCGCACTGACCCGACATCAGAGGGCTTATCGGGAGTGCGGACTGATGTGCTTTACGGAGACGTGGCTGAACGGGAATATACCGGACTCTGTGGTTTCCCTGGACGGATTTAAACTCGCGCGCGCAGACCGGTGTGTGGAGGGGAGCGGGAAGAAGAAAGGCGGTGGAGTAGCTGTGTTTGTGAATGAGAGATGGTGCCACCCCAGACACGTGCACGTGAAAGAACAGATATGCACCCGGGACCTGGAGATGATCGTCGTCAGCATGAGGCCTAGGTATCTACCGAGGGAGTTTTCACACATGGTGGTGTTGTGCTTGTATATCCCCCCCTCGGCCGACGCCGCCGCAGCCTGTGAGCGCATCCACAGTACCGTGACCCAGACCCAGATGCGTCACCCCCGCGCCCTGCTGCTCATCACCGGTGACTTTAATCACGCCTCTCTTTCTGCCACTATCCCCACACTCACGCAGTATGTTAAGTGCCACACAAGGAACAATAAGACCCTGGACCTTCTGTATGCTAACGTGAAGGGCGCTTACACCTCTGCCCCCCTCCCCCCGCTCGGACGCTCAGACCACAATCTCGTCCTACTGCGGCCGGATTACACACCCAAGGTGCGAAGAGAGCCAGCACAGAAGAGGTCTGTGAAAGTGTGGAGTGAAGAGGCTGAAGAGAGACTTAGGGACTGTTTCCAGACCACAGACTGGAACATGATCTGCAGCTCTCATGGAGATGACATCGACAGCCTGACCCACTGCATCACAGACTACATCAACTTCTGTGTGGAAAACACTGTACCAACCCGGAAGGTACGGTGTTTCTCCAACAACCACCCCTGGGTGACCCCTGAACTTAAAGCCCTCCTGAACCAAAAGAAAAGGGCTTTCAACTCAGGGGACAGAGAGGAGCAGAGGAGAGTCCAGCACGAACTCCAGTGGAGGATCAGGAAGGCCAAGAAGGACTATGGCGAGAAGCTGGAGCAGAAGCTGGCGCAGGGCAACGCACGGGACGTGTGGAGGGGACTGAAGAACATCTCCGGTTTTGGACAGAGTGCCAGAGGGACAGCTGATGGAGACCAGCGCGGGGCGGATGAATTCAACCAACATTTCAACCGGTTTGATTCTCCCCCCACTCCCTCCTCTTCACGCGTCTCCAGCACAGTGGACACTGCCCCCCTCCCCCGACCACCTTCACCTGCCTCCAGCCCCCCTGCACCCACGTCTCCAGCCCCCATCATACGGACTTCCTCTAGCACCTGCCCCACCCCCGGCAGTCCACCCCCACACCGGTCCCCCCCTCACTCCCCCCTCTCCATCACACCGGACCAGGTGAGGAGGGAGCTGAGGCGACTGAAGCGGGGGAAAGCTGCAGGACCAGATGGCATCAGTCCCAGGCTGCTGAGGACCTGCGCAGACCAGCTCTCCGGGGTCCTCTGCCACATCTACAACCTGAGCCTCAGCCTGGAGAAGGTCCCCGTCCTGTGGAAGACCTCCTGTCTGATTCCAGTTCCTAAAACAGCGCACGCTAGGGAACCGGCCCACTACAGACCAGTCGCCCTGACCTCCCACCTGATGAAGACGATGGAGCGGCTCATCCTCACCCACCTCCGCTCTGTGGTAAGCCCCACCCTTGACCCGCTGCAGTTTGCTTACAGACCCAACATCGGAGTGGAGGATGCTGTCATCTACCTGTCGGAGCGGGCGCTCACGCACCTGGAGCACGCCGGGAACGCTGTGAGGGTCATGTTCTTTGACTTCTCCAGTGCCTTCAACACCATCAGGCCGGCGCTGCTGCGGGGGAAGCTGGAGGACGCGGGAGTGGATGAACATCTCACCGCATGGACCATCGACTACCTCACGGACCGACCACAGTATGTGCGGCTGCGCAGCTGTGAGTCTGAGGTGGTCGTCTGCAGCACCGGGGCCCCTCAGGGCACCGTCCTCTCACCGTTTCTCTTCACCATCTATACATCGGACTTCACATACAACACGGACAGTTGTCATCTCCAGAAGTTCTCCGACGACTCCGCCATCGTGGGCTGTGTGTCTAAGGGGAACGACCTGGAGTACCGGTCAGTCATCATAGACTTTGTGGACTGGTGTGAGCGCAACCACCTGTGCTTGAACATCAGTAAGACGAAGGAGATGGTGATCGACTTCACGAGGAAGCCACTGCCGTACACACCGCTGAACATCCAGGGGGAGGACATTGAGGAGGTGGACAGTTTCAAGTACCTGGGTGTTCACCTCAACAATAAACTGGACTGGTCCCACAACACCAACGCCCTGTACAAGAAGGGCCAAAGTCGCCTCCACCTTCTGAGGAGACTGAGGTCGTTCGGAGTGAGCAGGCCTCTGCTCAGGACTTTTTATGACTCTGTGGTGGCCTCTGCTCTCCACTATGCTGCAATGTGCTGGGCCCCGGGCAGCACAGAGCGGGACAAGAACAGACTGAACAAGCTGGTCAGGAGGGCCAGCTCCGTCCTGGGCTGCCCCCTGGACTCTGTGGAGGAGGTGAGGGACAGGAGGGTGTTAGCCAAGCTCACCTCCATCATGGACAACACCTCCCACCCACTGCACGGGACTGTAGAAGAGCTGTGCAGCTCTCTCAGTGGCAGACTGAGACACCCTCAGTGCAGGACGGAGCGCTACCGCAAAGCCTTCATCCCCACTGCTGTCAGACTGTACAATAAGACTGTGAAGTAACGCCGACTGTAACAAGTGAATTTCTCCTTTGTGAGATGAATAAAGGTTTATCTTATCTTATCTTATTCTGCTCTTGGATCAGTTTCAGACCAGAGCTACCTCATAATCTCTTTACACCCATTACTCCACCTTCACCCTAAAGCTGTATTTCCCTACCGTTTTTCGAGAAGCCCCCTTGTTGCCAGAGACAAGTCGGGTCCCCTATAGTTAAAAATGTGCACATAGTCACATGTGATGATTTTTTTCTACAGTTTGTTTTAAAGGTTATACATATGTAACACATTGCCAACTTTATAGTTTTACTTTGGAAAACATTAAAAATGTTGGGGAGTTGAAAATATTATTCTACTAGAGTAAAAGTAGTAAGTTAAAGGTGCATTATGTAAATTATTAAGTAGTGGCCAAGGAGCTTCTACCTATCTACCAGAAACCTTAAATACAATATATCCTGGAGTGTCATAGAAGCCACCGCGGCACAGTAGCACATCGGTTAGCGCACGTGCCTCACAGCTAGAAGGTCCAGGCTCCATTCCCACCTTGACAGGGCTTTTCTGTGTGGAGTTTGCATGTCCTCCGCGTGTCTGCGTAGGTTTCCTTCGGGCACTCCGGTTTCCCCTACCACTAAAAACATGTGCAAGATGAATGATGTGTGTGCATGAATGCAGGGGGGTGGTCAGAGGGACTGTTGGCACAGATGTGTGCAGATGTGTGCAGTCGTGACACCGTTTCTGTCAGTCTACTCCAGGGGAAACTGAACTATGAGGTGAATGTATAATTGACTCATGTAAAGCGCGTTGTGACTATGCCTGTGCTATATGTCGGTGCTATATAAATAAACATCTTCTTCGGCATAAAAAAGTTCCACAATGCACCTTTAAGTAAATATACTTGAGTACATTTACTTTGTTCCTGACTAACTCTGGTAATCATCATACATGCAATATACTGGAATATACTGAAAATATATTTTGAGTGCATTCATCAATGAATATGTCTATAAATTATATGCAATAAATGTAGTCACGCAAAGAAGGGCCAGTCTCAGATGTAATTTGGGGAGTTGTTGCCAAGTGCTGGGTTTCAGGTGACATCACAGCTTTCTAAAGGCCTATAATATTTATACAGGTGGGGGCGGGTGAAATTATTTTGTTTATTTAGGCAGAAATGTAAAATATTCCAAACAGTGTACTCACTTTTTCCTCTCACTGTAACTATGGTCTAATTTTTTCCTCATAAAGGTGTCCAAACATTGTGACAATGTTCAAAAACATGAGCGTGATGTTGACCAGTTGGCCTTTTTACTTTTTGGAAATTTCTTTTAAAAACTGTTTCTCTCCCATAGAGTTGTAGTTATCCTCCAAGCTCGGGTCCTCTACCAGAGGCCTGGGAGCTTGAGAGTTCTGCGCAGTATCTTTGCTGTTCCTAGAACTGCACTTTTCTGGACCGAGATGTCTGATGTATTTCCTGGGATCTGCTGGAGCCACTCCTCCAGTTTGGGGGTCACTGCCCCGAGTGCCCCAACGACCACGGGCACCACTGATGCCTTCACCCTCCAGGTTTTCTCTTTCTCTTCTCTGAGCCCCTGGTATTTCTCTAGTTTCTCGTGTTCCTTTTTCCTGATGTTGAAGTCGCTTGGTATTGCTATGTCGACCACAACGGCTTTCCTCTGCTCTTTGTCCACCACCACAATGTCCGGTTGGTTCGCCATTACCATTCTGTCCGTCTGTATCTGGAAGTCCCACAGGATCTTGGCTCGGTCATTCTCGACCACCTTTGGAGGTGTTTCCCACTTTGACCTTGGGGTTTCCAGCAAAAACTCTGCACAGATGTTCCTTTACACTATACCAGCCACTTGGTTATGGCACTCCATGTAAGCTTTCCCTGCCAGCATCTTACACCCTGCAGTTATGTGCTGGATTGTCTCATTGGCCTCTTTGCACAGTCTACACCTGGGGTCTTGTCTGGTGTGGTAGATCTGGGCCTCTATTGCTCTGGTGCTCAAGGCCTGCTCCTGTGCAGCCATGATGAGTGCCTCTGTGCTGTCCTTTAGTCCGGCTCTGTCTAACCATTGGTAGGATTTCTGAATATCCGCCACTTCAGTTATGTTTCGGTGGTACATGCCATGTAGGGGCTTGTCCTCCCATGACGGGACCTCCAGCACCTCATCTTCTGTTCCCCATTGTCTGTGACATTCACTGAGCACGTCATCTCTTGGAGCCTTATCCTTGATGTACTTATGGATCTTGGATGTTTCATCCTGGATAGTGGCTCTCACGCTCACTAGTCCTCGGCCTCCTTCCTTACGGCTAGCATACAGTCTCAGAGTGCTGGACTTGGGGTGGAACCCTCCGTGCATGGTTAGGACCTTTCGCGTCTTAACATCTGTGGTCTGTATCTCATCCTTTGGCCAGCTTATTATTCCTGCAGGGTATCTGATTACTGGCAGGGCGTAGCTGTTTATTGCCCGGGACTTGTTCTTGCCATTGAGCTGGCTTCTTAGGACCTGCCTTATTCGTTGGAGGTATTTGGCCGTAGCCGCTTTCCTTGTCACCTCTTCGAGGTTGCCATTTGCTTGTGGGATTCCAAGGTACTTGTAACTGTCCTCAATGTCTGCTATTGTTCCTTCTGGGAGTGAGACCCCTTCTGTGTGGACTACCTTCCCTCTCTTAGTCACCATCCGACCACACTTCTCTAGTCCGAATGACATGTCTGCACTGTATATACGGTATGGATCAGTGAGTCGATGTCTCGATATCTCAATGTCTCGATGTCTCGATGTCTCGATGTCTTGATGTCTCGATGTCTCGATGTCTCGATGTCTCGATAGATAGATAGATAGATAGATAACCAATGTGCATCCTTTTTTTGTTTTTAAATAGGAAAAGGAACAGATAAAGGAAAATCAACACAGAGAAACAACATAAACAACAACAAAAAAGAAGAAGAGGAAAAAGAAAAAGAAAAGCCACCACAGGCAGTGCCCCACACCCAGTCCAGGTTAACAATCTTTGTACTGAAACATTTACAAAGCAATTAGAGACGACATATACTTAGGAGTTAAAGCAAAACAAAGATAATGGCACAAACATGAATGGCACAAAAATTAAACTAATCTATCTATCTATCTATCTATCTATCTATCTATCTATCTATCTATCTATCTATATATATATATATATATATATATATATATATATATATACAGTGGGGCAAAAAAGTATTTGGCCAAAATCCAATAGGAAGTCTGTGGGGAACAGACCAAATACTTTTTTGCCCCACTCTATCTATCTATCTATCTATCTATCTATCTATCTATCTATCTATCTATCTATCTATCTATCTATCTATCTATCTATCTATCTATCTATCTATCTATCTATCTATCTATATCTATATATATATATATATATATATATATATATATATATATATATATATATATATATATATATATACACTGCTCACAAAAACTTAGGGCACACTCAAAAAACACAATGTAACTCCAAGTCAGTCAAATTTCTGGGATATCAAACTGTCCAGTTGGGAGCCACGCTTATTGTGAATCAATTTCACTTGGCGTTGTGGAAATTAAACAGACAACAGGTGGAAATGAGAGGCAATTAGCAAGATCACTCCAAAAGAGGAATGGTTTTGCAGGTGGTGACCACAGACCATTTCCCTGTCTTCACCCTTTGTACTGTATTTTTGGAACACTTTTGCATTTGTCCAGTGTTCTCACCACTAGAGGTATCATGAGGAGGCATCTACAACCCACAGAAGTTGCTCAGGGAGTGATGCTCATCCAAAATGGCATGTCCATTCGTGCTGTGGCAAGAAAGTTTGCTGTGTCTCCTAGCGCAGTGTCGAGAGCATGGAGGAGATACCAGGAGACAGGCCAGTACACCAGGAGACTTCGGGGGTTGACCGAGGTCAACAACCCAGCAGCAGGACCGCTATCTGCTCATTTGTGCACGGAGAAACAGGAGAAGCACTGCCCGAGCCCTACAAAATGACCTCCAGAGGGCCACAAATGTGCATGTTGGTACTCAAACGGTCAGAAACCGACTCCAGGGCCCAACGTCCACAAGCTGCCCGTTCCCCAGACTTAAATCCAAAAGAGCACATCTGGGACATCATGTCTCGGTCCATCCATCAACGCCATGTCGCACCACAAACTGTCCAGGAGCTGACTGATGCTCTAATCCAGGTCTGGGAGGAGATCCCTCAGGAGGACATCCGTGGTCTCATCAGGAGCATGCCCAGGCGTTGTAGGGAGTGCATTCAGGCACGTGGAGGCCACACACACTACTGAGGATGATACAGACTCGTTTGGAGGAATTTCTACAGAATTTGGATCAACCATGTGACCTGAGTTGTCACTTTGATTTTGACTATAATTTTGGATCCAGACCTCCAGGGGCTGAGAATTTGATTTCCATTTACCATTCTTATGTTATTTTGTTCTCAACACATTGCCCTACACTATGAATAAAGATTTGCATCCGAAAAATCGAATTGATTGACATCTAGGATGTGTTTTTTGAGTGTGCCCTAAGTTTTTGTGAGCAGACATATTATACACACATATATACATGCATACTCACACACGCACATTGTTGCTATGTGGTGAGAAAAAATATATATAAAATGTCACGTGAATATGCTGCTTGTTTTGCCTGCATTTCATTTGACCTTATTTAATCCCATGTGTGCATAAACAGAGACATGCACAAACTCTCTTATCCATTCACTAGGGGCAATTTAGAGTCACCAGTTCACCTCACACATCCACTTCAGCCAGAAAGTCACAGTCACACTAAACCAAGTGATAAATCTAAGCAGATATTTCTAATTAAATATACTTTATTTTGGTCTTATAATGTGTTGGACCCAGATGACGGTTGACAAAGCCAAGTCAACTAATATTGTCTGGTCAACACCCCTCATTGTCGACCGCCTCCTCAAGCTCTCTGCTAGCCCTTCCTTACAGTGCCCTGGTTGGTTTTAGTCCGTTGAGCCACTGTAACCCAAGTTTCTGTGGCCTGTCCCTTCTGTGCGTCGCCTCTCTCTGCTACCCCAGGACTCTCAGGGGTTATTTTTGGACTGCCATGGCGTCTGTTCCTTCCATTTGTGTGAAGGGGGGTCTAGTTGCGCTCAACATGAACCTGCCGTACTAAGACTTCGGGCTGGAACAAGCAGGCAGCAGCCGGCCGGCCACCCCCCTACGCAGCAAACGCACAGGTAAATCTACCAAATAATTACTCCTTTTTTTGTTGTTTAAATGTTGTATTGATTAGCGGGTCGGGGAGGGATTGGCGGCTGTGACTTGGGAAGGAGAGCACCACTTGGGCAGCCATAGCACAGATGTGTTGGGGGGGCAGCTCTGGTTGTATGGAGCACTAAATGTTAACTCGTGGCTTGGGTCAACATGTAATAAAAAACTCGGCCTTGTATTCCTTGTTTCAATAAGCACTTTTGCTAACTCGTAAAACATATGAGCTTGCTAACTGTCATTGGCTCTCCTTGGACTGTTTGTATATGTTTATATTATTGTGACATTATTAGAAATTTAACTGCAATCTATACGTTCTCTCCCAAGGGGTACCTGCCCGGGCTGCCGTGAACATCCGTAACATAAGTTTCTACCTGGTAAGCTCGTCTCCTGCCTATCACTATTTGTCACCTGATGCCTCCATTAGAGCTAAACAGATTTTTGGGGCTGGATGCATTGACTTGCCCATTGTACAGGGAGAGGTTTGTCCAGCTTTATGACACCATCTATTATTACCCTTTCCTCTTTTGAACCTGCATCCTAAAGACGCTCTAAATACCGAGCCTACCACAGCCTTAAATGGAGGAGCGCGTTCTCGTGTGTCAGGCTAGCAGCAGGTCCAGAGCAGGAGGACATTTAAAACACCACCAGATCTGCCCTACATTTCAGTGGGGTGACACACTTAGTCAACTGATAAGATTAAACTGTTGGCTAAAGGAGGCTGCATTATGTCTGCGACCCGGCGCTTTGCAGGTTCAGCACAGGGCTCATTGAGTTCCTAATTGAATGTTGTAAATTGAGCGTTACCATGGATATCTGCCATTCTCCTGGCGGAAGGCAAGAACATCTATAGATCAGCCTAAGCCGAAACAAGAGCGAAGAGTTGTGGATCAGGTCATCACACTGAAGTGCCCAAATGCATTTTTATGAACAATTTTAACCACTTTAAGATCTCCATTGGTAAAAGCAATGGGTTATTATCATGGAATGCGGCAGAAATTGTATACATCTTTGTGGTTTTGATTTTTAACAATCCCGAGCCCTATTGGATTTGTTGTGGCTAGCAATTTTTATTATATACAGTACAATATACAGTACTTCTTACAATGGCAAATACTTATGTAGAAATAAGTAATGACATAAATTCCATGGCAACAACAAGCTAATGCACTCGCCTGTCCTGAGCCTGGATAAATAAACGTGGAGTCACTGTATGTACCAAGGTGCAGTTGATGAGACATGGCAGCTACAAATATAACAATATTATGACTCTAAAAAAGATCAATTTTGACCCCTGACCCACCAAAGCAGTGCCTTTGTTCTTCGTGTGCCTCTTCAGTAATAATACTTAGGTCTGGCCTCAAAAGCTCCTAAGTCTGTACGCGTCCATGTTATTTATATGTTGATCCTTAGTGATAATGTTTTTTCTGGGGCCTATCCAGTGTCGGGCCGTTGTGATGTCATGGGGTCAGCTGCTTTGCATTCACTTTCACCCTTCAGCAGATATATATACTGCATATATACGTGTGTGTGCAATAGAGACATGAGAACGGGCATTTGGTATAATTGATTTTAAGTTCAGTGGCAGCACGGTAATAGGATGGACATAGCAAGGTAGCTTAAAGTAATAACAGGACACAGCTCATTGATTTCATGGTAGCAGTAATAATCTGAACCCTAGCCCTTTATAAAGAATATAAATGACCAGGAAACATTTATAATATAGCAACAGTTCTGCAAAATGCCAACTGTGTTACTCAAAACTGTGGTACCAGTGCTAGTACCACAGGAGCTAGTGCCGTTTTGGAGTATTTTTTCAGTTCAAGCCTTGGTCTAAGTCCTAGTGCAGGCTTGATTTAGTCTAGGTTTATATTCAAGACCAATAAAAATAGATTGTTCTAAATTCATTTCAGTGGGGTCAGTTTAGAAAGTGCTAGGCTATTTAAATAGAAGTAAACACAGCTTGACATTTACACTAGCCAGCTAAACAAATACTGATAGTTACTAATTCAGGGTCAGTAGAAGTATATCTATTCTAAATGTACTTGTAGCCATGAAAGTCATCATGATCAGAGAAAAAAGTAAAATAAAAAGTAAATTCCAGCTTGTGAGAACACTCAGTGGAAGTGGAAATCATTTACTATTGAGTCAGTGAGTGAGCCCTGGAAATAAACATAGGCATATTCATACATGATTACTGAAGTTTTACTTTTCTTAAGAGACTGTTCAAGTTACTTTTGATGCATTGAACAAAATGTGGCAAGCGCTGCAACATTTGTACATTTATTTTATCATTGTTGGGTTCAAGGACACTGGGCATCTATTGTGGAGTAGCTGTTTAATCTACATTCTTAACAAATTCATCCTAATGCAGTTCATATACTTCATAAGCTACTGTATATGTTGTGAACGAAGTATTGAAAAGTAATGCCACAGAGTTTTTGCTTAGCTGTGACTAGTGAGAATAACAGGTTCAGAAAGTGTTTCGCATGTGCAGCCAATAGTTGAGTGGTAAATGCTGCTGCACTGTTCTGTTCTCAGCATCGTGGGTTTGAGTCCCGGCTCTGACAATTTGCTGAATGTCTCTCTCCCTGCTCTTCACTGGGTTGTCCTTCAAAAAGTCACTACTAAAACAAAAATGTACTCAAAGAACTAGTTTTTTAACTTTAATTTGAGTAAAAAATGTTGATTCCAGCTTTTTACATCTGCTCGAGTAAGATCTTTTGAAAGTGCCGCTCCGCCTACTTGAGTAAATATTTTGGCTACTCATTGTATCTTTGCACCTGACCCATTTTGCAGCTTCTTGATTTATTGTTTGAAGTAAGGTGATGCAGCCTGTTAAAAGTCAGCTGTCTTAAATAAGGGCAGCTGATTGGCTGACCTCGTCTCTGCCTTCCAACTATAATTAGTTCTAGTAAAAGCTCCAAGGATCAGCTGTGAGGTGGTAACATCATCAGGCAAGAGTTCAAATCAGTTTTGCAGCCTAGGACGCAAATATCAAATTAAAGGTTCACAGGCATCATCGATATATAAGTATCCAATGTCCCGGTCCTAAATTTTGAATGTTTGTGATACATGATAAAGAACTAATAAGGCAATATTGGAAAGCATACAGTGTAATTAAACAGGGAATATCCTGCCAGTGGTAATATACTAACGTATCAAACTAAATCTGAAGTCTATTTAAGTGTATTGATAAGCCATGAAATCAGAGACACTACTACAATACTACAACAGGCAATAGTACAAGCCTAGCTGGTCATAATGATCCGCTCATTAACAGAGACGCAAAGGTGATCGTAAAAATGTTTTCATTTATTTACGAAAAGGGGATTATAAACATGTTACAAGGTTGAATGTAAGAAACTACAACCTTTAAGGCATGTTTGCAGTAGTTCAGAGCAGTTCAAAGCTGAAGGCACCAGCATGTACAACAAAAATGCAAACATATTGATTTCAACACATAGTATCATAAAAATCTATTATTGTAACATCATCCCACTTGGTATCACTCCTTGGTAAAGTATAAAAACATAATACTTGGAAAATTTTAAGAATATCAATGGTAACAACTTTGTGTTATTGAAACAATGAATCCCAACATGTCAGATTGTTTGAAGTAAAATGTAAGTGCAGAGTATGTAACATAGTAGGATAGTATGCAATAGAGAAACATAAAGTCTAATCTTGCATTGCCTACTCGATAGCAAATGTAGACTCGATTAATAAAATAAAATAAAAAAAGAAACAGCTTTCTGCAAACTGGGACCAGACAGTATCAATAAAGCTCACAATCAGATATATACAGTACATGGTGAAATTATACAATAACATAAAAGAATCAAACTTGCACTGAAAGTATGAGCTTAGCATAAACAACAGCACAAACACAAAAACAACTGAAGACTGAGTTGTTGAATGAAATATTTGGGACTATTTTGATAGGTGTCAGTGAGATCTGTTAGTCCAAGGGCTGTGTACATCCAAGTCCAGCGCTGTAATTGTTCTATAGATCTGAAAGAAACGGAAAAATCCATTTAATCTTCATACTTTTGCACAATTTGTTATGCGGCCTGCGCGTGAGCAATTCTGTTGGGCATATGCTCAGTGACACCCTAGCTACAAATAGTGTTGTTTATGGGCTGACCTTTTTATTGTTTGAATAGTTGTCTGGGACTATCATGGTGACTATTATCCAATGAACTGGTGCAGGTGAAGAATCCTTAACTTTTACTCTAAAACTGTGGGTCACTTTCACACAAATGGCATTTATTGAGTGCATGCTTCATTTGTTGCCTGCATGTGGATCGGGCTGGTTGTCATCCCATCTCGTCAAGTTCACAAGGTTTTGTTGAAAATAAAAAGAAATCCAATAATTACCTTCTCAAAATGAACAAACAAAAACAAAACTGTTGAAAATAACCATTGTGAAAAATGGTGGTTGCCCTCAATGAATAAATATCTTTTGAACAACTTTCATGTCCAGTATTTTAATGGCACCCTTATGTAACACTTATTTCTTGTTCGTGTTCTTACAGGGTGCAGACGCGCTCATGGCTCTCGCTTACACCGCCCTGGCCCAGTCGGGCCTGTTTTCCCACCAGTACCCGCCTCCCCCTCTGCTGCCCAAGCCTGGCAAAGACAATGTGCGCCTCCAAAAGCTTCTCAAACGCAGCGCCAAGAAGAAAGCCGCAGCTCAAGCCTCACAGTCTGCAGCACCTTTCCGTTCCAGTCTATCCCCTGTAAATGAAGCCAGCCCTGATTTGGAACATAGCGACCACTCCTCCACCCCACCTAGGACTCCTGAGACCCCACATAGTTTCTACAGCCATCAGGCACCGAGATTTTCGGTAAAGCCAGTCAAGCCATACCAACATGTAGCGTCCCCATATCCCCAACGTGCAGCCTTTGGAAGAGGAGCAAGGTTGTCTCCCCAAACTGTGGCACCACCTTTTTACACTCAACCTGTGTCCACTACTTCATTAAACCCCACTGTCCCGCCTGCTGCACAGCCCATCCTGCAGCCTCCAACACCCAAAATAACTTTACCCACTTCCTCCACGCTTGAACCGTCAGCTGTCGAAGTGCGAAAACCAGCCTTCATCACGCTTCCTGCCATACCAAGGGCACCGAGTCCTAGCTTCTACTCAACAGCCTCAGCAGAGACGCGACCGCTAACTGTGCTAACCTCTGTCGTCAAGTCGAAAAGCCCTCGTCCGACTTTTAAAGCAAACGAACAGTCAAGATCTCCTAAGCCCATGTTTGATGTCCCTAAAATAAGGAATTACACTGCCAGTACGTCCTATTATGAGACATCAAGGACCCCGCCTGTTTTCGATATGGCCGGTCTCACCTCTATCGGGGGCACAATGGCGCAATCCAAAACTGAAATCAAAAGAGATTCAACTCCATCTGAGATAAGACCAACCGGTACCCCAACAGCTAACTCCATGGGTGCAGACCAGCAAAGGCGGACCCCGACTATGTCAGGAGGCACAACACCTTCCCAAGAAATACAAGTTCATACTCCTGCTAGCGATATCAAAAGAGCAACGCCGCCATCAGAAATCACGCGAGTCACACCAACTTCTGAGGCAAAACGTACAACTCCAACCACTGAAATAACTGTCAAAACAACATATGAATACCAGTCATCCAGGATAACTGTCGGACGTCCCAGGACACCAGCTTACCGTTCGACGACTCCAGTTTTTGAAATCTCCAGACCCAATCCCCTACTCTTCGCCGTGTCCCCCCTCACAGTAGAGCAAGAAAGATCCAGGACTCCGAAATCAACTGTAAGCGACGCCTCAGCAAAGTCTGAAGTTATACCCAATGGGGAAGTTCAACAAGTGGAACTACCAGATGCAAAACCAGCCCAAGAAACACTTGTCAAGTCAAAGTCTGAGCCAGATATTTCGAGAGTGAAACCTACTCCTGTTGCTGACACGCTTCCAGCTGAGCCATTGCCATCTTTGCCATCTCAAAGCTATCAGAGGCCTAAGACGCCAACATATGAAGCATCCCGACTCTTGAGCTCAGCTCCTGGATTCAAAAGACCAAAGACACCCACGTATGGCACATCTCCTACTGGAGCATCCCCTGCTAGTTTTCAGAGACCTAAAACTCCAACACAGGTGGCTCAAAAATCTCAAAAGTCCTCCTATCGTGGACTGACACCGGCTGAATATGCTGCGTATGGAGGAATCAAAACCTATGCTCCAGCTTTTGGTATTGCAACATCGATGACTCAAGAAGAAACTAAGGTAGAGGAGAAGGTAGAAGTCAAAACAACAAGTGAAATGGTTTCCACAAAGGATGAGACCACTGTTATTGATGTGCGACAAGCAGAAAAAAGCACTAAAGAAATAGATGTATCGAAAACAGCAGCCAGGATCCAGTCCGTACCTACAATTGTGGTCACTCAAGCTTCTGAAACAGTTGCAACCACAACAATGCAAGATACGGTGTCTAGCCAAATTGTGGAAAAGGCGCCTGTAATTCAAGAAACTAAAGTTGACCCTCAAAAAGAAGAGGAAAAACCTGCTGTTAATGTTGTAAAGAGAGAACAAGAAATCCCTAAAATCAGTCCTGAAGTCAAGCAACCTAAAAAGGATGACCAAGATGGACTAAAGGTGGTTAGAAAATTGTTTGGAAGAGCACAACCAACTGAGAAAAAAGTTGTCGTAGAAACACAAGTAATGGAGAAGAAAGCTGTGGCAACAGCTGAGACAACAGCTAAAGTTGAACAAAAAGAGGAAGCAAAGCCTCAAGTTATAACTGAAACAAAAACTGAAGAGCTCAAGACAACCGCTGTGCCTATTAAAATGGCCACTGCTGTTTTAAAACCAAGTGAAAAGAAAGAAGAATCAAGTACGGCAGCTCCAACAGAGAAGAAGGTAGACGATGGGGCTTTACAAGCTGAGCCCCTCCTTAAAGCTTTGCAAAAGCCAAAAGGACTGAAATCCAAAATGAGCGGTTGGTCCAGACTAAAGAAGCACATGGTGGTGGAGCAAGAGGAGCCCATATTTCCAGAAATGGGCCCCCATAAAGAGTCCACAGTTTCGGACAAAAATACTGAGGCAAAACCTGCTGCAGAGAAAGCAGGGGATGAACCAAGTCAAGCTGAGAGCCAGGCTACAGACAGTAATGCTAAAGACAGCCCCAAAGCCACCAAGATGTGGGACGCCATGCTTTTTCAGATGTTTTCCACCAAAGAGAACATCATGGCGCAGATTGAGATGAACAAAACCGAGGTGGAAAAAACAGAGATAAAGGACGAGTCTGTAGAGGTCCCTTCGTTCGCACACCGGCTGCCCGTGCTGCTTTTTAGTCCCCGGTTCGACGCAAAAAAGCTGAGAGAGGCAGCGTCCCGGCCAGTGACGAAAATTTCCACTGTGTTTGAAATGGGGCTGATCGGCCGCAAAGGTAAAGACGAGGAACCAAAAGACTTTAACCGAACAGCAAGGGGGTTCGCCGCTTCTTAAGCTTAATGTTCATGTTTTAAGTGTAAAGGAAAGTAAATGCTATTTATGTAAAGGTTTAGAAAAAGGTAGTTGTCATTGTACAGGTCATTGTCTTAGTCTATGTGAGTGTTGCGAGGATTCAGCCTTCATTTTTACCTGATAAATGCATTGTGTGATTGGTTATGATTGGTTGTGTGGTAGATGTTCGTGTGGATAGTTATGTGTCTTGCAGTCATTCAGACATCACATTGGATTAAAGCGTTTTGTTTTCAATAATTTCAGAGCTCCTCATTTGTTCCTTGTTTCTAATGTGAATCCTGTTTTTTCATCTAGGCACTTGTCATTATTCAGAGCCATTTTGAAAGAATCAAAATAAGTAAGTGCAACTTTGGAGGGCCAAATTGAAATTGCTTAGTACAAATTACTCAAGCAAATAAATCAAAATTCAACTACTATGTCAACTAAGTGTAAAATTACATGATATTAGTTTAGTTACTTGTTATGCAGCTTCTTAATACTATATCATTCATTTCAGTTTAAACATTCGTTTTTCATAATGGTGCTACTTGCCTTTTGGTAAAACTTACAGTGTATTTCTTTAGCTATACATTGGTTAGTACTGTTTGAATGTGGTTTAGAGCAATTGGGCAATATGCTTTATTTTTATAAAGCGCCTAAAGCAGTAAATTGAGCATTTTTACTATGCAACATCTGAAGTTAACCGTGAGCTTCAGACAATTGGTTGACTTTGTACTTATTAAGAATTGGTTGACTTTGTACTTATTAAGAATTTGAAATGGTAGAGGGAAGAATGAAGGCAGAAAAGAGTAAGGTAAGACTGAGAAAGTATGCTTTTTTAAATATTCATCAATCATCTATTCATTTCTGTGTTGCTATTTGTCTCTGGAAGAATATATGTTTCACAATAAATTTGAAGAAAAGCTACCAATGTCGATGGTTTATTATTATTATTTTTGACAAAACATAGTGTATGAAACCCCTATCTAATGAACTACCCCCATCAAACTATACTCAAAAACAATTATATTATATTGTTTACTTTGCTATTGTTCTTACCAGCAAACTCGCCTGCGGTCTCATCATCATCATCATCCATAGGGATTTTCTCGTATTTGCCGTGACCAGTGACAATAAACTTGTATTTTTTGCCAGATGTGGAACCCTGTAGATAAATCGAGTAATCAGAAATTACACCACCATTTAAAACCACAAAAAGCACAATCATTGACTACTACTTAAGGAGTGTATGTATATACAGTGATAATGATGCAGTGATTCATTTTCAGAACCATTAGACATCAGATTATGGACAGGTATTAAACCATTTCCATAGCATGTAGCAGTTATTTTCATTTCCTACATAATACTGTTTAAGCCATGGTGTGGCTGTTATGTTAAGCTAATGCTGATAATGTATGGGGGTCAGGCTAAAAGGGCAGGACAGGTCAAAGTCAACATGTCAATGTCTAGAATAGCAGTCATACGTACCCTGGATCTCTGTCCCGGGAGGAAGGAGGTCTCTCCCATGCCCTCCCACATGTTCCTCTTATGCATCACGTCACCGGGCCTCACGTCCTAGGAAACACAAAACAACAAAAACATGTGCAATGGGGGTAATAAGAAACACAAGTCTTAACACAACAAGGGCATAGTCCTCCCATGGTCCCTGTCATTAACCCCCATCATTATTGTCCCTCAAATTCATGAATTATCAGTTGAACAAACAAGGTAATAGGAGACTTCTAGAAGTTCTCAAAGTCATAGTGTTATTCCAGTCCCTTCTGAATACTTTGTTGGTGGGTCAAATGGATTGCAGGAAAAGAATTAGTTCAGAAAATCTTTGCTGTAAAGGACCCAAAACCTTTTGCACGAAGAAGAAAAAGTCAAAAGCAACAAAGAATGAGGCTATTTTTAACAAGTAATTCCATCCAAATGTATGCAGATAGTTGGAATCAATAATGAGATAAACCTCGTCCCGCTATATCTGCATATATCTAGCTCTCTGCCTAAAGATTTGTAGCGAGAGTGAAAATGTCCTCTCATTCCAGACGACAGGAAACTCCTGTATGACTGAGCGCTTACACCAACTGTTCTTTTAACAAATCCTCCAAAATGAAAATCTATGGGCATTATTTTCTAATAACTTGTGAGTCCACTTCATATAAACATATTTTACGTGTCAAAACACTGGCCAGAGTGCATACTGTAGTTTGAGGCATGTGTGCATCTATGCCCCTTTCTACTCTGTCCTATTCTATTCTTAGGGTGTCTTTGATTTTTCTCCACGTGAACCATTGTAAAACTACTCAGCAGCTGCACCTATAAAGACTTGCATGAATTTTACTTCAGGAAATTCCTTCTCGTATATAAATAACAGAAAATAATGAGTGCAGTTACAGTGAGATGGACTTACTGTAGCTTTCCCTGGCACCTGTCGGCCAGCATCGTTGGGACCCTTCACCCACTGCGTGATCCGGTTGGCCACGCCTACTTTCAAACTCTCCGTGTCCTGAATATAAATAAGTCAATTGG
Organism: Gobius niger; assembly: GCF_951799975.1. NCBI lineage: Eukaryota > Metazoa > Chordata > Actinopteri > Gobiiformes > Gobiidae > Gobius > Gobius niger. The sequence continues at coordinate 24,320,564 of NC_136863.1, read as the reverse complement.
ATTATTTCTTGCCTTTGTCAATTCATCTTGTCTTTCTTTGTAATTGTGTGAGTATAGTTATAAAACACAACACAAGATTACTAAGACAGGTTTATTATGGCCACGACTTTATTTCTCAGTCTCAACACTAGCGGTTCTTTTTATTTTCTGCTCGACAAATAATGCAGTGTATTTCATTGCACAATAGAAACTCCTCTCAGTTTTCAACTTAAAATACACAGTAGCACTAAATGTAGAAACAAAACATACAGTTTGCGATAAATAGACATTAAAGTAGCCTGTTCTCACCTTACAGCCTGGCGCTTTGGTTGGACTCTGACAGAAAACCTCTCCGGCCTCAAACAAGGTCTTCTTCGTGGCCACTTCAGGTGCACTGGGAAGATCTGTCGGTGCTGCCTTCACAGGCCGAGTCTCACTGGAGTTCTGTAAATAGACAAATGGCCACGTGTCAGGTGTCATTTTGTCCTAAATATATTACTTTTATTTACTTATTGTTGACATTTTTATCAGTCATTTTAAGTGTCACAAATAATAACGAGTTTTAGCTAAAAGTGTGGATACCTGAATTTAGTCAAACTCACATGATTCATCAGCAAATACAATAAGAGAACAGAGAGACAGACTCTTTATTTTGAAACACGTGACACGTTACACCTCATTTCCTTCTTACAGAAATGTCATGCCTCAAACATACCTTTCTCTTTTTACGGCACTTCGAGTTAAACCCGTTAGTTAAGTGCTCCATAAATAAAAGTGTCTGCCGTTAACCCCGGGTCAAACTGTGAATCAGTGAATCAGCCTGGGAACAGCCCGAGGTGAGGAGCGTGAACAGGAACGGAAGAATAAAAATAAAGAACATGCGTTTGTGTATCTCTGTCCGACACATGCACCTATATAAAACCAGCACACGGTGATGATGTCATGCCCCAGGAACTTCTGGGAAATCTGACCCTCAGCACAATAAAGGGCACAGTGGCGTTTTGTCCCATGCGCCTTTAAAGGAATAGGCCACCGTTTTCACATACTGAGATATGTTCTTACCTTAGCTTTGACGAGTTCTTTAGGACCTGTCTGGTCTTCCCCCGTGCCTTCTATCACGTAAACACAGCGCAGACGGCGTTAGCATTTAGCCTCTCCCCCTCTCCACTATAGCTCCAAAACAGGTCAAGATAGAAGCTACCAAGCTCTTCCACGTTTTCCCTATTTAAATATGGTTACCAGGAGTAGTTTGGCATCCGCACAGTAAAGTGAAGATTACTGCGCAGTAAAGTGAAGATTACTGCGCGGATTTCGAACTACTCCTGGTATTATTACGCCTTACAATATAGTTCCCCCTTTTATCCGCTTAGAAAATCCACATTGTTTAATTATACTTTTTAGTGTAACACTTCACGTAACCATATTTAAAAAGGGAAAACGTGGAAGAGCTTGGTAGCTTCTATCTTGACCTGTGTTGGAGCTATAGTGGAGAGGGGGAGAGGCTAAATGCTAACGCCGTCTGCGCTGTGTTTACGTGATTGAAGGCACGGGGGAAGACCAGACAGGTCCTAAAGAACTCGTCAAAGCTAAGGTAAGAACATATCTCAGTATGTAAAAACGGTGGCCTATTCCTTTAACCCAACAGCAGAAGCGCGGCAACAAAACTCTGCAGATTGGGCATTTCCCTGTAACATGAACCTAGTTCTGTTTCAAAATAGGATTTGTTTTCATTACTTTGAAACTGCAGATTATGGCCCATACTCATTTAAGTATAAATTGTTTTTGCCCATTTTTTATTATACTTTTAAAAGGAGGTGGATAGTTTCAGTCATATGTTTAAATAGGCCTATTTGTCCAGCTCTAATGTACAGTAGATTGTGGAGAGACTACAGACTCATATCCGATCGCCTGTGTGCGTGTGCCGCAGACCAGTGGGCATTTTCCCATCATGCACGGGGCCATATAGCCTCTGCAGTTGCTCTTGGGGAACTGTGGCGGCTGACCCAGACGGCTGCTGCTGCTGCTCTAAATAGGGTCTCATGCGCTTCCCTTGCCCCACGTGTCCGTGACATCAGAGCAGGTCAGACAGAAATCTAACCAGCATGCGCCCGTACGTCTGCAGGCGGTGATTAAACCTGCGCCCATCTGGCTCATCTAGAACAAGCCTATTCAGTGGTAGAGGAATGGTGTAATGTTAATGCCAAATCATTATCATCTGCAACACAATGTAGTCGACAATGAAGAAAGCCCTTGAGGGAAAAATGCCAAGACAGAAAACAAAAGCTTTGAAACATCCTCCTCCACGTAAACACAATAGTCAGACAATAGTCCTGAAGTGACCCCACTGTCCTCCTCACAGCCCTTTAGTCCGGCACAGACAGTCTGCGGGTAAAAACCAGCTGCAGTTTTCATCAGTGGCAACAATCAGCCACTTCATCAACCTCAGGCATTAGAACGGAGTAACACGACCCTAGAGTCCTGTGCCCAGAAAATAACCTAATACATCTGAAGCTAAAACACATATTAACTATAGGATACAGTATTGCATAAGGACTATATTATTTAAATCAGGACTAAATAACTTGTTTACCTTAATAAACCCTTTTCATAGTCCCTCTGGGGGTAATACAAGTGTAAATGGGATGATCCCCCTGGTGTTTCTGGCCAGAAAACCACAATTGCAACTTCCCTGCCACCGGGCTAACAGGCCAAGCTAACTGCGGGCTAGCACCACTTAAACAGTATTTACAGCCAAGTTTGAGTGAAAAAAATGATCTCTATTGTGTAATGGGATGTACCATATCCCTCTGTCCCTTTGTCTTATCTCTCAGCGTAATATTTACTCTCACAGACAATTAATGAGTAAAAAACCGTAACATGCTACGACATCTGCAGTGGTGCTTATGGCCTCTGCTCTAGGGGCATGAGTTACTTAGCACTGCTTTAAAATGTGATTTTGTTTTTGCTATTGAGCATACTTAGTTGGTCGTGGCTACATTGCTATAGTTCAATTGAAATTCACAGGCTTATTAGCATTGTGTACATTACTGACCTCAATGGCGTGGGTGTACTGCTCCAACTTGTCATCGATCTTGGACGTCACGACGAGGGGCGGCGTCTTCTTAAAACTGTTACTGAACAGACAAAAGACACAATGAATTAAACCAGGATTTCATGAGGACGTGACGCCAACTCTAATAAGCAGTTTGGCCTAATTATCATCAGTCTCAAGTATAATTAACTGACACATTTCCATGATGTTCCAAATTCCCCCGAGCCAAAAGGAGCTAGGAGTAAAGCATGAACACAAAACAAATAGCTAGTGGCATTGCTTTTTTTTCCTGATACATCGCTCCGCTCAACAATCACAAAACACGTGAGAATGGCGCGTAGGTGGATGCCGACTGTGAGTCATCAGGTCGATCTGTGCGTGAATGGAGATCTGTATTTGGTATAGTGTGTGTTTCTGTTTGGATCTGGGAGGAGCTGCAGCTGTCCAAACTCACACCCTCTGCTGATCACCCCTCCCTCCCCCCCCCCAATCTTCCTTCTCTGACTTTTCCTGCTGATGATGTCATTCATTATAACGGGAAACAAGCCCTCTCTGTCCCAAAATGAAATATGGGTCTCAACATGTCGACTGCCAAGACACGCCTCTTGTCTTTTACTGTAATTCTTCTTATCAGACGACAAAAGGGCTGCGTATCACTCCTAAACCCCATGCCCTAATACCAAAATTCTTACTGAAATTAAAGAATCGAATAAACCCACGGATAAGGGGCTTTCTTGAACAAGTTTCTCTTTTGAATATCATACATTTGTAGTGATATAGGCTAACACTGGTCTTGATGCACTAATACAATATTGTCAGCAGCATTAGCAGAAGCAGTATTGCTTATAGTAAGAGTACAGAGAAATACAAAAACCTTGAACATTACATATTACAGCTTGCCAGCTTTTGTTTGAGGACTTATCTCACCTCATGAGGCCGTGTATGAATGAACTGATAGAGCACAGACAAGTCATTGAAGCAAAACAGGTGGAGACTGAATGAAGAATGCACTGATCTAGCACTTGAAGCCTGCCATCTATACTAAATTAAAAAGAAAATAATAATAATGCAAACAAATATAACAGTCTCCCATCCAAGTACTGACCAGGCCCTTCCCTGCTTAGCTTCCAAGGTCTAACGGGATTGGGCATAGTGGTATGGCCCCAGAGGAGGCAGAGGGTACAGGGAGGGCTGGCAAGAGGAGGAGTGTGTGATGAGTGTGGGATTATATCATGTGTTATTATTAGTTTTTTTGCAGTTGGTTTATATTCTGAAGTGCATTTTCCACACTACTTGCCTTGACACTTACACACACTTACATCGCATCAGCGCAAGATCAGCAACTAAACCACCACATGTAGCACTCCTGACATTGCTGCTAATCTAAACCCATTTCCAAAACGCGTGCATATTTCAAGTCTCAATCATCCCACACTCCTCCTCTCGCCGGCCCTCCCTGTGCCCTCTGCCTCCTCTGCTGCTCAGTTCCTGGTACAAAGATTCAAAAACAAAAGAGTCCAGTCGCTGCATCTCTCTCTCCTCTGAGCTGACGATAACTTCTCTAGCGCTTCAGACTGAGCGGAGCCGCCATAGCTCACAGTGAACCAGGCTAAACGCAGCAGCGGCCAGCATCTGGAGTGAGTTAAACCAGGCTATAAATCAGAACTAAGTAAATCGAACGCGCCGAGAGGGGCTGGGGAGGGCGCAGGGGCGAACCTCTTATCCGTGTTTACCTTCACGCAGCAGCTGTTCGGCCTGGGAGCCGAAATTACAGGTCACGGTAAACGCATTATCCCGGCGCACGGATGCATATGAAATCAGAAAAAAAATTACCTAAGCTGAATGGTATAGTCTGAGACACCTTTGTACTTACTGAACTTTGCAAAGTGTATCAAGACAGCAGTCGTGTTGTAATATTGCTCTGTTGTTATTATATATCCAACTGGTTTGCTGTCCTATCAATTTAAGGGCCAGGATTTTTGAAATGGTGCGAGATGAGATTGCTAGTAGGATTGGTTATGGAGAACTGATGATGCTCACAATACTCAAATACACTGTTGAACTACGTGACCCACCGTTTGAGACCAACTCCACATTGGAAGAGACACCAAGGAAAATAAATAAAACAAAAACAAAAAAAAACACTGCCAGTCTGATCCGACCACTGATGAGGGGTTGTCACCGTCAGGAACGTCTCGAAACTAATGGAAATGTATCGTTGGTTGAATCCGATGATAGAAATTGTTCATCTTTCCAGAAATGTTCTGCTGTAATTACATTGTGCCATCAGCCAAGTCCCTCTGCACCCGAAATGATGAATGAAATTTGAACCCCGAATGAGGCCATGGCGTTTGAATAATAGTCCAAATCATGGTTCATTCAGAGCACTGTGATGTTACGTGTGTACAAGCTCAGGTTCTGCATTTGAGACTAATGGCTGAATCCTTGTGTGCATATATTTGCTTTATGACATCTCCTGAGTGTATCCAACTTTTATGGTACTTATTTTTATTGCGTTATTAAGTCATGCAGGAGCACTCAGGGCATATTCAAGCTTCTGTAAAGCACTAAAATGAAGTCCGCTTTTATTTTTATTATGGAAAGGACATAGCAAGTCATCCCACGCACATAGCAGTATTTGACTTTGAACTGGCTTACCTCTTTTTAAGTGATCTGTTGAGGGATTCTGTTCTCTCTGTGATCTGAAATCAACACATAGAAAAAGTCATGCAAATAGAACATTTGCTAAAGGATCAGTGTCTGATTTTCCACTAGTAGGTTAGAAAAAAACCTTTGCAATGGGTTGTGTTTACAATTAATCGTTTGAATTTAACTAGCGGCCTTAATCTCAGTCTGAAAACAGGAAAAATCGGGTACTGTCTCTTTAATACACTAGGATCAGAATATGTTTCATTACCATTGTCAGTTAAGGTTTATCAAAAAACTAGGATTTTCTTTTGGTGCAGTTGTGCAACATTTAACATAAACTAGTTACAAAACAAATAATAGTCTATAAAGGCAAGTATAAACACATTATACTGTACATGTCCCAACAAACTGCGGTATGAATGGTGGATTTACAAATGTACAAAAAGCAGCAGATGTGAAGTGAATAACCTCATAGTCTAAATATAACAGTGACATTGGCAAGTAACAGGTTATTTAGTGTTCATGAGTCTGATGGCAGAGATATTTAGTATTCATAAGTCTGATGGCAGAGTTATTTATTGTTCATGAGTCTGATGGCAGAGTTATTTAGTATTCATAAGCCTGATGGCAGAGTTATTTAGTGTTCATAAGCCTGATGACAGATGCTCATGTCATGTAGATTCGAAGAGTGTATGGTATAAATCTGCATCCCCATCAGTTCAATTGAAGTCCACTCCATTGTGTTGAGCACAAACCAGCGCAGAAGTGCACAGCTGACATGCAGTGTCATGCACACAGCAAACAGTGTCATTTCAATTTTGAATACAAAGCACTCACTCATTTCCCTAAAAAATATCTGCTTTAGATTCTGATAAATCACGCTCAAAGATATTTCACACATGTCATACAGTGAGATCAACACCTTCATGTGGCTCTAGAGTAAATAGTGCAAAAGCCACACAAATGCAAACTTACAGTAAAATAAGACTGAACTGTTCGACTGTAAAGATAGAAAAAAGTTTATATATTGAATTCTGGCAATGGAGATACACAGTTTACAGATCAGGACTTTAGTCTGTGTCGTTACCTTGTGAGTGGGGGTTTTGGGACTGAATGGACTGAACGCTTCGTCTCCTTCACAGGACGTACTGAGGCTCTTCATCCTCTCCGCCGCCTCCATCCTCCTCCTCTCAATCTCCTCCTTCATCCGCCTCTTCTCCTCCTTCCGACACAAATTGAACAGGTCAGTGGAACTCTTGGCTTCACGTGTCCAGCTTTATTATCTCGTAATAATCTATGTTCATCTACAGATTAACTATAGAGCTTCTGCGCTTGGACCCATCTCAATTAAGGCTATAGATAGAAATATTGAGCAGACCTCCTCTTTGGCCTGTCGGTCCTGCTCCTCCCGCCCCCTGCGCCTCTCCTCTTCCTCTCTGACGCGGCGTCTCTCCTCTCGCTTCCTCTTCAGCTCCTCCAGCTCCTGCTCGGCCTCGGCCTGCCTCTGCCTCAGCTGCTCCATCTCCTGGCTCTCCTTCTCCTGGAGCCCGCGGCGGATCTTCTCCAAGCGCTGCTCTGTCTCCAGGATGGCCTCGCTCTCCTCCGGCTCTGCGGCCCGGCTACAGGGAACAAGCAAAGGAGGCTCATTTACCGTCCGAGGTAAGTTTAAGTTTACAAGCTTCACAAACTGATTCACAGTTTCCGACAATGCCCTGGCCGAGGAAGAGCAAAGGAACAGATCCACTCTTCTTTTGGTCACCAGCAAATTGTCTTCCTCCTCCACAATTCTCTATTGACAATTAGGTGGTATAGACTGGACTCACTTTATGGAACGTCTGGTCCAGCTGGTGGTGTTGCTGACACGGGACGCTTTCTCTTGAGGCGAAGCGTCTCCATTTGAGTTCACGTGTTTGGGCTCCTGGTTCGGGACGACTCTGGACGCGTACGATACTTTCACTTCTTTTCTTTTTTCAGCCTGTGGATAGTGAAAACACATTAGCAACGTTTGTACTTGTCTGGGTTTTATCCTTTCAACATTCATGGATAGAGCTGCGTTATTGGTCAGTCTTCCCCCGATTGTGTGAGAGTAACAGCTCAATGTTTGGAGGGGGATCGTAGACTCTGAGGAGCTAAATGGTACTGCAGTGGAAAACATTAATTTGTTTGTTAAGCTGAGATCTATTCAGAAACATATGTCCCATGAATTTCTTAAAGGAATAGGCCACCGTTTTTACATACTAAAATATGTTCTTACCTCAATTTACACGTGTTAATATATCCCCGTCTGGTCTTTGTCCGTGCGCTCTGTCACGCAAACGGAGCACATACGCAGCCTCTCCCACATGTCACATAGCTCCGAAAAAGCTCACGATAGAAGCTACCAAGCTCTTCCACGTGTTCCCTATTTAAATAAAGTTACGTGAAGTGTTTTCATGCGAAGTATATTTACACAGAAATGTAAAATGTCGATTTTATAAGCAAATAAAAAGGGGGACTATATTGTGAGGCGTAATGATACGAGGAGTAAAATGTCCACGCAGTAACTCCTAAAGACTTCCCCCGCTCACTTCCGTCAATAACCTTTAGGAGTTACTGCGCGGATGTTTTGCTCCTCGTATCATTACGCCTCACAATATAGTCCCCCTTTTTATTTGCTTATAAAATCGACATGTTACATTTCTGTGTAAATATACTTCGCATGAAAACACTTCACGTAACTTTATGTAAATAGGGAACACGTGGAAGAGCTTGGTAGCTTCTATCGTGAGCTTTTTCGGAGCTATGTGACATGTGGGAGAGGCTGCGTATGTGCTCCGTTTGCGTGACAGAGCGCACAGACAAAGACCAGACGGGGATATATTAACACGTGTAAAGTGAGGTAAGAACATATTTTAGTATGTAAAAACGGTGGCCTATTCCTTTAAAAGCCCTGGGTTCTCCCTTGTTTCCTATTTGCGAAGCCTTTCTTCTAATAAATATTTATGTTTGTGCCACATTGCCTGTTAGATAGACATAGTATATGAGTAGAAATGGTGGCATAGTCATTTCCTCTGTCAGCGGTCTTATCAGGAGAACTCCATACCTCTGTGTTTGGTCTGTGGCTCTTGTGGCTCTCCCCCTCCCTCTTCGTCACCTCCGCTCTCTTCCTCCTCTCCTCTTCCTCTCTCGCGCTCTCTTGTTCGGCCTGCTCCTCTCGCTCCCTCTCCCTCCTGGCCCGCTCGGCTCTCACTGCTGCCTCCTGCCTCTGCTTCCTCCTCTCCATCTCCTGCCTCTCCAGCTCCTGTTTCTGCAGCCGGGAGGCGGTGAGGGACGTCTGGCCGCTCCCCCGGATGGTCCCCTGCCCCGTGTTGGGATCATTCTCCTCCTCTTCCTCCTCTTCGGCTCCGTTGTGCTGTTGCTGCTGCTGCTGCTGGTGCTGCTGGTGGTGGTTCAGCTCTTGTTGACGCTGCTGCCTCTGTCTCTCCCGCCGCTGGGTCCAGTCACTGAAGCCCTCGTCTTCCTCCAGAGAGGGGGAGCTGCTGGGCTTGTAGCTGCCGTCCAATCTGAGAGGAGATGAAAGCAGGTAGGAAGTCATCGACAGCTGCCACGCTTTTGCATCTCAACAGAACATTGGTTTTCGAACCGTAGTATGTGTAGCACTGTAAGTACTTGTGCTTCTTCAATAGAAACTCAGGATCATCTGCAATAATTACACTAGTTGTGTAAATGGCTTCTCCCAGTTTTTGCCCATTACAGTCCTAATTTAGACTGTTTTAAACCTGGATTAGTCCAGATTTGTTCTTGATCTAGGCCTCGCAAGTCAATGGAAGGTCAAATATTTAATGAGGTAGTACATGGCAAGTTTGAGAACCACTGGTTTAGTTCATTGTTGTATAGTTGTATAAAGAAGACAAAGCTTCAGACACTATTTTGAGTAAGAACTTACAAATATTGACTTAAAGAAGAACTACTGTAAGTAACTTGTTTACCTTACTAAATCCGTTTCGTAGTCCATCTGGGAGTAATACAAGTAGTAATGGAATGATTGGGGGGTCTTTCATCTCCCCCGGTGTCTCTGGCCATAGACTCACAATTGCAACTTTCCTGCCTCCGGGTCGGAGCACCAATACACACTAATAGAATCACGAAGAAGAAGCTAGCAGGCTAACGTGCAAAGCTAACTTTGGGCTAGCACCACTTAAACAGTATTTACAGCCAAGTTTGAGTTTAAAAAAAACGATCTCCATTGTGTAATGGGATGGACAATATCCCTCTCTCTCTTTGTCTTTTCTGTCAGCGTAGTATTTACTTTCACGGACAATTAATGAGTAAAAAAACGCAGCATGCTACGACACCTGCAGTGGCGCTTATGGCCTCTAGGGCAAAAAGCAATACACTATGAGCTTATTACTGACATATTGTATTAACACGATTTTCCTACTTTATTTTTTGGGTAATATTTACTCAGTATGGATGTTTAGAGGTAATTTATCTCAACATTAGCATGTACGTGTGAAAGAAGTGACATTGGAAAAGCAGTCGTGTAAGACCAAGCCTTCATTATGAAATGGTAACAAAACCTTCTTTGCACATTGTGTCTGTATTTTGGCCTTGCAGATAGACAGTATAGACAAACTACTTAATCATGAAGGGATTAAGTGATATTCAACTCCATACACCTTCAAGTTGCACAGTCAAAGTCAAGTTTCTATTGAAGGTTTGTGACTTGACCCGATCTGTAAATGAGGTTTTAATAAATCTCGGTATCATTGGCTTCTGAACCGCTTGTGTTCCCAGGGGCTGCCCAAAAGGAATTCACCCTCCTGCATTCCCCACATGATTAAGACACAACTGCCCCAGTGCATCATGGGAGTCCCTCTTCTAAGAGTTAATCAACCACAAGGAGCAGCTCTGTTTATGTTTCCATGTGCCAACGCCATGATCCGTGAAGTGCACTGAAACTGACGGGCTAGTGACAGGTGTGCTATGGATACTGGCAAAGAGGGACGTCTGTAACCATTGGACACCTGCCATGAACTAAATGGACACTTTAAGTTTGTCCATTAGAAGCATTTGTAGGTCGTTTAGCAACACAACTGAGGAGGATGTCCAAAGCCTTCAAGAAGGTACACTATTAAGTAATCATGTTAACGTTTGTTACTTAAAGGCACACTGCGTAACATTTTCGATTATACCGTTGCCAGCAATACAATATGATCCTAATGAGCAGCTAGACACAGATGATGCTATTTTTGCTGTGGGTAATCAAAGAATGAATTTGGATGAGGACCTAACCTATTTAGATCGCACATTTGGCTGTCTTTAATCAACATCTCCATGGAGACGAGCTGGAGACGTCCCCGCTCTCAGTAAAGTTTACAGTCAGGTCTGAGGAGATGTGACCCGCTGTTTGGTTTATTTTTCAATGATGAAACTAACTACAATAAAATAAATGCTTGTATTGTTTTCTGTTTATTGGGTGAAATGTTACGCAGTATGGCTTTAAAAGGTGCATTATTGTTATTAAGGCACTTTTTATGCAACTTTTTATGTGGGGGAAAAAAAAGTTGATATTTGTGCATATTTGACCTTGTATTGCACCAATGCACCTTTAAAGAAAATATAAGTGGTTAATGGCAGTTGTGGACACCAACAAAAGAGAACTTCTAAATCAGAGGCCAATTGTACTGACTTTTCTAATAGCGGGGTAGATGGTTGATTGGCCAATTTTTTTTTTCATGGTCCAAAGACCACGGGCTGAACATCTTGATCGAGGCCCAAAGTAAAGCACCACTTTCTCAATATCCCCAATTTTTAAGGAATTGGTGGTATTTCCACCCCTGTCATATATGCCAGGGGTGGGTCACATATGCTGGCCACTTTGCTGCCCTCTGTCTCTCCATGCTCCATTCACTCCCTTCCATACTGACTTGTCGTGTTTCAAACTTGTCGTTTGTTTTATCAAATAAAAACAAATTAATTACAAATAAATTAATGAATCAATATGAATTGATAATGACATCTAATATATCGTCAAAAAGGGAATTGTGCAAATAAGGATTAACGCCCAATTGTGGCAATATCACTCTGATGCCCTCCACAATATAACTTAAAACAATCTTATTGACGTTGCTCTCTTCTCAATAGATATTAAGACATATGCCCTTCCCATAACAAACTGATCTGAATGACTAATGTCCAGTAAAGAAAAGAAAATGATCCTGAACATACCATGCACTTTCCTGCAACAGTTTTATAAATAATACATGCTGTAAGTTTCAGACTGAACGCAGTAAACCATCACGGTCACTGTGTTAGTTTGACTCAACTTTCAAACAAAGAGGGATTTTGCGAGATTTTTGCTCCACCACAAGAAACACTTCATATCTGGAATCAATAAATGGCCCCGCGTCAAACTTCACATCGTTTTTCAAGCGCCATCTTTAAACAAACATGCAAAAATGTGACCCCTGAGCTTTGGAGGCAGAAACACTGCTACATTACGACGCTCATGTCTTAGCCAAAAGTGTTTCCACAATTACAGGGTTAACGTGTCCCCAGCTCTCGTGCAGCGGTTGGTGTTTTCGTTGAGGTGATGGAGCGGAGGTGTTGGAAGCTTCAGCTCATAATTAGCACTTCTGAAATCACAAGTTTTGACTCCGTGGTGTTTTCTTTTTTTCTCTCTCTCATGGCGGTTGTAAACATTCCTGCGTGCTTTGGTAATGAGAAGCCAGCTGTGCGCCTGTCCTCACATCTGTGCCGCGGGCCAAAGACGGTGGGGTCCCGATGGAAAGATTTGCTTTATGTAATGAAACATATAGCAGAGGAAAGCAGGCGAACTGCGGTTAATAACGCTGCGATACTAATCTTCTGCAAATATGACTAATTTTTATATACAATTGGATTGTGAGAATAATGTGGATATATATGAGTCTGACTCTGACCCTTGCCAACATCTGTAGTCTTGTGTATGACACAAATGGGACATAACATTAAACATTGTTGAATGATAGCCGCACAAAACTAAAATGTCTCTCATTTTGTGCAGCCCTATTAAATGACTAAAATATAACCTTATACTGTAGTCCGGGAGCCAGACCCCCTCCTCAGGCATATTTTTGCTACCTTTTCCAAACTAGTATATTTCTATAGAGCATACCCTGGGTCATTACCAGTGGGGACCCCCCATTGCAACTCGGCCCCGGTCGGCTGTGGGACCCCAAAAACCACTTAAACGGGAAAGGCTTCAGACGGAACTTTGTGATTCTATCCAAAGTAGTGCTGTGGTCACATACAGAGTCACAGATGAATGAAATTTAGAACAAAGAACGCTGACATGATGAGGAACAAAGGAATATGACAGATATTGCCAAAGTCACAATACGATACGAATGCCGATACAGAGTTCACGATATGATACGAATTGAGTTTTTTATTATGCTGATTAAGCTCAGCGTGAAATGTAAGCCTTTTATTGGAGTAGTGCATGTTGTGATACGTTCTGAATAAAGACTCTGGTTAGACAAACATATAGTATTTGCGTACCACAATACAGGTGCCTCGATACGATACGATACGATATGATACATACTGTCACGTACTCCATAACAATGTATTGCCAGTACAGCCCTAATAGTTTATACCTCTACAAACAATTTATGCAATTCTTGTATTAGTTCAGCAGTTCATACTTCAGTCTTCTCTCCTGCTGCTGGACGTGTTTACTGAATAACTCTAGGAAATAAATCGCAGAGAACGTTTATGCGCAGTTCAGTTGCGAGCTAATAACTTAAACGATCGGGTCCCGGTTGTAACATTGTATTAATGTAGAGCCTGAAACGTGGACAGAAATGGGTCAGGCAGGACACAAAGCAAACAGGGACCACATATGGGCTCGGGACGATGGATGAGGAGACTAAAACTTTGTAGCGTTCCAAATTTAAAGTCACACGCTCACGGACTCTCACAGGAAGTCGTCTGACATGAAGTGAAATTGTGAAAATGTTGTGGATTTGATCGCTTCCTGTAATCCCATGCTAACACGCTCCAGGAATTTGGGACCTGTTTGATCTCTTCTGACGCTGAAGAAAAAACAAAAAAACCACTGCAGACAAAACCCAAAACTTGTATAACTTCAAAGCCTATAGTAATGTTAGATTCATCAATAACACAGTACAAATATGATGTAACTCGGCTGTGTCACTCACTGGCTGTCCTCGGTGGGCGTGTCACTTTCTGGAGACTCCCCCCCCTGCACCGAGCCGCTGTCCTGGAACCTCAGCTCCTCACGCGCCCTGCGCCTGCGCTCCCTCTCCACCTCCTCAGCATCCTCTATGCTCCTCTGGGCTGTCAGTCTGAGCAAACACAGGACAGAGCACACTGGGGTTAGCAACAATACGGCAATGATGACAATACATAATCTCTGAAAATCCATTGGAACGTGAAACCACAGTGCGGAACAATACAGGTTCAAGCGCAATGAGTGTTTGCTTCAGAAAGAGGAAAGCTGGTGATGTCCCGCTCCAAGTCATGAAATCTCTAAATCTCTAAGCAGGATCTTTACCAAAGGCTAAAGAGAAATGTATTATTATAATGTTTTTATCCATTCTGGGGGGAACGTAACCAGTTACAATGGATCTCTGGCGAGTTGAAAAAGCTGGTTAAATGGAAAGATTTACATCAGTTCCAGGAAAAACCTCTAAGCCAAATCGAAAGGCTAATCAGCGCCCGCTAAGAGGCAGAGTATTTGCTATGGCGACCCCAGAAGAGAAAAGCCAAAAGAACCAAAGCATTAATCCAGTTCATTAACTTTGACTGTTAGTTATTAGCCAGAAATAACCGCACTTTTAAAGGAACAATTTGGAAAGTTTTACAATGGAGAGAGTGCGTAGGCGTGGCGGGGAACATCTGCCGAGCCTCACGAAAGAAGTGAAGCTGGTGTTTACCGTGAGCGTAAACAACATGTGCTGCTCACGGCAAGTCCATATGACATCACTGTGTCTAATACAAACACCGCTTATCTTTATTTACATCGGCAAACAGAGATTTCTATAAGCAACCGGCCACTCAGACACTTGTATGGCAAAATATTGGTGCATATTGGTCATTTTTATAGTTTCAACTCAATCACCGTTATCTACAAAAAAAAAAAAAAAGGACACAAAACAAACACTATGTTGTATAGAGTTACCACCAAAACCCACAACATTTTGATTGAAATTAACAGTATTTTCTGTTTAGGTTTCTGTTGTGTGCAGTCTCATCAAATGAATTGAAACAAGATCAAGTAAGACTAAGAGGTTGCAATACTTGTTATGCGATTATTATGCGATACTCTGATCGTTGACTGTATTGTGTATTTGCTTACACGACGTACTGAAACATGCTTCCTACTTTTATTATCAATCCATCATGCTTGTTATTGTGAGGTCTGCATTTGTCTTGAAAACATCTGAGATGACAAAAAGCCTGTGAAAACCTCAATCCAGATGGGAACTTGAGCTGGTCACATGTTTTTTGTTGTAGTGATTGATCAACCAGAACCAGAACGAAGCTTCAGCGTTAACCTGAGGGTTTCTTGCAACAGGAAGTCAAAGGCTCTAGTCAACCATTTCTAAGGAGCTCGAAGACACAACAAACCGGGCCCTCGTAGACATTTATCAGCAGCTCAAGCCTCTAAAGACCAGGTTCCATTGAAGAGAAGTGCTAGCGATTCTAATAGTGTCCCAACTTTACCTGATTTGAGCTTATACCTATCGTCCAAAACCACTGGACTAAAGGTTCGATCAGCTCCATATGGACTGAGCGATCATGTTACAGCCCTCGCATCTGAGTCAGACCTGATAGGCCCCATCTGCTCTGCCTTCTCTCTCCTCTCTCCGGGAGAGAGTTCCAAGTAGGTGGGATGTCCTGTGACCTACGACCCTTAGTACAGATAAAGCTTTCATCCAACAGTAACAAGCTGCAGCACCCCACCTCACTGTGAGTCAGCAGAAACAAACACAAGAAGTGAGTTTAAACACGCTCTGACAAGATCGTAGGTTGAGCGCTGACCACTCAGCCACCATGGACAATCTGGATTCGAACCAACGTCCAGTTATATACGTCCCTTCTACATCACATGCTACCCCAGTAAGGGTCATGTTAATAGAAAGGCCATTGTTATTTACGCTGAAGCCAATTACAAAGACATTTAAAGAGCTGAGTTTTGCCAAAGTTGCCCTCCAACAATTAATTCATGGTTCATCTGACTCACAGATTGTGTCATTTTGGCGTCAAGAATTCTTTTGGTCAAATTTCACAAAGATTTGGCATCTTTACCGACGATTAACTGGTTCTGTTCTGGCTAAAAGAAAAACATAAAAGTAACTTCAACTCGCACTTTTCCTTTTCAATGTGCCAAAAGCCTGCATTTCATCATTCTTTTTGGTTAACCAGAAATTCATATGACATTGACATCATTCAAAGCAATCTGTTTCTTATTAAGTGCTGTTCATTAGCCACAGCGGGTCGAGCACTTTTCAATCTTATCCATGTCTGTACAATTTCTCTTATGTTGGCGATGCATGAAGGTCTTCAAAGTCTCTATGTCAAAGTATCGCTCAAAAGGGCCTCTCCCACACCACCCCTTTGTGACAATGGAAAAATGTCAAAAGGTCATGGAAAGATGAGAAGGAAAATTCCCAAAGACAGGGAGAAGATCCCACTCGGTTCTGCGCAGTAAACAGTAGCAGATGTGCGGGGAAAAGTAAAATAAAGCCGCTCAGAACTGAAAATGTAGTTATTGTTTTAATAGCGGATAATAGCAACACAATGCTATCAGTGACTTCCTGCGTCTCCGTGTGTCCTTCCTGTGGGTCGGGTCAGGTGACCAAACAGGAAGTGAAAGAGGAGGAAGTAGCTGGCGAGGCCTGGACACAGCTGGACGCAGGTCAGATTGTGTATTTCAGCAGGGATGAACCAAAAAGGAGTTGTGCGTAGACAATGCAAAGAGAGTTCAAAAGTGTCTCGTGATATTGGCTACAACAGTGGCAAAGAATACCGTTCATTTAGCCACAATATGAACTAAAGGAAGCAAATATTATGCATAATTGTGGCTTATACACCTGTGCTACATTGGTTTGGGTCTTAAAAGGGACTATACGGAGTTTAAAAATGTTAAAAACACTACATGTTAGAGCAATGTCCTAAAGTGTAGTATGAGCTCAGACCTATTCATCACAACTGCCTCTAAAATCCTGTCACTCAAAAAGTCATGCACAGGCTTATTATAGAAGGTACAGTTGCACGTATGACCAGAGGTGGCAGTAATGAGTATAAAATGACCAACTTGCATCTAGCCCCTTTAAAGTTCAGCTAGCGCACCCTCTGCTGGTAGTACGGGGGATTAAACATGGTCAAAACAGTATGCAAGCCTCCATTTTGACTGCTAACAAAGAGATTAAAGCCCTTCAGCTGTAGGAGAAACAAAAAGGAAACAAAAGGGAAACTACATGGCTAAAGTCTCAAAAACGTGAATTTTGAAAGACATGCCCCTTTAAAGGTGCATTATGCAACTTTTTATGCGAGAAAAAAAAGTTGATATTATGTATTTTGACCGTGTAGTGACACAGTGGCTGTATGAGTGGTCAGCATGGTGCCTTTACTTTCAATCACAGTGGTGTCTAGGACGCTCCAGGATCAATTGTTTGTCAGGTTTTCTCTGCAGATGAACCCTCTCTCCAGAAAACCTACAAAACAATCGATCCTGGAGCGTTGTAGAGACCACTGTGGCCGAAAGTAAAGGCGCCATGCTGACCACTTATACAGCCACTGTGTCACTACAAGGTCAAATACACATAACATCAACTTTTTTTTCTCGTATAAAAAGTTGCATAATGCATCTTTAAATTATACGAATTATAGATTTTCATATCACGCTCTACAGATCCTGTATGCAAAAAATAGAAGGCATTCTGTATTCTGTACCATCTATCTATGGTCTTAAAAAAACCCTAGATAGACAGTTTCGGTCTTGGCAAATTGACCATGTCCGTGTATGTGTGGAGAGTTGGTTCAGCGGATCGTGTGGTGAAAGATGCCTCCTCTGCCCTCTCATTTCTCTTCCTCTCTGTCCTCATCGAAGGAGGATTCTGTCATCTTTGGCTCCGGGACAAAACTCCTGATTCAGACAAAAATGACTCATGTTTTGTAAGTACCAGGATTAGCTCTGTTTCCTCTTTACCCTCCTGGTTTTAAGGTCTGCAATCTTATCGAAACCATTTCACTGACTCGTGTCATCTAATCACAGTATAAAGTCAGCAGCTTGTAGAATACATGGCTGGCCTGCGCTGCAAATGGGGTTACATTTCCTTTTCGGATAGCTGCAACCCAGGACCTTTTTGCTTATTTTGCTTACTTACTCAGAAGTCACAGTATTACTGACTTTTTTTTAGCATATTGGTTTTGCTCAGCAGTAGTCGTTCTTTTTGTTTGGCTAAAAAAAACAGGAACAAGATCTAACCTGTTGCACTTCCCAAGGTTTCTAGGATGACAAAAGTGCCCTTAAGCCTCTGCACTGACGTTAGCATATGGTGGTGATGACACACCTGCACTGCGAACCAGCCACTCAGAACTATCAGAGCGTGAGATCGAAGGGAAAAGGGACCCGCGGTTCAGGGACACACAGACGATGAGGTCAGCTACTCGGATGATATTATATTCTGTGGCTGCGCTGTGGACGCAGGCCCAGTGTCCAGACCTGAGGGATTACTGAAAGAGTATGTCCAAGTTGGTGAAGGTTCAAGGAGTTTGCGAAGTTTGTAGAAAGTGAACAGGAGAAGAAATGTCCGTAGTGATTTGAAAAGCCTGAGCTGTCCTTTCAAAACACTGTTCATTGAATATGAAATGGTGTCCTGCTTTGGAATGCATACCCACTATGCAGTGTTAGCAGGATGTTGAGGTTGGATCAAGTCTTTTGAGATGAGGATTGATGCGAGTAGAACCTCATTTTTGTGATTTGTTATGACACAGAAGGTATAGGATCTACAGTGTATGGAGTAATCTACAGTCTTTCCAATGTCAGTACACAAGGCAAACTGACATGTACTAAATGACACAAAACTAAAGATGAAAGTGCATTAATTAGTGAGAGGCTATAGTTCTTCATCAGTAGTTCCAAAAGTAGGATCCGGAGCCCACTGGGTATTAAAGAAAATTGAGCTTGAACTAAGAAGTAGATGTATTAATTACTTCAGATTTTATTCTACTTGACATTGTAGGCTTTAAAAGATAAATATATATTTGGAGTAGTGTAAATTCTTGTGGGCAGTCCACCATGGGCTCTTGGAACTGACAAGAGTGGTGGCATACTCAAAACATGCACTGAAAATGGAATTACTACTGGACTAATACTACTACCACCATGCCTACTACTTCTACTGTTACATCTAGTTGAACCACTGCCGCTGCTGTAAGTAATTGATGTAATTTAAGCAACCATATTAGTTAAGTGAGAATCCTCAAAGCTCATTTAAAGGTGCATTATGAAACTTTTTATGTTATTTAAAAAGTTGATATTTGTGTGTATTTGACCTTAGTGACCAGCGGTTGTATGAGTGGTCAGCATGGCGCCTTTACTTTCCATCACAGAGGTCTCTAGGACGCTCCAGGATCAAGTGTTTTGAAGGTTTTCTCTGCTCACCAGACAACCTACAAAACAATTGATCCTGGAGCGTTGTAGAGACCACCCTGATTGAAAGTAAAGGTGCCATGCTGACTGCTCATTTAACCGCTGGGTCACTACAAGGTCAAATACACACAAATAACTTTTTTTTTCACATAAAAAGTTCCATAACGCACCTTTAAGCCACATGTCAAAGTATCTAGAGACTTTTAGTGAAGATAGAACTGTAAAACATTTCCAGCTTCTCAGCCTAACAGGAAACTACAGAGTGTTTGCCTGCAGCTCATCAGTTACTTACTTACTGTCGCTTTGTCAGAGATTATAAGCCATTAAACTCCATACACACGGTGTTCATTTCCACCATGAAATAAGATTTCCTTACTATCACGATCATGATGTTTATAAAAATAGCCATTATGCTCTCAGCTGGTGGTCTGCCTCGGTCTGTTTCCGCAATTAGTTCACTTCATAGCGAAACACGTACGTCATCTGATCACATCATAGGAATCAGAGCACAGCCTATTTCCACAACAAAGTGGATGAAAGCCATGCACCTGGCAGCCTCACCTCAGCCACATGTTGTCAGTCTACTAATTTACTACTGCCGGAAAACGGGCGAAAGAGACGTTCGCTGCTGGGAAGGGTATAAAAAGCACAAAAGCGTTTCAATTTCAGCGGCTCTGTTGTCTGCGCACACATGCTGTCATTGGGTGGATGTCTTGGTTGACTGACATGCTAATAACACGTTTCCTCACAGAGACTGGAGACTGGAAGCAGGCACATGGTTCAATGAAGTCACCGTTGTGTTGAAACACGTTAAAGGTGGGGGGGGGCATCCGAGATCACAAACATCCATGAAAGAAAAAAATAATGCAGGTATGTCTGAAGGGAGGCAAGCGAATGGAAAGTGCTGTGGTGACAAACTGACTCAGGGATAATGAGAGGGCCGAAGCTCGCTTTGATTTAAAACTAGGAAGGCTTCGTTAAAAGGTAGGAAACATGAGGCGCGCACTCGTTAAAGCGCTACGTTCACAACTCAGGTAGCAAAAGGTAAAACGGATCCAACTCAACCTTGTTCGCCATGAGGGGTCAGCTTTACCAACTTTCTCCATGGACACTTAATTTGAAAGTGCCAAGGAACTCCAGAAGCTTCAAGTAAAACAGGCCTGCAATGGCACTGATATCAAGGTCACTAGAAAGAGCATTTAACCAAGAAGTAGGAGCCCGAGTGTCCAGACAATGTAGTTTTGTACTATGCTGTTAATGGGCTCCATGACTACTGACAGAAGATCAATAGTTGAAGCTCTTGATACTTAATGATTGTGACATATAGGGATAGAAGCTAGGCAGAAGTCTAAGCGTTATCTTAAAGCAGTACTAAGTAACTCTTGCCCCTAGAGGCCATAAGCGCAACTGCATGTGTCGTAGCAAGTTACGATTTTTTAACGTATTAATTGTCTTGGAGAGTAAATACTACGCTGACAGGAAAGGCGAAGGGAGAGAGGGATATTGTACATCCAATTATACAATGGAAATATTTTTTTTCACTCAAACTTGGCTGTAAATACTGTTTAAAGTGACGTTAGCTCGCAGTTAGCTTTGCCCGTTAGCCTGTTAGCTTCTTCTTCTTCGTGATTCCATTAGTGTGTATTGGTGGCTCCAATCCGGTGGCAGTCAAGTTGCAAACATGGTTTTCTGCCCAGAGACACCAGGGGGAGATGAAAGACCCTCCAATCATCCCATAAACACTTGTATTACCCCCACAGGGACTACAAAAAGGATTTATTAAGGTAAACATGTTACTTAGTGCTGCTTTAAAAGTTGTAAGACAAAGCATTTCCACTTGTTCCTGCCTCAAAATGTTAGCCTTGCAATTGTCAACGCCAAAGCAAGCACTATATATTGCTATATTGATGCTGTAATTTCGTACACGCACTCATTTGGATGGACAGATAACTAAACGGAAATGGCTTACTAACCACTGTCTATCTTATCGCAATCGCTGTGCTGCAATCTATGTTAAGACTCTTTTGCAGCACTTTAACCCAAACATAGAATATAAAATGAATACAGGATTAATAGAATAAAATATTGTGCATTTGTTTATGTAGTTTTGTAGTACTTTTTGTGATAAAGCAACAGTAACCTGGAATGTTCCGCAGTGTGGCTTTAGCAAGAATATAAAGACATTTGGAAGCTATGATAGCGACAATCAATTGCAGTTCATCCAACGAGCACAGATTCAAAAGAGACCTCAAATTGTCAAACGAAACCGTCTCTGGACATTGTCTGCATGATTGAAGAACTTTTGTCCTCGCCAAACAAACAGACGGACTTGTGTTGTTTAGTTTAAGATGTGTTGGTCAAACATGGATTGGACCAGAAGAAAGCAGCGCTCTGTGTTTCCAAATTTTTCCCAAATCCAAACATTCTAGGGTTTGAAGCTCGGATCAGAAAAAACCTTGGGACGTAGGCGTGCTATTTGTAGCTGTTTAACAAATATAACACGCATGATCAGCATTTTCCAAGGTTATGAAAGTCCTTCAGTTTCACCAGAATAGTAATGTTGGGGGAAACATGTTGGAAAGTTGGAGATACTTTTCATGTGTAATAACTGGTTTGGATAATCCTGTTGGATTAAAGCAACAGTGATGTAATATCGAACGCTGCGCAGCTTCAAATTACAAGCTTTGAAAATGACCTTGAATGTCGAGTGGTTAAGGCTTTGTACATGGACACAGAACACTGCTTCAACCTCAGTGTCATGGGTTTGAATTTGCTGAATGTCTCTCCTCACCTCTTTTAACCCTGGGCTGTCTTTGTCTAATAAAGCCTATGGACCAAACATGTTTTATTGCTGACACAAGGCACGGGACAACTAGCCAAAAGCAGGTGGATTTCTATTTTTACTCCGTCTAGCCTCTTTGGCCAAGTGACTTTTATTCCAAGATCGTCTTTAAGTCTTGAGATTGAGAGTACACTTTTTTTTCCGACACAACAGGAACATAATAAGATGAAAACCTCCATGATGACATCGACTGCCAGCTGTCTCCATCTCTTTCAGGTCTTACGGATAAAATCCCACCTTGAAACAGGAAACCTCGCGTGTTTACTTTCCCTCATGTGCTCTTAATGCAAGGCGGCCTGAGGAGGCATGGGCTTCGGGGTCTATATGCACCCTCCTCCTCCTGGGGCATTCCTCAGTTAGTCCCTTATCTGGCCCTATCGTAAACAGTGAGGAGAGACGCTCATGCGTGGGGGATCTAAGGGGCAGAGGTCACGATGGATGGTTTATGTGTGAGTCTGTGCCTCCTGGAGATGACATCAGTGCCGGGGAGGGTAAGCTCGGACCAGGTGGGGCTGTAAAGGCCGAAATCTGGATGAACACTCAACAAAGAAAAATGTTCAAAAGGTAAAAAAATATGTGTTTCTCTTTTGAATTTCTTTTGTACATTCATGAAAAAAGATGTCTTCTTTTGTTGATGCTAATGTTAGCGTAGGAAAGTACACTTTTTGGTTTGCGTGGTTTACACTCGGTGAAATGGTAGAAACTAAACTTTTTGCAATATTTGTGTACGCCAATTATCCTTTTTAGCTCGATTTATACTGATTCTGATGAAGAGTCTCCACTGTGAGAGCAATGAAGTTTTATTTAATCTACTAAAACAACCCAGTGCAGATGACGGCTGAAGAACCTTTGCCTACTATAGATCTAGATGGCATCTCTGGAATCGCCCATCTATGGTCATGTTTGAAGCAGTTGTGGGGGAAAACAAAGAGAAAATGTTTTACTTTCTACAACTACTCCAAAAAGTACTTTAACAAATGCTGAATTATGAATATCATTTTCTAGCTCAGTACAAAGCATTATCACCTTTCACCAAATGTCACATTATTCATGTAATACGAATAGATTCACAAGTTTAAACAAGCGAAGGCCCACATAAACCCCCCCAAAAAAAACAGAAGCAAAGAAAAGCCATTATATTGTACATTGTCCTTTGTATTGTCTTGTTTGTTCGGCTTTACAGGTATTACAGAGGTTTAGGCAGTGACATCATGCTTCACCTTGGAAACACTTTTTGGCCAAACACTCTCATTGTTGCAGAGTGCATTAAGGAGCTGTTTTGATTAACTTCCCAGCCAAGATCCAAGGGAAGTGAGAGAACACTGTGTAAGCCTTTTGATATGATCTAATCGTTTTATTTTTCACATATTTGAGAAGCTACAAATGTGTTGCACTGGGCATTATTTGGAATTTGTTTGCTATGGAGTCGTCACGTGTACTGCCGTGTGTGTGTGCCACAAAAACACCTAGTAAAAGTGGATAGTGCGCTAAAACCAGTGTGAACTTAATATTGAGCCTGCTCCTAATTAGACAAGGCCATGTGTAAAACAGCTGGGAACAAATAGAGTGAAACTTTAAAGCTGGTTACAAGTCTGCTAATTTGCAAGAAGTGGAAGTTGATCTAAATTCACCAAAAGGCAACAATGAGACGTGAAAGTGCTGGTTTTGAAGATGATCCAATCCTTTATTATAGTTATGCACTTTACTTGAGGCATTCATTAACAGGTTTGAGACCAATTTTGTAATCACTGTTGAAAAGTATCTTTCTCATATTGGCTAACTCTTGATCTGAATTGATATTTCTATTCTCGCTCCCTTTTCTCTTAACTAGTTTATGACTGAGATTTTAGATGATTTGACCAGTTAGCAACTTGCAGATGTGTTTTGTAAGGAAGTAAGAGTGATGCTTTATGACAGCCACAGATAATTAGGCTTCGTGAATACTTGATTTCTTTTAAAAGACATTTACAAAGCATTTCATATTATTTTTTGACAGCTAGGGGTCGTATTGGTTCAAGAGACAGGGATTTTACAATTACAGCATCTATTTTAGTGGAAGATTTGGTGTCTATAGGGGCCATTCTAAGTGCGATGTCCTCACCACGGTGTGAGAAGAACTCAATGAAGTAACTCTTTATTGTGAAAAATTAACCACTTATTTGTTTCCAGGAGAAGATTGTGAAATGTTTAAAAGTGTTACCAAACGATGCAGCGTCAAATCCATTACAAAACTTAAGATGACGCAAAGACTTACCATAAAGTCGGGACAAATTCCTAATATTTCCCAACGCTATAAGCGAGTCTGTGTCCCGGAGCCGCAGACGTCATGTAGTGTTTGGTGAATGATGTAATGCTTTCCCTCGGGCTGGTGCCATCTGCTGAGTGGACTGAATCAGAGCGGGACGCGCCTCTTATTACAGCTGTTATCTGTCCCATAACTCACTGTGAGTCACCCCAAAAAGTTTACAATAACGGCTCTCAGCAAGGGGCGTCTCGACGGGAGTCAAAGCCAATGACGCGTCCATATGTGTTCAGACTAATCGATAAGTCACCCGGCACGAAGCGAGCTAGACTTTATGACACTTGGTTTGGTCACACAACTGTCTGTCAACTTTTGAATCATTGCGACTGGAAATAACCAAATACTCCCTAGCTTGTATGTATTTCAAAGAATTCAAACTCTTGAGTCACTCTGTTAGCTTTTCAATAACTCAACTACTAAACTAAAATTCCTGCTTGTAGCTCTTTTGAAACATCAAACTCCACATTGGAATCAATAATATTCCTTGTTTCTGTCCCCTGGCGCAGTATTCACTGTGTGTCCGTCTTTGTTCATTGACATATCTGCACAGAAGGTCGAGCGTAGAGCCCATTTGATAAGGCCTAATCCACTTGATACACTCTATCGTGGACACATACCAGAGACACTTTGGATTTCACAGCCATTTCCAAAGCGAGCGGGGCATGCTGTATCCATTAAGGGGCATTAAGATCAGTACATGCAGGCTTTGAGAGGAGATACAGAGGAGACAGGACGTGCCGCCACCCACACGACAAAGCCTGCCCCCAGTGACCAAAAGACCATGGGCCGGGGTCGTGACACCATTTCCTCCCTTGGATAGAAGCCTCAATGAAAATGAAACTGTTTGTGTGTGCCAGTGTTTTTACAAAGCCATATTTAAAGTGCGTATGTCATTCGAAATAAGGTTTTGACTATGTCATAATGCTACATCCTCATCAGAAACATCCCTTGAGTCCAAACGCCTTCACTAAGCTTGTTCTAAACAAGTCTGTCGTCAATCTCTCTATAGCATGTTTAGCATGTTAGCATGTAGCAAACATTTCCCAAACTATAATTTTTGCTCTGCTGCTGAGGTCACTGGAGCCAGGGCTGGGTACCGTTAACAGTGTCAGTAAGATATTGGAAAAAAAAGTTTAAGTACTGCTGGTATCAAAAAAAGAAAAGTATCGGGGAAAAAACTATAAGTTTAGAGACCAAGTTTTGATGCCAGGAAGTACGTAAAGGAAGTTACTTGGGTATTGCAGCATAAATAAATTATGCTAATTTAAAATAAATAGTCTTTTATTTTAGTGTAGGCAAAAAAGTATCATTCGGGTATTGGTATGGTAAACCAAGTATCATCAAAGTACCGATATCGGGGGAAAAATGTAACGGTGCCCAGCCCTAACTGGAGCACAGGAAGACAAAGTGTGACCTGTGCTCGCATTTTGTATAACTGTGTATAACAACATTTGTATTAGGGGTATTTTCTCAATATATTCATTATTTTAACTTCTCATACAAATACGGAGGCTGTGTTGAACTGTAAACGCCTGAATGAACAGAAACGAACTAGGGCTTAGACTAAACCAGGACTATACTGAGTCAAAACAACAGTTTTAAAACAGGATGAAGCCAGGCCCCAAACTGCACATAATAGGATTTCATTTGGAGTAAGCCTAAAATGGTCTTAACCTGGTCTAAATTGGGTGTAGAGCGACAATAAAGCTGGACACAGTCAGTTCCAAGAAACCAGCATGAGACCAGTACCAAACCAGGATTTAACCAGCTTGGGTGTTACGAATTGGGTCTTGTTAATGGGTCAATCTTATCTGTGAAAAGAGAAGTATCTTTATGCAGTTTTACACAGAAGAATACTTAACAGCAGAGTGGGAAACGCAAGAGACAGCTTTTTATTGCTCTAGCTGGTTTTCTTCAAAGGTTTGCTCAGATACACACATTTCAAAAGCCCAACTCCAAGTTTGGGTTATTTCGATAGAAAACCTCTCAAAAATGAGTTCTCAGAAAGTATGGTTATCAGATTGGCCTCTAAAAATAAGTGAAGAAGATCCAGTTTTGTTGAACCGCTCTTTGAAATGATTGGATCACAAAGATTCTGCTCCCAGTATTGATCTATAAACCATATCACTATGCAGAACTAAACAAAGTAAAGTCTGGTTTACATCCGAACTACTCTATACATCATTGTGCTGTGATCATCCCTCGACCACCACAACAATAGAGATTAGAAAAAACGGATTGAATTGTGCGTATTTCTGCTTTATATGAATTAATGCTGAAAGTAAGTCCATTCCAATCCTCACCAAATCTGCCCCAAAACCCCAAATGACCCAAAACAGTGGCATTAATCCGTGCGTGGTGTTCCCCGTCACCTCCATCGGCAAAACAGGACCCTGTCAGTCTGTTGTTCTTTTTTTTTTTGTCTGTTTGGTCCAATCCAGGAGGAAATCCCCAACAAACAAAGAAACAAGCCATAGAAACGGCGTGTCTACTGTTTACACATCACCACTCTGCAAATGTCAAGAAGACGCCAAACACTGGAGTACTTAAAAAAAAAGAGTATGGTAACTGCAAATTGATTTTGATATATAGGTGCAGATTCTAGTAAATAACAGACACATATTTTCAAATCTTCTTGCTCTGTCCACTGAATACAGTCAGGGGTCATATCAGTGTATAACCTTGTGATTTGAAGAGAAATCCAAAAGTCTGGTTGCATTGACATCCGTAGGTGGAGTTGTGAGAATGAAATTATATCAGCAAAAAGGTGCAACAAAATTTCTACTTATTACCCAAATTCTATCCTACTTCACTGTCAGCAAACTGCATGTCTTCCCTCCATTGTTGTGAGGTAAACAGAGATTCCTCAACCAAAACGACCATAGAAACTACACCAAAGCTTAAACATTGACTTTGCATCCAAGACGAACAGAAAACACTGCACTCACCTCAACAGGTTTTGTAGCCCCTGTTTGCTTGAATTCCTTCTCACTAAAGCGTGGGACATGTTGGTGGTAGGTAGGTTCGTAGATGGTTAATAAGGTAGTAAAGGAAACCACAAAAAAAAAAAAGAAGACGTCCCGGGATAGTTTGCCCTCCTGCCTTTGTGCGCTTGTGCGATAACACACACACGGGCTGCCTCTTCCTCCCTCGCGGTGCGCGTTGGGAATGTCACTCTTGCCTTGGTGCACTACCCCTTTTTCTCGACGGGAGGCTGGGTTCTGCGGACACCCCCGCCCCGTGCAACCCCCTCCCACTCCCACTGTCCTACATGTGGTTTTCATTGAAGATCTCTCTCTCTCTCTCTCTCTCTCACTCACCCCTCGCAGCAGCAGAAGCGACGGCCCGACAGAAAACCCTCCCTCTCTTTCTTCATAGTTGTTTTTTCTTTTTTTTTGTCTCTTAACTTCTCTGTCCTGAACGGGTCATGTGGTCTACCCTGGAGGGGGATGAAACGAGATACCCCTCCTCACAAAGAGAGAGAGAGAGAAAAAAGTCTACAAGGGCTCACACAACGCCGCCCCGTACAAAGACATTTTAATCTCCGTGCAGATTAGCAGCATGGAGAGCAGTAGTGTTTAGTGTGTTATGTCAATGTGGGGCGATGGAAAGAGCAAAACAACTCTGGCACATTAGACTGTTTACTCAAGGATTTCAGAAGCTTCGAGAGGTTTTACTAGACTTGACTGTACATTTTCCATAGTGCACAGAGGTACTCAGATGTACTCAAGTAAAAATAACTGCTGATTAAAATAACATTATAATACAATACTCCAAAAAGTATGATTGGAACTGCGCTTTAAGTCACAAACTAGTCAAGATATAGAATCTGGCATCAAATGTGGAATGGAATGGAAGTCACAGGTCAGACAATCATAGATTTAGCTAAAAATTGAACTCAGTTTTACCTGGTTTGATGTCTTTGCTGTTTATTATTATACCACATGTTGTCCCAGGATGTGACATAAGAAGGGTTAAACATTTCATAACCGTCACCGTGCAATGGGCTGACGAATATGGAACTGTTCACTGCATGACCCAAAAGAACAAAGTAACCAGCTGGATTTAACTGTTCTGATGTGGGGTTACGGCTGTTGATCAGCTCTAGGTTCAGCAACACTATGGGCCCAAAGAATGAGGTCAGCTGACGACATGAACATCCTCATAGACCAGGTTGTTCCATCACTGGGTTTCTTCTGATCCCTGATGAAACGTTCAGATAGTCTATTTCATTAAATAAAATACAAGCTTTTTCTTATAAAATTATCATGCCGCTTGTGCAATGAAGCTTCAGGGCAAATTCAACATAGAAGACCTACCTGCAGCATTCATTCATCGCCTCATCACCGTCAGCTCCTCACCAATCATCCAATCATAGTTCCATCTCAAGCCACACCTTTGCGACAGCCAATCACCGCAGCTGCTCATTCCTGCTTCAGCTATTCATCGCCCAAGATGAAGCCTTTTAGTTTTAAGCTTCCTCGTCCATCGCTCGGCTGTTTCCCAGCTGTGCTGCGACCCTCCTCCGCCCCTCCTCCACCTGGCCTCTCCTCGGTTCAGCTCTTCATCTTCGGCTGGTCATCCCATGTCTCATCCTCTACCACCACCAGTGTCCAGACTCCCGGGAAAGACTCATCATCGCACTGTATTTCATATCGTTATTTCAATCTGGCCAATCATGATTCACGTCTAATAAGACTTTCCTAACGCCACTATTTATTTATTTTCATTTTATTTATTTATTTCATTCAAAAGTGATGTTATGCAATCACAATTAAACCACCAAGCCAACACAGTATGAATGAAACGGAGCAGAGGAGAAGAACAAGTCTTATAATATACTATGAGTCTTTTCAGGTTGAAATACTGTGATTGATACACAGACATTATCTCATCAAACAAACTAGTCATTTAAAAAGAAAAGAAAAACATTTTACAAAATTCTAAATGCTAAAGACAGATTCCCATTCTGAACAGTATTATTTTCACTCATGTAGTAAATAGTGCCACATTCCAGCTGCAATCAGAAGCTTCAGATTTCAAGACTGATATCTTAATGCTTGTTGATACTCACGAACCTCTTGTGAACTCCTTTAGGGATAAAAGCCAGTCGCGTGCCCCCCTCTCTGCAGACTTGACCCCTGGGGGCAGATGAGGTTTGTCAATAGCCCTGTTAGTGGTATCTCACTAACGGAGCGTTTAGACAGAGAATGGTGTTAATTGCTCTGAAGCACAAAAACCTACTTTCTTTCAGCCCCCTGCAATCCCATCAGATAATGACATGTCATGCTGTGCAGAGGTGGCAACTGTCTGGCTACAAATTAACTTGCTAAAACTGTAGAAAGTTGCTATTACAGCAGTTTTTAGAGCAACAAAATATCCATAAAAAAGTTCCATAGACTCATTTTTCCCATATACGTAACTGTACTTGTCCTAATAACATATGTTTAGACATTTTCTCGTAAAGAGCCCAGCTACTGCCTAAATAAACTTGTTAAATTGCCATGAAACCAGCCATACAATCTGTCTTCACACCACGGCTCTCAAGACCCCCTTGTTTTTGTATTTACTATGCCTGGGTCGCCATGGAAACCCACCCCTCGCACAATCGTCGCGGCCTGTTGATAAGTGTCGCTCTACGGGACATCAGACAAAAGGGGTGCATTCTGGGAAGTGAGCGCGCCCACCGTGTACAGGCCAGGCCCCCCACCCCCAACCCCCCTGCTGCCACCAGAGCCTCAACCGAAACCTTCAGAGGGCCTCGTAAAAACTCAAGTGTCGTTTCTACGGAGAACGCCAGTGACCTGAACGCAACCTCAGAACTGAGACGTGAGTAAAACAAACAGGAGGGTTCAGCGGAGACTTGTGGAGAGTTTTACAACATGCACGCGTATGTGGTTGCACTGTTGGGAGACATACGTAGATGTGGTAATGATCTTTTTTTACGGTAAGGTGCAAATTCTGATGATGTAAGTTGTATTTGAGTGATAGTAACAGCACAGGGCATGTGGCAGTTTAGTTTTTCCTGATTGTTACTCTGTTTGATTGGGTCTTGGCGGCAGTAAAAGTAAATGATAGTTTTACACCAGTAAAGTTTTTAAAACATTTTTATTTTCTAATCTAGAACAATGGCTTTGGAAGAGTCTTACTTTCATAGAATTTCGACTCATTCATTTCTCTCTGCTATCATGGTAAGTTCATATTGTATGTCGATTCCTGTGGTGCCCAAGGGTCCATAATGAGCATTACAAAAAAACAACATCTTAAAAGTGCTAATCATGTTCTGTGAATGTGATGTGAAGTATCTGGTCAGTGATCTGGTTCTCTGTTGTTGTGTCCATGGGGAAATGTCTTCCCTGCATTAGCAAATAGTGGCTTGTTGTTCTTCAGTGGAATGGAATCCATTCTAAAACCCAAATTACAACATACTCATTGCCTATTTAAATGTATGTGCCACTTTGAGCTTTGCAGGCATTAAAAAGTAACAAAGAATATTTCATTTTATTTTTTTTCTAAAGATCGTAAATAGCTTCCTCATAAACCTATGAGGAAGGTTGAGGATTTGAGTAATAATTTACAAAAGCAAAATAGGAGCAACACAAATAAAATACCTGTTATTTTTGGAGATTTGACTGAGACGTCTGGAACTTTGCAATTATTGCTCAATGTTTTGTTTCATTTCAACAATTAAATCTCTTTCCGGCTTCAGAACTCGATCAAATCTCATCAATTCTACCTCTGTATCCTGTCACGCTCTTCCTGCTTTTCATTTGATGTCTTTGGTCTTGTTAATGATCACATTTCAAATGAACTGGACCAGACTTCTGGAAGTCGACCAAAAGCAACTCTTTTGATGCATAGGCCTTACATGAGGTTCTTTGTTCCCTTTTATGCATCATTTTGATATTGTTCATATCACTCTTACCTTTTTAAATAGTTAGCTTTGATAATATTATAAATCATATATCTCATTTGATCTTTTTGCACTTTTTTAATTACAGAAACTTTTTAATGATATTCTAATTATGTGTCAAGCACCTGTAAGTGCTTTCCCCAGTTTGTGGAAAATATATGTATATATATATATATCTATATATATCTATCTATTTTAGCTCTTGTTTTTTATTTGTAATTACAGAGGCGGTTCTTTATTCCCACACTCCCACCAGTTTGCTGGTTAATGACTGACTGAGATTTTGTATTGAGAGTGTGAGCAGACGTGTTACTGTCAGAGCAACCAGCCTGTAGCCACAATGTGACCCTACAGTGGCCTTTGACTGTTCTGCTTGACCAAACTTACAGTAATATATCCGAGTTTATATGCAGTAGTAGGAGCTACAGTACTTAAGCAACACATACTGGATTCCAGTGTCTGCATATTGTTGCCAGAAATATTGCTACTTTTGCATTATTACTTTTGCTTGATTGTTAGTCGACTTAGCTCTATTAAGATTCATTACGCAATGACAGTGAGACGGGGCAATTAAGATTTCAACCAGAAGAACAATTCTCAGATGCATGTGTTTTTAAAGACAGAAGTACTCCAAACAAACAGGCATTGTGCTCAGTCACCGAGGTTACTGTTATCTCCTCTGTGTTTCTCTGCAGAGGACAGTCTCTTCCATCCATCAGCACTGGTCGCCTCAGAGCAAACATAATAGCCCACGTTATCAGCTGTCACCAAATCCCAAGCTCTTATCCCGCTGTGGTCAATGCCCCCGTCCTGCTACAGCCCACCTCTGTCCCATAGGCAGGCAGTTGTTACAGCTGTGTTTACACTCTTACTCTTACCACAACCTCTGATTCTGTATAGGATAAGAACAAAAATATACAAAACTGAAAAAGGGCTTTGCATATTTCTATTTTTACCTACACACTCATTAAGTCAAGGCTGAGGTCACTTCTTGAATACTGAAATCAAAGACAATGCAATATGTTTCATAGTGTTTGTCTCCAGCCAAAGTTAATTCTCTCGACAATCTCCATCTTGTGCCGATCATCCTGAAACACTTACCCTTCTTAGGCCTAAAGTAGTTTGAAATGTGTTTATTTTTTCTGTCTTTCATTCGACACAATTTGAGCAAAGAGATGCGACACAGTGGTCAGAGTTCTTGGAGCTCAAAAGGCGTTTCTGCAGAGTGCCTGGTACAGACACAGGCAAAGTAAAGTACAGCTGCAGGAAACTAGCACTTGTAAAAATAGTTTTGCTCAACATTAGGTCTCTAAACAACAGCTCATAATGTCAGTCATTAAAGGTGGGAAACAGATAGAACCACACAACAAATAAACTTGTTTTTGTCAAGAGTAATGGTTCCAGTGACACAACAGAACGGCATCCTGGCTTCTTACTGTGACATTCAGAGACGTCTGCGCTTGAACATTGAGTCTGTGCACATGATTTCAAAGTCCCTTTAAGCTATCAATTCTTAATATGATACTTTGCTTGGACAGTTTACCCAAGCAAGGGGTCCCCAACTGGTGGACCTGAGTTCAGATCTGGACATCCAGAAGCTTTAGTCCGCACCTCAAAGCCTTTTCACCCTCTCAATATACTTAAAGCAGTACTAAGTAACTCATGCCCCTAGAGGCCATACGCGCCACTGCAGGTGCCGTAGAATGTTTTTTACTCATTTATTTGTCCGTGAGAGTAAATACGCCACTGATAGAAAAGACAAAGGGAGAGAGGGATATTGTTCATCCTATTACACAATGGAGAGATTTTTTTTTTTACACAAACTTGGCTGTAAATACTGTTTATTCCATTAGTGTGTAATGGGGCCTCCCACCCGGAGGCAGTGAAGTTGCAAATGTGGTTTTCTGACCAGAGAAACCAGGGGAAGATGATAGACCCCCCCCCCAATCATCCTATTAACACTTGTATTACCCCCAGAGGGACTATGAAAAGTATTTATTAAGGTAAAGAAGTTACTTAGTACTGCTTTCATTTCTAAGCCTATTAAAAATGTATTTATTAAAAATGATCCTAATAATTTGAATAACATAGACATAAAATGGCAAAATGATTGATTCATTGATCAGCTCTGCTATGTAAATACAAATATATATGCTCATGTTTTAACATTTTCAAGAGCAATGACTGCACATGTCCGGACCATGGACATACTGTATGTTGGGACCCCTGTTCTAGAGAGTCTGCTGTGATTGTGTTGGTTTGTCTGAAAATATAAATAACCCTAACCTCATAGCCCTACTTTGTATCATTTCACAGCAGACTGTCCCCTGCAACTAGCATTCGTTGTTCAGACTTAGGCCCATAGATCCAAACACACATGAGTCTTACTGAAATGCGTCAATTGTCATTAAATAAGCATTACATGTACAAGCTGTCTGTATAAGCCTGTTTCACAGTTTCCTAACACAGTCATTTAAGAAGCCCTCAGTGGTTCTCTCCTATCCAAAACCACCTATCACTGATGTTTGTTTTGACTTGGTTCTCGCATAATCCACAATCCAATGCAGGTTTGAGCCAAAGCAGGTCCCTGTTTGAATCGAGCAAGTCTTCAGTGCCAGACTTTAAAACTTTGCTGACAGGAAGAAGAGTATAAACTAGAGTTTATAGAAGAATATAAATAGCAGTTTTCCTCTAAACAGACCTCAGTGCAGTTAATCCTCCTGACTCTGCCGTTCACCTCCAGGGCCCACATTTCTACAGTTAAGAACTTTGAAAAGCCGTGTTTTGCTTTTTTGGATGAGGCAGGATTAAATGGGTGGCTCCAGTAGAACAAAGAGGCAGCTCAGCTGGACCTTAGTGAGGCCAGATGTGTTGACCTACGACCTTCGACAAAGAACTTCTGGTATTTCACTTTTTTGACCAGGGATTTAGAACAATCTCCT
Source organism: Gobius niger (assembly GCF_951799975.1). Classification (NCBI taxonomy): domain Eukaryota; kingdom Metazoa; phylum Chordata; class Actinopteri; order Gobiiformes; family Gobiidae; genus Gobius; species Gobius niger. The sequence continues at coordinate 24,286,237 of NC_136863.1, read as the reverse complement.
GAAATCCAACTGTGTTATTGATTGACTTTTGAGTGGGATGAAAGACTCCTGCTTAACTTTTCTATCCGTTATCTGTACTGGGTTGTTTTGGCATAGAGGACTGTACAGATGATGGCCTGAGAAACTTTTCTATGACGGAAAACTCTTGTATAACTGAGTGCAAACACACAAATGTGATAAGAGATTAAGAGATAAGATAAAGTCGTTTTTCTTAAAATGAATTTCCCCTGGGGCGGCAGTGGCTCAGTGGTTAGAGTATTCATCCCGTGGAAACTTTACCGACCTCCTATGTATGGGTAGCCTGACTAGTCCAGAAAGATAACTCTCTCGTTGGCTCCTCGTGCCAAACTCGTGCAATCACATTCGCTGACCAGACTCACTCACTTGTACAGCTACAGCATATATTTCATCATTTTAATCACTGTTTTTTTTTTTTTTTTTCTAAATCAATTCTGGCCATATCCCTTAGATTAAAGCAAATACATGATACATTTTTTTTTCAGACGTCTGATCTGATTTATGAGCTGATTTCCATGGTTTATAAAATGTGTTGTGCGTGTTAAAAAGTGATGGTGTTGCAGTGAAAAATGGCCGCAGACCATTGGAGGATAAAACCCCTCAGCGGAGACTTTAAAATGATTTATGGAGCATGATAGAATTTACAGGAGGAATACACTGCCTCCTTTTGTAGCACGTCCAAACATCACTATCCCTATCTGTAACAAGAGAGGACTGTGTAGTCAAATGCTCTCAGGGAAAAAGTCCAAAAAAGATGGATTGCCCCCCAAAAAGAAGAACAGACCTCATTACTAGTTTTGGGCCGAGCTCATGATTAACTTGTGTTTGTAAATGCTTTATAGGTATGAACCGTGGATGCTTTTATGACCGTGCAGTTGTTCCTTACCCCCTCAGACCGCGCTTTAGGAGACGCTTGGAGTGTCAGAACTGGAATGTAGCTCATTAATGCGGCGCAGACCGGGATCGATGCATTCCTCCCGGCTGAGGTAACGAACAAGCGCAACCAGGCCGCATCCAGAAACAACAGGCTAATAATGGAGGTCGTAAAATACAGGCAGCGTCAAGATTATGGAATCATTTACATCCGACAGTGATGGATCAGTCAACAGGTCGGAGCGACCCCGGTGGAGTGGAGCCGGGAGCTGCTGGTTAAAAGGGATTAGATGATCATTTGAAAGTCTTGCAGTCTTTCTTCTTGTTTTTAAGATGGGTAGTTTGGTTAAGTGTATGGGGAAGTAGTGGTGGAGCAGTTAAAGGGATATTTCAGGATTTCTGACATAGGGCCTCATTTTCTAGTTATCCAGGGTGTTGTTGATTTCAGGAGATATTTTTTTTGTGTGTGTAATTTATGCAGTCCTTATATTTGAAGAGTTTTGTGGTGCTATACTAGTGCTAGGCTAGTGCATGTCTATGGTAACTAGTAGCCTGCATTAAACAGTCTGACCCAAGCACAGTGCACCTGAGGCAAATCACATATAACACCAGACTACTCATATAAATGTCTGTGTTGACTGACTAATTTTTGAAACATAACCATTTTGCACTTAAAAGAACGTATATTTGAGCAGCATCAGCTTCCTGGTTGTTGTTTTTTTATGAAACAAACTCGGCTTTAAGTTTTCTTCCGTTTTTTTAAAATCTAATTTTATTGTTTTATTTTATTTTATTTTATTTCTTTTTTTCAATTACAGGACAGGAAGTTACCTTTAACTGTCCAACAGCATTCCATGGACAGAGTGTATTCCTAAGTGGAACCATCCGTTGTGGTCTGCATGATCACATCCAATAAAAAAAAACATGTACAATAGGACCCCCTCCCCTGTAAATGAGGCTCTGAATCCTTGTAGGTCAAATAGCCTACATACTGTATATGAATCAAAAACGTATTAAAAGTGATCATCTTGTGTCTCAGTGAACAGATTCAACAAGAAATAACGAAGCATCGATATGTCAAAATGCTTTCTGACAAAGACAACATTTATTGGCACAACTAAAAGCAGCTTCTAACTTGTTTCCCTGCAGAAGTCGTCTGTGCATGTCTTTATGCTGGACCTGTTTTCCTCCTATAGGTGTGAGGGCTGCAGACAGTTGCTTTTTTCTGTGACCCACATTTGTACATATAGAAAGCAGATGGTCAGCTGCTCCGTAACAGGACTGAGGCTTTCCGGACAAATGAGCTGTCACAGACACCGTATCACCCTACCATAGGTTCACCTAATGCTGAAATACTTCCAACCAAGTCACAGTGTAGAGGTGTGCTAGCAGAACCGCGAAAAGTGAAACCATCTGGGCCAAGCGGTGCCGTGTTAATGACATTTTTAAAAGGCACTAAATGTAACGAGGCAGTTCAAACTTTTTTTTACAATGACCTCCACTGGCTGAACATAATCAGGCTAAATGACTTTACAGCAGGTCGGTGACTGTGTGGGTTACTGCAGTCACCAGGCAGAGCTGCGAGGAGAGAGGTGAGGAGATGGAAAAATTAACTAAGGTGTTTAAATTACATGGAAAACACAGAGAGGAATTACATGAGCCAACGTGGGACTGTTGAGAAGGAAAGGGACAGGAAAGTAGTTCAAGTCTATGTGTCTGTGTCTATAAATCACATGGCCCAAGTATAATCCTGTAAGAGCGCATTCTACATATGATACCTTTATTAATCCAAAAACATGCACAAGGTTCTGACCTCTGACCAGGCTCGACATCTGGAGATGGGTCCCCAGGTGCTGCACTGCGGTTGCCCACTGCTCCTTATGGGGTTACCACTGTGACATCGAGGATGGGTCAAATTTCCCAACGGGGATTTAAAAAAAAAGTACTACTTCACCTTAATACATTGAATATTGGTCGAAAGAAGAGTTGATAAGTGACGTGTGTGGCCCGCAGATGACACAGGTTAAAGAGTTTAAAATCTCTAATCCTAGTGTCTGACTGAAAAAACCTTGAAAGAAAGAAAGAAAGAAAGAAAGAAAGAAAGAAAGAAAGAAAGAAAGAAAGAAAGAAAGAAAGAAAGAAAGAAAGAAAGAAAGAAAGAAAGAAAGGAAATGCTTATTTACTGTAATAATGGATTTCTGTAGTTTTGGGTGTATAAAAAATCTGTCATGTTCAAAGAGTTGGTACTGGCACTAAAGCAGACCAAATACGCCCCCTACAGGCCAGAATATTAACCTCAACAACAAGCCCTTTAAATGAATACTGGAAATAACACACACACCAGCACAAACAACTCATCGAGAACTTTGATGAATTTTGTACTTAATCTTTGTATATATCCCAGTATTGACAGTTTTGCTTATTGTCACCATCTATAGAAAGAAGAAGAAGAAGAACTTTATTTATATAGCGCCTTTCACAGACATATTCAATGTTCATTCTACAAAAGAAGTTTGTCCGTATAGCTACTCTTTCCAAACCAAGTGCACCTTTGTTTTTTGAAATAAAACTCTTTAATAAATACTTTAATGACTTGTACCTTTGTATTTAGATCACTATATGATGATGACTGGCCTTTGTATATAAAACATTATTTTATGCATAACCATCAGGTTCATCGTTATTCTACAAGGCAGGCTACAAAAAGGCACCTTCATCTGCCATTATATAAAACATCTCGTGATCAACGATCAATTAGATATGATGGAGTTAAAGTCTGGAGTATTTGTGCTGAGTACAGAGCAGAGACTCATAAATAAAATGATTGTATGAGTAATGAGTATTGTATATTTGACACGTTGTATTTGTTTTTGACTCTGTATTTTTTATTATCTAGTGTCTTGGCGTGGGTTTACATTACTCTGATTCTTATTTAATTGTTTACTTGGGAGTGGTATTATTATAAGCCTACTAGGCTTCTACCTCTCCCATGCACATGCTATTATTATTATTATTATTATTATTTATTTTGTATATTCATACATCCAAATGGATGCTTTTTATGTTCTTTTTTTTTCTCTTTTTAACTGGTTATACTTAAGTGCTAAATAAAATAAGAAACAGTCACAAAGTGCTGTACATGAGACAATTGTACATACTAAGGGATGTTAAGTTCCCCTGGGAGAGACTCACCGAAATGCTGTACACGTCTGCGCCAACGGTCCCTCTGAGCACCACCATACATTAACAAACACACACACACACACACACACACACACACACACACACACACTAACACACACACACACACACGCACGCACGCACGCACGCACACACACACACACACACACACACACACCATTCATCCTGACCTATTGGACATGTTTTAGTGGTAGGGGAAACCGGAGTACCCAGAGGAAACCTACGCAGACACGGGGAGAACATGCAAACACAGAAAGGCCCCGTTCATGTGAGAATCAAACCCGGACCTTCTAGATGTGAAGCACGATTGCTAACCACTGTACCACCGTGCTGCCCAAAGGGACTGCTCCAATCACCTGACAATAAAATAAATATCTAATAATGACAAATGATCTGCCCAAGGACTCCTTCTCATCTGCTGTCACTTCCACTCTTACAGATTGCATCATATTTCACCAGAGTCTCTCCCAAAATTAGACCATTATTTGAGTGGTCACTAAGGCCTGGATTTGCCTGTTGAACTCTGACCCCCCCGTCGGGCTACCGTAAATCATTCATGTGTCCAGTCCAGCTGTTACCGTGGCGACAAAAGGATTCAGTGTCGAAAAGTAACATGAAGGGTGGAGTTTGAGCAAGTTTGTCATACAACTACTACTACTACTACTGCACCCTTACTATCACACTGCTACTACTTACACAGCAGATTGTATTAACGCATTAGTCTAATCCAGATGCATCCAATCGCTTTACATCGTAGTCATTCGGTCCATTCTCTCTGGTGGTAAACTAGATTCGCAGGTGAGGAGAAACGTCAGTATTCAAAAGCAACGAGCACAGATGGCCAGTATGAGTGTACAAGTACAAGTACGTATGCGGAGCAGGCAGTAACAGAGGAAGAAAGGCAGCAGGTGGGAAAGCTGCTATAGGGGTTAAAACACACAGGACTGAACATGGGAGGTCCCAAACACCATGTCCACCGAATTCACAGTCAGTGGTGACGAGCCCCCCCCCCCCCCCCCCCCCCCCCCCCACACACACACACAAGTTTGTTTACCCCGTGGTTTCAAACATCGATTTGTTATGTTTGTCGCCCAAATACCCCCAACACTTTTCACTCAACATACAAGCTTGCGAGTTGGATTTTTAACAGTTCTCCCGGTGAAATCACTTGTCTTAAATATAACCGCAGGCGTCTCCTGACACTCCCACCGAGCAGGAGGGATAAAGTTAGCTCTGCGGAAACCTAAGATCTGGAGGAGCCTCGGGAGTCCAGCTGAAGGAAGGCCCTTACATGGAGCTCCGACTCCCTGGGCTGAGCCTAACCCTAACACTGTGGGAGACTCGGTGGTGTTTAAGAGAATAGCAGCGCTCTATCAGCATCCAATCCATACACATCTCTCAGCGGTGGGATTGGCTTCTTAATTCTGGGGTCCCATGTGACTGAGCAATGGTAATAGAAAGTTAAATTGGAATTAGGTTAAGAGACAAAATGCATCCTCAAAAACAAAACGTAATCTTTGCGTTGTTACATATTTACTACGAAGGATTTCAGTCATTCTTTGTCTCTCAAGAGGCCAAAGGTGCGGCCATCATTTTCTTGAATTTTATTTATTTATTTGTCTGGACAATGTACAATCACATTAAGCTTGTGAGCAAAAATGATTGTACCAGGCAGTAGCCTGTTTCCATTTTTAGTCCAGCAGAGTTACAAAGTGCAGTATATCTAGAGTACATAATAACACAGTCATAGTTCATTCCTTCACATCACATCCGTAACAATGCAGAGGCTAAAACACCCTTGATCTCTTCATGCTTATAAAAGAGACTACAATCATCACATATAAAGACACCCCACAAGGCAATACGCTCAATCCTTACATGGTAACTGCAATTATGTCCTGGTCATAAAAGAACTTTCAAGCATGTTCTTCACATGTTCTTAAGGGTCAATAACAGGTAAATAACAAACAGCGACTCAAATTTTACATTTTTAAACAAACAGAAGAATGTGTTAAGAATGTGTTTCAATAATCAAATAATATATTTTATTACTGCACCTATGTACTAGTTGAGAATTGATGTCATTTGATGATGTTACAATCTCAGACTCTATGTGGGAGTTTCATGTTGATCCAAATTTTTTAACAATCAGCTCCTTGAAATTTCATTATGACACTTGACATGTTTTTCTCTAGTATCAGTTGCCATATGCCTGGATGTCATACTTGCCCCCAAAACATATTATCCATATAACTCTATTAATAGCTTTTTTGCCTTATGCTTTGGCCACATGACACTGTGTGAGTCAGTCTACAGTATGTTGGCTTTAGGAGTAACTAAGAGTCTATGGGGCAAGAAGTGGGTTTATTTTCAGTCGGTTTTCGTTTTAATGTAGATATATATTTATTTAACTCCTGTGACCTTTTGGTCATTTTGTTTATTCTAAATTTTCCACTGATTCTTAACATCCTATTGTCAATTGCTGTGAGTGTGAGTGGTTTGCCTCCATTTATTATGTGTGGGCAGCATGGCAGCACAGTGGTTAACGCTCATGCTTCACAGCCAGAAGGTCCTGAGTTTGATCCCCGGCCGCATGGGGCCTTTCTGTGTAGCCTGGCATAAAGCCAGACTGACTTTATTTATGTATTTATAAGTACATATAAAGACTGTCTGGAATTGTGGTATTAGGACACGATTTCCAAATTGAGACTCGGGGCTAACAATCACAGTTTGAACGAGAGAATCCCACCTCCTGAAAGTGCACACTGTCATTGTGTCCTTGGGCAAGACACTTCACCCACATTGCCCCCAGTGTCTGCGTACATTGGTGTATGAATGAGAGTATGAATGGGTGAGTGGATCCTTGCTGTAAAGCGCTTTGAGTGCCTAATGTAGGTGGAAAAGCGCTATATAAGTGAAGAGACCAATCAAAGCGACCTACACTTTGAGTTTACCATGATTGTTTGTAGTCCACAAACAATCATGGCGTGCTGTTGAGTAAATGTTCTGGTGAAAGCCCTCAGAGCAGCTTCTCGATGTCCAGCTCATTTAAAATAGAAGAAAGGGCACTGGTAAAAGATTGCTGTGTTTTGGTTACGGGAGGAGCACTGGTGTTTGATGGGAAATCCTAGCGCGGATGATGACGCACGGTTAACTCCCGCACTATGATTGGCTCGTCTTGGTTTTGCCGGAGTCAGTGAATTCAAATCGCACAATTCCAGACTGTATCCCCATGTATCTCTTAACATGGAGGATCAGTCTGACTCATGCCAGGCTATTTTCTGTGTGGAGTTTGCATGTTTTCCTCGTGTGTACTGTGGTTTCCCCTACTCTACCACTAAAACATGTACAATAGGCCAGGATGAATGAAAGTGTGTTTGAGTGTAATAGTGTGGAACAGCAGATGCACATTAGCCCATGACTACAATCCGGCGTGTTTATCAACACGCACTGTCCCAACCAAATAAACCAATAAAAAATACAGTTTATGTGGTCTCAGCCAGCCCGGACTCTGTATCCAGAGGGTACTCCGCCAAAGGCCCATAGTTGTTGGGATCAATAACAGGCACCAGCAAATCACCAGCATCCTTCCTAGAATACTTACCAAAGTCAATATCCTTCTTTTTTTCTTTTTTTTTTTGGACCAAATTGAGATTTAGCCCCAAAAAAAACCAATAATTTACCAATAATTTGCTATTGTTATGCTATGATAATCAATTAATAATAGATAATAATAGATAATAAGATTTTTTAATAATGTTTGTTAGGGCTGGGTGACTACAAATGAAAATTGATTTACAATTAGTTAGATTGAGTTATGATTATATATATAAATATATTCAAGTAGCTCCAGTTTACACAGTGCTCCATTACTATTATGTTTTGAAATTTTCACAAAAGAAAGAAAAGGTTATGTTGGAAAAACTGCTGGCTACCTGAACTCAGCAATTGATAAAATGGAATCTATCTCTTTATTGTTTGATTCACCAGGCAAAACACAAAGAACTAACTCACAATGAAGACACTTTGGACACTTGCTTTTCCACATAAGACTTTATTGCTGTGTACAGCTTGTTTTGTTTGTGTGTGTAGTTAAGACTTGTTGCTGAACGGGGTGATACTTGTGAACCTTTAAAAAATCATGGGTGCTTCTCGCCTCCCTCCCTCACTCTCTCTCTCTGTCCCCACCTCCCTTCCTCGCTCTCAGGCAAAGTGCAAAAACAACCTTTAAAAAACACTTTATGTACTGTCCACTTCCCTTCGGGCGCTCAGGGCTGGTGCGAGCTGCAGGTTTCAGACACGGACAAAAGACGACAAAGATTTAGTTCTTGAACGTCAAACAGGAACCGGTTTAGGAGGTCTCGAACATCTTCTTCCTGTCGGCCTTGTCATCGATGTTCTTACGCCAGTCACCGGTATCCTGGAGAGAGGATGACAACGTTACAGTAAAAAGAGAATTCTAGTAGTTGACCTAAGCATGTCGGCCTACAAGGCAAAGATTTAGGGTCCAGAGTGTTGCTAATAACAAATAATCTAACTAGCTTAACACTTTGGCAATGTTGCTAATGCTAACACTGTTTTTTTGCATATTTCTTTGAACACAGGGCCATGAAATATCAAAGTAAGCAACAGTTTAGTCTGACAGCGACTGAGCCTACCGTAGAGTGAAGTATAATGAAGGTTTTGCTTATTATTACACAGTACAAAGCTGGGAAAGTTGCAGTTCTTTCTGCGTCTCTCTAGTTCGCACATGCTCAGTACATCAGCAGCGGGGAGAAAACTAGATACTCCATTAACATGGCACAGTACTCTGCAAAATACAAACTACATGATATTTCTAACTATTTAAGACTTTTGTGTCCTCACCCACAGGTTGAGAACCACTCATCTATACAGGAGATAAACTTTTGGAAACCTTCTGTGCACATATAGGCACACAGATGTATGAATGCGCAGAGGACTCACCTCCTCCTCTTTCTTCTCCTTCTTGACCTGCTTCAGGTTGGACCTCAGATCCATGGTGACCTTGTGTTTGGAGCCCAGCAGAGCCTGGAGCATGGTATCAGCGGACATACGCACTTTCTTCAGAGCGGGCTTCTTCACTCCCCTCAAGTCCACCACTTTGATGTTCAGGTCCTCAATCTAAAGTACAAAAAAATACATGTGTTATACTTTATCAGCAGATTCAATCTTTTTTTATTTTTGAAAAAGGATTTGGATCTGATTTACCTCTTTGTCTGCCTTCTGTACTTTGGCCTCAGCGTCGTACCTCTCGTCATCAATCTTGTCGATTTGAGCGTAAATTTTCTTGGCCAGTTCCTGTCGTCACAATTCGAAATCCCATATTACTTGATTGATATTGTTTTTCCGGAGCGAACAATGAACAATATATTCAACAGCTTAAATATATGCTATTTTAACACATTGATAAGCCTCCTCACTATGAACAACATTATTCTTCCTATCTCTTATCTGCCCACCATGAGTGCAGCCTGGTCCCCGCTTAGGTCGGGGGCGGGGCAGTTCTCGCTCAGGTAGGCCTCTTTGGCGGCCGCACCCTCCACCTTCTCCTTCTCCAGCCAATCCATGGCGATCTGCAGGATCACACTCTACAGGGAGCAACAAGGAGAGACTTTAGGCAAGAGATTACAAAACTTTGAAAAACATGTTTGATTTAGATTACCTTCAGGTGATGCCTGCGGCTGGACGTCATTTTTTTCCTGTTTAGAAGAATATGATTGAATTAATAACGCAAACAGGTTTGTTGTTGTTGTTACTTTGCTTGGGACTATGTGCCGCTTGTGGTGTTTTCCTTTTGACAGATATTTGTATTTTCTTATTACCATCGTCAAATAGCTTTTCAATTAGGGCGGCTAGTGAAATCTTTTTTATGCATTATTTGTAGTAGTTATTGGAGTTGTCTGTGTATAACTTTACCAATTACAACAACAAAAAATCATGATTTTAGTGGCATGTTAACATAGAATCAATATCAATATCACCACAGCCCTGAGTCAATCATTTTTGTTGACACTTACTCAGACATTTTGGCGTTTTTTGGGGCTCACGACCTGAGACACACAGAGAGAGAGAGAGAGAGAAACATATTTTTAGTGGTTTCGACCTCTGCTGAATGCACCGGTGTGAGTGAAGCTGAGGTTCTCTGAGATCAGCATGTTCCTGAGTGACACGGAGGAGGCGGCGGCGACGACGGATGGACAGAAATATTCCAGCTGTAACGTGATCGTGGGCCACAGCTGAAGAGGGACTAATCTGGGACTAACAGGATCGAGTGGCCGGCTAAGTTCCCTACTGAGTTTTTTACGACTCAGTAGGGAACTTTGAATCATTTGGAAAACGAAATGACTTGTTTGCCAATTAGCGATCGCAATTAGGACCGGGGCTTTCATTTGAAGTCTAGTTTGAACCCTTTGAATTTTAATGAATCAACACCAATTAAGCTATAAATGTATAAAAACTAATTCAGATTTGTTCTATTATATACACATGGACAATGGCATAAGGCACAGTTTATAGGTACTGTATAGGTAACTTTGAATCATTTTGATTAGGAAAAATGATGGCAAATTAAAAGGGTGTCAGATAATCAACCAAGGTATGAATTGGGTATTTTAAAAAGTCATAATGTCTAGTTTGCAAATGTACAAAGAGACACAAGATGCAAAATCCTGGAGGGAACAAGTATCGCTACCACCCATTTGATCCAGTTTGACATTATCCATAACAATCTACCATCACACTCCGTAGAAAAAAGTAAAGTAAATCCTTCTTCATGGAGTCTTGGACACATGCACCTGTCACTTGCAAAGACCCCAGAGTCATAAAAGCAGGGGAAAAAAACAAAAACGGAAGCGTAAATCCAGCAAACCACCTTTTGGTCTGACAGCAAAAGGTGAGAAGTCAGCGACGGACAAAAAAAAGTGAGTGTAGGAGCAATCAAACGGGGTCAAAGGTGGAGGCAAACTCATAATTAAACGGTTTCAATTCCGATTTTAGATACTCCAATATGGCTGCCGTTTTTTTGGCCTATCAAACATTGTCCGAGTACGCGCGCGAGATGCTGTTTCTCAGAGAGGCTCAGATAGATGCGTATGTGTGTAGAAAAATAAGGATTTTTGTTTTCTCACCTATCGAGAGGAGGAAGAGGACAAGACCCACACTTGGTGGAAGATACGGACACTGTCAAAGCCACAGACAGGGAAAAAAATGACATAGGGTATATATGGCACCTCAGCAAAAAGCGCAATCCTCTTTATGGAAGTGGTTTCCCCTTCAGACCAATGGGCCAGCGAGCTCCTGAAATACATCCAACCAACCCTGCCCTACGCGCTCTCCCTCCCCACCGGGACAGAGGACAGGCAGACCCCCCCATCTGAGCAGAGGGGGACTTGCAAGAGGTGTCGTTGGCTTTGCATGGGACAGACCAGAGGAGGAAGGTTTTTATTTTTTAAGAGGAAATCAAATAAAAATGTGTTTGGAGATTCTAGATTTACACTTGCCTCTCTTCTCTGGACCTGTCGGAAGTAGAATATGTATAAACATGTGCTCAAGGCCAAACAAGTGAGCAAACCCAACCATTTCTTTCCAGGTAGTGTTAAAAATGTGGATCAAATGTTATGTGTCCATAAATCAAAGTGATAAGCAGTTTCTAACTCAACATCTTGGACGCTCATTTGGTATGTCTGGGAGAAGCCTGTAGACTCACCACAAGATGGCACTAAAATGAAAACAATTTTGAACTGTACATCAAAATGAGGAGATAAGAGATAAAAGAAATAAAAGTTCCGATCAACGCACACAAATTGTAAGGAGGGGACTAATAGAAAGTAGCTGTTTTGAAACATTTATTTTGAATGTTTCCATGAATATGTACATAATGGATTATTTGGATCATTTGTATTAAGTCCAGACCTGGTGAAACGGTAGATTTAATAAAAAACACGCATCCAAACTCGGGGACCAGTTTGCATGAATAAACGTCCGGTGTTTAGGAGGTCTCGAACATCTTTTTCCTGTCCGCTTTGTCCTCAATGTTCTTACGCCAGTCACCGGCTTCTGTGGACTGTAAAAGACAAGAGATGGAGCTGTGGGTCTGCCCTTTTGAACAAGGCTGACTATAAATGCTTTAAGCTGACACTGAATCTAAACTGAACAGTTCATTGAAAAAAAGGATTGACTTTGTGCAACAAGGACTGAAAATAGATTCTTTAAAGCCACGCATATTTTGGGCGAAGTGGGGAAGTTTAAATTCATCATTGTAAAGTCAGGCAAATGCGCAACAGAGACTGATTTCTGAGTGTCTGTGTGCACTTTGTTTCTATTTTCAAATGGATTTTTATTTGTTGTTCATTTTGCCCACTTGTAGTCAATTGTGCTAGCTGATGTTTGTGGGGATGGAAGATGGAAGCTACACTGATGCTCGCCGGGTACGGGTTAGGCTTGGAATCATATTTCATGCATTTCTGAATGTTAGAAATGTACTAAGAAATGTAAGGGTTTGGACTACAACGAACAATTAAAGTGATAGTCTGTAAGATTGCAACATGAGGAGAGAAAGAGAAATTTCAAAATAAACACTGCACTGGATTGACCTAGCTTGCAAAAGCAGTTTACCCCAGGGCAGCTGTGGCTACAATAGTAGCTTGTCACCAATAAGTATGGTGTGAATGAACAATGTAACGTAAAGCATCTTTGAGCGTCCAGAAAAGCGCATTATTACTATTATTAGAATGAGGAGAGAGAGAGAGAAAGAAATTTTAAAAGCAAATGATCAAACTTGCTCGTCCTCCTGCGAGTTTACAGGAAATCTCATCTCATTGGTCAAAGTAGTGGCACCAGGGATTCTGATTGGTTGCTGAGATCAGCAAAGGGAGGGACTTCAGATTTTTTTTTTTATTATGTATTACTAATGTTACGTCAAATTGAAGTTTATTTAATTTGTAAAACATACCGATTATCGCTTCAAAATTAATTAGCCTCCTTTTTGTACTTTGAAGAAATAAACCACTGAACCTTTAAGTATCCTAAATACTATTGAATTATCTGTTAACATTACGCATATAGTGGCTTATCCGGGGCACTGAGAAACTTGAAAACAAAGTTACACATCGTAACGCTAGAGCATCCTCACCTCCTCCTCTTTCTTCTCCTTCTTGACCTGCTTCAGGTTGGACCTCAGATCCATAGTGACTTTGTGTTTTCCTCCGAGCAGAGCCTGCAGCATGGCGTCAGCAGACATACGCACTTTCTTCAGAGCGGGCTTCTTCACTCCAGCCAACTCCACCACCTTCAGCTTCAGGTCTTCAATCTGGTTCAAATGACAAAACAATGGTGCTCAGAGCAATGCACTTTTGGACATTACAAAAGGGAGGGGATCTCCTCTCACCTCCTTGTCAGCCTTCTGCACTTTGGCCTCGACATCATACCTTGCGTCATCAATTTTGTCGATTTGAGCATAGATCTTCTTGCAGATTTCCTGTTAAACAACATACATTTTTTTTGAACCATTAGCTTTATTGGACAGGGGTCACCTGTGCGAAATAGTGCCAAAGATTGGAGACAGACATTTAAGCAGTGTGGCATTAACAATCAGGTCACACATCAAATGGTTTATTCAAATGAGAATATAGACATCAGTACTGACTATGAGTGCCGCCTGGTCTACGCCCATGTCTGGGGCGGGGCAGTTCTCGTCGACGTAGGCCTCCTTTGCTACAAGAATGTCCTTCTTCTCCTGTTCGATCCAACCGGCCGCGATCTGCAGCATCAAACTCTACCAAACACACAGCAGTCGCTTACTTTAGTTGTACCAGCCAATTAGAAGCTGACATGGTGTTTTTTTTTTCTGTGGTTGTCACCTTCAGATGATGCCTGCGGCTGGAGGTCATTTTCTTTCCTCTAGTAAAACACAGACAAAATACGAAAGTTAAGAAGAAAAATGTTCCATAAAAACCCAGCAGCTAGTCACATTCTCCTGGTCAAAATTATATTATAGCATAATAAAAGAATCTAGGCACAACACTGCAGGTGAAAGAGACAAAATAAAATGTATTGAGCAATATCCAGATGAAAGCATCAGTATGCTGACAGACGTGGTGCTAAACTCATTTTAGTCTGTTGGCCAAAATTCAGGCTTTGCCCGCGGGCCCAATATTATAAACGTGATTATAAACATTAAAATATGTTTTCAAAAACATTTTCAATGCATGAGATAAGCACACAAGTGTTGATTTGATAAACATTTGGTATTTGTATTTAAATGGACTATACGGAGTTTAAAAATGTTAAAAGTTGTATTTTCATCTCCCTACATGTTCCATCCATGTCCTAACGTGTAGAATGAGCCCAGACCTGTTCACCACAACTGCCTCTAAAATCCTGCACTGTTACTCAAAAAGTTAATTTGGGTCCGAGGTGCCGTCGAGCTTAATATAGAAGCTGCAGTAACACGTAAGACCTCAGGTGGCAGTAGTGAGTATAAAATGACCAACTTGCATCTAGCCTCTTTAAACTATTTAAATTCCAGAGTAGACAAATGTTCAGTCAAACTAATCAAAATCAAATAAGCTGTGAAATGCAAGTAAAGAAATATAATTTATAAACTGAAAATTCAGATTAAAACGGGCTGCATTTTTTGGATCCCTGCCGAAAAAGGTAGAAAATAGATGCCTGTCTACACACCACACTTATCTCCGAAAGCTTCAAAAAAAGGTTTTTTTGTGTGTGAAGGAAACGCATATGGTAAAGAAAACCCAAGTAAGCAAACAACAGTATGACAAGTACTTACTCAGACATTTTGGCCGGCGGTGATTCCTAGGCTCTGTACAAAGACAAAGAAGGGGTTAAACCTCACAGCAGGCGACAGAAAACACACTGTCCTCCACACGTCCCTATGTCCAAGTCAATCGATCATCAGCTGGAAACCTGAGCTCTTTCCTCCAATCACAAACGGGCTAATTTAGGACCCCTGGTGGTGGGTGTGATGTCAAATGCCAGGGCCCGAACAGATGCCCTTCTTTCTGAAGAATTTAAGGGCCTTAGTTTTTTTTTTTTTTAAGTATTAAATGCCAGAAGAGGGGGAACCAAATGTGGCGCCAGGACGCATGCAGTCAAGGCTGTTAACACCGCGTAAAACATCCAGGAGGAATGCTGAAGCTCACATGAGCAATGTCCCGAAACAGAACGAGTGTGGCAGTCCCGGGCAATAATAAAGGAGCCTTGGGATACTTACCGGCTTAAAGGCTAACCAAAAGACACGAATACTCAATTAGAGCTAGATTAACATGGATCCACAAGGGAGGTTAACACTCCAGAGCTACAAGAGTTACACTGACCCAAAGAAACTTTCTAAACTCTTTATCAAAATTACTTTACAAGCTATTTCTTGTGTCAAAAGATAACATTTTCAAAAGAACTGCTTACCCCTATTAAACATCCAGTATAGTTTTTTGGCACAAGGATGAAAAGTTAAATATATAATAAAAGATGGAGTTGAACTTGGGACGTTCTTTCTATGAGGCATCAACTGCGGCGCCACTTTGCCGCCTACGATGTTAAAATCAAGAAAATTGAACGAAAGGCAACATGATACAATAATCCCAAACAACAGATAAGCCAAAACTTATCATCATTTGCAATTTTGACTTGCAACAAAACCCCAATGCATTTTAGTACGAACAAGTCCATAGAAAATAAGCCATTCCCATCTCACCTGTCTACCCTGTCTAATCACAACAGTCTGAACGAAGCAGCGGAGCTCGCCTAAAGAGATGGAAAGACAACTGCTTCTGCCGCTGAGGCCCGACAAGAAAGGAGGAGAGGAAAGAGGTGGGGACACAGTAGCACAGAGGCAAATGCGTGACGATTAAACCAGTATATAAGGCGAGAAGTGCCCGCTCAGCAGATTGGCCAGTCCTCTTTATGGTATGGACGTACACTTGACCAATGGGCCAACGGGATCCAGAAATACCACAACAACAGCAACAAGCTCATAAATTCAGAGAGCGTTTTTCCCACCCACTGTTTTGAGCCGGGACAAATGAATGGCCAGTACAATGTTATAGGAGGGGAGTGAGGCGTGGGGCTGGATGTGTAAGGGGGGAGTGGCTGAGACACAGGGATACTGTATGGAGGCGAACCAACCATTATCAGCTATCATCACTCAGAGAAAGGCATTACTATTTCAAACAATGAGTAGCTTTACTGTTTGTCACACAGACATTATTCTGAGTTTCTTTTGTCTAAAGCAAAGATGTTCTCAACTGTGAAAGAACTCCACATCGAACTTACGAAAACGTACGAAAACTTACGAAAGAGCAGCACAGATGCTCAAACTTAAAGGCCCAAAACCTGGAGAAAAACACATGTGCATCTAGATATAAAGCATTTGTATCAATTTCATGAGCTTGCAGGCTAGTTTTCTAGCATTTTTGTTGAAGTGACCCTGCAAGTTGTGAAATGTGCCTCTAGACCCGCCTCTGTGAAGGAATGAGTTCAGGCCACAGCTAATATTTTAATTCAGTCGCTTCCTCTTTCATTGTTTGTAATGGAAAAAAAACAGGTATAGGGCCTTTAAGGCTTTTACCTGACATGGAGACCAAAATGCTTGATCCTTTGAAAATTTTGAAACTGATTATTTGATTAATTTTGAAATAAACTAATCAAAGATTACTTTTAGTTATCCCAACAACACTGGCCATGAGGTGTCAAAATACAGTCAAATGTTCTTTTATGATATTGTAATCAGTGTAAAATTTTAGGAATAAAATTGAGCTTCATCTTACTTAGTATCCAGTTATGCCACAATAAGATCGAAAGAATTAGAGGGGGGCCCGACCAATTTAGATTTTTGGGGCCGATACCGATACGATAGGGGTCGGTATATTTTAATTTTGATGTCATTTTTGTTTTGTTTTTTAATTGCCTATAGTTAAACATTTATCATTATAGTAAAGGTTTCAATATGTATAGATCAGAAGTCGACCAGTTTGGGTTTTTCTCAGGCCAATGCCGACATGCACCGCTGATATTAACCAAATCTTTAAAAACGTGTCATCTATAATCCTGTTTATGATGCTTCTAAACGTACCAGAGTTGAACTGTGCCAGCAGGGGGCGCTGTATGAGGAACATAGGTCCGATTTATTCAAGACATTTGATTCCAAAACGATAAATCTCTATCTCTTACGGTTCTGAAAATAAACGAAAAAGTCTGCAACATAAAAAATAACAAATAGCTGTAGCAAGTTGTGATTGAGGGGGCTCTGAAAACTGAAAACTTGCATGAGTCCAAAACATGAACAGAACAGAGGAATGAGAACATATTGTGTGTAAGAAGTTTCCACTCACCATCTGAAACCACTGCCGCACTGTCCAGTTTGCAGTCCCTGTCTTGAGTCCAGAGCAATCCAGAGGAGCGTACAATGCTTCTCTACTGCCATCTGGTGATTCTTCACTTCACTTTTTGCTTCATCTCATTCAAGTGGACGTGAACAAATTATAACTTCTCCCAATTTTTTAAAAGTAAAAATATTGTTTATTTTTGTCCATTTAAATAACAATAGGTTACAGTTTTTGTATGTCATAATGTTTTGGCATGTTAAGGCACATTGAGTTGCCTTGTGTACGAAATGCACAGTATAAACATGCCTTGCCTTGCCTGAAGACTAGTGTAACATCTATTTCAATAGATTGCCAACATGAATTTTACCAAGTAATGTATCTTTTTACATCTATACATTCAAAATGACTGCATCAGGTGAGTTGAGTTTCACCCCAGAACATTTAATGATTTGTTTTTGTCATAATATCCGAGGGGGGGGAGAGAAAAAGCGCTTTGGATGTACAGCAGTGTGAGGCCAAACGCGACAATGAGAAAGTCCTTAGCTAGTCTCGAACATCTTCTTCCTGTCGGCTTTGTCCTCAATGTTTTTACGCCAGTCGCCCGCATCAGCGCTCTGAAAGATAGACCCAAATAAAGTTATTGTATTCTACCTGGATATGTTTTACTATTTGGCCGTATTCTTTCATTCGGTTGAAGTTACATTGCAAAAAAATGCTCGATCAGTTGCGTTCACATGACATCATAAATCGAAAATGCTCACAGTTTTACATTGAAATTCAAATTATCTCTGTAAATATTAAGCTTATCTTCATGTAACTAGACTCTACAAGAAGCAAACAATGGACACTTGTATCGCAAAACAACCCCATGCCTCCCACAATGATTATCCACGATCAACTCTTTTGTCCTCACCTCCTCCTCTTTCTTCTCCTTTTTGACCTGCTTCAGGTTGGACCTCAGATCCATGGTGACTTTGTGTTTTCCTCCGAGCAGAGCCTGCAGCATGGCGTCGGCAGACATACGCACTTTCTTCAGAGCGGGCTTCTTCACTCCGCCCAACTCGGTCACCTTCAGCTTCAGCTCCTCGATCTTAAGGCACGTGAACAAACAGCATTACCAATTTGACCGCCCTTCAGCCGTTTGCAAACACTCGAGAGCTCATGGACGTAGTTAGACAAGTGAAAGTGGCTCACCTCTTTGTCCGACTTTGCCACTTTGGCCTCAGCGTCGTATCTATCGTCATCGATCTTGTCCAGAGCCTGGTGCAGCTTCTTGCAGAACTCCTGTTTGATCAAAAATCAACTTTCAACCCAAGTTTCACCTTCTCCACTGCGAAATCATGACAACACGATTTACCATGAGTGCAGCCTGGTCTAAGCTCATGTCGGGCGCGGGGCAGTGCTCAGCCATGTAAGCCTCCTTGGCAATTTCGTTCTCCTTGGCCTCCTCCGCCAGCCAGTTAGCGGCGATCTGAAGCATCACACTCTGCGGAGAAACCACGCAGACTTACACAAACGTATTCAGAGCGATATGTGAGGATAGGAGCAGCGCAAAGTTCACTTACCTTCAGGTGATGCCTGCGGCTCGAGGTCATTTTCTTTCCCCTTTAATCAAAGCATGAAGTATTATTACAACAGTTACAAACCATACTCACGAAATACTGCTCAACCACATGGACTTACTCAGACATCTTGACTTCCCTTTGGTTCTGGCTCTGCAACAGATGAACCAACGCATGAAACAATGGACCCTTGCATTACGTTGGACTTGTGCTCCTATATCCTATTTAACTGACACGCCGGGGCTATTTGCAGAAACATTTCCAGCTAATAAATTGGACACCTCAGGCGACAAGGCCGGTGTTAATTCTGGCTTTGGGTCAAAAGGTTAACAGCGACATTTATGATTTGAAGTTTTATGTTGAACAGCTGACCTGACAAGCAGCCATTTGAAAACAGGACGTACAGTTGCACTGTACGTGTCATGTCTGGGCAACATCTCACCCAATAAACAGATGTTTTTTTTACGGGGGAAATTATAACTAGCATCTTTACTGTTCACCAGCTCGTTTCCATGGCGATGCTGCTGTTTTGCAAGCCGGACAATAGGTTTGATCAATGATACGATATGATGTCTAACTGAGCATTGGGAGCATGTTTGATCACCGGCAGGTTTACTGTATGCAATATTACAACAGTCCTGATGCAGCAGCGTACAAGCTGTAATGTTCCGCAGGGTGGTTTTTCGGAAAACATATGCTTGAAAACTTCCCCGTTTAATGTTACAGACACATGTCGGGGGGCGTCACAATCTGACCTTTTTGGCAACATGATATTGACTAGTACTTTTGCAACTACTTTTACTACTCCAGTATTGCCACTTATGAACAAAACAATTCCGTTTGCAAGGAAGCAATCACGCAGGCATGCAAAATACGCAGATAGATTAATTCTGTCTTTGGGGATTATCATTTCAAACTGACAAGCAATTGTTTGAAGTTTTCCAATTAAAATGTCAGTAATTAGAAGTATTAAGCTACGAGTAGACGCAAAATCATTAATGCTTCACTCGGGATTTTTCCAATGATAAAAAACATATTAAGTAGGCTAGTAAGTCGTTGAAAATACTATTCCAATTTGGATTAAGATCAACAACAGTAAAACCTTCCCATCTCTGCATGTCTGCATCTACTGCAATTGTATAAATATATGCAATTTCTCCATCTGTGAGATCAATAAAGTATCATCTTATCTTATCTTATCTTACTCCATTGTTGAGCACCCCTTCCCCCAAACCCCCATTGATTATTAAACACAAGGCTCAACACATACACAGAGTACGGCGGCTCCTCACCTACAGAGAAGATGGCAAGGCGGCGGTGGGACGAGTCAAA
The DNA here is from genome assembly GCF_951799975.1 of Gobius niger. Lineage (NCBI taxonomy): Eukaryota > Metazoa > Chordata > Actinopteri > Gobiiformes > Gobiidae > Gobius > Gobius niger. The sequence continues at coordinate 24,265,890 of NC_136863.1, read as the reverse complement.
GACTAAAAGTTGGACATCTCTTGGGGGTATATATGCGCTTCCACCGGTTTCTGCAGCCCCCTCTTTAAGGCCATGAGGGAACTTTGAGCCAACCAACCGACAAGGCCAAACGAGCTCCTGAAATACCTTCATCTTTTGACCGTCGGGGTTGTAAATCCTGCATCAGTGTCTTGTTCTCATTCAGCCTATGACAGTGAGCAGTCCCTGGGTGTGCCCTGTGGAGCGAGCGCGTCTAAAGAAAAAAACAAACAGATAAGTCGATTGGTAATGTCAAAGTGCTAAAATAAAGTGGCCCGATGCGATGTCGTCTCACCTGATGACACTTTCTTCTCAATGACCCCAAAAAAGTTTTACCAGAGTTACAGAAAGTGGGGCACTGCTTTGACAGTAGCTGCACAGTCGATTTTTCAGTATCAGTTTAGCAACATTAGCCTTATTGGTCAGTGATTTTTGGGCATTAAAAATAGGCTATAATGTCAAAAGTGAGAATGAGAATACAATAGAGGATATAAAAAAATATTCTGTCACTTATACGGTAACGCTGTGATTTGAAACAGGGCAATGCTTTTGAGTGTTGGCCAACGTTTACAGAGTAAAATGAAAGGGTTACTCGGTTAAGATGCAGTTAAGATTCTAAACATGTTGTGGGCCAACACTTGCGGTCATTTGAAACCACTTAACCCAAATCTATAGGAGTGCTACAGCAAGTCCTCTACTGACCCCTAATGGTTCACTGACAAATGGGCATATTGTAACGGCTTTAAACTTTGTGTTACGACTGCACAACTGCACAGCAGGGAGAAAATGTACCGGTGTATATTTTCGTGTGTAATTTTGCATTTTTTTCTCCCCCAAATTAATTCAAGTCTACCAAATTTATGGTTAACGTTCATGGTACGTTTAAAGGTGCACTATGCAACTTTTTATGTACAAAAATAAGTTGATATTAGTGCACATTTGACCTGTCGGTGACCCAGGTGGTTTGCATAGCACCTTTATTTACCATCCCGGGGGCCTGTAGGACACTCCAGGATCAATTGTTTTTTAGGTTTCTGGAAGGTTTTTACGGCTGATTGAACTATCTCCATGGTTACGCACACATTCCAGTCAGAAAACCTACAAGAAACCTGAAAGAAAATTGATCCTCAAGCACCATAAGGGCCACTATTATGGAAAGTAACTTTTTTAATGTATAAAAAGTTGCATAGTGCACCTTTAAAAATGTTTAAAAAAAGTTTCATAGTGCATCTTTGAAAAAAAAAAAAAAAAATCAAAGTTGCATAGTGCAACTTTAAAAAAAAAAAAAAAACTACATTCACTTTTCACATCTTCCTGAGCAATGTTTGGATATTCTGCCCATCTCTACCTGACATTGACAGCACTACAAAAGGCACAACACAACAGGTTTAAAACTACGTATAACCAAAACTCTACCAGAAACCAAAAATGGTAAAAGTCAAATTTTGTGTTGAGAACGGGGTTAAAGTATGCTATGATGTGTCATGCACCTTTAGTAGTGTTGTGAGTCTCTGAGATGAAGACAAAATATCTCCAGGCAGTTGATTACGAAACAAAGAGGTTTATTACAAAAACTACGAGAGCAGGAAGTGGTCAAAAGTGAACATTCGCACAATGGATAAAGCGGTGATGCACGGCGACATAATAAACGCACTGCAGGCCAGGGATATTATGAAAAATAGGAGGTATTTTATCACTCAACTCGCGAGCCAAGGCGATGTACACTAACAGGTGGAGATGGGAGTCACAGATTTAATGAAACACATGATCTGAAATCAATGAAAAACATTCCATAAATTCCACAAAAAAGTGCCCGAAGCCCAGAGCGAACAAGAGCCAGTTTAGGAGGTCTCGAACATCTTCTTCCTGTCAGCCTTATCTTCAATGTTCTTACGCCAGTCGCCCACGTCGTCTTTCTGCACCAAACAGAACACACAAGCCCGCTTAGGAACTGGCACCATTGAACTGGCACTTGTTTATTGTACTATAGGGCTTCACTTATCGAAGCACACGCATCATTCATCAGAAGAAACTAATGTATGTAAATTGCACAATCGATTTAACAGAAATGTACAGGGTCACAGATATTCTTCCAAGACTTTGCAGCCCTAATCGAAATACCTCCAGCTATCGCAATACTCAACATTGTTCCCATAGAAACCAGTGTAAGTCCACATTGTAACAGTAACTCACCTCCTCCTCTTTCTTCTCCTTCTTGACCTGCTTCAGGTTGGCCCTCAGGTCCATGTTGACTGTGTGTTTGGAGCCCAGCAGAGCTTTGAGCATGGCGTCAGCGGACATACGCACTTTCTTCAGGGCGGGCTTCTTCACACCAGCCAGGTCCACCACCTTCAGTTTCAGGTCCTCAATCTGAGCAATACCAGAAATGTTTGTTTGGTGAATGATTGCAATATTATATAAATCAATTATGTGTCCCACAGCAATGGAATTCTACTGAATACTTTAATGACAGATGCCGTGTGTAGTACTGTATCATGCACACTAATTTGCCATTGAGGGTTATTGCCTAGTTTTAGTCCTAGTATCTGGCAACTCAAAGAAGGGATCTACAGGACTTCTGATTGGACGATGGGATGTGGGTTGGCTCAAAGAAAAAATCAAGTCAAATGATTTTGTAGAAGTGAATATGACCACATTAAAACTGTTACACTACACATATGAATGTTTAGTTTAGTTTAGTTAATGTCAGTAGCGCTAGTTTCACAGTTAGACCATTATTTACATTAGCCTAACAATAATTCTGATCTGAAACAAACCATCACACCCTAAAATGTATACTAAACACTAAAGACAATTTCACAATTTAACTGAAGGTTGTCTAAACTTTTTTTCATTGAGGGCTGCATATTGAAGTGTATGCGGGGTGGAGGGCCACATGATCGGCGGACAGTGCAGTGATTCCATCAATTCGGTGCATTTAGCTAAGGTCTAAACCATGCCCCCACTCCTTTATTTACACTTTGAACCCTAATGCCAGCTCTGCGTTGAAGTGGTTAGTTTTTGAGTTTATAATTGTGGTAAAAATGTAAAAAGTGCCATCTCTGGCAATATGTGTTAATTCAGCAAGATAGAAGGTATCTGAGGGCCACATGTGGACCCCGGGCCCCCTAATTTAACTGGACTGGTTATTAAGGATTTTTAAGTTTCAAGAGAAAAGTTTCAAATCTACAGACAGCGTCAGACGGTCTGGAAGCAGATTCCATAGTTTAGTTATTTTAAATGAAAAGGCTGTGCAAAGGCAGAGGATCTTTTAGGGATGGCACAGTTTCTGTGAGCAGTGGAGTTAGACCTAATACGTCTGACAACTTATACTTTTTTTCTTTTTAAATGATCATACAGAACATACAGTCTAAAATAATACAGTACAAACCTGTGGGAACCATATATTATTTTATCTTAGTAACCTGTTGCTTGATCGGGGGTTAGGGCTAGGTTTAGGGTTATGATGTTGTGTTTCACTCCTTCAGATCTTAGTTTGAAGTATCACACTGGCATATAGGCATAAGATGGTGCAGATGGTAGAGCGGGTCGTCTCGTGATCGGAAGGTCGGGGGTTCGAATCCCACCTCCTGAAAGTGCACACTGTCGTCGTGGGCAAGACACTTCACCCACATTGCCCCCAGTGTCTGCGTGCATTGGTGTATGAATGAGAGTATGAATGGGTGACTGGATCCTTGCTGTAAAGCGCTTAGAGTGCCTGATGTAGGTGGAAAAACGCTATATAAGTTGAGAACATTTAAGCTCTCCTGTCACGCTTTGAGATTTGGATATGCATAATTGGAGAAAATATTCGGAACCCTAGGCTGGCAGAATAATGGCTTGCGCTTTACAAGCCTGTGTTAACTAGTTTCTCAATGTGCTACACTGTAGTCATTATTCATTCACGCCATGCTCATTGGTGGTAAACTACTTTTGTAGCCACAGCTGCCCCTTGGGGTAGACTAACGGAAGCGAGGCAACCAGTCTGTGCCATCAGCTCCCCCGACCACCACCAGCCACTCACTCACTACATTAATTCTGGCCTGTTGTACATGTTTTTAGTGGCAGGGGAAACTGGAGTATTCAGATGAATACTCCAGTTTCCCCAGATGAAACCTACGCAGACAGTCCACACAGAAAGGCCTCATCCAGGTAGGATCACAGTTTAAGGTCTTGAAAAGAACTAACCTACAGTAATCACTTAAACACGCACAGCTAAGATAAATCAAGTGCGTACCTCTTTGTCTGCCTTCTGTACTTTGGACTCCATGTCGTACCTCTCCTCATCAATCTGGTCGATGAGGGCGTGCAATTTCTTGCAGGCTTCCTAAGACCAAACACATAAAACTTATTATTGAGATTAAAATTACATTAAATTTGCAAAGCTATTGCTTGGTGTGACAAAAACATGTAGGCTAGCTCAAATATCTCCATAAAGATGTGGCTCACCATAAGGTCTCCGCTCATGTTCGGGTTGGGACACTTCTCAGACATGTAATTTTCTTTAGCAACAACAAGGTCTTTCTTCTCCTGTGCAAGCCAGCCGGCAGCAATCGAAAGCATCAAACTCTGCCAAACGCAAATCACACAACAGGTAAAACACATCAAATGTTCCAATTGTCTATTACAGAACTTTCTAGTCCATTATTGGACACTGTTTAAATGCTCATGAATTGATCTTTCTAGCAGGGCGGCCTGAAAATAGCATGAAGCTTCTGTGTTCAATCACATGACTAAGACAAGAATAATCTAACACTAAACCAGGACTTATTTTAGCACTAAAGTTTAATCCAAGACTTATTTATTTTAGCACTACGGTTCAAACCAGGACTTATTTTAGCACTAAAGTTTAATCCAAGACTTATTTACTTTAGCACTGAAGTTTAAACCAGGACTTATTTACTTTAGCACTGAAGTTTAAACCAGGACTTATTTATTTTAGCACTGAAGTTTAAACCAGGACTTATTTTAGCACTAAGGTTCAAACCAGGACTTAAGTGCGCTTTCTTGCAACCTTCAATTACAGTCTAAAGGTGAAACTCTCCTCATACTGTATACTTCCCAATTCTGGAACTTACTTCCTGAAAATCTTCCCCATGAGGCCACAAATATGGGGGTACACACGTTAGGGCACATTTGAAGACTTTTTAATCTCATAACTCGGCTTGCATTGAGCTAGTAACTACTTTCTTTAAACTCATTTGTTGCCAGAAATGTCAGTTTTTTTTATATGGTGGACAAATACATTAGCTTAACGAAACTAAGAAGACTTTTAACAGCAAAAAAACAACAACAACTATTTATGATAATATCAGTAAAATGAGAACAAAGTGGTTCACAAAAAACACTTTTCCTGGCTTTATTACAAGCTAGAACAGTCACTGGATTTTGTGTGGAGACTTTTAAAGCCAGTAGATGGCGCCTCACGACTACTATAGCAGCTTTGACACATTGTACAGTGAGTAAATTAAGCCTCATTCAGAATTCTCCGCTGACAAAACACTAACATGTCATTCGGTGCATACTCTACATGACACTTTATCTTCAAACCCAGCTATGGAGCAGATTCACCAAACTTAACGGCAAGGGAGTAAACATGAGGCTGTGTCTTCCTACCTTCAGATGATGCCTGCGGCTCGAGTTCATCTTTTTCCTGTCCGCAACAGAGGGGAAAAAAACACTCACTATGCAATATGTGACAGCAACTTGAAATGTACCCATTGTTGATTTGAAAGCTTAGAACCTCCAGTCACTGAGCTTTAACTACTACCTTGACTGGGGACATGTGCTAGGATCGTGGATATGTTAATTTCCAAACTGCTTTTAGTCATAGGCAACATAAACCAATGTTTGATTTGATTAAGTTTTTCCTAAATTTGAACCAAAAAAAAGCAATACTTACTCAGACATGTTTGCGGCTTCTTGTCTTCACAGTCTGTTGAGGAGGAGCAGAGGAAACACTCATTGAGACATGTGAAATCAAGTTTGAGCTTTACTGTATCAAGGCCATGCGATCCCTTCCCCCGCGAATGTAATGCGATCTAATAAAACAGTTGATGAGCGTTTGGGCGATGACAGAGCTAAGTTTGGAGCGGCTGCGGGTCAGATGACTTTCCTGACGCCTCGCGCTAAGCTCCTTTACAGGTGCTCAAAACCAAATATCCTGCAGGGAGTTTCGCGCCGCGATTCCGTTCCCATGGGGGGGAAAGAGCGGGCGTCAACGCCAGCCGCTCCGAATGAGACATAGCCGATTCAGCGAGAGCAGGTGTCTCCAAAAATTAGTCGCAGTCTTGTCTCATGGATGGAGTTCAGAAGTTACTACAAGCGATATACTGGAAACAAATTTAGGCTTTTGTATCATGACAAGCCCAAAAGGCTACTTTCAGTCATACAGTGGCAAACTTGTTATGTCTTTACATTGCAATCACCGTCATCATGGAGATTACGTGGGTATTTCCGTGTCAGAAAGCCAGAATACAGCAAAATCATTCAAAAATAAATAAATCATATAATAGTAGAGATTTTCACTGAGTTGGCCTCAACTCAAAAAACAAAACAAAAACTCAATTACTTATAATTGTCATGCAAATTAGAAAGAAAAAAAATATGTGAAATGAATGTATTAAAATACTTTACTGTCAAAAAAAAGAACACAAATTTAGACACACGGTCAAAGCATAGAAAATGTTGATTCCGTGTTATGCTATTTTCCCACTTCGCAAAACAAGCAACACGACTTCCATAGTACGGATCCAGAGCATCATCACAAAACCCAAACTCGGTCATTATTTCACATCATGGCGCGGTCAGATCACTTTCACTGAGAAATCCAAGGCAGGCACGCAAGACGGCAGGTAAACAACAAACACTCACCTTGGGCGATACAGAAAGATCCGGACAGGAGCAGTAGCAGGGGCAGTGGAAGCCACTGATGGAGGGGTGATTATATATGAGCCCCCAGATATGGATATGGACTCACTCAGTATGGAAATGCACAATCCTCAGACCAATCGGCCGGCCGGCAGCTCCGGATATCGTCTTACAGTGCACAACTTCATCCGGTAAAGCTGGCGGATGCCCAGGGGGGGGCCTGCGATATCGTTTTAGGAGTCTGACTGAGGTCATTGAGATGCTATAAAAGGGAGGATAGAGAGAGAGGAAGAGTATAAAATCCCGTAATGAAGCAGATGAGTCAAGTCTACATCTCACAGGATTTAAGCAGATCGAGACTTTTACCCCCAACTACAAAAACACCGTCAGGTTCTCAACTTTTTAAGAAAACCGGACTCTCCAACTCCAAGACGCATTTGTTTCATCAAGCCACACAAGCGATGCCAAATTTGTAAATCTTCTTCTTAAAAACACTCAATCCTATCATTTTTCAAACAAACATGTAACCAATTACAAATGGCGTTATCTTGCCCGAAAGAGAAAACAAACGTCCCATTATTTCTTGGACTCCAGCTGCTAAACTAAACTCAACTTTTTCTCAAGCCACCGGTGTTGAAAGACCAAACATTCCAATTGACCTTTCATTAGATTTCAACCTCAGTCCATCAAACCATTATGCTAACAGCCACCAATTTACTCCTTCTATGTTTAGCCCTAGCTACGGGATTCCACCAATTAGTCACTGGGTTATTGCGAAGACTTCTTTTCAAATACACTCACCTCGGCCTTCGGTGCGCCTACTCTTTCGCTTCAAAGACCATCAGCAGCGCGGATTTTAGGATCGTATCATCTGTCCCCAAGAAAATCAGGGGCCTCCTTCGCAGCTGCCGGGACGCCAGAGAAGAGGAGAAGGAGGCTCGAAAGTTGACGAAGGTCCTCACTTCAGGATGGCGAAGGACTACGACATTGCGACTTCTCATGGCTTCGTTTCCTGAAAGATAATTGAAAGCAAGATGTTGTTCAAGGTTTGATTTGTTGATTGGATAGCCTAATACTTGGTAAGTACTGAAAGCAAAAAAAAAAAAAAAACAGCCATGTCCACAGTCCACCAGGTCAAGGCGGGAAGCTGAAAAGAGAGAAACCTATCGAGAAGCTTTGATATCACTTTTAACTATTGCCCAAAATAAAAATAAAGTACAGGCTCACACACATATCAGCCATCTATAAATACCACATAATCACCGCAGGCCCTGGTTAGCATTTCATCTTGGACTGCCCCTCCCGAGTCAAGGCTCATACTCCAGAAATCCTTCCAGACCATTCTGTGGCAGTGGGGTCGATCTCATATTAAGGCCTCTCGGCGACATAAATAGATTGGTAAGATTTAGAAGTGGTACATTTTCCACGTGGATAGTGTTGCTCCTTTATAATTTATCCTGCATTTACCTGGCGTCACCTTCGTCTGAGGCACGACAAATGCTATTTATGATATTCTTACCATTTCCTTCGGGATGATGTGAAACGCACTGCTATTCGCTGAGCTTGAGCACTTCAAAGCAGCTGCCTCAGAGTCTTTTTTCCTGGTGCTATTAGAGTAGGGCTTGATGCCTTTAATTTTATACAGGTACCAGTACTTCACACTATTTCTGTTACACTGTCATCATTATTTAAAACAATAAAGTAGAATTAGAAATCCTGCCTTTTTTTTGTATAGTTGGAGTCCCTGAGGAGGTCACGGCTGGGATTTGAAGAATAATCTGCATCAGAGTCCACATGTTTTTCTTACTACGTCACTTGGACACTCCTGTTCATTCACACGTGAAGACTGTACATGACCAGTGGTTCCCAAACTTTTTTGTTTTGCGGACCTTTAGCGGTACTCTGTGTACCCCCTCCCTCAAGATGCGTTGCTATTTAGAAAGTAGTCAAAAGGAAAAATACTCCCAAAACTATACATTTTACTGCATAATACAGCTCTTCCTTACAAAATAATGTTCAGTTTCACTTTCTTATTCAATCTGAAATAGTTCCAAGTACCCTCTGCTAAGTCCTCGAGTACCCCAAGGGGTCCCTGTACCCCTAGTTGGGAAACACTGACATAAACAACAGATCGATTTTCAAACAGACATGTCCAGCAGAGGGAAACACGTTGACCAGCAGGTGGACCTCTTCTAAAGAATAACATTGAAGTCAATTACAAATAAGTTTAACTCTAAGTATTGCAAAACTACACATCACATTATACCTTAATTAATAATTGGAAGGAGACTGAACAGGTTCCCAAAATGAGACTGAAATGACCACAAAATCTGAAAATCATTTGATAAAAGACTTTACCTTATGTTCCCCCTCAATTCCTGTTTGTGATACATTTCTCTAACTTATTTCTATTTCTTACAATACTGATTGCCCCAGCAACAAAGGCCTTGTCATGCAAAAGGCATATGAAGAGTTTTCAGAGTTGAAGACCAGACAACCGAGCACATCTGAAGCGTCACAGAGTGATCACCAAAGGAAGGAGTAATGTTTCACCCTCACTGCCGCAGACTAATAAACCATGTGCTTATATATGAAGTGCCAGACTCCTCGCTGGTTATTTACGTTAACCCGTTGGACCTGGAGCATTAGCGAGTCTTTAACAGTCGGATGGAGGCGCAGGAGTGGGGTGCTGACAGGACCGGGTGAGCCACGGTCAGAAGGATTTTGAGGCATGCTGGGTATTCCGCCGCCTGAAGGGAGATGCTACAGCGCGAGTGTGTATTCTGTCAGAGAGATGGGCAGGTGTCCTCTCCCAAGATTACTGCCTTAACTCGATCTGAAGGAATGCTCCATACGGCAGGTCTGATCCTCCAATGTAAGTGAAGCCTGCTGCAGTATGTCACATCATTCACAACTATATGTGTATGTTTACATGGCCTCTGCCTCTGAATCCCAGTGTTGGTTTAATGCACATCTATCCACCACCTGCTGCTCGTGTCTGAGGGATGGACAGACACTACTTAAGGGATGTACACTTTTTGTTTCATCGTGGGCTGCATATTGAAGTTTTCACTGCGTGGAGGGTCATAGACCGGGGTGAATGCATCCAACACATTCACAGGTTTTCGAGCAACCACACCTTTATTTAGGGTGGGAACCTTCATGTAGAATAGTAAAAAGTACAATCTCCGGCAATATGTGCAAGGAGGCCTGATGGTCACCAAAAGTTAGTCTGAGGGCCGCATTAAGGCTGAACAAGTTTATTCCAACATTCCAAAAGTCAGAATGGAAATGTAACAACCGCTAAATTTTAGACAATATACCACAAACAGCAACATGGCCTTTTTAAAATGGGTTTATAGGCTTAAAGATTCAGGTTGAGTTCTTCTATCCATCTTGTAATATTCATACAGTATTAATATTCCGCAATGTGTATTTTAATCACCATCTAGTGGCCATAGAAAAAACTGCAATATAAAGTGTTGATTACTGGAATGGTAAGTCTGGTGGTAACTCTTTCTTTGACTGGATAATTGACTCAGACCCAAAGCAAAAAATGTGATCTTAAAATAATTATCATGTGACTGTAATAATAATAATAAATCAATATTACAGTTGTTATCGGTAAACTCGATATTTGATATGAACAGGATCCGTGGAAACATATTTTGTTTATATATAATACATTAAAAAAAGGGGGGGGGGGGGAATCCTACAAAATGTTACTTTTTATTTGAGAGCACTATTTGTTGACAAGTGTAAGCAAATAAATAAAAGTCTTAAAAAAACAAAACATAAATATATAGTGTGTGGAGAGGACTGGCATAACCAGACTTAAATAGCCCAGATGTTGTGAAGGAACTGTAAACCTGATATAGCTCATCCACATTGCCCCGCAGTGGGAGCTCTCAAGAGGGTCACAGCAGGTCTGCCTGGGCTCACCTCAGCTTCACCCCTCTTCTTCTTTCCTCAAACTTTCTTCAGACAAACTACAACACAAAACCCATTCATTAGAATTAGAAATCTGAACACAAAGAAATGACCTTATGAAACAAAAACAGAAATAGTACGCTGTGGAATCCCAGATCGGAACGTGCGGCTTTAACCATGCGATGTGTGATTCAGTTTAAAGGCGCCAAAGGTTGTGGCATTTCTCTCTTTACACTTCGTTTGAACAGGGAAGATGTTAAACAGTCTGAGTCAGAAACATGAGCTGGTTCTTTGTGTGGTTCTTTTCCATCAAGAAAGGTTTGCCAATTTGATCCTAGCTCCGGCTGGTGCGTAGTGTCGTCATGTCCTTGAGCAAGACACCTCACCCACTTTGCCTCCAGTGACTGTCAGCAGTGGTGAATGAGAGGGTGTTTATGAGTGCGAACGGGGGTCAAAGGATGCAAACTCCATCATTGTCGTTCTGAATATACCCTGACAAACGCTTTTGCCTAACAGAGCAGCACTAACGCGTTCCCTTTTCTCCCCAGTTCATTTGGCTGTTACTGTCCATAAAACAATGTCATAGATGTTTATTTCTGATGTGCTCCTGTTACTGGCCACCAATTCAGTGGTTGTTTTCCCCGCCTTTTGTCCCATGTGGATATGCAGTTATGCGCGTCTCCACTCTGTAGATGGCCCTCCTGTTCCGCACTCGGGTCTAAATCTGTCTTTAGTGAAGGAGCAGCTGTTTTTTCCGAGGCTATGATTCCGCCGCCAGCAGCGCTCAAATAGAATCCACATCGAGTTGAAGAAATCAGATCCCACATGCGCCAGTCCAGACATCGCGAAGCCGGCGGGTTTTGGTGTAAAGTCGGATCTAATTGGAAATGCTTGGGGCTGTAACCGGGAAAATTACAACAAATGAGACCAACTGATGTCCAATTCTTCACATTGTTTTTCAAATGTCACAGACCTTATGCAACAGTGCAGATATATAAGAAGATATGAGAAACTACGAGATGGGAATTCATGATATCAGTTGGTTCCATCGATCTACTCATTCAAGGATCAACTGTTTCAAAGCAGCACAGTCATCAAAGCCTTCTGTTGTGTCTCATCCCGGACAGCAAGGTGGATAGATTTCAAGCTGGTGTTAGTAAATGAATGTGGAAGCAATGTGGAATAAAGTTTGAGTCTCCAAGCAAGGGTACTTAGTAATGAGAAGCAGTGCACGCATTAATCATGATGTCGGGTGTGAAAGTCTTCCCGTAAAAGTTGTGAATTCACTGGACAGTAGGATGTAGGATTTTAGAGCACTGTTTTGTGAGTGGGGGGGTTACTTAGGTGCCAATGCCAATAATCAAAGATGCATTCTTCACGTGTCTGTGGAACAAGAAACAGCTGCACATTTTGTACAGCTGGTACTGCCACTGAGATAATCACCACACTTACACGTCACCCAAAATAACCTTTAGTTTGTCATGCTTGTTTTATTATGATTCATTCCACTGAGGGTCAAAGCAGAAGAAGAAGGCCCTGTTACTCCACAAGGTGAGGAAGTGCTAGGACCAATTATGTTTGCCTGGCCACCATTTTTTTGGACACAATGGGGGCTGCCATGAAATTAAACTAAAGTAAAGTATGAATAATACAATAGAAAGCTAGTTATACATTTTCTTCTTGCACTTTAATTTTAATAAATATAAGCATATTGCATGACCACAGGCTGGAAAAACACAACTTTTTATAACAGTAAGGATGATAAGGACCATGAAACAGCCAGGTGACAGCTGAAGGGTCAAAGTCGACTTGACTTACCCGCAGCAATAACTGATCATTGATGGGCTTCTGCGCTCGGATCTGTCAGAAAAGACAACAAAACATTCACTGAATACTAGGATTCCCAACATCAGAAGGTTATGTTTAGTCATCGCCTCACCTTTTGTGGTAGATGGAGTGATCTCCTCAGCACAACGCACATGTTTTGTTCAGGTACGAATAGTAGTACTACATACTGTGGTTTGATTTTGTCTTATACTGATGTAAAATAAGAAAGTACATTTCAAGCATCTTTTGCTTGAGGGAAGTCACTGACAGCTCAGCTAGATACTGTTGTAAACCGCAGTGTGGGTTGTGGCGGATCACAGGAGATTAGCATAAGGCCGGCATGCTAATGCTAACAGTTGTTCCACACAGCTGGGAGAGCCTCCATGTGTTTCTCTACTCACACCCAGAGGCAAGTGGCTTTTTAAATGTAAGCTAAAAAATATATTGTAAATATATTTCTTTTAGGTCAACGTTTCGCTATTTTCTAACTAGCTGCTTTTATTCAGCTAGCGCTAACTAGCATAATTTCCCATGTACATAACAGCGTAGTAACTAGCTATTTTGTTTAAATGTAGCCAAGTTAGTTAAAACCTTTGTTAACAAACACTTGAAAAAAAAGTTGAATTAATTAACAAAATAAAGACAAAGAATGAATGTTTAATTTGACAACAGAGATTACATCTCAGCATAAATTAGCAAGGAGGAGACACTTGGAACATAGTTACTTTTCTAAGGGGAAAGGTCACATCTTTAACACGTTTTTGAACAAAGAATCATCCAATGTGTTGCACAGACAGAGTAAGTATTCTCCATTAGTCGTATGCATCACAAATGATGCCCTTTAATTCACTGTCACAGAGCATCTACACTTCAGGGGTTTGGACACACAGTGCAGCCCTCGCAGGTTGTGGTAAAGCCTTTCAGAATAAACACTTACCTTTTTACATATACAGCATAGATCCCACAGTAAAGTGAACGTACAGGCAAAAGCAAGATCTCACTGAACAGTTTTGTTCAAAAAGCCATTCATTTGAAGTTGATATTATGCCAACATAAATTTCCACCGTATGCATACCTTCACATACTCTTACCACGCTTATATCAGCACTTTAGTGCAGCTACTCAAAACATTACAGGCATTCATTATTTGCGGTGCATCTTTCTCAATAATGCAATCATAAAATAAGATAAAAATCTGTTATTGCACCATGAATGTTGGAATTGCTCCAAATTTCACAAATCATGTGTGATGCAGCATTTGTTGAACAAAACCTTTCAGGTAGAAAAACATGTGACCTGAATTCTGTTCTGAAAGTCATTCCTGTGTCCAAAATCAGAGCTAAAGTAAATTTAGCTGTCGAACATCTTCTTTCTATCAGACTTGTCTTCGATGTTCTTACGCCAATCTCCAACATCGCGCAGCTGCTTGTCCTGTAACAACAGAGCAAGTCATTGGTCTATGCTTTTAAATTTATACTTGAAATCATTCTAATATTTCTTTTAACCTTTTTCAGCAACTTTAAAGTAACACATTTTCATGCTGTTTGGTTGTTCTTCTGTGGAAAAGGCCCACACTCACCTCCTCTTTGACCTCCTTCTTGACCTGCTTCAGGTTGGCCCTCAGGTCCATGTTGACTGTGTGTTTGGAGCCCAGCAGAGCTTTGAGCATGGCGTCAGCAGACATACGCACCTTCTTCAGCCTGGGCCTCTTAAACTTGCCCCTCAGATCTACTATCTTAATATTGAGGTCTCTGACCTACATGAAAAGAGACAAGGAACACTTAAGCACTTGAAAATGTCAATGTTTTGGTTTTTATTCTTGAAAATCTCACCTCCTCAAGAACCATGTTCAGTTTGAATTCTAGACAGTATCTCTCCTCTTCACTCATGTCAATCTGCTCATGGAGTTTTTCACATAGCTCCTTAAATACACCAGATTCAGTGGTCAGTTAAGCATTTTCATGGTTGTATTAATCCATCTCTTCTCTTACTAGAAGCTCGTCTTTGGAGTAGGGCAGCTCCAGAGGGGGGATCTTATCCTTCAAGAACGTCTCTCTCTCCCCGGCCTTCACTGATGCCTCATTTTCCAGTAAAGTGTTGGCGACGACGAGCATGCAACTCTGAAAATGTACCACCATTAAGAAGTAAGCCTCAAATAGTGCACTCTACTGAGTCGTGTGTCTAATGTTACCTTGAGAGTGTGTTTGCGCCTTGCGGACAGTCTTTTCCTGCAAACATAAATACAGTCCATTCATATTCCATTCTAAATAAATTAGTGTTAAACTACTGCGTGGCAAAGGTCACAGAAAATAATCATAGTGTGTAGACCTAATACTGACTTTGCAGATAAATTAAAGAAATACTCACTCATTAGCAGCCATCTTGGGGGCGATTTAGTGAGATCTAAAACACAAAATGCCAAATAGTTAGTCCAAGCTTTTGCACCACGCAATACAAATATAATATATGTGGACCATACAACAAATATAGTCATTATTCTGACAGCATTCCTTCTAGTGCCATGTACATTGTGGTTATGACTAAGTTATAATTTGGAAAGTTACAGACATTGAAAACTTCTAGACAAAGACTTTACTTAATAAAATGCCACATTTACAATTGACCAGAAACAAGTTATTGTAGAACTTATCTCAAAGTGCAAATGACAGGTTAAACCAAGTGGATCCCTTTATTTTTGGTGATTGTTGTTATTTCACTTACGAGTAATGTGGCATAAGAAGAAGGTGAATTTTTGAACTGTTTTTCAGTGCAACTTTGCGGTAGCAATTTATCATGAGCAATTCTTTCTAGGGAACTTTTTCTCTTACTATCTTGTTCTGACTGAGCATAAAAAAAATCATCTTCTAAAAATTGCCACTTTTGCTGGTGTAAAACTCAGAAATTATTCCATCAAAAATAAGTAATAGTTTAAAAAAACAGAAGGAAAAATTATATATATAAATAAAAATGGTCATATGTCCTTTATAGCAGTAGAATAATCTTACACTACGTTTGCACAGTACACCTAAACTTTTTGCTTTCAAATATTGTCATTGAGATGCAATGTTCAAGCCCCATGCACAAATTTATCCACAACACTGATCGATTGTGGCGGTAATGAGCGAGTTAATATTCCCCATTCCCCATTAATTGCTACAAAATGTATCCAGTTTAAGATAATAATAATTTAATGATCGGTGGAGACATTCACTGAAATTGTCCTTGATTTGACATATTTTTTGCTATGTTTATTATACTTCCTTACTGGAAATGGCCACTGGATGTGACATACATAGGGGTAGTTACACCATGCTGTACCAATGGGCCATGTGCAAGTCCCAGTTCTGACCTAAATGGAACTCTCACTCACTCTCACCCACTTCCTAACTATATTTTCGTGAGTTTATAAAAGGTCTCTCTCTGCCTTTGCTTCATTGGCCAATCGTGATCTCTGTCATGAAGTCCGCTTTTATCTTAATCAAAACAGAGTCAGATGTGGCTGACAACTTTCCTAATGTGTGCTGTTCAAGGGATTCTTCCCACATGTCAGGCATAAACAGATCATCTGGCTAATTCTAGGAAATTTCATGGAACTGATCTTTGTAAGCCGGTAGGTGTTAATGCTTGGCAGGACCATACAGCTATTTTTGGCGGCACCAGTAGCATAGCTGTGTCTCTGAGGGTTCAGCATTGTGATCCGGACAGGAACCACAGTCCGTTTTTTTTTTTTTTGGCCCAGACCAGTTATTCCCAATGCACAGAGGGTGACTCAGAAACTTCACCGATCAGAGCGAGTCAGCTACAGATCAAAATGTATCTGGGGCAAACGTGTCAGAAACAAAGCCGTTGTTTGAATATTCGCATCAATATCCTTTAATGCCAACTTAAGACCAGCGCGGCAGGCATCTGCATGTTTCAAAAGCACACACTGTGAAGCAAAATAACAATGTTACATAACTGTGCTACTGGAAAGGAAAAGTAGTGCTGAGGCAGTATTGGTTAAGCTAAATGCCCAGATGTCCAGATCTGGTCCCACTCCCTTCATGGCCCATTTTATTATTGAGAATTTGGCCACTTGTTTTTATATGGGTAAAACAAAAGGCCTTAATAAGCAAATTGCTTTTTTCTTTTTCTTTGCTGATGTCGCTGGCAGCTGTAGCTGAGTATGTAACCATGAATAATCCTCCGAACAGCCAGAGAAGTCTCTAGGGTTCATAAACATAAGGGTGGGATACAATTTGTATTGTTTCCAGTACAGGATTATTCCTGGCAAAGGCTGTGGCTGTTGACTGATCCAATACTTTCCTATAGTACATAATCTTGTTTGACAGAACAATAGCGGAAACAGACTCATAAATCCCCACGTGAAATTGTATTTGAAATGGTTCTTGGAGAGCGAAAACATTTTCAACATAAAAAAAAACCTGACTGAGTATTTTTGCCTGTGATTCTCCAGTCACTGTATTTTAGTTTAACCTTATCCATGGCAATTTATGTTTAATATATTGAATTTAGCACGCTGACCTCACCCTATGATGAGGTACTGAAGCTGACTGAGCTCTCTGTCATTTACATTTGTTCACAAACAATAAAAAAGTAAAGATCCAAAAGTAAAATATCAAAGTTTGTCTCAAATAATTGTTCTGTGGTGCTTTTTTTGCTCGTTTTTTGAGGACAAAGACTCTATATAAGAAAAGGAAAAACTAAAGCACTCTTTCCGCCATCTTTCCTGAAGCAACAAACAAACTGTGATAGTCATGATAATGTTTATAAACTTATTTCCAGTCAGTAAATCTGTAAGTATCAAGTGGACAGACTGGGAACAGTCTCGGCTCCCTAAGAATACCAGCCTTTTATCATTGACAGATTGGTAGTAAAAATATCTGTGTGTGCGGCCTCGAGGACTTGTGGGGGTAAGGCCGCAGACACAACTGGAGTTGTTTGTAGCGTTTAGGAGCTGTGACGAACCTGTGGATTATCCATCTATTCCTGTTCCCCACAGCTGCTCCTCACGTCTTCATTATACGAGAAAAAATGACAGCGGGCTCGTCTTGGAAAGAAAAGACATCAGCCTCTGAACAGACAGCCACTGCAGGCATCCCAGGACTCAGAGCTGCCCCGGGGAACAAATGGCAACTGTCAACTGTAAACTAATAAAAGGCCGGGGGTATCTCCAGGGATGACAATGTATTTTCAGACGCTTAAAAAACATTCAGGACTTGACACCATGTTGCTGTGGAGAAGGGATCCTTATCTGTGGGGTTAAAATTGCTCCTACATTCTGTCTTAAGTGAGCGTGTATTTGTCATGAGCGATTGTCTCCTGCGAGAGGGTAAGGTAACCCAACACGCTGGAACATCCCCTGGACAGCTAAGACATTAGAGCATAGCACCGAAATAACCTGACCTCAGATGCACGTCCACTTTGTCGGCCTCACACTTGGAGGTGGGGAATAACCATTTCAAATGGATTTTCTGGAATAGTGTCAGTCTTATTGGGCTATAGAGAGAAGTGGCGATGAAATACTTGACGTATTCTTTTGCTTTGGTATGCGTATATAAAAAAATAAAAAAAGTCCATTTGTTTTACAAAATAAAAAATAAGTTGACTTTGTAAATGAATGTACACAGGCAGAAATTCGCCTTTTAACTTTTAAACACACTACTACCACAACAGCAATCTCATGAAGAGTTTGTCACAAGACAAAAAGTTCCTCAAACTTGTCACAAAAAGTCATACCAGTCAAATCTGTTAAATACTGCCACTTATCCTTGCACTTAATGACCAAATTGTGAAACTTGCTGTTTAATTATTGTCCTCCCATCCCAGTAACCAATAAATCAGTAAGTTTAAAAGGTTCCACGCTACTGTGTCAAATATATGACTATTGTATGTAACCAAAATGAATACCAATTAAAGCCGCAAGCGGCATTTAGAGGCCCTCGCGAGCAGCGTTGGCCGGTTGGCGCACGCCGTCGCACGCCACCGCAATAACCGGGGGGCGCTGCCGCGCCGTACGTGGTTAAAATGACGCTACCACCCTCGGTCGAGTTTATAAAAGAGCAAAGGCAAGAAATGCGCCTTTGGCGCCAGATTATGCGATTTTTCCCAAAATGGCCGACTTTGTGTGGGTTGCCTAGCAACCGCGCAATGTACTTTTTTGTTCAGAAGGTCATGACGAAAGTGTGTACCAATTTTGGTTTGGCTCCGCCAAACTTTATTTCGGGTCGTTGCCATGGCAACACGGTGGGAAAATGGGCGTGGCCATAATTTACTTTTTGATCGGGCTCACGTGACGGATGTTTGTGCCAAATTTTATTTGTCTACGACAAAGTTTACTTTTTTTCTCCATTAATTTTTATTCGGTGCTCTGCAGGGGGCGCTATTGCGCCCATTTTCAAAATTCCCATATCAAAACATCCGGGGCCGACGACTCGACCAACGATTCAAGTTTCACTAAAATCGGCCACAGTATGTGCGAGTTATGACTCTTCGAAGGCGACGGCGAACGCCAAAAACGAACGCCAAATTCATGGCGTTACCATGACAAAACCGGAAATCCTATTAGAAAGTTTTTAATAACTTTTAATGCCCCACATGTGTAGATGATCTGGAGCGACCGGGGAGTCGCTGCGTTCAACGCCCTAGGACGAGTTCGTTCAAATGCGAGGACACGAAAAGGCGCCTTCGGCGCCAGGTCGCTCTTCTGGCCAATATGGCCGCCATACAGATGGTTGCCTAGCAACCGCGTAATATCTTTTTTTTTCTGGCTTCATGCGACCAATCACTGTGCCGAATTTTTTTCGTCTACGACGAACAAAAATTTTCGGGGTTTTCGGGATTTTGGGGGGTCTGGCCATAGGCCGCAATGTTAACGCCGTTTTTCCAGGGGGCGCTGACGCGCCATTTTTTTGAATTTTTGAAATTTGGAGATGTGAAGTTTTTTCTTTTCACCAAATTGAATTTTGGGCAAAAATTCAGGACTTTTCGTCGGTGGGAAAGTGGATTTCTGGGGGAGAGGAAAAATAATAATAATAATAATAATAAGAAAAAGAAAAACTCTTACAATAACAATATAGCGCCGCCTGCGGCGGCCCATATTTATATCGTCGGAAAGGTCTCACGTCCAGTAACCCACCCGTAAGGTTCATTGTCAAATACGAGCGCGTTGCGCTCGTATTTTACCACTTCTTTGTCAATATTTCTTAATGCGTTTTTTTTTCAGATTTTTATGCGAGCAACTACAAATATGCCGCTTTCGCGGCAAACACCTATATCATTGGATAGGCCTCGATGCCCTGAGTCACTCTAGTAGTGTTTTGGGCATTGGGAAGTGGCCATGGTCGATGACGAGCGCGTTGCGCTCGTCATCGACTACTTTCTTGTCAATGTTGCGCCTTCACTGGATTTTTCACCTTTTTTCACACGAGCAGTTACAAATGTGCCGCTTTCGCGGCACACGCCTATTTCACCGGACAGGGCGTGGTGCCGGGGTCCCCCCGATTACTGTCTAATGCATGGGGAGCGCTCCGCGCTCTGTTTCTTGAGCGCTGCGCGCTCTTTTCGGGACGTGCGCTACGCGCACGTCTTTCTTCAGTGCGCTCCGCGCACTGCCGTACAATTACAATAGGCCCGAGCCCTGCCAGGCCGCTCGGGCCTAACAAGTGTGTCTATTCTTCACGAAAGCATTATGTTCTGAACTGTATTAGTGCGTGTCTTTTGTTGTTGTTTAACAATTGTTCCCAAAAGTGATATTCATCATCCTCCCATCCACAAGTCAGTCAAGTTGATGTTCAAAGCAAGCAGCTGTCAAAAAAAGCGTCTAAATGTGTTTTTCGCGTGAAGTCGTGGGATTATAGTGAAGACAGTCTGAGGACGGCAGCGCTTGGCCGCAGATTAGAGCCGACTTTCCTGTGAAACAGCGGGGCGCTGACAGCAGGATAAACACTGAGCGATCGCTTTTCAGGTTCATGCCTTGTAGTGGTGTCGCCTTTCAGCGGGCCACTTCACCACACCATACATCACCTCAGCGCCACCCGGGACGTTTCTAAACTGAGATGACAAACTTGCCCTGTAGCCTTCACAAAGTAATGCCCCAGAACAATGGAAGCCAGAAGTTTGAGTCAACTGGACATTTTCCATCATTAAACCAACGTTTGTGAGTGAAAAGACCCTTCCAATTAGACACAAACAATAAAATCTTGAAATTTTTGATTGTTAACACCTAAGTGTTATTGATGGTACTCTGTATCCATATCAACTTTGACAAACAGACGCACTAAGTATCTAAATAAAACAATCCGCAGGTCATCAAGACGTATTGGAAGACACCTATGTCAATATTGTGTTAGAATTAAGTTCAGAGTGGAATTAGTCTTGTGACAAATTTAAAACCAAGTAATATGCGATATGTAAATGACAAAAGTACATAATAGCTGTAAGAGAAAGTTAAAAGATTAATGTCACATGCAAGAAAAAGCATTCCAATTTAATTCCAAAACCAAATTGCCCAAATAACTGTTTCCCCTATCTACTCTTGTCAAGCAGGTCCAGACCCACCTTGTCCGAGAAGAGTTACAGTCCAGTGGCACAGACCCGTCCCGAAGCCGCGCCGGGGGGAAGAAGGTATATATTGCGATCTGCGATAGCCCTCTAAATCCTCGACTTTCTCTTTATGGAAGTGGATTAGTGGTCAAACCAATGGGCTGGCAAGGTCATGAAATACAGTCCAGTGTCATCTGTCCCCTTCCTCGGCCCGCCTCATTATAAATAACCCTTAAGATTGTCATCCGCATTATCTCCTGTCATCCATCGGGCACAATGGATCCAAAACCACTCCCCAAGTCGAAGGATAGAAATTTAAAAACAAGACTATGAACGACGACAGATGCAGTTCAGTCTGATCGTTTTTTTGTTCTGGACAAGCTTTTGGTGATGAAAATGTGTTCATCGGCGACGCAAATAAAGACGCAAACAAATGAAAACTTTTTTTCTAATACTCAGTTACTTGGTCAATATTTCCTAATGATTTTAAGTGATGAAACCCGCAAATGAATCATAGTTTAAAAAGATGAGGAGCTCACCGTGAATTGCAGCAGCCAGCCGCTCTGGATTACAGACGGCCACATGCCTGAAATGCAAACAACGGGCTGAAACAGTAAACCTTCACACAACAGACCCAACACTTTTAGATTACGGAGAAGGCTGTTTCTTGGCATCTAAAGAAACACCTAGCACGCACTTTTTCAATTATTTAGCCCCTTGGAAAAAAAGGCCTTTTAGAGAAAATGAAAAATGCTTCAGATTATGACATAGATTACAAGATGTATTTGATTGAATATGTTTTGTTGTGTGTGTTTTGACGGAAGTTTTATAATTTATCTGCACCAGTTGTAGTGGTAGTAGCAGTTGCAGTAGTAGCATTTACTATAATGCATTTACTCTAGTGGCATGCTGTTGGCTACTTTTGCAACCAACATTAAGTAGTAGTAATTGTACCAGTGCTTTATTTTTGCATTCATTTTTGTGACTTACCAGGGTCAGGGTCTTGTCTGGGGTTGCAGCTGTACAACTCTTGCGTACAACCTGCAGAAATAAATTTTTTACTCAAGAAATCAGCGATTTGTTCATTGAGCGTCATATATCGTGCTGTGGCCCCACCTGCATCTTCCTTAAGAACGTGTTTAAGATGGTCGCTCCTGCCAGTCCGCTCCGTCACTTTGACACCATTTGGGGCTTTGCACGTAATAAAGCAGACCTCGCCACGAAACCTGGACAAGCTCCACTGGTTTTCAGTTTTACATTGAAGTTACAGAGACGTTAGACTTTGGCTCATTATGAATTGATCAGTTTTTGGTATTTTTCCCTCAACCTTTCCATCAAAAAGAGAATACATTATGAATTATTCCCTATAAGGAAGTCTGTTATTGTTCTGATGCTGTCTAAGAGTATTTTTGTTGCTGCTCTGCTATATATTGAGCAGGGGAAAAGTCCAAGGAAGTCCAAGGAAAAGGCACAATAAAAGTCCAAGCATTCACTTTATTGAGTTCAGTTTTGCATGTTACATTGACTTCACATTTCTCATCCGTATCTGTGGTGCACGTACAGTATATGTGGTAAACTAGACAGTAAGACGATTGCCTGCAGGAATAACGCTGTGTAAAGTAAGACTGTCATTTAAGCCTCGGCCTCAAACATCTTCTTCCTTCCGTCCATGCCAGACTTGTCTTCAATGTTTTTGCGCCAGTCACCAACGTCGCGCAGGTCCTTATCCTGAAAGTGCAGAGAGGTTCAAATACAGAGGCCATGGGTTCAGCTTTGAAAATCAGCACTTATGTTAACTCACCTCATCTTTGACCTCTTTCTTGACCTGTTTGAGGTTCGCTCTGAGATCCAGGTTGACCGTGTGTTTGGAGCCGAGCAGAGCTTTCAACATGGCGTCAGCGGACATTCGCACCTTCTTCAAAACGGGCTTCTTAAATTTGCCCATAACATCCTGAACTTTGATCTTCAGGTCGTCGATCTAGAGATGGCACACTTATGAGTACACTACAGCTGTGGAAGGAACACAAATAAGGCCAAGTGATGGTTTTTTACCTCTTTGTTGGACTTGTTGACTTTATTCTCTAAGTCGTATCGCTCCTCATCAATCCCATCGATTTTGCGGTGGATCTCTTTGCACATTTCCTGAAAAGAGAGCTTATCCGTTCGTCTGTTTGACTTGAGCGCAAAGTCTAACTATTCAAAGACTTTCTGCAGTACAAGTCCATATCGTGAAATCGTGCAATGCTAATTCATTTCCCGTGCATCTGCTCTCACAGTGCCCACTGACCCTCAAATACCAGCCACGGTCTGTCCGGCCACTGGAGCCAATCCACAGCCAGAGGTATGTGACATTAAGCATGCAATAAATCCAGCATACACACGACTAAAGCAGTATCAAAATGGACATTAAAACTATTTATCCAACATTAAAGTCCTGTCCACAATATGAGCAGGCGAGGCCAAGTGTAATTCTTATGGATAGGCTTGTGTTGAGTGACTTGAGCACATTTGATCCAAATCCGAGCTTGGCCCAATTTCAATGCAGCGCTAACAAAGGTTTATTTGCCATCCATGGGCTTGGTGCTTCATGCATAGCTGTTGACATCAAAGTGAATGGGCCGTAGTACATCGTAAAACCTGCCCAATCATCACACATTCAATTTGACTTTTACCGTAATGGCCTGTCCAGTAATGCACTTACAGGGACTCACTTTTTCATTAGTCGCACCGGTGCAACCTGTTTTTTCATTTGGTTGCATGGACTCAGATTAATATTTACTTCTTTACTGATCCCTTTGCAAGCGAAGTAGGTCCTTGCCCGGCACTTTTCCAGATTATAAATAATGTCTCCAAAGAGCCAATCAATTTGCCACTGTCGGTGAAGTCTTGGCAAGAGTACTGCGAAGTGTTGCAAATGCTACTTCAAAATAATTCAGATTTTTTTGTTATGACCCACGGTAGGCTCTCTAAATATCAGCTCTCTTTGTACCTTTCGATCCACCTGCTCCCTGCTCACAGTCTTATATGTTTTGAAATATCGCCAGGATAGTGAGTGTGTGTTACTCGGGTTCATACTTGCAGCTCCTGCATAGTGCGGGGCATAGACAGAGGGGGGCAGCTTTCCTCCATGTACTGGAGCTTTTCAGCTTCCCGCTCTCTCTCCTCCTCCTCCAACAGGCCTTTGGCAATGGACAGCATCAAACTCTGCCAGGGGAAGCCCAAACAAGTCACTCAAGTAACCAGCATGAGTGTATGTCCATAAACTGAACTATACAAGAAGCCCTAAAAATGACCAACCTTTAAGTGATGCTTCCGACTCGAGGACATCTTTTTTCTGGAGTTGAATTTTTCACAAAAGTCATCATAAAACAATATTGTGACAGTTCAGCAGTATTATTCACTCATGCAACAATATACATCTCATAAACACATTGCCACTGTGTATATAAAGGTCAAGGTAAAACATGTTTCACTCACTCTGACATCTTGACAGTTTCTTACACGTCACACTGAAAGAAAAAAAACATATCGAGAAATTCTGAGCCTTTAGTCGTAGAAACAAAAACAGTCAAGCTGGACACAGAATGTAAAAACTCAGCTTGAACCCCTCCTCTGTTTAGACAGACCTCAACATAATATCGCTAAATGTTTATATCATTCAGTGTGTATTCTTGGGTGTCTATCCCTCCTTAATACCGAGTGCAAAGGGTTGTGTCGTTCTGAAAATGAGCTGGACAAGAATACCTCTTGCTTATCTTTTCCCAATATTAACTGTGCTTAAACGTAACACAATACCAAGTCAAGTATTATCAAATCCGCCTTGAGGAAAAAGCCCTGTCTATATCGGGACACGCAGAGGGGGTCCAGTTGTCCCGCTGGGGAATCATTGTAATGAAAGGTCTGTCTTCTCGGAGATTATCCCAAGCACTTGATAGCGCCTCTGTTAGCCCAAACATCTTGGCCATGACACGGATGCGGATCCGGACTTTAAAAATAGAGATGCTCGAACAATCTAAACAACACAGTCCATTTCCTTCAAAGTTTAAATGATACGTGACTTTTATAGTGATTAAAAGCTGCTCGTTGTTTATATTCTCATCACGTCTCACACAAGGAATAGAAAACATGAAAGGTAAACACAATGTAATATTAATTTTCACTCATGCAACACTTAATGGGGATGTCACCCATCTCACTAGTAAGGCTAAATCACAGAAAAATCACGTAAAATGCAATCTTTAATGAAGAATTAAAAACAGAAATAGCCAAATCAAATCCTTTAAAGTGATTTAACCCATAAAGTATTGCGAAATGCCAAACTTCATAGTGACAGACTCCACAGCCCTTGCTTTGTAAACAAATAATAGATTCAACCTCTTCGAATAGTGACACAATCACCTTATTACCATTCAGAGCACTTTTGACATCCTGATACAAATTCCGATGAACCTTCAGGTCAGTGACAGTAAATCACTCCAAACACACCGTGATGACACTGCGGTAAACCCGGGACTATCAACTTACAGCTTTACAGCACCAACACACCCCCATCCCAACGAGCTTCACGTGCATAGCTGCCAATTCACTTCAGAAATCACACTGATGCCGCAAATCATTAACGGTGAAGAAATACACGTAATTAACATTTCATCGCGGTGCGTGAGCAAATAGCCGGTCTTACCTTTACTGTTGGAAACCGAGATGGGGATGTGGGAAGGCCTTTCTTTTGGAGGATATCTTGGTATATATTGCATTCCCCAAAGGCAAAGGGAACCCCATCTTTCTCTTTATGGAAGTTCATTTTCTCCCAGACCAATGGGCAGAGCAGCATCTGAAATTGTAGATCTGACCCCACACCCACCCCGCAATCTCCTCCCTTTAGTGTCTATTATAAAACCCTTTTTCCATAAACAGTACAGCTATTTGCATAAAAACATAAAGAAATAATCCTGCTTAATATTTACAAAGACATTGAATCTTGGTAAATTGATATGAATTGTGAATGTTGTAGAAAATCATGTAGCATATCCGAATGTACTGAAGATGTTTTGCAGTGAGTAAGACGCAGCAAAAGTCTAGTGATGAAAGTCAAAAGGGGAGCAGGTGGGACTGGGTTTTCTAAACAGTCATTAAAGAATCTAAAAGTAGACTATTAAGAAGCTGCTGACACAAGATGGCCAAGATGAAAAACAACACAGGGCAAGCAGCAGCTCCCACACATACCAAGGCTGTACAAATTTGATTATTGATTTAAATCAGGATTACATCAATTGGGATATTTAATCACAAATACGACCAAATGTTCCTGGGAGTCACTTCAGCTCAGGACAAATTGTTTAACAGACTAATGGTAAACAATAGCTAGGTTGGGCTATGGTTGTGCTAACTCCCCCGTTATGAGGACAGTTTTAAACCAGCTGGATGACAAAGTTTAGATCTGACGCTTCAGGCGTCGTCCAACAAAGGCCTGTCGTCAGTTGTCAGTTGATGACTTTGAAAACCTCTACAACAATATCCCTATTAATGTCATGTATTCATATAAAACACACATATAAACACTTTAAATGTTAACATTTTAGCTAAAATGGGACACTCTGTGATATGTCAGAGATTCTGTATGTTGCTGTTAAAGGAACAGGCCACAGTTTTTGAACACACACGAGATATGTTCTTACCTGAGCTTAGATGAGTTGATGCGTACCTGTGTGGTCTTTGTGCGTGCCCTCAGTCACGCAAAAACACCAAAGATGTTGTTAGCATTTAGCCTCTGTTAGCGTTTCCTATGGACCCAAACGGGGGTGAAGTTAGACCAAGCTCTTCCACGTTTTCCCTACTTAATTATGGTTATGTGAGCGTTTGCACGATCCAAGTCTAGTAGTTACACAACATTTTCTAAGTGGATCAACTTCACTGCATGGACATCGAAGTGCTCCTAAGGTATTGTTGCACCTTATAATATAGTACCCCCCTTTTTATCCGCTTAGAAAATGTACATGTTTAATTTTGTGTGACTAGACTTGGATAGTGCAAACGCTCACATAACCATATTTAAATAGGGAAAATGTGGAAGAGCTTGGTCGCTTCTAACTTCACCCCCGTTTGGGTCCATGAGGAGAGGAGAGGTCAAATGCTAACAACATGTTTGGTGTTTTTGTGTGACTGAGCGCACGCGCAAAGACAAGGCAGTTTCGCATCAACTCGTCTAAGCTCAGGTAAGAACAGGAAAACAGTGGCCCAACAATTTGTCTCCTGTAAAGAATTTAGAGTATTTGCTGTAAGAAGCTCCATCCATATCCTTGTAGACCAGGCTTGCTGAATGAATGTTAATGAAAATGACTGAAAGTAATTGGCATGTTGATGACCAGCCTGCACTTGCATATTGAGCAATAAAAACTAAGAAATGATACAAAATACCATATTCATTTACTGAGTTCATGACTTTTCTCTTTACTAAGTGAACAGTACAAATATATCTGATTTAAGAAACATGATAAATACATTGCTTCACAAATCGAAACATCATATTCACTGAGAACATTCGGAGCCACTGAGAAATCACCTGAGAACAAGTTAGAAAACCATTTAGTTCGATATGGTGACAGCGGTGGAGGTATTCTTCACCAAAAACATTTACAATGAAAAGTAAAACGCACGCAAATACTACAACTACTACTGCAGTGCCTTGTATAGAAGTGAAAAAGTGTCACATCTTTAGTGTCATCACCAACTGTACTGTACACACTGTCAAACTATATTAGTCAGGACCACTTTGTACAATCGTCATGTTTCAATAGTTTTCAGCTCAAAATAAACATCCAAAAAAATAATGAACATCTTGCGAGATAGCAACAAAAATCGGAATTTCCCATTTACAAAGTGTGCAATTGTCACTGTACGGTCACAGAACGACTCCAAACAAAGGCACCATACTTCAAGCTTCAACTCCAACCACATCAAAGTTAACTGTGCTCTGGGAGATTGGTACACTTTCTCACAAAATATAATTTTTTACTGCCCATTAAAAAAAAATACACATTATCAGGATTCCCTTTAACTGTTTCTCCACATCCTATTATAAATGTATGTAAACAATACCAAAATCCACTGTTTAGTGTTATGTGCAGACATTTTTGGAGGAATTTAGTAGGAAGTTAAAATAGCATAAACCTCAAACCTATATATATTGGCTTTATAGAATTCAAGCACACACTTTCGATCATTTCCACTCCCTAATCTTGTAAATTGTTCCCCGTATACTCTTGTATTATACCCCAAATACCTAGCAGGCCAAGGTTTTTCCCAGTTTCATTGTAAATAATTTAGCTTAGATTTAGATTGTGATCAAGTAGCTAAAATCCACTGTTTGCAACATTAAGAACCCTGGCCACAGTATTCCATACATAAGGAGATCGTGACACATTGACTGATCAAAATATAAAAAAAAGTGTGGCAACATCTTGCATTCTAGTAATCATACAGTTAGTGCAAAGTCATCTCTTGCAGCGTTGACCCTGAATTGCCAATCATTGGCACAGACACACCTGAAATACTAACAATCCAGAGAGGCACGCCAAACAGCTTTACTGCACACATTCAGTTCACATGAGCACCACCAAAAGAAACATCTAGAGAAAAATCGAAACTAAATCAGGCTATAAGCTTCCTCACGGAGGACA
This sequence comes from Gobius niger, assembly GCF_951799975.1. NCBI lineage: Eukaryota > Metazoa > Chordata > Actinopteri > Gobiiformes > Gobiidae > Gobius > Gobius niger. The sequence goes on along the minus strand of NC_136863.1, from coordinate 24,237,025 downwards.
CAATGTGGTCATGACACGTTCTCTTCAGTGTGACCACAGAAAATCACAAGACAACAGTTAGATTAAAAATGTGTCCATGTGCAATAATTCATCTCCATCACTCATTCATATCCAACAGTGCTCCTCTTATAAGCAGCAGATGTGGCAGCCATTTTCAACTACAAGAGAGCGAACAGTTCAAAAATACTAAAATAAAACATACATGTACATGTTTCACCAATTATTTTGACAGCAAAAATATTCATTTTCAAGTAAGATTACACATTAAAAAAAATGTCATTCAAATCTTAGCATATGTTTAGTAAGTGACAGCAGAAGCACCTAGATTTAGATATGATAATTTGGAGCATCATATAATGGAAAGAAATCATTAATGAAATCACGTGAGGCTCAGAACCAAGAAAACCTGATGCCAACTAGACCAAAAACTGCATTTAATGGGCAAAACTGGTGGATAGAAGAAAAAGGTTTTATATATTTTTTTGTTTGTTTTTGTTTTCCATAAATTGACATTGTGGAAGCTTTTTTAGTTTGAGCATCCCACTTCCATTCTGTCGCAGTAGCTGTTAAATCTTGAGGCCATCAACACCAAATTATTGTGAACAGGACAAACTATAGATGAATAATCTCCTGCAGTTTCTGAATGACATCAATAGTCTCCTGAGATCGTCCCATTTACAAACTGCAGTAATGTATAATGCTATTACAACAGCATGGCACAGATCTGAAGCACGACATCAATTATACAGCCAACACAATCACTCTACACCGGGAAGCTGTATACAAGTCTGTTTTTTTTTTTCTCCTGTTCACATTTACAGGTACAAGGGAGATACATCAAGTGATACAACCACCGAACTGATATGGAACAAGTATATCCAGCTGTACCATGTTATTATTAATGCTATTTTACAGTCATGTCCACGCCACTTTGCGGGAGATGGCCTGTTTGAAGCACTCGGGGTCGATATTCCCTCCTGGTCGTAGCGCTCTTTCGAGGCTGATCAACACGTTTTGATGGCACTCCCTGATGTTCACTGGATACTTGGCCCTGAGCAGCTCGTAGGCCGCGATGAGCCTCATGTTTTGCTTCACCATTAGGTACTGAATGATGCAGGTAGGGGCTAGAGAAAATCCGTCCCGACAGTGAACAAGGACTCTTTTCTTTTTTTCCGTGGAGGCTTCGATGCATTCATTGATGTCCTCGAAGCAGCGTTGTTTTAAGGCCGGACCGTCTCCCAGAGCGTCCGGTACGTCGCTGATGTCTACCTTGAGTCGCGACCAGCTGTGTCGCGCCCCTCGAGAACACGTGCAGGGGATGATATTGAGATTTGGGCCAGCTTCGCCAGGAACGTTACTCATGTCTATTATACTGTCAATATTGTTGCGACATAAGGTACGTCCGTTGTATGCTGCGTTCAGATTTCCGACGAAGATATAGTCGGTTACTCTGGAGATGACTGGTTCGGAGTACTGGAAGTGTTCGCTGGGTTTATTATCAGGAACATCTGGCCCCCTGGCTCCGGCGGGACCGGTAGCGGCTCTCCGGCTGTAGTTGCGCAGTTTTTTGGAGCCGGAGCGGGACGGAGGGTTGGATTCGGACTCGGAGCTGCTGTTCCAGGGCGGGGAGAATAGGGAGAAGCGGCTGGAGGACTTGCTCTTGTTGAGGAACTCGATTGGACTGGACAGGCCAGAGCTGGAAGCGGTGGTGGAGGCCGAAGCGCAGAACAGTGAGGCTCGCTCCAGAGAGCCAGTGCTGCTGGCTGCCCCTGCGCTGTGGGCCTGCTCCATCTGAAACGCACAGACAGTGGACATCTCATTCATTCAAGTTCAACAGCTAATAAAAACGCTAAGGAATCACCAAAAAAAAACATTGTGATTCCTTATCAGATCTTAAAAGGTACTCGCTGGAAGTTGACATTTTTCGACACTGCCACCTCAGGTCTTTCGTGCAACTGTACTTTCTATGTTAAGCACGTACGTGACGATGGCGCTAGTTGAGCTTAGACGAGTTGATGTATAACCGTCTTGTCTTTCTGCGTGCGCTCAGTCACGCAAAAAGACCAAAGATGTTGTTAGCATTTAGCCTTTCCTCCTCTCTTCTATGGGGTCAAACGGTGGTGAAGTTAGAAGCGACCAAGCTCTTCCATGTTTTCCCCATTTAAATACAGTTGCACGAGTAGGTAAGATTACGATTTTCTAAGCGGCTAAAAAGGGGAACTATATTGTAAGGCTTAATAACATCTTAGGAGCAGTTCCCTTTTTTATCCGCTTAAAAAAATCGACATGTTTAATTTAGTGTATCTACTGTATACTTGTGTAACTACTGATGTAACCGTATTTAAATAGGGAAAACATGGAAGAGCTTGGTCGCTTCCAACTTCACCCCCATTTGAGTCCATAGGAATATGCTGAGAGACCCTAAATACTAACAACATCTTTGGTCTTTTTGCAGGACTGAGCGCACGTACAAAGACCCGACAGGTACGTATCAACTCGTCTAAGCTCAGGTAAGAACATATCTCAGTGTTGAAAAACAGCCTGTTCCTTTAAGTAACAACTTTTAGAGTGACAGTGCAGAATTTTAGTAGTTAGGTTTGGGCTCATCCTACACATGAGGACATTGCTGGTGCATGTAGGATGTGGAAAAAAATAATTTTAACATTTTTAAATTCCGTCAAGTCCAGGGATGCACGATAATAGCGGGTGCCAATAATTATCGGCATTTTTGACACCATCCCCGATAAGCCAATAAAAAAAAATTCGGCCTATAATTCGGCCCGATAATTATGAGCTCAAATTGTATTGAATCTGCGGCTCCAGCTCGCTGCCTTTCTCTCGACGGCGCCACCCCGCAGGTCCTGCAGCCCGGAGCTGCTGCAGACTCAGGACAGCAAATTTACAGCAGCAGATTTACGCTCTCCACGGCCGACTTCTGCACTGTTTTAGCTGAAAAATACGAGTATTCCAGCGAAACAGCGCTGTGCAGACGCTCTCCGTGAAGGAAGAGTTTTTCGACTTTTTACATCAAAGTCACTTCAACATTAGCACCGCAACAAAAAGAGAAAAAGACAAGGAAATGTGAACCTTGGACCCGCGCTCATGTGAGATACTCGAACAGAGCGGGGCCTAAACTGTTATTATCTTTGTATTTCTGATCAAATAAAGACAATAGCCCCGTGATTGAAGCGCTATGAACGAGAGAAGTTTTACATTGATGAAATGAGCCACACAGCTCGTGTTTTTTTTTATTTTACCACACGAGGCACAAATGCGTAAAGAGAGCGTCTTGTTTTGGTGCTGTAGTATCGTATTATAAGTCAAACTTGAATCTGTCACAGGCACAGATTTGGCATCACTTCTCTCTCATGTCAAAGACGCCTCTAGACTCAGTCTATATTTCAGTATTGTAAATAAGAATTCATTAGTATGATGTCCACAAAAAGAAAAATACCAGGAAGGAAGTAGTAGTAGTAATATTACTTTTTTTTCTTTTTTTAAAAAAATAAGATGTGACACAGATGAGCAGAGACAGACCTGCTCAGATGATGGAATTGTAAAAACCCAGAGCTTTTAGAAAAAGGTGGATTTAGTTCTTATCACAAAATAAAGTGCAAATATATATACATAATTATCTGTGTCATTATCGGTTATCCGTATCGGGACATGCGGAATTATCGGTTATCGGTTCAAATAGGCATTATCGTGCATCACTAGTCAAGTCCCTTTCATCACAACGGAGAGGGAATCTAACCAATCCCAAATGATCATTTCCAAACTAATTTTAAAGTTCTCTACTTTTTCCAATTCATTCACAGCAATAGTACCACCACTTTCAGACCACCACAAAAGACATGGTTAATAAAGTGACTTGCTGAAGGATGTTGCATGTTACTTCATGGCGTATTTGAATTTTTTTAAATACATTTTGGCATCTATAGCAATGCAGTTGTGGAAAACAATCAGACCACGCTGCATTTATTGATAGATAACACGGCCAAAAAGGGACACCAAATTTGTATATGTAATGTTCCTTTTTTTTATTTTTCCGGTCTTGGGACTCGTCTCGTTCATTTACCTGGGCTTTGAGATTGTTCTTCCATTCTTGCGTCTCCAGCGCCTTGAACCGTCCACTGCTGTCAGACGAGACGGACACACAGAGGGGACGGTGCAGCCGGGGCGGCAGCTGGGGTGTGAGGGCCACCGGGACGGGACGGACCTCAATCTGGTCGTGCCTGTTCATCATCAAATCAGGACAGGAGCCTGGGGAGAAGGCACAAAGCAAGAAGGTTGTCATCGCCAATAAATGCCTCGAAATGATCCAAACTTCATTTTTCCAGTGCCAGTTACATACCTGCACAGTCAGAGCGGGTGATGGACTGTATTTGAAGTGTGTTTTGAGTTTTAAACAGGCTTCTTACTATACCTGCAGTGACAGGATCATTTAAAAGCATACAATAACTTTCCTTTGTGGAAAAAGCATACATTGAAATGAATACAATGTGAAATTCTCTTACCAAGCCGCCCATTCTGCTTGTGCAAGACCTTTTTATCCAGGAGTTTTTGAGCACTGTGTTTGTTCCACTCTTCCTCGGTTCCCATGGTTCGCCTCCTGCTGACAGAGGCAGAAAATGTTGTCTCAGGCGACCCCTCATCTTTGACAAGCCGAGAAACACTTCATCTCCACGGGATGCTCATCTTGCAGGCTCCGTGCATTGACCCCTAGCATCTGCAGCTAAAGTTAGCCGCTACGTGCAGCTGGCAAAGCTAGTCTTTTTGCCAGCTCAAAGTTTGAAAGCCATGTTGTCACACTGATGCAGACTGACAGGAAAGCAGCTCTAAAATATATCAATGGAGTTCATGTCGAGTGGCGAAAATTACATCTTTTCCCAATTGGTCAAATGCTAAACGATAGCCATAGTGTTAGCGAGCTATGCACTACTTGTTGGGAACTCTGTCCGGGAGAAGCTGGCTGTGTTGCTCTTCCACGCCGACAGTTATCAGCTGCTGGACATCAAGACCCAGCGCCAAAGACAAACACTTAAAATGTGATAATTTATGCGCTGCTTGGAGATGGCAGGCTCCCAAACAGCTCCGCCAGCCCATCTCCTCCGCCGCCGCGAGAGCCCGACCTCTTGCGCGCAACTGCGGCTTTGCTTTGGTTCCGATTCTGCAGAACGCTGAGTTTCCCCTGCGCACTGCCTGACAGGGGATGTAACACCCAGTCTTAAACCGTTTATCTTTGCAAGGTCGTGCTTTTGAAGCCATTGTCATTGAATTATGCTTACAGAGAGCTACACGTGTGTGTAATGTCATGATTTTTGCATCGTCTCTTGTTGCCATTTTGCCTGCAAGTCCAAACTCAGGGATTTTTCCGTCCAACGTGCTTAAGTTTTCATTGAGATAAATCATTTCTGGTCATCAACATCATTCTAAGCACGCTCTGAACCATAATAACCGTAAGGTTCTCTGTTGCAAAGTACACATGTATTTTGTTACATCATGGATTTCTTGGAAACACGGAGCCAGACACATTAGAGGAGGACTCACTCGGTTAACTTATGACAGATACTTATGACTGACATCTGAACTTCGTGTAGTAGCCTAGAGCAGTGATTCCCAAAGCGAGGGTTGGGACCCCCTGGGGGTCCATATCTCTTCTATAAATGTTAAGCACCTTAAATTAATTTAAATGATGAAATATTGAAAATGGTGAAGTCTTACTTCAAATAAAACAATTTAAGCTTACTCTTTTCATTGTGAGTAAAGTAATATGGAAATGAATTAATTATTATTATTTTATCTGAAAACATTTATTTCAGTTTTGGAAATGGCACATTTTTTTTATTCTTTGTTTGTCGAAATACTGTCTATATCACTATTAAAACACAAATGAGACATGCACAGTTGATCAGTACTCAGATATTTTTTTACTTTTTTTACTTTTACTTGAGTGATTGGTCACTACTTATTACCTCTAATTGAGTACAATGATTTTATATTTTATCTCTGGCCATCAGATTATTTTTGATGGCATGAAATTATTTGTGGCACATTGATCAACAATCTCAACATTTTTCTTATTATTGATCATTGCTTTGTATAACGTCACTCTAAAACCTACTAAAATTACTTTCAAACATTACTTATTACTTTTTTATGTTACTGATTAAGAAGAGCTTTACTGTATGGACAGTTAAACTTTGGGGTTTTTATGTATACTGTTTATAATTGATATGTTTGAAACGGGTTTCTCTTTAATGAGACACTGAGTGTCATGGGACAAACCTGTATAAAGAAAGGATGAATAAATAAAAATAAATAGACCATTAGAGCAGCTCTCTATGCGCTGAATTCTTTTCAAGATTTGCAACCCAATATCTCGCCACATAAACACCTGTTTCAATCAGTGCTAAACATGATCTTATACATATCATATCGCTCACATTTTGGTAAAAGCCTCTAATCAACGTGCAGAACACAAAAGCTGTAGTGCTAAATACACATACATTTCTATTCAGACTACTTGCAGAGTAATCTTAGTAATTAGATGTACATTGCCAACCAGGCTGTCACACTGATGTAATAAAAAAAATCAAACCCATGTTACTACAAGTGAAAATAATAAACAAATATTTCTAAATGTTTTTCTTACTTGTTACCGGTGCTTGATCAGCTTCAGTGTATGTCTGCAATCAGGAGCTTTGCGTGAGAAGAACTATCAATAGTCATCAGCAGGCTGATCTGCTCTTGAGCTCATCTGCTTTTGTAATTGGAGGACGGTCGGGCCTCTCTCCTGGTTCCCTGGTTACCCACCGACCTGCTGACGTCACTGCTCTCCACAATCAGGTGAGTGGATCCAGCTATCGGCTTTGTCAATAACAATTCATACCAGACGAGAGGTCTCGGAACGCCTGTCGGTCAATACTAAGCTCAAATGAATACCCAAGGTTGCCTCTGGAAGGACATCTGGAGTATATATCAATACCAAATCAATAAGCAAATCATTGGAAAACAAGGATTTCAAATGAGTGTAATCTTTGTTACAAATCTGAAGCCTGGAAAAAACTCACACCACATGAAAATCTTAACCAGAACAGAAGGTCTAAAAAGCTTGGGGCACTTTTACACACTACTTTTACGTTTATTGTTTTGACTACAAAGCTTTGATTCAAGATGCAGAAAGACTCCAATCATCAAGGGTCAGAGACTGAACTGCCAGTTTCAAACCTCAATAAATGAAGATTGAACAACAACAACAACACAGCTAAATATTTTTTTTATTTGAAGCTGAGAATAGATATTAATGTGCTGCTTACCCAAGGCATTTCCTGCTTTTTAATTTGGTGTAAAATGACCTGTCATGGTCATCAGTGTGGCATTTGTGCAGAGTTGCCAAGGTGGCTGACATTTGCATATCAAGAGGCCACTTGAGGCTCGTCAGCATTGCGTTGGTTGGGAGGATTTCTCACCTGCTGCCCTCTTGAGTTTAAATAATCTGTGAAAATGATATTCAATCCGACTGACTGGAGTGACAAGTATGAACCAGCTATCTTATGGAGGATTATTGAAATTATTTAAAAATATTTATATGAACATACAGAAGTAGAAGTAATAATTAAATTACAGTACAAGGCTTAGAACCATTAAAAAATGACAAAAGGACAAGTTGAGGAGTGGAATGGCAGAAGATCAGAATATGGTAGGAAGGAAGGACTTTTTTTGTATAGCGCCTTTCACAGACGTGGGACAAAGGACTTTAACATGGGACAATTTTACATTCACTCCATACACAGTGGTGGTAAGCTACGTATGCAACTGCAGTTTACCCTGGAGGGAAACTGGTGCACTCTACATAGACCTACACGTGGAGAACATACAAACTCTACCCAGAAAGGCCCCATCCATGTGGAAATCAAACTTGGGACCTTCTAGCTGAGAGGCACGAGTGCTAACTGCAGCACCATAACAGAAATACAGTGACACAGTTTGGTGTGATGGACGGGGAGTCGGAGACGGTTGATAGTGCGGAGGTAGAAGTCGGTGGACCGGATGATGTTGTTTACGTGTGCTGTGAAGGAGAGGGTGCTGTCGAGGATGACACCCAGACTCTTAACCTGAGGGGAAGGGGGGATGGTGCAGTTATCAACAGTGATGGACAATGATTGGATTTTGAGAGTGTGTTTTTGGAGCCCACCCGTAGGAATTACAGTTGAGTTTGAGGAAATTGTGGGAAAACCAGATTTTAATGTCGTTGAGGCGATCAGAAAGGGCTGAAGGGGGAGAGTGATTGTGGGCTTTGAGGAAAGGTACAGCTGGGTGTCATCCGCATAGTAGTGGAATACTTTGTTGAGTAAGTTCTATTTAATAATAAATTAGGGTAAATTTCATTAAATGGCAAACATGAACCATTTCTTGGACTCTCTATATATCCATCTCTGCCTAGACGTATGACTTGTGCATTACCTATAGCTGCTGACAAACAAACTGTAGTATAAGTTTACTTCCTGGTTTGTAGCTGAGGGCCTTGGGACTTCCTGATGATTGCTTGGTCTCTGAGGTCCCGGTCCTGCTCATGGTCCTGCTGAGCTCAGCTTAATTAGTCTCTTCCTCAAGACTGATTTTACTCCTTTGATTTACATCATCCAGAATATTCTTTTACTTTTACTTTTATTTATCATCATAGAACTAAGGAAAAGGAAGAAATGTGTCATAGAATGAAAACTTCTGTAGCATTTTGAATTTGTTTAGTCCGGGTTGTTTAGTCAAGATTTAATCGTGATTTCGTCATATTTACTGTGGTAAATATTATCTAAGGGTTGTTCATCGCTTCCAAAACAAACCTTGTATTCTTGAAATTAAGAAATATAAAAATTTAATGTGCATTCAAGTTAAACAAAAAAATTATCAAAATTACATCTTATTGTTCTAAAGTGCTTACAATACAATACAGCATGATTCCCTTACTTGATTTTGATACATTATGCAGAATACTGTTACATTTTTCATGCGAACATTAGAAATAATTATATCTATATTATAAAATCATGTTCAGCGCCGTCCATTAAAAGGCAGTTTATCTGGCAGTGGCGTCTTCCTTTTCAGGTTGAGTGTGGAGTTGACTTGTTGGGCCGACAGCAGGCTGTGCCACTGAGCGACCGGGCGCCGGGGGTTGGACAACATGTCTGCCCAGTGCCGCAGCTGGTTTCCAGACGCATCGCAGCCCAAATAGATCTTCCCTATGGCGTCATCACGGGTCATTGTGTCGTAGTCCCACACCGAGATCACAAGGTTTACCCTCTGTGCAAGAAAGAACGGATGTCCAATAAGCTCCAGTAGCCGGTATCACATACTATTATTATTTTTGTTTGATTTTTAAGGGTGAAAGGGAGTTTAGAGCAAGGAATTGAAACCATGACGCAGAGGCAAGAGCAGTGTTTTCGAGTACATGCGCCTTTCCCACTTGGCTGTCACACAGTTCTGATCACTTTTAGGGTGACAAAGCTCTGAGATTTTTGAAATCACAACTAAACAAAGGGAAATTCTTTATTTCACAATCATACTATTCCTTAATTTGACTTGAAGTTACTTAGTTCACAATATCAAAGCGTGTAATAAATTAGACAGACAGGGGAAAAAAATCTGTGAAAGACAGACATTAAACTCGGAAAATGGATTAGAAAATATCATATTAAACTTTAACAGTTTGTCGTTTGATGGTTGTGATTTTTTTCTTTTTTTTTCCAATTGTTTTTTTCTTTTTATTTTGAGCAATTTATTCATTTTATCTTCCAAAATTCATACAGTGTGGATGCACAAAATGGAGGAGCAATAAGCAATAAGTTTATAAGTGCCTACCCTATGTTCAATTCGATATACATTTACATAACGTAATAGATTATAAGGTCTAGATTACATTGACTTTTGATGCAAGCAATTTGTTGCTGTGTAAACTAAAAAATAAATATATATGTAAAATTTGCAAATGATAAAATTGACTAATCAGTGCCCACTTCTTGTTCAAAAAAACACAATAGCCACGTAGATGAAACTTACCTTGATCTGTTCAAACGTCACAGTGAAAGTAAAGGACTCGTTGTAATATGGAGCCAAAGTCTTCTTCTTGATAGTTGTCTTTCGCTTCTTCCATTTCTTCTTGTCCAAACTTAACTGAACTTTGACATAAGGATCTGCAAACACACACAAAACAAACAACTTACTACATTGACAAAAAAAGTGTGTAACTTTAGTGCATGACTTTATTCAAATTAAAGATTCAAAAAAAGTGAAGTACTTTTACAAGTTTTAAAGTAGGCACCAGCTGAGTTCAAAGGTGCAAAGTACATTTCTAGTAAGAAGGGTTTGACTTTTTTTTTCTTTTTTTCAATTTGTATTACCTCTGTCTCTGCTCATTATGATCTTGTAAATATAATATTGTCCACTAAGTGTCACTCTTTAGTCCTGTGTTGTGGTCTGAGCATCTTGTGGCTGCACCATAGACTGTAAATTAAGTATGGACCAAGGGCGCGTGGCTTCCCCCATAGCGTTGCGCATGAGCTAACTGAAGCTCTTTCATGCTAGGTGAACTTTTGGAGCCAGCTTCGTTATTTTTAATAATGAAAACAGTGAAAGAAAAAAAATAGGGTGATGTTACACATGTTCAGACAAACATGTGCAGGTCAGAATGACAAGCCTTTGTTCAATAATAACTTAAAGCAGGGCAAAAAAGTTTCAGTGGAAAGTCCGTAGGAGCCAACTTAGACCATTCTTAATTTGCAGTCTGTGGGCTGCACAGACAGTAGCAGTTGTATCAATGCATACATTACACCAGTGTCTTGATATTTATTCCTTTTTTAACTCTGAAGAATTTAAGAGTAAAATCATAGAGCATCTGTTTGACACTGAATGAGGAAAACATTATTAATTGAAAATATTTAAAAAAGCAAAATCGCTGTGTCAAATTTCTGACCTGAGCTTCCTCCGATGTCCATAGGCTTGAGGTTTTTTGCTTCTAGGATCACCACCGTCAGTTTGTCTGCTGTCGGGACATATCTCAGAGAGAAGCAAATGTCTCCCAGATCCCCCTCCTGTGTTTACAAAATAGATACAATTACAAACAGGATCAAACATAATTTATCCAGAGACACAATCCCCTTTGCTCCCCAGGATGCATTCTGCAGGCGTTTTGGTGCAGCAGTGTAAATTACAAAAGATTTTCTCAAGTGGTGTTTCTTAAACACTCAATTTCAGACTAGACATTCAATTGCAGCGTTCTGAATGAATGGGACATGCTGGCGGGCTAACCTCAGACTTCGACGGTTCGGTGAGGTCCTGCCACTCCTCAAGGACGTGGTTCCAGTCAAAGTTCTCCAGCTGCAGACGGATCTCTCCGATAATGCTGTGTTTGGAAAATCTGTTGAAGTCAAAAACCTGCATCACCACCGTCGACTCCGGGAGGGACGCCTTAGTCATCTGTAGAAAAACACGACAGGTATGGCATGCGGATTATTTTCTTCTTCTTCTTCTTCTTTTAATATACATTTTGAAGTAGTGATGGCTTTAAGAACATACGATTGATGTAGCAAATGATAAACTATACTACAAAAAAACAGGTAGAAATGGGAAAATTGTTTATGTTGTTTATAAAAATGTATCGTGCGCCCACTGATGAAGCCTTTTTTACACGTAGCATTGACCTGGGTTCATAATATATTGCGTAGAACAGATTGGCTTTTGTCCTGTGGTACCTGGAAGGTGAACTGCTCGTTGAAGACTGGCTTGAGCGTGCTTTTGAACACTTTGGTCTCGCAGGTCTTACTCCTGTCGGGGCAGATGTAGACTCTGACGTAGGGGTCCGAGCTGCCCCCCAGGTCCATGGCCTTGAGGCTGTCGCCCTGCTTGACCCCCACCGTCAGCTGCCGTAAAAGAAAAGGTGTAAGAATGACTGCGTTTAGAGTGAATACTGCGCTCATGCTTCTTTTTTTTTTTTTCCTTTACTGTAATCACCTCTGACTGCGCGGCGTTGTACTCCAGAGAATACAGCAGCTTCCCGCGGTACGTTTTAGCCGAGCCGTAGTCCAGATCCGCCACATCCGGCTGGACCTAGTGAACCCAAGAGAAGGATATACATTTCAGTTACAGGAAATAGGTTGTATGATGCATTGTCAAGCTTACGTTTTGCATTGTCATTGTGTGTTGTACATGTTTTGGATTTAAAGGCAGGGACTGGAGTACCAATGAAAACGAAGAACATACAAATTCCATGCTGTGCCTTCACTTTGAGTGGTTGCCATATTCCTATTATTATAATGAGCAAACAATTGTCATACCCATGCATTTACCGGTCTCTAGGAAATGTTGAATGTTGAATTTACTGCACAAATTACTGACGTCTTCTGGTTTATGCAGCATTGTTTGTTAGTTAGTAATAATTGGTAATTTCTGTGTTGTTTATTTGATGTTTACTATTAGATAACAACATCTTAACTCCCGCCTTAACCAAGCACATTTTCTCCAGTTTGGCTTTACCCAAAAAAAAAAAAAAAAAAAAAAAAGAGTGATTAAAAAAAAGGACAAAAATACGACAAAAAGGCAGCAACAAATACCATTACAATCAGTTTTGTAGGTCTTAGCTTTCAAATGAGGCCTATAGGCTGTAAGCTCCAGTCTTGAAGCGTTTAGATTTGGGTGAAGTCGAACAGGAGAAAATGCGCTTGGTTCTGGTGGGGGGTTCAGGGGTTAATGATCGTGAAATCTCACCAGAGCTGTGGTGGAGCTCCCATTCACTGCTTTTAGATTGATCTTCTCACTTGTCTTCTTTTGTTTCTTCTTGACTCTCCGGCAGCACTTGACGCAGATGCAGATTATTATGACTATTACGACCACTCCAGCGACCGCAAACAGCAGCACTGTGAACCAGCGGGGCACTGCGGGGACAGGACAAGCGGCCACATAATGAATAACTTACAATGACCGGTATGATCTCGCGAAAATGAAGACACCACCGGGATTTACCAAGCTGGATAATTATTTATTTATTTATTGAATCCAGTTGGTATAAAACGTGCAAACTTTGTACTTTTTGCCTCCACTGCCTGTTCTGAAATTCATTTGATTCTTGCAAAAGAATCAGTTCATATTTCACTCTCTATATCTGGTGTTTATTTTCATGAAGTGATTCAGCCCTAGACTGTTTATGAGTGGTTACTCACTGGGAATCCTATCGAGGAAGCCATTCAGCCCACTTTCAATTTGCGCCAGGATTGGGTTGACAGTGGCGTTGGTGTACGGGACAGTGGTGAAGTTGGTGACAGGAGAGGCCCAGGTGGAGGCGAGGAAGGGCGGCGGGTGTGTGGAGTTGTAATATAGAGTCGGCATGATGGAGAGGAGGAATCTGGAATGAGAGGAAGCAAAATATATTGTGTATTTTGACAGTAGCTTAATCAGAATAGACCGAGGATTAAGTATCCATACGAATATATAAGTTGTTGTTGAAGGTTTAGTATCATAGTCATGTATAAAATCAACATTACAGAGGAATGCCTGCAGCCGGTCTCCACCATGAACAAATAGCAACGCACAGACTGGTTTATACTGCCATTATTACAATCCAAGATTCTGCAAACAAACTCTCTCAATGTGTAGATTTGCACTGAATATGTGTGGCACACCAGCATGTTGGTAATGTGTATGTTTCAGTGTCGAGGAAGGAAGTTAAAATTGTCAACACTTTCCAAAAACAATGCTTGTTGTAATCAGCAAAAGGAAACGTCTCCTCTCCCCACCCAAACACGCACACAACTTTTCTGGCCTGGATTAAACAAAATAAACACCTCTTCGAAAAATGGATATTATAATCTCATCACAACCTGATCAATTCTTTGGTATGATGTAGAAAAACAACAGTATATACGCCCCATATCAACAATCTAGATAATGTTAGTATGTCGTCATGTCATGTATGTTGTACCTAAAGACGTAATAGGTGCTCTTAGTACGTCAGAAAGGATAACATGCTCTGGGCTATTTGACATCACGTACACAAATGGTCCAGCGTGTCTTTTGAATGGCAATAGAGAAGACATCTCCATAAAGGAAACAAATGTCACTTATGTAATGTATGGGACTGTTGAGACGAAATTGTAGAATAACAACCACTATTTGCTTATTGCCAATGTAGATGTTTTACTTAATGTATTGTTGAACTTAATGGCATGTTATTCTTCAGATTTGATTCAGTTATGTTCTTGTCATAATGGAGTTATGTTACATGCAGTGCCAATGACCAACAGGGAAAACAATGTTTACTCAGTATGTCTGACATTATAAAGCACATTCAAGCAGTCTTTATAAAAAACAGGTGAAGTGTATCCAAAGTGAATAAAGTGCCATAACTTACCAGTGGCCGTTCAGATAACAGTGTCTGTCCTTTTGTCGTGTCATTTGTTCTCTCGGCTGCGTGTCAAACATATTCCTCTTGTCTAATTCAAGTCCATTCTGTCGCGTGCGGGCTGCAGGTCGCTCCGCAGTACCACACCTGAAGATTACACACTCACTCAGCAGTGTTTAAACAGAGGTGGAGCTCAGAAGGAAAGACCTGCAGCAATGTATACAATCACATCGTCTTCTCCCGCGTCAACACTAGATGGCGGTGTTTCAAATGTAAATTATACAAGCAGTATTTCATTTACAGCCTTTTGGTGAAGTAATATTCGCCTGGTCCAAAAAAAAAAAAAAAGTAGTGGCCCCCGGATCTGAGGTTGCTCTAGTGGGGCAGGTTTTTTTCTTCCCTGATGGCGAGGGCATATTCCAAGATGACAATGCCAGGATTCATTGGGAGATTCAAATTGTAAGAAAGTGTTGTTTTTTTCCGACATGACCTTAACTCCATTGAGTCTGGGTTTTGGGATGTGCTGGAGAAGGCTTTCTCAATGGTTACACTCTCCCATCATCAATCCAAGATCTGGGTGAAAAATGTATGCAACACAGGACAGAAATCTTGCGACATTGCAGAAGACTTGATCATCCTTTTTTTTTTACTCACAGGCTGTGATCAACCACGTTTGTCCTTCTCATTGAAGTAAAAGTATACAAGTTGTGTTTTCAGTAGTTCACAGGTTTAATGACATGAGCAGATGCAGGTACATCTACTCACGTACATGTGACTGACCTTTTGAAGTAACTATACCTCTAGAAGTCTACTTCTGCAACACTGTTTTGAAGCAACAGTATTTATTTGGTTATTCTTTCAATGTTGAGTACATTTCTACGTGACAAATGCTTCATTTTAACATTTGAGAATGAATCTGTTTTTTTCATCTGAACTTATAATAGTTGTCTTTTATTTCAATGATTATTTATCTTTTACATTAATGGAATGTTCTTTTGAATTTTTTACAATTTTCACTTTATTATAGGTTTTGTCTTATAACACACACAAAAAATGACGGCGCTCGAACAGTTAATATCTAGTTGGCTCACTACTTGTAAACCTCTACTTGAGAAATATTATTTTAACACATTAGTCTTACTCGAGTAAATATTTGGGGACTGCCCACATGTGGTCATGCGTGATTAAGTATACACAAATGCCCTTTTAGCAGCAGTAAGTCATTGTACATACACTTTTTGTATTCTTAAAGTTTTTTTTTTTTTTTAAGGAAGCATTTTGGTTCAGGGCACAACCATTTAACCAGGGCACCTCTTGCTACTGTGTGTTCGTTGTACTATGTTGATTGAGGTGACGCTACTACAGAGGTATTCGAATGGCAGGATGTTTATTGTGTATAAAAGCAAACAGCCAAAGCCTTTCACTGTGGAATGAAAGCAAAACCAGGTCATATGAAGCCGACAGAGTAATTTAACTGTAGTGTTTAGTCAGAGGGACAGACACTTATTTAACAAACCCACATCATGCCTGTTTTTCTTTAGTTGCGTAAAATTGCCGAAACATTAAATTTATGAGTGCAATGAATGACCAAATTGGGATCACTGAAGAGGTTTAAGCCGTTTTCTTTACATTGTGAATGCAGAAATGTCCCAAAAGCTGCCACATTCAACTGTTGAGATGGGTTGTTGGATTTAATATAAAAAGAAAAAACATAAACCGCAATCACAAAAAAATAATATTTATGCTGAATCTCTGTGCCTGCAAATAACCATATAATATAAGCTCTTTTAGTTTTAGAAAAGAAAGGTACTATTGTGAATCCCAAACCCCGTTTATTCTTTCTTTGAGAACAGTTAAATAACATTAAAACTAGTAGCGATACAGAGTGTTTGGGGACAGAGTTCAGATATTTCTCTTTATGTACACTGAGGGTGCGACAGCGGCTGTAGTTTAGAAGTTGATGGCTTTGCCGAAAGAGGCGGCCAAGTTGGCTTCCCTGAAGGCCTCGGACACGGTCTGACAAGAAAGACAAAGAGAGAAGTTAAGATAAACTCATTCTGCATAAACTTCAATGATGAATGAATTAGACAGTCCTGTAAATTTGCCTTTTTATTTTCTTATGAAGTCAGTAATAGCAAAAAAGGCTTCGGCAAGCATTACTAAATACTATACTTACTGGATGTGCGTGGCATACTCTAGCAATGTCCTCACAGGAAGCTCCGTACTCCATGGCCAAAGCAGCTTCATTGATCATTTCTCCTGCCCCCTACAGGACAAAAAAAGACAACAGCTTTTTACACGGCCAGACAAACTACTGTGGAAGTTGAGCTAATTGATTTGAATGTCTCTTACAGTTCCCACGATGTGCGCTCCCATCATCCGGTCGGTCTCCTTGTGACTGAGGATCTTCACCAAGCCGTCAGTGTCTGCGTTGGTCTTGGCTCGGCTGTTGGCTGCAAAGGGGAACTTTCCAACTCGGTATGGTACGCCCTGATGCGAGAATACAAACAAGGTGAGGTTTATTGTAGAACCACATTTGTAACTGCTGCACGTTGATGAATTGAAATGTCATGTGCTGGTTTACGGTCTGCTTCCAGTTCCGCTCTCTCACCTCCTCCTTGAGCTGCTCTTCCGTCTTGCCAACCCAGGCCACCTCCGGGTGAGTGTAGATCACCGACGGGACGCAGTTGTAGTCGATGTGCACTGCACCTCCAGCCATGCCCTCCACACAGATGATGCCCTCGTCCTCAGCCTTGTGCGCCAGCATGGGTCCAGCGACCACGTCTCCAATGGCATGAACGCTGACAAAGGCAAGAAATACTTAAGGATGTGTTCAGTCTCTATACACAGTGCAAAGAGAGAAGGTTTGTTCAAGTTCTCATCTGTCTCATTACTTTATAAACTGGAAAAGTACTTTAAGACTGAGAGAATCTTTTTTTTAATAATAGACTGCTTACATTTGCTGAAGCTTGCCTCTCAAAAGAAACCAATATACAGCCAGTTTGAAATACTGGTAGCTTAAAACTATCTCATTTAACCTTTAATTTGTTTATTTCTTTTATTGCAGCAGTGCATGTTAATCAGAAGACACGATAAAACACATGAACAAACAGACAGGCCTGTATAGCTTTATATTACACTGAATTTTGAATTGAACTTGTGTTAAAAAGTATTGTAGTATGTCCTAGGAAACGTATAGTTTTAAAATGACTGACCTGGAAAAAAATTACTGATTATCTGGAAATAACTTACTGATTATCTCACTTACTGATAATTGTTATTGATAAGACAAACATTTTATTAACGCAATAAAATGAATACAAGGTTAACAGCTTGATAAATGTTCTGCCACCACTGTACAGACGCGTTAATACCTGGGCACTTTGGTCTGGAAGCGGTTGTTGACAGGGATTCGGCCCCTGTTGTCCAGCTCGATTCCCACCGACTCCAGTCCCAGGTTCTGAGTGAAAGGCCTTCGCCCGATGCAAACCAGCAGCACGTCACACGTCAGAGTCTCATTCTTCCCTCCAGCTGCAGCCTCAACTCTGCCCAACACAATATGTAGAGATTAGAAACATAAAGCAAGCCGTTTGTGAGTGGAAGAGGCGACAACTCACGCCACATCGATCTTTCCATCCGGTCTCTTGGTGGCGCCCATGACTTTGGTGCCGAGTTTAAACTTCATGCCCTGCTTCTGCAAGATACGCTGGAAGTTTTTGGACATCTCCATGTCGATGCCCATTCCACCCACGTGACCCAGAAACTCTACGGCTGTGACTTTAGCTCCTAGTCGCTGCCACACTGACCCCTGCAACAGGAATATGCATTTAACAACATGATTTGCAAAGTGAACTCGCTACGTTAAAACGACCAAAGAAATCTTACCAATTCTACTCCAATGACTCCAGCTCCGATGACGATGAGCTCCTCAGGGACTTTTTTCAGACTCAGTGCTCCTGTCGATGACACAACTGTCTCTTCATCAATCTGGGGATAAATGTTTAAAATTTTAGATTAGCTCTCAGCTAATGAAACAGCTGCTTAGTCATATTGTAATGTTTTGTGGATATTTGTGGAAGAGAAACAGCCGACATGCCTGTATTCCAGGGAAGGGCGTGACTTCGGAGCCGGTGGCGATGAGGATGTTCTTGCTATTGATGACCTGCTCTCCGTCTGCTGTTGTGGCCGTCACCTGGTTCTTCCCCGACAGCCTTCCAAAACCGTTTACGTGGGTCACCTGAACGGGAATTGGTAAATGCCATATGAAACAATCACACTATAAAGCAACATTTTGAAAAGAAGAGACCGACTTTGTTCTGTTTGAAGAGATGTGCGATTCCTCCCGTTAGTGCTTTCACTGCGCCAGACTTTTGTGCCATCATCTTCTCTAAGTTCAATGAGATTCCTGAAACTAAAGCAAGTGGCAACAGCTATTGTAAATGACATGGGCAACATAAATGCAGTGTCAATATTAAATTTACTTACTTTCTATGCCTCTGCTTTCAAAATCTTTTCCGTGCGCCATGTGGTACAAATAGGAGTTGTTAAGAAGTGCCTTAGAATTCAGATGAAACAGTTAAAGCTGTATAATATAATAGTACTGGACTGCAAATAAACACAATGTAAAAGCTGTGTTACCTTTGAAGGAATGCAACCAACGTTCAGACATGTTCCACCCAGTGTTGCATTTTTCTCCACACAAACTGTCTGCAAGAGGGAATCGACACATTAAGCCGAGATGCAGATAATAATCAAAAGGCAGGAGTATTTTTCGCACAACTTGCCTTAAAGCCGAGCTGCGCAGCTTTAATAGCAGCGACATAGCCCCCAGGACCGGAGCCCACTACCGTGACGTCAGCTTCAACTACAGCAGCAACACATAGATTTATGACAGCACGTTATCAGGGTCAAATTTCAAACAAAAAAGATAATTTTTACTCTTACTTGCTGCTTTGTCAGAGTAGGTTCTGACAGACACTGCTGCGGCGCCATGGAGTTTACAAGGCAGCTGGTGGCCTCGCTGTTTGAGAGAAACAATAATAATATGTAGTTATTACACGCTTTTATCTCATCTCTTTTGTTACAGAATTGCCCCAGCATATCATCTTGCGGATCCCACCAAGTGTGTGTAATTATTTTTCTGCACTGGATGCCCTACCTACCCGAACCAACCCTCTCCTTTTGAGCTTGGCAAGAGGTACATTGTATACTATATATAATTTTTTTTTTTTTTCAAACGCCATTCATCACTTGTGACAGTATGATAGTAAGATCACATAAGGTAAAATCAATACATAAAAATAAAAATCAAATAAATAAATAAAAACAAGATATAAAGAACATCAGGATACTTTTAAACATGAATTGCAAGTGTGGGCGGTAACACACGGCACCTCGCACAACCTTGTATGACCTAATATAAAAATGACAACAACTACGCCTATTTTATTAAATCGCAATTGTCCATGGAAAAAAGTCACATTGCAATAAATAAGAATTGGTGCGCAGGTGGCTTGGTTTGGAAGTTACTTTTTATGCACATTGGTAGCATCAGTTGCATAATAACATATCCCGGGTGTGGTCTTTAAAACATACTCAAAAACTATTAACCAAATGGTGTGGAATAACATGTCATGTCATCATTGTCAAGTTAACGTGTTACATTAGCTGCGTTTCCTCGTTACATGAGCAGAGCCTGGCAGTAAACACCGGTCTGGGCTAAAGCTAACGCTAACCAGGCCAGAACCGTGAGCCGGGGAGATCATCTCACACTTGTGCGACTGAGATTTGTGGCACATATTTAATAAATAAGACTCAGAAAATTCCTTTCTGAGTCTGGCTTACCGTGGCCAGAGAGCGGTACACTTGCGTCCAGCTCTGCATTTTGATGTGTCCCCTCCACAGATTCAGTCACCTACAACAGGCCGACCAGCCAAGGACTCCAGCTTCTGCGCACGCGCAATGCTAGCCTTCAGAAAAGTCACATGTCGCTGAGAAATGACGTATTAGTTTATTTTTCTGTTTTATAGTGTAGCTTTATCCATGAGCTTTATTCAGTTATTAATTTGTTTTGTGTGTCCTTTCATTTTGATGGAATAAGCAATATAAAATTACTGTTCATTTGAGAATGGTTTTGTTTAATAAAAAAAAATAAAAAAATAAAGATCCATTAATATTATACATATATGTGTATTAGGGCTGTGGAGAGATCATCATGTTAACACATTGCATTAAAATGATAAAATCACATCTATATACTTATATACAGTATATACTCTACTGAAGTGTCAAAAATCTTCCCAAATCTGCCCGCATCTGTGGTGTTGATGTTTAGAGAGGCCAGAGAGCCCATCTGCTTTGAGTCAAACGCATGGATGAGTCAATCTAAATCATGTTTAGACAATTTACCTTAAATTTGGCCATATTTTTTTTAGATGGTTAAAAGACTGCTGATACTATTTAATGTTGAAAGTCTATTCTATGGCCATTATCATAATTGATAAACGATACCAAGGAAACACAATACCAAGACATTAGAAAAATCTGTCAACGTAGAGCTTAATCTGATATTATCTTTATTAAATCGTTGTTTCCACAATGTACATACAAGCAAGGACACACAAAAACTGCATACATGTACAAAAGTAAATAGAATGGAACACATATGAAGATATAGAACAAGTCGATACAATTCTTTGTTTGAAAAGGCTCTATTGCAGTATGCAGGATGACTCCGGCGTCGTGTGGAGCTGCACCCCATTGTTCTGACATGGGCTGAAGAAAGGGTGGATTCTCAGGGGAAAATCACAGCCTGTGAATGTGTAAAGCGGCGCTGCCTTATTGACATCATAAAAGGACACCAGGCCGTCCTCGTAATCAACAAAAACGCCCACTTTTTCAGGCTTTGATTTCAGCGAGAGCCGCACTGAAGGTTCAGATCCTGCGTACCACTCATTTTTGTCTCTCATACATATGATCCAGTAAGCGTTTTGGGGGCTCAATGCAACTTCCCTGTTGACATGAAGCTCCCTAGCCAGGCCTACAGTCCACTTAGACCTGCTTTTGACATCTACCTCAAAGTAAAATTTCCCAGAGGAGAAAGTTTGACTTGCGAGCACGCACTTACACACTGGCTTGTTATCAGCGCTGCCCTTTGTGTTGCTTTGACTGCCGGATTTGGGGTGTACTTTTTCAGGGTCAAGCATGACATAAACCTTTTCCTTTTGGACTCTTTCCAGCTCAGCAAAAAATGCCATACTCATTTGTTGAGCGAGTTTTTCGTCTAACTGGGCCATAGCTCTTACAGCAATCCCTTCGTAAGTTGGTCGAGGGATGCTAACGTTTGCCCAATCTTTGGTATTTCTAGCGCCCCTCTTAAGCTCAGAAATCTCTCTCTCTAACGCTACAATGTATTGTTTAGCCTTGTCCTCAGTGGTCTTCTTCTTCCTTGTTATCTCCTGTATGAGGATGTCCAGGTCTCGCTCCACACAGTCCTTCAGAGCAGTAAAGGCTTGGGCACTTTTTGCGATTTCTGAATTGGCATCTTTGTTGTTGAGCTCCATAAACTGGCGCAGCTGCTGGATTGTGTGTTGCCTCATCGCAATCAACTCCTGGATTTCAGCATCTGGTCTTTGTGGTGTCTCTTCTTCCTTTTAAGAAACAGCAAACATCAAGTGTAAGAACGAAGTGAAAATTGTTATGTTTTAAACACATTGATATGGCAGATTTACTGCAGCTCATGTGGACTCCACATTATTTCTTTATGGGTGTTTTAATTTGTGAAAGATAACTCCAAAAACATGTGCCTTTACTCTGAGCAGGATCGCCTCCTCTCAGACCTGCCCAAATTCAATTGCTGGGTTGCAGGTTCTAGAATATGATGTCACCGGACCCAGCGGTGGGGCAGGAGCCAGTTTTTCCTATTAACAGCATTACACTTTCACAAGTCATAGCTAAAAAGAAAGTGTATGGATTAGAAAAATGATCATTAACATCAGTCACTGGGTCCATGATCTCTCTGTACAAGACCAAAAATGTCCTCAAAGACAAAAATATTTTTTCCTCTATATAATAGTATAGGCCTTTAGAATGCTGTGATGTCACCTGCAACCCAGCAACACGAGCGATCGCGACGTCGTCACATCCGTTGGCCGTGGTAGGCATTTTACGTTTTCATATTTGATGAACATTTTATTAAAATCCTATGATCGGCAAAAACAATATTCATAAACAGGGCGTTGCTTCTCTTGCACTGTAGCAGATCTATCATTTTATAAAACCATGTTAGAAGCCTGGATGCATCAGCTGTTGCCTACCATTCACCAAAACATCCGGCGAAAATTGCGGAAGTAAACAATATCGCTCGTATGGTTCGCTCCAAAATGCCAAATACACAAATACGCATTATTCTGCGACTCCTTGGCACCTTTAAAGGAACTATAAGGCAGTGTCTCAAGTATCAATCCAAGTAGACACAGAACATTATTGCTCCACATACACTATTCTGTCTTTTTGTCAATCTTGTCTTGGGGGAAAAAAATGTCAAATTAGAGAATTGCTACATGTAAGCTTAAAGTTCAACAAAAACATTCAGTTTGACCATTTTTATTACGTGATCCAGGAGCACTGACATTTGAAATAAGACTGAAATATGAATTAAAAAAGGTGCATTATGCAACTTTTTATGTGGGAAAAAAAGGTTGATATTTGTGCGTATTTGACCCTGTCGTGACCCAATGGCTGTACAAGTGGTCAGCATGGCACCTTTACTTTCCATCCATCTTTTCTCCTCTACAGTGCCCCAGGATCAATTGTTTTGTAGGTTTCCAGGTGAGAGGGTCCGTCACCAGAGGAAAACCTTTCAAATAATTGATCCTGGAGCATCCCAGAGACTGTGATTGAACATAAATGCACCAGGATGACCACATACAGCCGCTGGGTCACTAAACTACAAGGTCAAATATGCACAAATGTCGACTTTTTCACCTTGAAGAATCATATGGCGTTTTTTAACCATGATAAAGCTCCATATTTTGTGGCTTGCAAAGGATACTTTACTGTACAAATAATTACAGACCTTGTGGTTTGCTAATTGAGTCATTAAAATTGCAATTTCACAACTAATGCTTGCCAATTGTTTTGATTCCACAATATTGTTCCACAATAAAGAGACATGTTGATATTCACTTTCATTTCTTTGCATGCATGATACATACCCTACTCCTTTGGGGCTCGACGAGTTTGTGTCTTTTCAGGATTGCCATGTTCAGGTGCGGCTCTAGATGTGACTCACAGAAGGAGGCTAGACAGACCAGGCAGGACTTCAGGGCCCTCGTTTTGGGATCAGCGCAAAAGTCGCAAAAGATTTCTTCTGAATGTGCCGCTCTTTGCGCGGTGGCACCATGGGTGGCACTGATCTGAGACTGTCTGAACTGAGCAGCCATCTCAGCGATGAAAACATTGACCCTCACTTCTGGTTTAGCATCATACACTTGTTTACAGTAAGGGCACTTGAACGCGGCATCAAAGCGCCAGTGCTGGTCTATGCATTTCTTGCAGAAAGTGTGGCCACACGGTAAAGTGACTGGATCCGTGAACACATCCAGGCAGATGGAGCAGAGGAACTGGTCCTCAGACAGCTGACAGGTGGCGGTGGCCATGGCGTGTGCTAAGGACAAAAGTGAAAGGGAAATTCAGGTATAGTTTTGGCCTTTTATCGCTGTGTAGGCATAAATAAGTTGAGCCATGCACGATACAACACACTTTAGTTGCTCCTCTGTGCCTTTTATACGATATTTATCTGTTTGCTTCATTGTTAGGAAATAGGAAATCTTAATCGTCAGTATAATTCATTACTCACCCGTTTTTATCAATGCTTTGACTGTGAGCTTGGATGAATTCGATCAAATCTATGAAGAGAAATCGTTAAATCTGCAAATAAAATGCCCGCTAGCGCTTCTGAGAGGAGTCATGAGAGTCAGCCATTAAGTTTCACCGCTATAAATAGTCTCTTCCGTTTGCTCCTCCTCAATAAAAACTGTCACTGTCGAAATGCAGAAAAGCATCAATTATTTCCACACATGATCAGAAATAAAAGACCAGCAATAAAACCAAAAACAAAGTTCGAAACGCGTCTGTGAAGTTTTGTGATAACAGGTAAAATCTGCTCTTTGCGCCTGCAGTTTGGAACTTGCAGTAATGTGCAATATCCACTAGAGGGCGGTCTCATCAGAGTTAGAAAAGCTGGCTTTATTTCAATGAACTTCGCGTTTCTCCAGCCTTGAAACTTTTTATCGACTGCAAAGTCAATTGTATCAACCCTAGTTGAATCTGTTAGAGGAATTGTGTATAAAAATACAAAAATCATCATCAGATGTATAATTGCACATCTCTGATTGTCAAGGTCACAGTTAAAGTGATAGGTGGGTGGTTTAGACTTGGTTTAACTTTAGTCCTTGTTTTAATCTAAAAGTCATTATTTAATTTAATTATTATGTTTGTATGTTATTATATCCTATTTAAGAATATACTGCCCACGTCATGCTGGAGAGCTGGTCATCATTTTATAGTGGAATGTACCTTTTAAAGCAGTACTAAGTAACTTGTTTACCTTAATTTATCCTTTCCGTTGTCCCTCTGGAGGTAATACAAGTGTTAATGGGATGATTGTGGGGTCTTTCATCGCCCCCTGGTGTCTCTGGCCATAAAAAACACAATTGCAACTTCCCTGCCACCAATACACACTAATTAACTCATGAAGAAGAAGCTAACAGGCTATCGGGCAAAGCTAACTGTGGTCTAGCACCACTTAGACAGTATTTACAGCCAAGTTCGAGTGAAACAAATGATCTCCATTGTGTAATTGGATGTACAATATCCCTCTCTCCCTTTGTCTTTTCTGTCAGCGTAGTATTTACTCTCACGGACAATTAATGAGTAAAAAAATTGCAACTTGCTACGACACCTGCAGTGGCGCTTATGGCCTCTGGGGGCATGAGTTAGTAAAACGCAGATGTTTTGACCGGGTTTAGAATAATTCTGTCATTACTTAGCCTGTCCGCATGAAACAAAAAAAGGTCTGAATCCTTTATTAAATTATTTTTTTTTAAGTAAAAATGAACTACAATTAAATCTGTTAAATCTTTACTCTATTGTAAAGTTGTGGCAGTATCTAATAACAAGTCCAAACTTTGTGGATCTAATCGCTTTCAAAGATAAAATTAGACACTTGTGGATGTTCATATGGATACATTGTAAACCATAACGTTATAGAGCCCCATGCTCTCCATCTAAAATTATGAAACCTTTAAAAAGAATGTAATCGTATTTAGAACCCCTAGAAAAGTTTGCGAAGCACACACTGTATATCACTTGTATAGCTCTTCTTGAAGTACATTTATCTAGAGAAAGCACCGCTTGTCCTGGTCCCTCTATTCTATCCGACCTGCCTTTCGTCTCCGTTCAATTACGACATGACGCCAACACACTCCCTACCACTCTCAGGAGAAACACTGGCTTTCAGAGTCAATTGTGTGGCAATGTGAAGAGCCGGCCCTGGGTCTAGCCCCTGTTTGGAGCCCTTTCACGTGCTAACATAAGAGTTCCCCTTTTCTGCCTAAGTCGACATGAGCAAAGTAAGCTGCGTGAATGGCCCCCGAAGAGCTTTTCCATTTGACGACTGGCAGCCTCGGGTCTTGCGGTTTTGTGACACTATGGCGCACCATACAAAGGCCTTTCTGGAGCTTGAGAAGAAGGAGGTGGTGCGTGTTGTAGAGGGGGATTTGAGATTTTGGGGGAAAAATAGTGGTGGTGGGGTGTTTTTTTTTTTTTTTTCCCAGTTTGGCTGGACTGGAGCAGATGTACAGGGCAGGATTAGGCGGAGAGTCCCGGGACGTTCACTAGAGGTTTTTGCCATGGTCCTTTGTTGTATTAGCTTCCTCGGGGCGGCAATAAGCTGGCAAGGATCATAATAGTGGCGCAATGTCCCCTACTGCTGCCTTTTCGCACAGTGCCCCCACGCCCCAAAATACCCCCCCCCAAAAAAAAAAAACCTGCTCAGAGGATGCGATAAGCAGCTCTAGGCTAAACCGCGACTAAATCATACGGAGTTAAAGAGCCGTTAAAGTCATAAACCAAGTATCTGAGGAGATGAAGGGTTGGCCGCATCTTGCTGTACTAAACTACTAAACCATTGCCCAGGTTGAATCTGTAAGGGGAAAGGTTCAGGGCAAAAGCTCGCTTGATCTTGATTTTCAGAATGAGAACAGATCGTGAAAGCGGGGCCTCACGAGTTTTGGGGTTTTACGCGAGAGGTGACGTCGGTTTTTGATCCTTTAATGTCGGGTCTTATCATTCATTGTATCAAGTGAACCACGCGTCACAAGTCAAATATTGTATAGGCTAAATTGGTGAATCCAAATTGTTTATTGTGAATGAATGAACTTTATAGTAAATGGTTGTCTGCCTGTGTAGGTCTCTATGCACTATTGTCCACTCCATTGATATTGAGGTATGCTTAAATAACCCACACGAAGGGAAAAAGTGGTACAGTAGATACATTGGCAACTTTGCACCAAGTTCAGATATTTATTAAAGCTAAATCAGTTTATTTTGTTACAATGTTCTATGGAAAACATACCTGAAGCTGGGTTTCGACCTACTCGTGCATCTTTGAGTCATTTTTTAATCTTCCCCAGAGGCTATTTTTTGCCCTGCTCCCAAAAACGTCCTGCTGTTCCTAATATTCTCCTCCTGAGGTCCTACCCAGGTCTTTCCTCACCTCTCGTTCTCTTGCTAAGCTTAATCCTGTCATTGCAGAGTAAAAACACTCTTATGCGCAACAGAGGGGAGCAAGGTGAGGGGGTGGGAGGAGCTTAGAGTTAGTTCGCTTGAATGACCAGGCAGTGAATCAACTGGACTACTGATAAGTTTCAGCCAGCATTTTCTAACCAACAAAGTGGAAGATAGTGATAAAGAAGAGTTTGACAGTATCACCAACACCTCTCCAAGTATTATCAAAGTATTGTTTCCTGAATCAAGTCAATTCAACTGCTTAATTGATCTGTCTAAATTTGATCCAATAGGAATTTGGCAGGATTTGCTTTTTGGCTGAGGATTGTAACTGTCTTCGTCTTTGCTCAGTTTGTCTGGGCTCCAATCTTGAAGCATCCAAAAAATAATGACCAAAAAAAAAATAAGTATTTTTGTGACACTCTGGACAATTTTACTTACTTAACCTGTGAAATAAATATCCAGCTGTCTAGCTTCATCGCCAATTTCCCCGCAATGCGTATCACTTCCTGGTCCTCTCCTCCGATCATGCCGCCAGCTGAATGGGAGAGGGAGAATATTCTTGGAGCGCATTGTGGCGAGGAATGCCATTGAATTTGGCGTTTTTTTTTCATGGATCCAGCCTCTTTTGTGTTGCAGCCCGAGGAAGTCCATTGTGCGGGACAGACACCCTGAGAAAAGAGGCGAGTCCGCTGCTTCTTCTGCGGTGCTAAGGCTCTCCAAGAAAAAGAAAAAAAAAAAATCATGAATTAAGCTTCGCCATCGGAAGCAGGCCAGCCCCCAAAACCCACAGACAATACCAACGGGCAACTTTGAAGACCAGTGACAATTAAAAATGCAGTTTCAGTGTATTCATTATGCTTTCACACTTTTGTCTTGGCGTTTGTGTTGTCCAGGCATTTGGATTCAACAGGTTTGGGGAGATTTTAAGGAGCTAGAAATATAGACTAGTCTTATGGTATAGGTACAGCTACTGTTAAATCATCAAAGATCTACCCACATGTGTTATAAGTATAATTGAATAAAACTTACAAAAGGTCAAATAAAATGAATATACTGACTCCCAGGCCCCCTTATGTTCAGATTCCAGAGGTGGCCTGTGCCCCCCTCTAACCACCCCATAGACACGGCCCTGGTCAAATTGGCTTTATGTGAGAAAAGCTCAGCAATAGGGCTAAAGCGCTGCACTGGCGAATGTTAGGTTAGATTAAAGGCGACATGGCAGGAAGTTGGGAAATTGTGCCACTCATTAAAAACATGGAGCCCGTCAGTAACATCTCTATGTTGCTAGGAAACTCGCCGTTACAGCTTGGAGTTGAAAGTTTTTTTTTTTTCCTTGGTTCTTGTCCTCCCCTCGGCTTCAAACAAGGAGGACACATAAAGCAGCTTTTCCGAATGCACTGGGCTGCGTTTCGTCTGGCTGCCGGCGCGGTCAGGTGGCTCTCTTGTGCGCCCAGTCTCCACCAAACTGCTCCTTTTTAGACCGGGGGAGAAGGTTCATTCAGGGAGAGCCAGGAGCACTTTGAAAAATTGCTCCGAATTCAGGCTCGTTTACAACCAGCTAAGGGCTGAAATTGCAGCGCTACCCCCTGCTGGTGAAAATATAAACTTCAAATGCAACGGGTCTGGGAAAAAGTCGTGGAGGGGAAACTAGCAGACTGGCTGTTCAAGCAAAATGGCCAGCCTGTTTTTTTTTTTTCCTTTGAGGGTATGTCCGCTTGCATAAAGTGAGACTAAAACAACGATTTGGTATTTGGCTTTTCAGAATATAGCCAAGAGAGAACAAATATTCTCTGTCTCTCCAGAAAACTCTTCCCGCATACCAAATATATTACAGCAATTTCTTGGAATTTTTTGTTTAAATGATAATCTGTCTCTCATCAGTAAGTCCCGCCCACTGCCGGTCCTTTGGTGGGTGCTGGAAGTAAAATCCCATTAATTGTAAGTATGGACTTTTCTAAGAATTCAAATATTAAGAGCATTTTTCAGCTAATAAAGTTTTAGAAAGCTTCAATTTGAAATACTGTGTCCATGAGTTACCACCTAGCTGATTGACTGCTATTGTTCTTTTAAACTCTTGATATACAGTAAGTTTTTCTGATAAGTCAATGGGATTTTTAGCCGGACTGGTGAGCTATATAGGCTGAATCCGAATCAATCAAATTGGGAACAAAGGAAAACCGGATGTGCATCAGCGTCCGCCATGATAAGAAGCGTCCGAATAGGGCTGTCAGTGAGGAAGGAGGTCGGGAAAGGAGCCGGTATGCTTCCTATCATATCTCCTTTAGCATAGGCGGTTCCTCACCAGCGGTAAGGAGCTATGAGCCATTCCATAAGCCACTTCCTGTCCATATTCTATGATAAATCAAACATAAAACAAGATATAAAAACTTGCAGAGCCACCTTATCCAATGGCCTTGCAGGGGCTGGAGCCCAGGGGCTTACCAGTCACGGGCCTATCAGAATTAAGAAAAAAAAAAAGGTGATTTGTTGATTGATAACCGTAAGCGCTGATTGATTGATTGAGCGATGATGATTCCTATATATACCTGGAGTAGGCCCGCCCTACCAGGCCCAGAGGGATACATGTAGGAGTGGCAGGCTTAGGGTTTTTGTGGGATTTAGGGTTAGGGTTATAGGTTAGTGTTAGGGTTAGGGTTTGCGCTGAGACACAGCTAATTCTCCATAATAATAATTCTCCATCTAAACAAGGACAAGAAGTTGGCTTTTGCTGAGCCTATTTACAATCCATGCTTGCAGAGAAGTCTCTATTCATTGCAGTAAATTCTAAAACAAAAATATTGCCGGAACACATTTGGGTCATATAACCTGTAAGAGGCTTACAGTAGAGGTGTTGTGCATTTTCTTCCTGTTTGAGTTGAACTCTGTCTTTAATCTTTTTTGCACTTTTGGACATTCCTTCCTGATTTTCCACATGGCCTCTGGTGCTGACAGCTCTTCTATTGGCCCATATATCTAGAACCCTTTGTCAGAGCGACCGAACGACTTTCTGCTCTGATTTTCCTGCTTCAGCTCAAACTGTGTTTAAGTGTGAAGTGTGAGAGGTCAGAAGTCACATCTGTTAGCCGCATGCTAAACAAGACGCTAGCGTGTGTTTCCCATAGGCATCATTGTTTGAATGTACACGTCTCATTAGCACGGCCAGGACACTTGGGCATTGGAGAGAGAGGTCCTGAAGTTGGACAGATTGAAGTGTCAGACACATTCCTCTCGCTTTATTAAGGTGATCTGTTGCCCTGTTTGTCACAAAATACTGCAGTTTTCCCATTGTATGCCCGTGTGTGTGGCTAAAGGGAATGTGTAGCCGAGTTTGAGAGACCACTTAGTGCGATGGGGCGCTTGTGACGATGAAAGCAGTGCCGGACCTGCAGTTGTCTGAAGCCTCCTCCACTCAAGAGGCTGGAGAGGGGCATTTTGTTGGGTCCCTGGTATGCACCAGGCTGACCCAAATGCACAAAGACACTCGTAATAACAGTTAATCTTTCCAAATGGTCAATGGCTGCCAGCCGATTCAGGACCGTCCTGACAATTGAGAGCCAACTTCAAAGTCCGAGGGAACGCAGAGAGGCTGGTTCCCATCACCTAAATCAACACGACTTCTGCAGGGGATAAACATGCTTGGTCATACTGATACGTATATATACAACTTTTGGGGATTTTTTTACATTAATTATTACAAGATTTTGTGATTGCATACTGTGGCAAAGCACTTTTCTCAAGACACAGACACAACAGCTGTAGGCAGCGGGAACTGCAGAGTCAACTCCATTCAGCAGTTTCTTTTGTTTATCCAAGTTGTAGCTCTCAAACTCCTTCACGGTTATGTGCTATTGATGAGTAAGGTGAGACCATATTGGAGCTGTTTAAGTCACTAAGTGGGGGGGCCTCTTCAGTGTTTCAGAAGAAGACATTTGTCGGTCTCAAAGGTCCTTAGCTGTTTACTCTTGAAAAGCTGCTTTCTTCAGGACCATTATACAATTTACTCACGGAAAATGTGTTTACATTACACACATGTATTTGCAAAGTGTAAAAGAAGTGCAAAAACATAACTAGTTTTGCTTTAAAAAAAAAAAAAGTTTTTGGTTTAATACACCAATATTGAAGTCAAGTTTTTTGAGTCCAAGTGACACTTTTCCACTTGTGTTTTTTCGGTGAACTCTCCTGCAATTCTTACAGTTTAAAACTACCTTTAAACAACAAAAAAACTCTGGACTGTCAAAGAATACATAGGCAGAAAAAATTACATGAGAAGTGGCAAGTTTAGTGTAGTTTATTGGTTTATTGGTCAGGACAGTGCATGTTAATGAATATACAAGGGTCTCATGCATGTAAACACGCCACACCGGATTGTAGCCTTAAAGGAATAGGCCACCATTTTTACATACTGAGATATGTTCTTACCCTAGCTTTGACGAGTTCTTTAGGACCTGTCTGATCTTCACCCGTGCCTTCAGTCACGTAAACACAGCGCATACACACAGTAAAGTGAAGATTACTGCGTGGATTTCGAACTACTCCTGGTATTATTACGCCTTAAAATATAGTTCCCCCTTTTATCTGCTTAGAAAATCCACATTGTTTAACTTTGTGTAATTATACTTTGTAGTGTAACACTTCACGTAACCATATTTAAAAAGGGAAAACGTGGAAGAGCTTGGTAGCTTCTATCTTGACCAGTTTTGGAGCTATAGAGGAGAGGGGGAGAGACTGAAGGCACGGGTGAAGATCAGACAGGTCCTAAAGAACTCGTCAAAGCTAAGGTAAGAACATAACTCAGTATGTAAAAACGGTGGCCTATTCCTTTAAGCAAATTTCCATCCGTCGTCCCCCATGCACACTCTCAAACACACTCTCATTCATCCTGGCCTATTGTACATGTTTTTAGTGGTAGGGGAAATCGGAGTACCCGGAGGAAACCTACGCAGATGAAGGGAGAACATGTAAACTCCACAGAGAAAGACCCTCATCCAGGTGGGAATCCAACCCGGGACCTCCTAGCTGTGAAGCACGAGCACTAACCGCTGCGCCACCGTGCCGGCCAGTCCAAGTCCTTGATCCACACAAGTCCAAGTCCACTGACCCTCATGTCTAGTCACGTGTCCTACGATAGAGTCGAGTCCCAAACATTTGTCACGTTTGAGTCCAGTCCTCAACTCTACAGTACAGTAGTGAAGACACGTCTGACAAATTGTTATTCCACTAAAAATAAATGTATCCATTGCAAACATTGAAACGCAAAGGGGACATTATAAGCCTCTGCTGATTTCTTCACCTCAACGGTCGTTCATATCCGACCTTTGAGGTATAACAACCTGATTAATCCCATGTTATTTGTTAGCAGTAACAGCACATGTGTTTGTGATGTGGAGAAGTCTGCCTCATCTCTTTCTCAGCACTGACAAAAGACAAACCTGCTGAGCGCATCCCTTTCTGTGCTCGCGGTTCCTCCCTCGGATGAGGTTTCGTGGGAAAAGACACTTCCATTCACACAATTAGAGCAGATCAAACCCTCAGGGACATCCTCATAGACTTTTATAGGACATCAGATTGTGAGAGCTTCACCCCTTTAACCTTCACTTCTGACCATTGAGATCTGTATTCACACGGTATGAACCCCACCCTGCTCGGCTCTATTGATGGTGGCGGTTCTGAATATTCCACTTTATTTAATAATCTTTACCAAATGTTTGTGACAAATATAGTTGAATAGGACATTTGGCAGAAATATAAATTACACTGATAAACCTCAGTGCTTAGAGCTACAGTATGATGTGGTGAAAGGAGAATTATTATATCTTTGATTTAGACACTAGAGGAGGTGAAAAGGAAAAGAAGCCAAGGCTGAGATGGTTAACGGTTCTGCTGCTGCGAGGGAGGGAAGGAAGAGTTGCCGCACAAACATAGCTAAAGAGCAAGCAAAGGTAATATGTTGGAACACATGAATATTGCTTTATTTTCTTTTTATATTCTCCAATGAGAGACTGATACCAGTGTCTCACAGGCAGCCAGGTTTCCTCTGGAAAGGTAGGTTTCCCCTACCTCCAAAAACATGCTGGTTAGGTTGGTCCATAGTGGTGGCGCAGCTCAGTCACAGCGGCTCAGGACAAACACCTGAACACAATTTCCTTGTACAGTTGTACAATGACAAATAAACCACTTACTTACTTATTCTTGTATTTATAACATGCATAATTGTGGCATATAAACTTGTGTTGTACCTAAGTAGAATAAATGTTTAGTTCCAAATATTTATTTACCACCATCATTTTACCACCAAGGAATGTGCTGATTTGATCTCGATGTTTCGTCAGCACAGAATTGTCTGACTTAAAGTTACAACCTTTCATTAATATCTATACAACATGCTAACAAATCCATGGCTCTGTAAAGGCACGGCATGTTTTTTTGATACTGCGCATTTCGTGTCAGGTGATGGTTCATGGACTAAAAATGTGGAGGACATGTCTGTGTTTTATCTTATGAACAAAATCCAGGATATACAGTGGTTCAGTAGTAGAAACCAAATTAAACAGGATTTTATACATGTGCGAATGTGGCAAAATGTCATGGCAGGGAGCCATAATGAAACTATGTTAAAAGCAAAAGAATGTATGTCCCATTTGAGTTGACCGCCTGTTGATTTCCCTGCCTACATGGACACTCACTCTGCCATAGCTGCCCATTTCAATTATACTCTATTGACTCGCATTGACTCCTGTTTAAAGCCCAGTACATGGTGTCGGTGGATCTGATATAGCTCTCACTCAGAGGAGCAGATTGGAGATAATCTCTTTGTGTTGGATACAGGATTGAGGTAACGGGGTCAGACTCATTACACTGTACAATAACACACCCCCACTTTCACACATGTCAGAGGTCAGAGGGCGTTGGGCTGGTTCACTGCCCTGCGGGGATCCGCGAGGGCCCACACACGTGCTGAGTTAGGAAGTGACACATCATAATCCCACTGCGAAAAGTCTAAACGCCTAACTCGACCAATGTGTCGACAGAGCACTTTGTAAATGTGTCTTATAACATCCCTCATTCTTTTGTTTGGTTATTTTCCAGCTTACTTTGTATATTAATTAAAAGAATAAAAACCCTTCTTTTGTTTACACCCTTGGCAATTGTGAGCTTTTTAATTAATTACCAAATATTGTAAGACAGAGACTGTTTTGCTGTACTTAGCAGACATTTTTGCAATAGCGTGTTATTTGGAAAGAATTAAAGGTGTGCTATGCAATTTTATATGTTAAAAAAAGGTTGATATTAATCCGTATTGGACCTTTCAGTGACCCAGGGGAGGCTGATGCTTGGGTGGTTAGCTTAGCGCCTTTACGTACCATCCTGATGGTCTGTAGGACACTCCAGGATTGTTTTTTTAGGTTTTCACTGTTTGAATCGTATCCATGGTTACATATGCATTCCATTCCAAAAACAGAAATCAGTCAGAGATCCTAAAAACTTGAAATAAACGTATCCTTGTTTTGCATAAAAAAGTTGCATTGTGAGCCTTTAAATGATGGGCAAAACCAGCTGTCATTTTATGTATGAATTTATATGTACAGTGTCTGTCTGTCTGTCTGTCTGTCTGTCTGTCTGTCTGTCTGTCTGTCTGTCTGTCTGTCTGTCTGTCTGTCTGTCTGTCTGTCTGTGTTTTATCTGATATCGCGTTCATTTTTCTCAACATTTCCTCGTTGCTCGTGTTCACAGAGTCCCGGCCTCATCCTCCTGGTCCACTTCCTGGATCGGTGACTGTCCTGCGGCTGTGGTCCCTCTTCCAAAGTCAATACCATGAACTGCACTCACACCAGGTCTGTCCACCGTATCTGCTGTTATATGACGCTCTTGTTTCTGTTTGTTGATGTGGGCGGAGCACTGTGAGAAAGAGAGTCTCTGTCAATAGGTAAAAGAGGCCAAAATCCCACTGTGTCTATAGACAGTTTCACCGGAGAGGTCATTTGAGGCCAGTGAAAGCTTCCGGGAAAAATCACTACTTATCCAGTCCAGGTTGCAGCAAAGTCATGAAACATTGTTTAATGGGTGGCTCGTCAGGAGATTTAGAGGAACAGGCCACCGTTTTTTGGTACTGAGATACAGTATGTTCTTATCCGTGTTTAAACGAGTTAATATGTGCCTGTCTGGTCTTTGTGCGTGCCCTCATCCCCCCAAAATGACCAAAGATGTTGTTTGCATTTGGCCTCTCCCAAGATATTCCTATAGCTCCAAACAGGGGTGAAGTTGGAAGCTACCAGGCTTTTCCACGGGCACGCACAAAGACCAGACAGGTATGTAGACCTGTCTAAGCTCAGGTAAGAACATATCACAGTATGAAATAACTGTTTGCCCTCAGTTACACAAAATGTCCAAAGATGTTGTTAGCATTTGGCCTCTCCCAGTATATTCCTATAGCTCCAAACGTGGTAAAGTAAGAAGCCGTGGTCGCTTCTTACTTCACCACGTTTGGAGCTATAGGAATTCCAAGGACACGCACAAAGACCAGACAGGTATGCATCAACTTGTCTAAGCTCAGGTAAGAACATATCTCAGTATGGAAAAACGGTGGCCTGTTCCTTTAAAGCCACACTGCGGAACATTTCCCCCTATAAACTGAATCAAATATAAGCATTGTTTCAACTTTGGGTGTTTTTGTTTGTAAAAATAATGCTTTAAAAACATGTTGTTACTTTGAGTGGGCTCGCCTATCTTCAGACGTGACTCGTAAACGTTTTGGGGGTGGGGGATGTTTTGGGAAACGAGCACCAGCTCGTTTCTATGGCGATGTCGCTACTTGGCTTTGACTATACAGGTAGGCAAATTTGAGGTTTAAATAAATGCTCTATTTTGACAACCCTCTGTAAAAGAACATTTCTGTCATCTAACAATTTTGGTATCGCCAGCATATTTATTAATCAGCTTTTGTCCATAAGTAGAAACATATGACCTGGAATGTTCCGCAGTGCAGCTTTAATTACAAACAGTTGATAAATATGTTTATTCATCACATCACATATTATGACATGTTATTGCAAAGTATGTCTAGCTTTCAGTTTTATTTTGACCGTGCTTATTTCAAAAAGGAACATTGAACTTTTGATGACAACTTTTTAACCTATTTTTCTTCCCAAAATGGCAAAACGTATGGGATTTGGGAATACTTTTACACACCCCGTTTCAACTTCTCCCCCAAAAGTGCCAAAGAGTACAATGCTATTTTATGAGCGTTCCTTGAAAACCTTCTCCCTAACAAGTGGAAAGCAGTTTGTGCATAAATTACAGATAATCCAGAGTAAATTATGCAAATGTATTCGCACAGATAAAGGAAGGGGCGTCCTGCTAGTTTATTGTGGGGTTAAAAAAAATTTGAGGCAGTGGTGGAAACGGAGCTAAGGGGAGATTTTTCAATAAAATAGTTGGAGAAAGGGGTGCGATGCAACAACGGAGGGATGAGAGGCGAGAGAAAACAACTCCAGGGCAGGGGGCGGGGTCGTTGGTCATTTGGGACCCGCGTTTTTATACAGTATGTAGTATGAGCTATAATGATATGCTCTATAAGCTTTTTTCATATATGTTTGTATGTTTTTTTATTTCATATTTTTTCTATTTGATTTTTCTATTTGATTTTTCAATTTTATCAGAGTGTCTTTTTGAAATTATGTATTTCAAGAGCTCAGCACTTTTCCTGGTGTTAGTTATAGGGCTGGCGATGATGCGCTTTTGTGGCAATACGATATATGTATCGTATTGCCACAAAAGCGATACTTTTAGCCAGATACGAGACATATAGCGATGCAATACAGTAATGCATTTAGTATTTGTCATTATAGCAAACTGCAATACTTTACCCTGAATGAGCTGAATAAGAAAGCACAAGCTGAGGAAATGAATACAATGTATATCAAGTCACTGAAAAAAACATTTTTGAAAAGTGAAATTGTCAAGTATGGCTTTGTTTAAACCAATCAGCGCCAAAAATGACATTAACAAGACCATCTTTAAGTCAAAAACATTTACTTTTTTCCAATGAGTGATAAAATTTTTGCATATGTATAAGACCGTCGTATTGTTATATACTACAAAACGATATTTTATCCCAGCTCACATACTGGGTTAGGGTTTCATTCATTTTATCATGAATAGAAGTAGAATGATTGGTGAGAGCTCTGTTTTAAACTTGGTTATTGTATTGCAATTACAATACAAAAACCATAACTACTATGTTAAATCTCATGCTACATTGATCTTCCCACGCTATTGCTGTGCTTCTGTCAATTAATATTTTAGTAGCATTAACATTTGAAGAATGAAAACACAATGTATTATTGCTTGTAAAAAATTGTGCTGCTTTTTGCAATCTTCTAATTGCAACCATTCAATTTGCAATATCAATTCAATTTTGTGATTAATTGTGCATCCCGACACAAACTTTTCATATTCACTATGTATGACCCTATATGTGGCGATATTGTTATAGTTGCACTTTTTTTTGTGCCTGTTTTAGTCACACTTGGTAAATGAATATAGCAAAGTCTTGTCAATTTAAAAATATGTACTCAAAGTGAAATCCCTGCCTCCCCAATATGGGTCTAGTTCTTATATAGAGTCATCTGCCCGGCCCACTGCAGAGAGGACAGCACTAGTGGGGGGCCATTATCTCTGCCTTTATGGAATAATGGAGTGACAAGTCTCCTTAAGTGTATGTGCTGAAGGATCATGAGGTCTATTGCCCCGCTGACCCTCCAGACACCGCCACCTTTCGAAATTCAAAACAGAGACGGGACATCAGCAGTGACCCAGAAATCCCCATTCACTATGGGAACAGTCCATGTGTGCGCGCCCCCTGTCCCGAACGGAGCACTTCTGCCTCAGTGTGGAGAGGAGTGAAGAGGGTGACGCCTGTAATTAGGTTTTGGGGGGTGCTTTCAATTGATGGAAAAGCTTCAAGTATCAATACGTGTCTTTAAAGGGGGAAGATGAGACATGCCGGTGTGGGCGTGATCTCAATTCCTGACATTTTGTGCATTTCTGTCTTAAGTTAATGAGGTAAATTTGGAGTTAGTGTTTATAGCTATAGCTTGGCCATTTATACTTTATCAACTGGCTGCCACATTATATTACAAAATCATTGAGGTCTGAGATTTTTCAATTTGAGATCTGCCATCGCTGAGATTTTATAAAGCATAGTAAATTAGAGTGCTTTTTTGATATAATATCTTTTTGTGGTTGTTGTATTGTTATTGTTATTAGTAGTAGTATTATTTTATTAAAAATAATACTACTATTAGTAGTATTATTTTTAATACTACTAATAGTAGGGGGGGGGGGGGGGGGGCACACCCTATTAAAAAAAAGTCTCGATGCGCCCTTGGAATAGTCAGCCATAATTGTTACTAACATCATAGGGTATTTGTTTGTTTGCAATAGACTATGTATTTAGCTTGATCTTTATTCATAATAGGCTACGTAAGCATTTTCAATCAGCTCTCAATGGCATATTTACCGCTATATCCCGCGCGTAATTGCTCCACTGTCGCCTGTACTTTACGCTTGCCCAGCTCGCCTATACTTCTCTGCCCCTCCCATTGTCATTGCCAAAGATTGTCAACCTTTTATAATAGATAAATCTCATCGAATAGCCGTCTTGCCCTGGTCCCGGGTGCGCGGAGTGAAAGAAGTGCGGGCCGGTGCTGTGGGCGGTGCACACTGCTCCGCTCCGGGGCTCGTCCTCTCTCAGTCACTCGGTGCATGTGGAGCTCACCGGACTGAGCGCGGCGACGCACCGGGACTTGGATCTGTACTGTATACCCGGGAGCCAAGCGGGAGGCAAAAAAAAAAAAAAGAGAGAGATCGAAAGGGGCGACATGGCGCAGTGAGGACCCAAACCGCGGGACCTGCTCCCTTCCTTTTTTTTTTTTTAACCGCACCGGGAGGGTTGAAATTTTAAAGAGATTTGCCACAACATGGAGACGCTTGGCTACTACGGGCTGCTACTGGCTGCGCACTTCATCCTCGCCTGCCAACAAGGTAAGGCACAGCTCCCGGTCATGTTCTGTCCTCACTTGACTTGGACCTGGGGCCAAACATTCACGGAGAGGGGGGGTGTCCAAACGGTCACATTTTGGCCAAGACGCGCTCGTGTTGAGGATGTTTATACACTTTGCGCAGCAGCGTCAGGTGGATACGCAAGTTCAAATCGCGTTTTTGAATGGAGCTTTTGAGTTGGGTCTACCGTGGTATAACTATATTTCTTGAAGATGTAATGTTTTAGTCTCCTTTTATTTGGCAAACTGTTTATTGAATCTGCATACCTTGTTCAAGCGTGGTTGGGGTTGGGAGCCCTTCTGGGTGTTTCTTCTGGTGCCATGTTGAGCTCAGATTAAAGTTGTGCGGTCTTGACTTCGACCTTATTCATTCATGGATTCTTTCAAGGTTACTGTGTATTTAGTTTTCGATCATGTACAGTAAAGGCTGTCACGATAATGACTATATCGACATACATTTATTAGCATTTCCCTACTATTTTTTCTTTGTAAAAGAAAAATTGAGTTACATTATATTTCATGTTTATTGCAGCTTGTGTGGTATTTAAGGATATTATTATGCACTTTTAGAACAAAGGTTTACTGTCATTTGTATGCCTGAGAGTTGACCGAATCGGTAGAGTCAGTAATATCGCTTATCACAGTACTTTCCTGCCTCAATATATTGAACTTCAAATTTGTTATCGTGACAGGCCTATGTACAGTGACATTTCAGTGACAATTTAATAGACACTGAGAAAAATATACCAACCCAAACATAATCATTTCTGCCCTACAACATATGTATTGTTGATCACTTGGATGGATTACAGCAATGTAAGTTGAACTGTAGCTCATGAGCTGTCATCTGTATGTGGTAGCTGAATTGTTGCGGACATTTCGCCCCTCACCCAAGAAGTCTTGTCAGCATCTAATGATCTTCATTTGCCAGCAAGGTGAATAAACACTGAGCCATTATAGAGACATATGTAACCTGCTTCCAGGATGTGCAAATGACATGTTGCGAAGCTTTGTCTATGATGGAAAACTCCTGCATGAGTGAGAGATCACTCAAATATATTCAATTGAAGGCATCAAAGTGAGTGGATCTGTCAAGCATATCAGAATCAGAATTGGTTTTCTTGCCACATAACAGGAGATGTTCGAACATGCTCTACTCAGCTGCCTCAAGAAATTTTTCGATAGACAGTATCTGGCAACAACAACTGCCCTTCTGGAACTGCTTCTGTTATACAACTTATTAAACTACTGGTTGTAAACAGAGCTGCTGATAGATGTCTGATCCAAAAGCCCGTTTTGACCCACATCTACTCATGCCTAGTCCTGTGAATTCAAAAGGAAATAAGCAATTGCTGTGTGTATCAGCAATTTCCAGCCTCTTTACCAGATTCGTTTTTCCTGGGAGCGAGACATCACCTGCTCGTCTCCATGGAGATGTTGCTGCTTTGCTTTTTGTGTAGCCAAATGTGAGGTTCAAATACCCCTGGTCCTCTCTCCCAAATGCTTAATGTTGATAGCCCACTGGCATGTTGTTTATGGGTGGAGTTTTAATACAGTTAAGTTTCCCTTGTGACATGCAGTAAGTATGCAGTGATATATAAACTGGAATGTTCTGCGTTGTGGCTTTAAGGAAATTATTTTATCTGAGGAACATTAGTGGTTTTGGATCAGTTATTTCAACTATCTGATGCAAAAGTACTGGTAAAATGTTCTTCCTGTATAGTCCAAGTGTGTTCATTCATTAAAGATTGATCGTGTGTGGTAAGAGGAGTACACCCTGGACTCGACATAGACAAACCATTAAGCAGCCCGTTCATTCACACATTTTTATTGCATGATTTGTATTACCAATATATTTTACATATAGGCATCCAAATACTGTATACCTTACCTTCCTCAGCCAAACAAGACAAGCAAACTGACTTCAATATACTATATACTGTTCAGTGCATCTACACATTTATTTTGAGTGAACGTCCAATAGCAAAATTGCTTCCCATGCTTTAAAATGACCCCATTTCTATGAGAGAAGGCTCTTATAGAACGAGTCCACCTGACATCTGCCTGTCTGAACGGTAAATGGTCATTGCGGTGTCTCAACTTTGGAGCTGTAAAACTAAAAGCTTGTTTAAACAGTAAAGCAGAGACTGTTTGGACTTGTCTGGACGGAAGAATGAGGAGACGCAAGTTTGAAAAACAGCACTTGAGCAACGTGGAAGTTTTAAGTCATTTAAGTTTTTAAAATAGTCTGGACGACAACGTGACAACAAACATGCTTGGCTACTGTGATGCTCAGTGGAAAGAAATAAGGAAACAGATTATCTTGAGTGAGAGTATAAGTCCATCTGAATCTCCTGGAACACTGTCCGATGCACTATACCCCATCACATCACAAGCCCATAGTTAATGTGATGTAATGTTTCTCATAATCATTTTCAGTAGTATATTATATATTTTTATCTGGTTGTTGTTGTGGTTTGGGTGTTAACATTAATACTGCAAAGTAAGGTGTGTTTCTTTTAGTCGGCCTTCTGTGGTGTTCTGCCAGAGAAGACAGTGATCTGGTTCGTTGGATCTTTGTAGAAGGAATGATAAGAAAATATTTGGCTGTGATTCAACTTCAGCTCTCCACCGTGGCCTCAGCACCAAAGTATATCAGTTTTATGAAGGAGAGCCATAGCACCATCTGTCTGTTGATTTTTATGAATGGGCCATGCCAGGATACTACGTATGTGCGTGGTGTGGGGAGGGGTGAGGGGTGGCGAATGAAAATATCTGTTATTTTTTTTTCTACTTATCTTCATTTTGAACATACGCCAGTGTAAAACAACAATCACTGACTCAGATGGATAATTTAATAATAGCCTTCAATTCATATCTTACCAAACACTCCTACTGTGTTGTCTGTGGTGCTGTGTTGTCCAACCGGACGCGCAGACAGATGGATCTCAGTCACAGTTTGTCAGTCACAGCAGAAGTCCAAGGACCCAGGACGTCCTACAAAAGTTGGGCTGCATTTGTTTCAATAACGATTCCTCCTCTGTTGTCCTGTCAGAGTAGAATATACAGTATATTTTTGCAAATGATAGTTTTAACCTGTTAAGCCCCACAGGAACCGAGCACATTTCCAGTTTGGCATCTAAAAAAAAGTGGCAAACGAGGAACAAAAATGTGCTGGAACATTAAAGAAACAAAAAAGCGACAAAAACACACGAGAAAATCAACGAGAAAGCCACGAAAGACCGTCAAAAAGGTGACGAAATGTGATGAAAAAGTGACCAAAACACACACACACACACAAAAAAGAAAACACGGGAGAATCGCTTAAAAAATGCGTCAAAAAAGTTGCGATCAGGCCTTAGCTTTCAAATGAGGCTTTACACTGGCCTATAAGTGGTAAGCTCGAAAGGCAGGAAGCTGTTAGATTTGGGTAATGCCGAACTGGAGAAAATATGCTTGGCTAAGGCGGGGATTAAGAAATTAACTCACTTAATAAGTGCCAATGTACAGCACACACAGTATACCGTAAGTCATATGTGTAAGTCATCTGTCTTAGTATATACCACATTTGTACATTTGTGCCTATGCCGGATTGTCTCGAGATCGTATTTATCAATCTCAATTTGAAATAAAAAATCTATTTGAAAGACTCTAAAAGCTGATAAGTTTGTGCTTCGGAGCAATACTGCAAAAAACGAATCTTGAAATAAGTGACATTTTCTTGAAAAGGGTAAATTTGTCTTTGATTTGATCTATGCACAGGGCAAGATATGCACACTTAAATTAAGATGAAGCAACAAGTAAATTGAGATCATTCATTTAGTTTTGAGTGCAGTGATTTATTTGACTTTATTAAGTGTAAATATCTTTCCCCATGGACAGATTTCTTGTGACTGGACTCTGAAATGAAGGACAGAATTTGACTTATTTCAAGATTCAGTTCAGGATTGACTGGGCGGGTTTTACATTTCCCAACACCAAAGACTCGTTTTATTAGCACAAACAAGAACACAGTGATGTACGCTGCTACCTACTTACAAACCCTAACAACAGTA
Source organism: Gobius niger (assembly GCF_951799975.1). Lineage (NCBI taxonomy): Eukaryota > Metazoa > Chordata > Actinopteri > Gobiiformes > Gobiidae > Gobius > Gobius niger. Next base: position 24,193,730 of record NC_136863.1, on the reverse strand, counting down.
AAACATTTTCTTTTACATCAGACCAGTGTGTTTTTGACCATCTCGACTGCCCACTTAATGCAGTGTTCCTCAGAGTTGGTCCCGTGATGTTGAGGGGGCCTTTTCAGATGATGTACATCGGTTTTTGGACACGTTTTCCTCCCGGTGGATGTATAGGAACAGCGCTGTCTTTGGTTCAACGTCCCAGGTGTGTGAAAGCAAAGAACCTGTTTTTAATGTCCATTTGTTTTTTTCGTTTTTTTCAATTAAACTCTTTTTGTACCTGTATTAAAGTATATTGTGCAAAGAACTGTACATTTATAAAACCGCTGCACACTAGCACTCTGGTATCTGTAGCCTTCGTCCCTTTATTCTAACCAGTCTGCAGTGGCCCCAGTTTTGCCCACTGACCGTCCCGTTGTTTAAAGGGGAGCAGATATCGGGAGGTGGGGGGTATTTGATGACCAGATTAGTGGGCATTAGGCTCAACGGCATTCAGTCAGCCACAGACACATACACAGAGGCCACCGCATCCAGTCACCTTTTCTCTGCCCGTCTGAAAGAAGAGCAGGGTTCGATGGGGAAAGCGGCGGGTGCGGCCCGGCGGAGGTCAGCTGAGGAGGCCTCGGGGTTGGATCACATTGTCGGGAGCTGAGAGTTGTTTGGTAACAGTAAAGCAAAGGGGGCGACTACAGCAGCAGAGGGGTGTGTGTGAGAGGGTCGACGGGGCAAAGGCGGGGGGTGGGGGGGGGGGGTTTGCAGTGGCAGAGAAAACAAGGGGGTGGGGGGTACTTTTCCAGACGGAGGGAGAGGCATTAAAGCGTGACGCACGGTGGTGGGACAGTGATTTGTCCCAGTGACAGCATGCAGGACGCGTCACGCTGACAAGCGAAGGGTTCGTAGGGAGGAGAGGGGGGTAATGGGGCGGTTTGTGGTGGGACAACGACATGTGATTTACTCTTATGACCTCAACAACAACTGGCCCCCCGAAGTTCATATGTAGGTGTTAGTGGGGGACCTATACATTATGTAGTACTTAAGAAAAGGCTATATTATTTTTAATTTTCTATACTCTTTACTTACCAGGATGAGACCAGATGCTTCCACAATGTCAAAACATCCAGTTGTGCTTTCATTTCGTCATCAAGATCTTTACTTGTATTGATGATGGGAGAGTGTGACCACCGTGCAAAGCCTCCTCCAGCACATCCCAAAGATAATTTTGCTTGTAAGTGTCAGCTATGTTTATTTAAAGTGCATAGCGAGTGCTTTCCTCTGCTGGCACATCAAGGTTAGACCCAAAGAGAGTGATTGATCCCGGAGGAGGTCGTCAAAGCACATTATACATTAGTCACTGTGCCATCCTGTCCTACATCAATCTGCTAGTAAGTAGTTCCTCCTGTCCTCAATCAAATGAGGAATATGGTAGTTGTGTAATGGTCAATGGACATAGCGCATTTTGACCACTGGCTTTGACATTTTGTATAATTCAATTGATTATCATCTAATTATTTCTCCGCCTCGTGCATTCCTTAAGTTTTGAACCTTTCCCCCCCCCCCTTTTTTGCCCCTCTTCTTAATCTCTCATTTTTCTGCCCCTTTCACCCCCGCCCTTCCCTCCCCTCTCTAAAACCTCATGTCTTCCACTGTCTGTCCCCCCAGCGCAATTTTTAATCCTCGCCGCTCTTTGTTGGTCCTGGGTGGGTGAAAGATGAGCGTAGTGCACGGGCTGTTTTGGAGGAGGTTAGGGTGGGGTGGGGGTTGAGGCGACCATCTTGTCTCTGCTGGTGTCCCGTTGGCACCGTGCCACATCCATCAGCAAACTGTCCCCCTCCACTGCCCAATGGGGTACTAGATGATGGGCAGAGAGGGGCATTTTCAATAACGTGTGGTTGTAGAAGAGACGGTTATTCCAGTTGAGGGCAAAGTTCAGATAAATAAAGTGAGTCGTGGCAGGGCATCTGATGTATTACATGCATCCTTTTTTTGTAAAGCAGATTGGATTTAGAGGCTTAAAGGAGTACTAAGTTACTTGTTTACCTTAATAAATCCCTTTCGTAGTCCCTCTGGGGGTAATACAAGTGTTAATGGGAGGGTCTTTCATCTCCTCTTGGTGTCTGTCCAGAAAAACACAATTGAAACCTCGGGTCAGAGGCCGCAATACACACTAATGGAATCACGAAGAAGAAGCTAACAGGCTAACGGGCAAAGCTAATTGCGGGCTAGCGCCACCTGAACAGTATTTTTACAGCCATGGTTGAGTTAAAAAGAAATATCTCCAATGTGTAATTGGATGTACAATATCCCTCTCTCCCTTTGTCTTTTCTGTCAGCGTAGTATTTACTCTCACAGACAATTAATGAGTAAAAAACCGTAGCATGCTGCAACATCTGCAGTGTCGCTCATGGCCTCTGAGACTTGAGTTATTTAGTACTGCTTTAAAGGCCATATACTTTTCATTTGACATTTAAGCAACCAGGAAAGGCCCACTAAGAATTTAAATCTCTTTCCAAGGAGTCCTGGCCCTTGGGAGGACCCTACTATACATATTGTTGTTTAGTGATGGAGGAAACCAGAGCACCTGGAGGACATGCAAGCAGACATGGGGTGAAACTCCCAGTCTTCCTCATATATGTTTTAGCTTTGTATATTAGCTTTCACGAGGCAATTAATTTTCTTGGATTATGATCTCTAGGCTGCAGACGTTCTCTTTTTTTCCTCACCAATGTCTACAAACACTTTCTGCAAGGGGGCATAATGCTTGTCCCTCCACCGTTACATGTTACAGTGTTGTTCTCTTTACAAAAACACACCTGGAGCAACGTGTCAAGCCGCATGAATATCTTTGAGTAATCTTTGAATCTTCCCCAGTGGCTGTTCTTAGCAGCATGGTGACATGTCCCAAAAAGCTTCTCCTAAAAACACTCGCCATAGCTTAATCCAAGATGGTCGCCTCAACCCCCCTCCACCCTCACCCAGCTGCACAGAGAAGAGGAGAGGAGGCCGGTGGGAAGGGCTTATGCTAAGCCACTTGGAGGATCAGGAAGTGGAACTATTGGATATTTTGTTTTGGCTGTTTTATATCAATACGGACATTTCTAACCAACATTGTGTAAGATAGTGATAAAGATGTTTGACGTAAGTTTCAAAAACCATGGTGGCAAAGTGCAAACATCGTGCATCTTTTGAGACACTTTTGTCCAGTTGAACTTTGAAGACAGTGCTCAATATGACTCGAAATGCCCCGAGTACGAAATCCATTTCCTCTCAGACCAGACCACCTGTACGTCTCTATCCGGCAGTGCTTGTGCTCGAGCTCCTCAGTTTTTGGCTCCTCCAGCCGCTGCCACTGCTGTAATGGATGACGGGGCAGATCCGGGTGGCCCGTGAGGCTTGTAAAAGGGGGGTGTCCTGTCCCGTTTGGGAGCAGGAACAAGTGGTGCCCCTGTGGAGTAGCTGGTGGAGGGCCATTTCAATTGTCCCGCGAGTGTGTGGTCCCTCTCTGCTCCAGCTGCCCCGTGTAAAAAAAAAAAAAAATCCTCCCCAAAAGTGACGCAGGAAAGGAAAAAAAAAGTCCAGTATAAAGCGACGCATTAGGTTCTCATCGTCCCCCATTTAAGAGCATTGTCCTCGACCATCCATTCAACGTGGAGGGGATCAGAGCAGGTGAATGTGAAGACGCTTTAGGCAGATGTTAGCGGCACAAAGGCATTGGAAGGGTCTATTTACAGGACATTTACATTACGCTCCAGGCATTAGTCTGATCCGCTTATCCAGATCAGCTTCAATGGGGTTCAGTAGCAGCAGGACGGGCCTAAATTCCTCGATCAGAGACATTACAAGCTAACGTTAGCAGGGGGTCCCGGGACAACACGCCTTGGTGGCAGGAGAGGAGCAGATGAGGAAATACTGTACACACAGCTATGAATTTAAAAGTGAAATTAACTGAACTCTGACAGGCTTATTAATGTGAATTCTGAATGTGCAGTTTTATGGCATACGAAGACAACAGCTAATATTTTTGTGATTGTCTCATCTTATCTTTAAAGGATGCTCCAGGTTTTGTAGGTTTTCTGGTGGGAGGCTCCATCAGCAGTGAAAACCTTCCAAACAGTTGTTCCTGGAGAGAGACCACTATGATGGAATGTAAAGGCGCCATGCTGACCACTCATACAGCAGCTGGGTCACTACAAGGACAAATACACACAACTATAAAAAACAAATATCATATAAAAAGTTGCATATTGCAGCTTTAAATTGTTTAATTGGGCAATGTAGAACACCATCACCATTTAAACGTTAAGTTAAATTGTGCAACAATATTGCGCGCGTAGATCAGATCTTGGAAGGAACTAAGCTCGCCATTGAGCAAACAGAGCAGAAAGTTCATTCTTGAAAAGTGAAATTAAGTTAAATAAAATTTGAAAAAAGCTCAGAATTCCTATAAAACACATAGTCCAACAGGGCTGCAGTCTACTCCTGGACTTGTTAGGCTCTTTTTTTCTAGACAGTTAGCAGACACACACACGTCACACAGGCATGTTCCCCTCAGGCATGAGAGCCTCCTCCGTGTTGGGCAGGTGTGGTGCATGTTATGTTAATATGAGGCCTCGGGTCATAAGCACTCGGCTAATACGAGGTGAGGCATGCGAAGCCGTAAAAGGTTAAGTTTTTAAGGGTAAAACAATTACGGCCAACTGTACGAGGCGAAGAAAGACAGGATTGGGTGATTTGGGGTTGTCAGTGATGTGTCTGAGAACGATACGACACAAAACCAGTGATAATAGCTTCCAGATGCACAGGCTCACTCACACACGGGCGGTCAGTTAATCTGTCCAAACCGTATAGAGCCATGTTAGACTTTACCCAAATAAAATGCTGTATTATTTGCTTGGATTGTGCATTATAACGGTATTTGAAAATAGCACTTCCTTTTAGTGGGAGTCATAATATTTACTGGTTCTCTGAGGAAAAACAGATAGAAGTGTTGCATTATTGCTGTCAGTTACTAATTATCCCCAAAGGATTGTTTAAAAGACATTGATGTACGGTTCCAAACTTTGACTGCGTTGTTTACTTTGCACATTGTTTTGCCCAACCTGTCATCATGTTATTAATTAAGACCAGACAAATTCAATAGCTTTGTTTGTGCCGCTCTCATTAACGGTGCCCATCTGTCACGATGAGTTTTCACAGTAGCCGGGGAATATCAAGCACAACTGTGTCAAGGTTAACGAAGGACATCACAGCGGATCCATTTTTCCTGCGTCCCGCCGCTCATTTCAATTAGGCCATCTCTCAAAAATAGTCCCCGCTCCCCGACGGGACAGGGGGCAGGCCATCTGATAATGAGCTCTGATTGTGATGGGGGGCTGATGGAGAGGCGCAGCGGGGCGGGGGCGCGCAGGTGAAAAAGCAATTAGCATTTGGCAACGATCGGCTCCTTACCCAGGACGTCCCGCTGTGGGACAGGTGAAGGTGGATGGACAGAGAGCAGTGCGGCGAGCTCATCTGTCGCAATGTGTTAACCTATGTGTCATAGACCGAATGTGTCTTGAAAATATGTCTGAAGATGTAGGAAAAAAAATGCCGCCAGCACAATGGGAGTGTTATGCAAAATCCACTTTTTAGCGCATCTTTGAGTAATCTATGAATCTTCACCAGTGGCTTTTACTTTGAATTGTTCCCAAAATGCAACTCCTGAGGCCCGCTACCGATACCGAGGTTTGAGTATCTGCCGATATCCGAGATTTACCAATACCAAGAGACTATGTCAAAAGTGTCTTGAATAAATGTAATCGTTGTGAATAAATGACTCTTCTCCACTGTAAACTCAATAAACTCATATTTTATTGTCATGTTACAGATCAATCAGATCAAATATATCTATTGATAAACTATTGGATACAAATTTAACAAATTTAAGGATCACTGGACTTTTCTACACAAATATCCTTGAGTATATGGCTTTAGGTTACATTAATATAACTCACATGAAGTGATCTGATCATTACAATGTTATTTCTTAAACTAAAATAAAAACACTTGGGTTCAGCAGTGGACAATTTTACAGGCCACTTCAGGTATGTCTATCATAGTTTCTGACCCAGCTATTTGTTTTCTTTAGCATTAGGATGCTCCTGCTAGCTTTAGCATGCTATTGCTAACGACAGAAGTTTGCGCGGTGATCAAGAATACAAAACCAACTCAGCAATTGAATTCCCCTGGTTCTGAGCTTTACAATGACTTACAGCATGCCCATATTCAATTAGATTTAGGTGGTAAAGGTTGTGTTTTTAAGGCGCTGAGAGCCAAAACTGTCATCGGTCCAGTATGGGATATTTGTAGCCGATACTCAATATTGTATTTTTTCCAGTGTCGGATCTGTGCATCCCTACCCTCAGGCATCTTGTTTTATTGACACACATCACCAAAGATGGTACTTTTTACCTTAATTCCAGACAATTAAGACCTCAAAAAGTAACTAAATAAAGGTGTGGGGTACGGTTTAAATGTCAGTTGACCCAGATATTCAACTGGGTCTCTTAAATACACCCAGTTGAATGTTTGAATGCACTGACCACCGATCTATGTCAATATATGGCCCTCGCTGAAAAAAGTCATCACAAAGTAATATAATTCTCAATCGCTTCACTACAGCCACAAGTGGACTGTTTTAATCTCTTTATTGAAACAGCTACACAGCGAAGGGGAGCAAGAGGAGTGAGAGTGGGAGGGGCTACTTGTGAGATCAAGGGAACAACAGGAAGTGAAACAGCTGATCAATAATGCATGTTTAACCAAAGAAGTGTAAGATTGTAATAATGATGTGTTACTCATTATTAAACCCGAAGAAACTCTATGGTTCCCTCCGTATGAGGTGTGCTGGAGTGCGAGCTGGCGTTTTGAGTGAGGAAGTGAGAGACAGACTATATATGCAGGACTACGCCAATGAAACAAAACACCACTTGTTTTGTTGTTTTGAAGAAAGAATGCAATATAGATCTGTTCTGGACAGTGTCTCCCTCAGGACTTAGACTTTGGGAGACTGATGGGCCTTTGGTTCTGCTGCTGTGGTGATGGAGTGGACTGTTCCAGACCGCTGGTTTCAAATTGGGCATGACATTGCAGTAATGATTGCATGCATAGTTTTGAGTTTGATAGTACTAATGCTTTGCTCACTGCACGTTTCTACTCCCTATGCCTTTGTGGGTTTCCTAGGTGTTCTACGGTCCCCCCATCAAACCAAAACATGAGCAATAGGCTAATCCTTAAGCTAGTTACTGATCATGAACTTGGCTCAAGAGGTGGCCTGCGTACTGCACTCCGGCTGCCCACTGCTCCTGCATTGAAGGATGGGTCAGACACAGGAAGTGAATTATTTTCTGACTGGGACAATAAAGTAATCCTTTATTTTTAACCTCTTAACGCCCACCTACATCAAGCACATTTCTCCTGTTTGGCTTTTCCCAAATCTTAAACGCTTCTTGAAAAAAAGCATCAAAGTAGCATCAAAAACTAGAGGATGAAAATGCAACAAAAGAGCAACAGAAAAGTGACACGAATTCAACAAAAAAGTGACACAAAGGGATGAAAATGTGGCAAAACCCCCCAAAACAAAGCAATTAAAAAAAAAAAAACTTCAATTAGATGACTTTTGTAGGTCTTGGCTTTCAAATGAGGCATTGCACTGGCCAATAGGCAGTGACCTTTTGGATTTGGTTAAAGCTGAACTGGAGAAAATGCACTTGGTTAAGGCGGTTGTTAAGAGGTTTTAAACTGGACTTCAAATTACTGTATGTTGTTCGATTTACAGTGACGCTATAGTTTTCACGTGTGCTATGACGTGTAGAAAGTAGAGAGCTGCGTGTCCGAATCACTCACAGATCTAAACTTTGGTAATGCGTTTCTGCAATAGAGACCGACCAAGTTCAAGTGTCAGTTTAATATTTATGGATAAATATTAGTCGGATCAGTTTTATTTAACATGGATTTTTACACAAACGACTCGGATTTTGGCCTTTTTGCCTCAGAGTGGAAGCTATCAATCATTTAACAGTTCAAGCTACAAGTTAGCAGCTAACATTAGCAGCTTTTCATCATAACAATTCATAACAAGTGGTTTATTCATAAAACGGGATTAAAATAGTCCAAAGTATAGTCCAAAATGTCACGCAGTGTGCCTTTAAGTCATCACTTTAAGTCGTCGTCTTTGCTTTTCAGAATGCATTGTGGGAAGTTTAGAGTGCACTACTTTTCGGACACCACTACTCAATGGCGTGACCACTATATACAGTGGGGGAAAAAAGTATTTGGCCAAAATCCAATAGAATGTCTATGTGAAACTGACCAAATACTTTTTTTCCCCACTGTACAGTATATAGCGCACAGTATAGGGAATAGTGTGGACATTCGGACACAGTCTCACAACACTAGCCCTGCTCAAACTAGCTCTCCGCTTTCTGCCTGTTCTTCAACTTGGCCCGCTTCAAAGTCCTACATGACTTGAATGCATCATCACAACTCCCTGTGCACAAAGCAAAATCTTAAGTGGCCTCCAGATCTTCATAAGAAACACTGTGAATGACCTTGATGCCACTTCCAAGCCTGTGAACCAGTGGACATATTTAACTCTCCTATATACGTTTCAATCGCCTGTTGACGGACTTCCTCCCTTTGTGCCTATGTGGGATACGGCATTGGCAGCGTTAGCGTCCCATTCACGGCCCCTGGTTAATTGAGTCGTTTCTTCTCGGACAAACTGTGTCGTCGCTGCGTGTTGGGTTAGATTGGAAACATGACTGCTGGAGGCGAGGCAGCCGGGGGTGAAACGAGGCGACTGGGTGAGGGAAGAAAACTCCCTTTGCTTTTTCTTAAGTAGCAAAGGTCACTTTCTATCCCCGTCAGATCTGAGGAAATTGAAAGGTGCTTCAGTGTTTGAGGAAAGAAATGTTGTTTGAGTAACATTTTGAAGCAACTGCATTGTTAAATCATACAGGACTTGTTCTATGCAGTATTATTCTGAAGTAATAGCACTTTTTATATATTTCTTGTATCACTATTTTAGTCACTACTTATTCTTCTGCTTCTACTAGTGACTTTTTTTTCTTGGTGAAGTTCAAATCCATCCTATTAAGCCCATGTTAAGTCTTTGTCTTAAGGTAGTGGCTTTGTTGACCATTTGACACTAAATGTTTCAAACTGGTCCAGCCTCGTGCCTTGGTGTAATGAATGCTTTGTTTATACCTGCAGCTTAATTGGGGAAGTGGTGTGAGCTGAAACAGAGACACAGTTGATTGAAATGTCTGTAGTTGTACACACTGGTGCTTTGAAGTCTGATTGAGCCGCTACAGTGATTCTGGCGCAGGTACCAGCCAAAGTTTAAATAAATAACGCATCTTTGACTACTTCAATTGAGATCCTCTGCTTCTTCGCTTCACTTGCAGGCATGTTTCGGGGTAAACAAGCACGAGCGGCCTGCTGGGAAATGGACAGTGTTAGGGAAAGCGGCGATATTTTATAAAGTAAGCTACTTTCAATCATGCACATTCCTCGAGCAGGAGTAATGATCCCGTTTGAAGATCTGGTGAAGGTTCCTCAGTTCTGCTCCTGACAGTTTTCCCCTGCAGAATTGATTGAGAGGCGATTTTAAAGGTAACTTTTTTTTAATTTACAAGCAATGTTTAAACTGTTGGTTGTGGTCTTAAAACAGAACTAAGTAACTTTTTTACCATAATAAATCATTTTTGTAGTCCGTCGCGGAATCAGAATCATTTTTTTATTTTTTTATTGCCATTGTTGGTGAACCAGTTTACCAGGTATTACAAGTGTTAATGGAATGATTGGGGGGTCTTTCATCTCCCCCTGGTGTCCAGAAAACCACACTTACAATTTTCTCTGCCACCGACCCCTCAGCCCCAATACACACTGATGGAAAACATCTCCTTCTCTGCTCTCAGTTGTCTACAAAATCACTTTTGTCATTTCTGAGGTATTTCACCAGGTAAGTCCTGGCTCTATTCTGTCTACAGCTTTCAGTTGTGTTGATGATCATATTGCAAAACGTAGTTATCCCATTCAGAAGAATCTAACAGGCAAAGCAAACTGTGGGCTAGCGCCACTTTAGCAGTATTTACAGCCAGGTTTGAGTGAAAAAAATAACTCCATTGTGTAATTGGGTTGTGGCACAGTGTACAATATCAATTGTAACAATCAATCAATGGTTTTGCATAGCCTAATATCACAACAGAAGTTGCCTCACAGGGCTGCACTAAATATTAAGGCATTAAAACAGAACAAGCAAATTAAGTGTCCAGGCAAACATAAAGTCCTAATAAGTGTCAGCAGCAGGTGAGACGAGCCTCTGTCAGTGTAGTATTTACTTTAATTAATGTGTACAAAAAACCTGCTTGTACACGAGTGATAAACATGCTTTAGGGCAGTGGGGATTCCAGAATACTGAAGTGGGGGTCGCAAGACGATTTTTGAGACAAATGTTTTACATTTCTGCCTTGAAAAGTTTGGGAACCTCTGTTTTTATCGCACTATGGTCTCTTTCACACAAATGTCTGCCCGCATAAAAAATGGGTGAAGGACAGAATTCATGCCGCTTCTTGAATAGAATCAGGTACAAGTGCAAATGTATCCTGCACATCCTAAAAAACTTAAAAGACATGAGACAAAGTTGTAACTTTTCAATGTTGCGAACCGGCCTAAAGCTCACAGTCTTGGCTTGAATGTTGGATGCGCTTTCATGGAAAAGCTCAGTGTAAACTCCACAACGCAGAGTGCACATCTGTTGATCCTGTAGAGCAAGTCCCGGAGAGGTGTTTACTGTTTATTAGAGGAAGATCCAAACAATGTTGAGTTGCTCTAATTAAATCAATGCGGTGCTGGAAGTTTTGGATTAAGAAGGCAGCGTGGACCAAAGAAAATAGCGTGTCTTTACATAATGTGTGTTATATCAAGGATAAACAAACATTGGCTTATATACAGTAGCAAGACATTAGAATTTCCTATTCCTATATTGCACAGATCACCAGTTGGCTCTTATTCATCATTGTCTAAAACTATACGCAAGTCATGAGTATTTGTCAGCCCTAAATCGCCTCTCGACCGTTTCCCTTCAAAGTAGAACAATCCAAACATTTCCGTTGTCAAAGCTGAGTGAGTTTCTGAGTGGGCGAGTGTGTGGTCGGGCAATAACTCGTAACCTGCCGTCTCTGGTCTGGATCTTTTAACACCAGCTCCACTGCCCCGCTCCGCTCTGTGATAAGGCCAGTCCATTAGACGCGCTGTAAAACCAGACGCAGCAGTTCCACTCCAATACACCAACAAACTGTACTCCGAAACCAAATGCGTGAAGACAAAGTCGGATAAATCGAAACAGCAGGACATGTCTCAACAAAAAAAAAAAAACAGCCGGCGTTGCGTGTGACCTCTTCTTTATTATGAACTTCAAAAGATTAGATTTTAAATGTATTCCGTCTGTCTTCAGTAATTGAAATGTACGGTGTATGCGTATGTGTTTGTCTGAGCGCTGAAGTGAGACCTGTATCTTCGGTCTGGACAAATGACTGGCCTCAGGAGGGGCTGTGAATAATGGATCCAGCCTCTACAGTTTCCCTCTCAGCCACAGATAAAGCACCACAGACCCACACACACTGGTGCTCTGTGGGCTGTGTCTGGGCTTGTGCACGGGCCAACTCGGGAGCACAAGAGCTGCTGACTGACAAATTGCGGTGAAAGTTAAAACAGCATTAGCCTCTGCAGTGCGCGATTATTGACGCTTTTCTTTTGTTTGTCTGGTCATGGCGGACCATAACTGCTGACAGCCTTTATTAGTCTTTCACATCTTTTGTAATGGTTCACATTTTGCTTGTATTGCCAAAGATTTATAATTAAAGCGACAGTCCGTAAGTTTGCAAAGTGAGGAGTGAAATTTCATTGTAAACAATCAAATTCCTGCCCTCTTTAACCAGAAAGCCCGTCTTAGTTTGCAAAATGAGGAGAATTTTCTAAAGTAAGCTCCTCCCCCTCCCCTCCTGATTGGACCTGACAGGCTGGTTCACAGGGAAACTCACCTCATTGGTCGACGCGGGAGGATACTAGACTCTTACAAAACTTATATATGTATATGTATTATTATTATTATTAAAAATGTAAGGCCAGGTGGTCGATTTTGCACATTTTATACATTTTTAAAATCATTTAGACTTCCAGACTATCACTTAAAACTTCTGGTTTAGTTCATCCCAAGCGGACCACAAGCGTCTTGGTTATGTCGTCTTTGTGCCTCTCCCAAGCTTTGGTGAATGCAGACTCCGAATTGAGCAAACTGGGCTTCATCTGGAATAAAAAATCCTACACATCAAAATGCTAATTATTTGCTGTGCTGGCCTTCGAAGGAAAAAGCCTAAAGGGAGGGAGCAAGTTTTTTAATCCATTAGCATTGCTGTTATCCTGCAAAATTAAGCCAGAAATGCATGTTCTTGGTTCACCGTCGTTTTATGCGGTGATTCTTAAATGTGCTGTCAAAAGTGCCCCAAATTCAGTAACACAGGAGCAAAAAACAGAGACCACCAGAGTTGTTTCAAATTACATCAACTGTTTTGAGGATTTGTACATTTTTTGGCAATAGGGCGCTATAGGGCAGAACGTCCAATTTAATCTTCCTTTATTTGCTTCCATAATGATTGCAAATGCACACAACAGTTGTCTTTTCATGCACATCCATTGGACATGTGTGCCCGACAGACACAACACACACCTCATCGACTTCTAGACTTTCTGTTATACCTGAACCTAGCCAACAGCACCATCACATTTACCCAGTCTTACGCCGTGTAGAGATTAGATATGAATAGCCATCTCCAGTGAGCTCTTATCCCGTTCATTCCTGCCCTTCACGTTCACGGTGCAGACTCTTTCATGTCCTCCCCTCCTCCTCCTTTTATAGGCCTCCCAGACTGGGCCTACACATAATCCCAGCTTTTTGTTCTTCGCCATTTATAGTTAAAAGCAGGAGATGAGAGCAGCTGATCGATGGGAGGAAGAGTTGTTTTTTCTGAGCCCGGGCCTCCCGTGTGCTGTGTGCTACAGGCGAGATTTGCACTTGTGATTTGACTAATGCCTGCAGCCTGTAAAAGGTGTTTTGATTCGCTTCTGGACGGGGCTGAGGATTTGAAGAGGCTGAAACCCTGATGAATCACCAAAGTTGCAGTCATAGTAGTAGTAGTAGTACGAGTTGGAAAAGTAGTTCCTTTAAACCATTTCTAGCCCTAAAACAGCATCGATGGTGGCTGCAAACAAGGGCTGCTCAATGCACCGTTTTGAGATCGCAATTTGAACGGTTGTAACGAGCAAATCACAAAGCCGATCTTACCGATTCATCGATTGTGAACTTGGTGGTTCGTTTTTTTGTCTGCATTACCGTGACAGTGAAAAGTTTCGCTTTGCTCACGGAAAGTTATGAAATGTGTTTGTTTATAAACTCCTCCCTGAGACAATGCGGTGTTTGAAATCCGTTAGAAATGAGTTTGGACTTCTGCAACAAACAATTCAAGAGATCTACACGCTCCTTTCACGCTTTTCTAAACAAAACAAAAAAGAGGTACAGGGCATATCATTCTGGGAGGCCTTGTTCAGTGCCCCCAACCTTTCTGTGTTGGCTGTAGTTCCAAATGGGAACCATCCTTTCAAGAAGTCGGTCCAACAGGAAGCTTTCTTTCTTTTAAAGTGTTTCTTTGGGGCCAGTGATCCAGTGCCGTGTTTTGTCTATATGGAGAAGAAGCTTGTGGTCAGCCTTACTCAGCATTAGCAGATAACAGACTCCAGTGTTAGAAAACTCCAGACTTCTCTTCAGAGATGTTTTGTTTTCCTCCTCGTCGACATGCTCCAGGAGCAGATGAGACTGCGATGGTACGGTAGCCTGCGGGGGACATGTTATGACAGCAGCGCGGCGTGTTCCCTGGGTTTGGTTTAGACAGCTTCGGCCTGAGGTCAGATCTGTGAAGTGTAAACGCTCCAGCTGCTCAGCCTCACTGTCTCTGTACCGCAGAGCCGAGCAGAAACACATGCGCGTCGCCCTGGGTTCGGTCTGTCAGGCAAAACAGGACCTCAGACTTTTAAAGCAGGGGAAATGTGTTAAGTGGTTTCCTACAGAGCTGGTACCACACAGAAGTACAGATACTGCAGGTCAGATATGACTCCAGTAAAAGTTAAAGTTACTCAGTCAAATTATTGCTGAAGTGAAAGTATTGTGCTATGGAAAACACTTATGCACTCAGAGTAGATGTTAGAAATCCATTTGAATAAGAGTTCGTCACTCTCTGTATGGCAACACGATGGGGACAAACTTCTCTCTCGTTGTGAGTTAATGGTATTTGAGAGTACATTTAGACAACACCTCCTGCTATTCATGGAATGTGTGTTATTATGCTTTTATTGTGAACAAAGCACATGGCCATATTCAATTTTTACTTTGGAGCCTTTATAGAAATGTAGTGGAGTAGAAAGTATTATTTGTCTTTTCAAATGTGGAGTAAAAGTATGAAGTTTACTGAAGTAAAGTAAAAATCCTCAAAAACTCAAGTAAAGTACATTGTGCCGGGTTTCAGTCAGTCAGAGGATCTAAGGTCATAGTAAAATTATTGGCCATTGTGTTTAGTGGAGTCAGTGTTACTGTTGCATTTGTCCTGCGTATTTCTTTGTTGATAGATTATGTCTCCCTCCCCGGCTCTGTTTTAACCATGTCCCAAAATACTCCTCCAGACTGTGTGCAGATTAACCTGGTGTACCCCTGTGGCTCTGGCATGGCCCAGTGTGTGTGGGAGATACTGGAGTCTCTCCAATGCAGGAGATTGTTTGGGATTTTTGTTTTTACATTTTGAATTCTTATTTATTACTACTCAAGGTTTATTTTTTGATACGGCATGTATTACAAGTCAAATGTCAAACATGGAACATCAGGAAGATTTCAGAGGTTTTTTTTTAACAAACATTATAATTTACGTATGTGTCAGGTTGATGCTGTGAAATTATTTATGCATTTTCTATTGGAAGAAAAAAATGTAAACGAATACTCTTCAAGAATACATAAAAATTTAAATTCATAAAGTTTTGAAAAGAAATAGAGGGCATATGCTGCATTCATGTGGACTGGGGTGCTTGTTTTCCCGAGATGTGACATTATTGCCCCCACTCTGAGGATGACAACAGCTCACGCTAAACTTAAAAAAGTAGCAGTGTTTAGCTAAAAAGCCCACATTAGACGATAAAAGAACAAATCAGCTGATTTCCACAGTCAGGTGCAGAAGTCGGGAAACTTGTTTTGACCTGAGTTCTCGAGTTGAGCGAGCGTTCACGTGCATTTTCCAACATTTTCCCCAGTTCCAGAGGACCACATAAATGCAGCAATAGAATCAGGAAACTAAGAAAAAAAGACCAACTCATTCACTTTGAATGCCGTTTTTTGGACCTTCATTGGCCAATCTGCTCCATGGAAACATTCATAATAGACCTGATTTTGACTTTACTTAGTTTGTGTGGACTAAATATGCTAAAAAGAGTTCAAAAAGAACAATTTCCATAACTGACTTGCTTCCCCCTTGCTAGGCCACACCTCCTGGTATGGGTTTCCGATTGTTTCTATCCACAAACACAGTTTTCCTTCAAAATGGAGCCCGCAATGTTACTATGCTGTGATGTCACCTGCATGATCTCTATAAAAACAAGAAAACTAAACTTTCACAGTCAGATGATTATTCAGATCACAACATTTAAAAATCTGAGCATAGGACTTGTATAAAAACTATCATTTATCAAGATATCATGTGTATCAATATCTCCTCCCTCAATGACAGCCCAACACTTCCACCCCCCCTTCCCTTCTCGCCCCGCGGTTCTCCCAGGGCCACGTTAATCCTCTTACTGGTTGTCCCGTGGCCCACACTGACACAGTTGTGGGTACATTCACTGTGTTCCTCTTCGGGCCGGGGCACAGGCGCGACCCCCTCCCGCTCCTCTGAATGACACCCCCGTCCCCGTCGGCGCTGCCTCCCGTCCGCACTTCCTCCTCCTCTGAGCCGATCCTCAATCAGCTTTTCTCTCCCGCATTTTACTCCTGAACAAAACGCTGTGGAGCCCGCTCACCTCACGGAACATTTTTACATAGAGGTGCATTGTGAGCTGTTGGAGTGGATTTTAGTGTTCTTCACTGGGGAAAATGGAGTTTCCATTGAATCTATGAGAATAAAATACTGAGCTTTCATGCGTGGAGTCATTTGACCTCCAGGAGCTGCCTTTTAACTCTTTGCAGTTTGAGTGCGAACACGCAAAAACATTACGTTTAGTTTACTACAGTGAGATTTTACTTTTGCAAATAAGCTGACCTTTGATCAAAAGGGGCAAGCATATGGATTTTGTCTATCATGGTCATGGTGGCGCAGCAGTTAGTGCTTTCACCTCATAGCAAGAAGGTGTCCTCCAAGAAGGGCCTTATGTGGAGTTTGTAAGTACATCTGATAGGGCTGTGCAATTAATCGAAATTCAATCACAATTTTGATTATTGCACTGGCCGATTACAAAAATGACATAATCGAGAAAAAATATATTATTAAGGATGCCCTCCCGCTTGTCCATCCAAAGTGCAGAAAGTCCGTCCTGTGTGGTTTGTGTGAGTGCGGCTGATAAGTAAGTAATATAATAATAATAATATTTTTTATACATAGCTCTCAAGATAACGCTACTGATAAGTGCTCACCTTTTGCTGAAAGGAGAGTCAAAGTTTAGAAGCCTTTATATCCTTTTCCCAAGGCTGGTTGTTGCAGAAAAGTCTAAAACTCTTCAGAAGAGCAGATCTCACAAACGCAGCTCAAAGCAAACTCGTATTATTTCATGCCGCTGGGATGATTGTTTTTATTTCCCTTCACACTTCACGTGCACTGGCAAACGCTTTGGTCAGACATAAACAAACAGCGCTGTGTGATGATGTCATCAGGCCGCGCAGCTTGGTTTGCTTAGGCAGGTGTGAGGGCTGGCCAGCAGGGGGCAGGTGAGCCAGGGATGTCTCTAATAGAGGATAAGTTTAGAAACGGTTGCATATTTAGTATAATTTGGACTTTTGTTAACTGTCCAAAGAAAATATTTTGCATATTTTTTTATTTAAAAAACAAAACTTTTTTTTTTTTTAGAGGCAACCAATAATTGTTTGAATAATCGTGATTTAAATTATTACTAAAATAATCCTGATTATTATGACGACCTGGAAGTAGCAAGATCACACATAATATGTATATTAAGGTGCTTTTTAGCACAAAACTAGTGACTTTTGGGAATGTTAACTATATTTGGCATTGATAAGCATCTGTAAGTAATTAATGATCGCCGTTTGTCACTTGTAGCAGACATACATGTAACGAGACCACTGTTGTAGCTGCACTTCTGTTTCTGTTCATTTCTGTTAATTATATGAACATTTCAAACAGTGCTTTGTAAGTCTGGTCCGTGTTAAAGCTTTGAAGTGTAACGGGTTCTCTTTTGCTAACGAGGCAAATCAAAATATGATGTTGCTAAATGTATCACTGATGTTTAAAGTTAAATCACAAACGGGTATGTTGTGTGTACATGTGCATGCTGTGTTCCTTTGCTCTTGTACTTTGCACTTTGTAATATGTTCTTTTGCACTACTGTAATATTGTTTCTTTTTGTAATGATATCGGGGGTGGGTGTTTACAAGCTTTGCTTCGGATCACTCCTTTTGAGCAGAATTTCAACTGCTCAAATAAACAAATAAACTAAACAAAAAACTAAAAAAATATTTTTTTCTGTAATCGAGCAGTCTTAACATCTGACATGTTTGAGCCATGTGACTCTGAGAACCTCAGAGAGTGGTCTCCTGCTGGTGTCCAGAATCAAGACTTAACACGGTGAGGTTGCATTTCAGCTAAAACCTGGAAAAATTTCCAGATATTTTGAGAGAGACCTCAACTCTTTAACGTTCAAATCCAGGCTAAAAACAGTCCTTTTTTTTTCATATGTCAACTGATTGTACTTTATCTGCACTACTTGCTTTGAATGTAATTCATTTATGTTTTTATGCAGATTTTATTGGCCTTTTTGACTTTTTCTGTAGCTGTGGACCACTTTGAATTGCCTTCTGTGCTCTATACTTTACATTAGCTTACCGTGCCTAAAAACATGTATAGGCTATATGCACAGTTTTCCCACGTGACGTCTTCCTGGACAGTAAACCAGACGCTGTACTTCCTGTCTGCGATCGTTTACTTTCACAACTAGCAGGGTCCCACACAAATAAAGCCATAGCTCAGGATCTGGTAAAGGACTACGAGTTACTGATGGACAGTCACAGCAACATATTACAAACATCATGTTCGCTGTGAATCATGGAAACGCCAGCGGTCGTAAGGTAGGAGCTTTTATCTTATAGCTAAAGGCTAGTGTTAGAAAATGATAATACAACATGTAAACAAGTAAATATTATTTAAACTACTAACAGGACGATTCTTTTTTGCGCAGGCTCGTTCAAAACTTTGCGCTAGTTTTTATTTATATTTTTGTTAGCCTCAGGACAAAAACATCCACCGTTATGAACACAGAGATTTCCTCCAGTGAAGTTGTTACATCTCACATAATATGTTTTAACCTGCTCCAGTCACATACGAACTTTTACTCGCTGTTCTTTACGAAATCTTGAGCTATCGCTTCATTTCTGTGGGACCTGCTCATTTTTAATGGGAAGAGATAGCGGACAGGAAGGACAGCGTCTGGTTTACTGTCCAGGCGGAAATCACGTGGGGTCACTGTGCATATAGCCCATTAATGGATTTCTTCTGTGGCCAAATATTTTTAATTCTAGCAAAAATGTTTCTAAAATTCAGGGGGAAAAAATGATTTGAAAGAACAGATACTCTGATAACGTTTTAGAAAAGCTATTGTTCCATGTGGTACGATCTGTGGGTTCTTTATTATCGGATCTCTGTTGTAAAGTTTGTTGCACATATGTGAAAGCCAGGTATGAAAAGAGCCATATTTGGAGGTAAAAACAAGTTATAAATTGTATTGAAAATCTGTTATCTGAAAGAGAAAGAGAACAGTTGCTTCAGACACTGTAACCTACAGTATCTTTGCTTAACCCATCATTCTATGCACTCACAGACTCCCAGTTTGACCGGACAGATTGCTTTATGTCTGCCGCGCTTCTCCCACACTCTCAATACTGACACATGTGAAAGTGAGGCTTCCTGCTGCAGAGCTGGGAGGAGACGGGCAGGAAACACAGAGTAAACAAACTGGTTGACACCAAACACCTGTCTGTCCCTGAATGCACCATCGCCAACTCTCATTACAGCCTGCGTTTGCCAAAGCCGGAGTTATCGTCTTTTGCGTCCATTTTAATAATTTGTCTAAAACGGTTTCTAATGCATCAGTATTGTTTGAAAAACTACCACATTTTGAAACTCTGGCAGTCCCAGTGTTTATTGCACTCATACGACAAACGACAAACTCCACATTTTTGTAGTGCTGCCAGTCCTAGAAGAAAGTGCAAATATCCTGAATAGATTTGGGAGATTCCTTTGTAAGTCGGTGTGCCTTTTTGTCTCAATTCTCTATTTTTCTATGCCCTTCGCGGATCCACTGGAACAGTTTCATGTCGACCGTTTGTGCACAATGCAAATGTTGTCTATTTGTTTCTCAAAGTGTGGTAGAGACAAACATGGCGGCTTACAAGAGTGAAAATCACTAAACACTGATGCTGCTCAAGGAAACGAATGATGGACTGGACTATAACTGGAACAAAATGACTTTCTGTGTGAGTTTGAAAAAGAACATAGACCAAGCTACATTAAACCTGGATTACGCTTGTTTTTTTTGTCCATTGAAGACGTTCAGAAAGTCATTTTATTTCTTTAGTAAACGTTTTAAAAAGGAGTTTTTAGGACTTTTATTCCAGTACTGACCACAGAAATATGCTGGTAGCTGATAGCTACAACTGCTGCCATAACTTTTTAAGGATCCTAGCTTCAGAGAATCCCAGTGCGAGGGGGGAAAAAAGCTTTGTCTCGCTGTTCAATCTGACAGACTTTTGTTTGCTTGTTGTAAACACAGGCGCACGCTTTTAGGCAGATCGCAGCACATGGCCGAAAGAACTTATTAAAGATCTGATTGGAAAAAAAACTCACTGGTGACAGAGGGGAACCATTCGGTAATTAGCCTCAGAGCAGGGACGCCATTTTCAGGCAAGTATAGCGAGAGAAAAAAACAACAACGTCTTTTATTACTATTTTGTTTTCATACCTAGAGTTCCCGTCATAGAGTTGTCTTTCTTACACTAATCAAAAGCTTGTACGTCTCTCTTTCATCCTCCAAGAACCTCCAATTACCAAGCGGCTTTAACCACCTCCTGTATTTCTTTCTCCGCTTGGCCCTGACTCTTTTAAAGCTGTTACTAAGATACCAGTGTGATGCATTCACTGACACACACACACACACACACACACACACACACACACACATACGCACACCTACATGCACAGCGGTGACAGTGTGATGCGTTCGCTGCCCAGTCTCTTTGATGGTCTCTTTGCTTCAGGACAAACAACATCCAGTACATATAGGGACTTCAAACGGCCAGGGTTTGGTTACACGCCGCGCCGATGTGCAAACAATGAGCGACAGATGAGTCCGCTGTACGCTTTTGTCAGTCAAACAAAACACCTGCCACAATATCACTGTGTCCAACATTAATCACAGGGGGGAAGGCTATAACATTATTTTAAAAAGCGTGAGACATTTTTCTCTCCAGCTTAAATTGTGCTTTGTATGTGAACAAATCCTGGTAACATTTTGCAAAGTCTGATGTGTAGCTATGCCTAGTATGTTGTTATGTAGAGCCTTCCCTACATTTCAGTGTGCAGTCCTAAATATTTACAATTTACGATTTACGATATTTACGATTTACTTTCGTGACCTTAATAGAAAAGTAAAGCATGTTGTTTAGCTCATGCTGTGGAGATATATCAGTTATTTTGTTTTTTAACCTTGTTATGTTTAAGAATGCTAAGGTTAGTTTGACTAACCTTAGCCAAAAATGATACTTATGAATTGTTTCGTCTACATACAACAACTATATAATGCTCTGTGAATCTCTGTGAACTTGAGTGTGTAAGAGAGCTGGGAAAGAGCTCTGAAAGGAGAACGTCATCTCTCTGAATTTGTGAACTTCTGCTTGTTGCTGACTCTGGACATGATACGCACCAGTTTTTGTTTATACAGTATTTAAACTTCCACGATGTCAACTTCAACTGGTACTCAACATTTTGCCAAGTCAGTCAATATTTTTGTTTGGCAAATGACCACCAGACAGACAAATGACTATGCAAACACAATATTCTGTGAGTGCAAGACTGTGTTTTCTTCCGCTCCTCAAATATACTTAAAATATTCAAAATATTATCTAGATAATAGTGACTGTGTTGTTGTTGGATTTGCAGTGAATGGTAGGCAAATAGTGCATACATTCAGGAGTGTAGCGCTGTTTGTTGTGACCACTGACCTGTTGCAGCGCCAGGGAAGCATTGCTGAGTTCATAAACATACCATACCATATTACCATATTAATATTAAGTTCATTTAACACCTGCAGTCAATACACATTTCATCACTATAATCTGTGCTAGTAGTAGTAGTAGTAGTAGTAGTAGTAGTAGTAGTAGTAAACCCTTTTCAACCCTTTCCCTCTGGTTCCAGCACAGGAAGAGGTGGACTGTCCCCTGCATCTTGAACTTCTCCCCTTTGACCTTTCTCTTGGGGTCAGGTCCTTTTGGCAGCAGAGTGTTAGAGGTCAGCCTGAAGCCACAAGGGAAAGATAAACAATGCCACAGTGCTCTTCCTCTTGACCTAATTGATCGCTATTTATTGAGGATTTTTAGACTGTAACTTTATGACTTTACCGGCTACGATGTGAGGTGCTACAAATTAGCTTCAAACCACATTGTTAGTTAATCAATTATTTGGTGTTCTTTACTCACTGGGGGCTTTTTATTAACCTTTACAATGATCTAGTTAATAGGCTCCATAATTTGCAGCCGGATTACCAGTGCCGGTCCTCTGAGTGCGAGCGTAGCTGTGCGGTCTCCTCCCTCTGCAGACTGTCAGAGGTGTAATCCCGGATTAAACGCTATCAGAGGAATCCAAGGGCACAGTGAGGCGGCCCATTAATGCAGGTGAACACCGTGTACAAGGGCTCAACTAGGATTTGCTGGGTTAGCGTCTTAAAGGTAACGGCTGTAGGATGCGTCGCTCCCTGTGGTTTTCAGTGGTTTGCTTTAATAGTGATTTGTCACAACCAGAATATGTGGAATAAAAACTGTACAATGTGGAGTGTAGATTTGGACGTGTAAACAACTTCCTGTTCTTCTCCGTCTTCTTCTTCTTCTTTCCCTCCTCCTCCGTCATCTTCTTCTTTGTCTCCGTCTTCTTCTTCTTTCCCTCCTCCTCCTCCCTCTTCCTCTTTGTCTGCGTCTTCATCTTCTTCATCTTCCGCTTCTTCTTCCTCTCCTTATTTGTCTTCTTCGTCTCCACCGTCGTCTTCACCTTCGTCATCTTCTTCATCTCATTCGTCTCCTCCTTCATTGTCTTCTTCCTCATCTTCTTCGTCTCCTTCATTCTCTTCATCTTCTTCGTCTCCGCCTTCTTTGTCTTTACCTTCGTCGTCTCTTCTTTTGTTGTCTTCTTCCTCTTCTTCTTCTTCCTATTCATCTTCTTCATCTTCTTGTTTCCCTCTTTGTCTTCTTCATCTCCTCCTTCTTTGTCTTTACCTTCGTCGTCTCCTCCTTCATTGTCTTCTTCCTATTCTTCTTCTTTTTTCTATTCATCTTCTTCATCTTCTTCGTCTTCTTCTTTTTGCCTCCTTCGTCTTCTTTGTCCTCTTGCTCTTCTTCCCTCTTCTTCTTCTTTGTCTTTTCCTTCATCGTCATCTTCGTCTTCCTCTTCTTCGACTCCTTAGTCTTTCTTTGTCTTCTTCTTTTCCTTCTTCTCTTCTTCATCTTCTCCATCGTCTTCTTCTGATTTTTCATCGTCGTCGTCGTCGTCGTCTTCTTCTTCTTCTTCTTCTTCTTCTTCTTCTTCTTCTTCTTCTTCTTCTTCTTCTTCTTCTTCTTCTTCTTCTTCTTCTTCTTCTTCTTCTTCTTCTTCTTCTTCTTCTTCTTCTTCTTCTTCTTCTTCTTCTTCTTCTTCTTCTTCTTCTTCTTCTTCTTCTTCTTCTTCTTCTTCTTCTTCTTCTTCTTCTTCTTCTTCTTCTTCTACTATCCATTCATCTTCCCTTTCTTCTTTTCCTTCCTTGAAGTCACTATGAAAACACTGTGGGGACAGATCTTTAGTAACAGGTTAGATTTTGCATGTGTGTCAGTCAGAGTTGCAATGTGCAGATTCACCTTAACATCGTCATATTATATTTTATACATGAATCAATATGTGCTTCATATTTAAAATGCTGGCTTCAGGCAATGATGAACAAATTATCCCATGAACATTTTGCTGATTGCCTCTTGCCAGATCTGCACCAAAACAACATCTTGCCTTGCGCTCTTTTCCCGTGTCCCTTGCCTCATGTGGCATCTCTTGTTGTTTGTGTGTTCTGTTTATGGAACGAGTCTGCGAGGATTCAACACAATCCCATGAATAAATCTTTGCTTCCACATCTGTCATTTCAACCTTTGTGCAGTTAACTGGCCTCGTCATTTACCTCATGTGCGCTCCTTTTCTGGCGGTTGTGCTGCATGAATTCACTCAGGGCCGGAGTTGCCAGATCTGTCCCTTTAACAGCCTGCCTTGTGTTGTTTTCTGGCCCCTTTCTGGTTGATGTGACTTGTGCTCTGTTTGTGGGAGGGGCCCCCCTGTCTCAGTGTTATGGTAATGCTGTGTGCTCTGTGTTATAGCGTGGCCCCGGGCCCCTCAGGGCAACAGCTCCACTTCATTATAGAGACAGATGCCTGGACCAGTGCAGTGTTAATGCTGTCACCCCCTGACATTAGGAACACACAACAGTATTCTCACCGCAGACGCGAGTGACAGAGCTGTTAGCCGAGCAACGGGATCTGATGGAGCGCATGTCTGGCATAGGATGCTGATACATCAATAGGAAGGTTATTGCCATATTGAGGAAAACTGCATTTGAATTGAAAAAGTCATGACGACACATACACAAGCAGCAACTTCCCTCTCTCTTGGTACAGCTGCAGTTGGAGTTTCTGTTTCACACTGTGGGATACTTTTATACATCTTTACTGTGTTTTGTGGGGTTTGTTTTTTGCTGCAGCGAGTCTGTAATGGTCCTGAATAAAGCAGCTTTTTAAAAGTAAGCAAACAGCTAGCTTTTGAGCTAAAAACAATTGAGACCTACACATTTCTTCTTCTGAAACACTGAAGAGGCACTAAGAGCCCCCCACACCTGCAGCACAGTGGACAAAGGAGAAAATGGTGAAAGACTGTCGTGGAGTGGAGGGAGCTGTGCAGGAGGAAGCTGACCAGTGCAGGACACCACGCTCTGAAACAGGGACAAACCCCTGAGGCGGTGCACCGTTTCAGAGGATCAAAGGAGACTGAAGGCAGTACTCCGGTTTCCCCTACCTCCAAAAACATGCTGGTCAGGTTGGACTGCAGTGGCTCAGTCGCAGCGGCTCAGGACTAACACATGAACACTATTTCATTTTACATTGTTTCGTTGAGAAATAAAGACATAATGATGAAAACTGTTTTTGGTGTGAATTACATATTTTAAATGCAAACCTCTTCTGGCGCTGAGCTGAAAAAGTGTTGTGCATCCTCCTAGTTTTCACCATTAGTTTAACCTTATATAAGAGTCCGGTCCTGTCTTGCTTTGCATCATGTTTGCGTGCTGAAACTGAAAGTGAGCCAGTTTTAAATCCCACCTAAAGTAACAAGCTGGCTGGTGAACCTCATTGGTTTGTGGTTTTACTCAGTCTTATACACATTTAAAGCACCATAATATTTAGCAATAAAGTCATAGCAGCGCACAGAGGTCCAAGCCTTTTAAACAGGATTTAATGAGGCATAATATCAACATCTTAATGAAAAACAGCCTCTGGTCGTTTCATTTTGATCTGGACTGAGGTTTAAGTATTTGAAGGGGCTCGCAAACTGCAGAAAGTTATGGCAGCAGTAAAAGTGTTTAGCACAGTCAAAATATTTTTACAGCAATGTGAGTAAATGTTTCTCTGATTGGTTTTGTTTTGTTTTTTCTTTCAGCTCATGGATACGCGTACAGGAACCAACGCAAGTTTTCAGAGGAGATCGACTGGTCCTACGCAGGTGAGACAGACAATAAGCAAGCTCTGTAAGAAATGCCCTTTACAGTTATTTCACAGTAGTTTCCATCCACCTTAGTGAGTGGCTTAAGCAAATAATGAGTTTTTGAGAATTACTAGTTTCACTTGTAAAAATGGCTATATAAAGGAAGTACGTCTTGATGGCTTTAATAATAATAAGTTATAAGTTAGAATAAGTTCACAGAGTGCACGGGTGGGTTATTTTGGGGAGTCACGGTTCACGGTTTGTCAGTCATTTTAAAATCTGTGAAAAAGGAAGAAGCTGTCAGTCACAGAAAAACCCTTTTCCAGGTTACAACTCATTATGGCCATAATTGAACCCAGAGGGAAGGCTTATTATTACAGAGGAGGCTGAAGCAAAACAAACTCTGGCAAGTTTCTGGTGCCGACATTTTGACAAACCTGTTCCCTGTGTGTCAAAGCCGTGCCTGTTTAATAACTGGCATAATGATGATTTATGGACTTGACAGTGACGGGTTTTATCTTATCACACAATCAAATGCATGAGGTCCAAATTGGCATACGTTCTGCTACCGTAGAAGAAGACGACGTCAGGAGCGTTAGCCGCGCTCACGAATAGAGCGCTGTTAAAAAGTGTTGCGTTTGACCCGTGGGTGTGTCTTTAAAATCGCATTAGTGGGATTCTTTGGTGCCCATTGAATTGAAAACCTTTCTCTTTGTGATACCGGCTCTTACCGTGCTTTCACCGGTATAGTGCTCTCAGATAACAAAAGAAACTCTGGGCAAATATTTACTTTTCGAAGTAGAGGAGAATGTGACTCAGCGGGACATGGTTTTGTGCTCATTACTCACACTGCAATAATGGCATCAACAACGTCAACAGATGTATTACTGAGGCCTTGCTTCAGGTAATACAAGTGGTAGTTCTCCATTATATCATTTGGAATTGTGGGGGGGGCTTCAAGAAATAACGGTTGGGAACCACTGGTGCAGTATAATTTAATCCCTATGATTTGTTTCCAAGATTGCCTCTTTAAAACGTTAAAACTTGTCCTCTGATAAAATAATTTATGACGATGTAGACTCCACTTTAGTGTGACATAGTGGAGAAGATTTTTCCTTAACAATATAAGCTTCCATTCGGAGGAACTCAGGATAAATAATATGAGAAATAGACCTCTTGAAAGGATAATGAGAGTCTTTATCTCAGGGAGAAGCTTCACATCGATGTCTTTCTTTTGGACAAATGACGCTGTAGATCACTGCTCTGCCTTTTATCCTGATGTAAAGTGTGTGCGGTTGACTTCAAAGAAACACTTCAGTCCAGAAGAGGATGAATTGTAGAAGACATGTAGACCAATAACTTACACAGTTATCATTAGCTAATGTTTCGACGGCTCACTTCCTGCGTATGTCCGTCATTGTCCCCGTTTTTAGTCGTTGGTTCCTCGTTGACTTGTCAGAGATTGTAAAAGATTTGTAACACTGATATGAGTTAAGTTTCTATTGCTTTGGGTACTATTTTAAGGCGGGTGTGCTTTACCAACCTATGATAGTGGAAGTCAACCCTAAGTTTTTTAGTTACGAGAAGGTTTAGATGCGCTTCCTTACACGCAAACCTTTTCGAAAGCAGTAGCTCCTCTGGTTAAATGGTGATGTTGCCTGTCACAACATACAATTATCTTTTTCCAAAAGCTGCTACAGCATTGTGAACAAAAGAGGCAAATGTTCAAATTACAGGTTGCGTTGGGAACCACGTCACGGATCATGAAAGGCAAACCTGATATCAGTTACAACCGTGGGGTATTTTTCTCACTTCCAAATCGTGAGAGGATGAGGCAATGGAGAATAAATGTCATGATATCTCCCACGCATCCCGATCGTTCACGAAAAGGTTACCCCAGTGGCATTGAATGGATCAAAAGCAGAGAACCAACTTCCATGTGGGGACCATTACAAACACCTTAGCCTTAATACTGCTATGCCATCTGCAAATACTTCTGTCCATGTTATATTGTGAAAAGAAGCTAATTTGTAATTCCAGCAAAAGACTTGAATAGGTGACGACGAACAAGTCAAAAACATAATGAGGCCGAGGCAAACTTCCCACACGGCACTTTTCGAAGCCTGTAATCAATTTAGCTGTGTTTAAATGGGAAAATCGGGTTAATGGTTATTGGTCAGCACACCTATGTTTGACCGATGAGAGCACAGCGCACACAAAAGCCAGATGTCGGTGTGAAAAGGGCGAATGAGCACATATTCATTCAACAAAGCATATGTTACAAAGAAGTATTTACTGTATGTGTAATAATATGCAACAACAGTTACCAAAGATAAAAGGTTGTAGTAGCAGTACGTGAGGGAGTTGTAATAGTGCACGAGCCATATGTTAGTGAGAATGTTCACATGCTGCTTGAATTAGACTTCTTTAGCAGTAGATCACGGGGCTGCGCAGGCTGCAGACTTTGGGTTGAGTTTAGATGATTGACTGTCTCTGCCTACTATCTTCGGCTGTGGTTTTCAACCCCCGGCTCCCCCAGTGTTTGTATACACTGGTGTCAGGATTGCCAGGTATCAGACGCGTGTAAAATTATAAAACACAATTTACTAGTTTACACAGCCACTATTGATGCGGGATAGCTCCTCTTTCACACAGTGCATGCAACGTTGATTTCTCATAACTCGACATGAAAAAGTTGAACTCTGACCATTAAGCTGTAAATCCATTGTGCTCTAGCATTAGCACTACAGATAACAGTGTACTTTAAGCAGCTGCGTTTGGCTAGCCCATTAGCCTTTAGCTGGGTTCTGTTTCTCACTAAAATGACCCAGCTGTGAGCACTCAGGCCAGGAGGAGTCTGTGTTTCATCTCTTTGACCACACGGTCATTTATTGCAGCAAGGTCTGGTAAAGTGTATGGTATTCATTAGAGAGGTGCCTGAAAGTAAAATCATCAGCGAGATAGTGGAATAGCCTAACACACATTTCCACAGTTTTTTTGGCTTTATTCGTGTTGACATTTTGTCTGTGTCCTCTAGGAACTTTAAACCAAAAGAACTGGGCTAAGAAGTACCCGTCCTGCAGTAACGCCCGGCAGTCTCCCATTAACATCGAGGAGAGCCTGGCCCAGGTGAAGCTGAAGTATCAGAACCTGAGGTTTGAAGGATGGGACGCTCTGACCTCCGACAGGACCAACATCAAAAACGACGGCAAGACTGGTGAGACCTGAGCTCAATCTACGTAGATACAAGGAACTAGAACACTTTTAGTACATCAGAGTGGAGGTCTTTGTGAATTTGGCCTCAAAGAGTGCGGGGAAATTATGTAAATTGAGGAAAACATGAATGTGTCCCCATTTGTTTAACAAAATGTACTCTGTGTCATTTTTCAACCAAACTCTTGTCGAAATATGAAGTGATAGCCATTTTTCATTTACCAAACCATCTTTTCATGTTACATTGTAATTAGACAGTTGCACTTCCTCTTCATCTCCTCCCTTATACGTAGAGTCGAGTCTTTTGTGAGCAATGAGGTCTTGGTTCTCCATCGCCCTGTCCTACTAAACCAGATACAGTTACCGCCCGACAAAAGGAAGAGCTCTTTTCTATATTTGCTGTGAGTGGTGTGACACAGTGAACTACAGTGTGCATTCACCGCTATTCTTAGAGGAACTGTAGATGAGAATCCACCTTTTCTCTCCCGAGCGCTGCGCTCTTACACGTTTTGGCAGCAGGAATAAGAGGAGCAGTGTAGTAGTAGTTGTCCAAATGCCAGACGCTCCCAAAGACCTTATTGATAGAGACGTTGGGTGGACAGTTTGAAGTCAATTCGAACTGACAGTACGTAAAAACCTGTTACTGTTATTTAACTCGTGGGTACAGTGAAGAGGGTCTCAAGTAGAAGAGGCAAGGAAAGACAAGTTTATTTGTTTACACAAAGTAATTCAAAACGCTTTAGAGAAAAATTACTTAAAAATAGCCTTCGTGAAACTGTACTTTGGCAGTAGGCCAAGCAACGCTGCAACAAAGTCTATTCTCTGGGAGTAGGTCTGGGTTTAATTAATCGATTTGAATTGATTTTTCTTTGAATAACCCTATATAAATTCAAAAAACCCTTAAATCGCTCTTAAGGTCGTGTTTGCCTACAAGAACTACAATTATATCAATTGACAATAACTACTGAATAACTAAATGAGATAGAAACTTGCGTCTTTTGTGCCACATGTGCCACGTTCCGCTCTTCATTTTGAGTGCTGGCTCGTCCCTCTAGCCCCGAGCAAAGTTACAGCGTGGCAAAGAACCAGTAAAAAACAGCTCACCCAGATATACAGTGGGGAAAAAAAGTATTTGGCCAAAATGCAATACAATGTCTATGTGAAACTGACCAAATACTTTTTTTCCCCACTGTAAAACGGCTTTTGTGCACATAGATCTAGTGGTTTATTTCCAAAAATCTTGTCATGGACAGCATTACTCTGACTGTAGGGGCAGCCATGTTGTTTACTGTAAGGCCAACCTGATTGACTGTGCCAGTGCTTCATTACGCACATGGCAATAGGGGGGGTTCAATTCTTAATGTAAATATTCATATTTTTGCTAGTTTACCAAGTTAGAGTTAGTTTCTATTATTTGCAGTTCTTCTGAGAATGTCTACCATACCCAGATAAAACTGGTGCTGCGTCATGTTCTTAACTGGATCAAACATCAATCAAATTGTATTGTGAATCTAACCGATTTGGGAACCCAGCCCTTTCTGACCTGAGCACTGGGCTAATATTGTATAAGCTTAGTTTAGTGCTATAGTTTAAAATAGAGGCGGTTGAATCATAATATAACCCTGTGACGATCTGCCAGCTTGGAGATATGGTTACACGGTGATTACTTTCTCACCTAGTTCTCCTATTGGTCAGCGTCCAAAAACTGCTGACAGAACGGCAGCCGAATTTCACCATTCACAGTGAAGTGTGAACTCTCAGAAGAAGTGTTCAAGAATGATTAAATCATGACAAAAACCATGATATGAATTTTTAGCTAACCTCCAAACCTCATCTAATAATGTCATGTTTTTCATATTTTTGCCGGTTTGGACTTTAACTTCTGCTTCATTGCCTGGTTTAGTCATGTATCAAACCTCATAAGGACAGCCACGAATCTGTTCCTGTCAAGACCGGTTCAAGTACAGGAAGCCATCCGTGAACAGTGTATGTGACGGAGAGGCTGTTTGAGAAAGTGCAAACAATGCTGTCAACACGTCTGAATTAGAGTCATGTCCAGTCAATGTTTGTCATTCTTCAGGAAATGAGAAGTCACAAATGAGCGTCTGAACCAGGATGTTGACAGAGCACGGAATTATTTTTACAGTGAAAAGTGGATGTGATAATAAGGCTTTTTGGCAGATCATTGTTCGATATGTTACATCACCCCCTATGCATATCCGTTGTCTTTTTCGTTTGTTTTTTTATCCACACTGGGCGGACTATATAGTAAAGATGAAAGCCGGGAATGGCCTTCCACCTGAAGCGAGCCA
This sequence comes from Gobius niger, assembly GCF_951799975.1. Taxonomy (NCBI): domain Eukaryota; kingdom Metazoa; phylum Chordata; class Actinopteri; order Gobiiformes; family Gobiidae; genus Gobius; species Gobius niger. The sequence goes on along the minus strand of NC_136863.1, from coordinate 24,162,895 downwards.
TCAAAGCTGCTTCACCCTTTGTGGGGAGCGACCGAACAGAAAGGCGGTCCCACACAGAGGATCCCGCTGTTGACTGTCCTATTGTTCGCCGTCCTATAAGTGCATTTATGAAACATTGTTCTCTGTGTAGCAGCTTCTGTGGCTTCGTCCATCACTGCCACACACCTTTCATGTGTCTTCAAAGCACTAAGCAGCAGGTTTACCACAGGGTTACTCGTGTTACATGTCCTCAACAACAAACTGAAAAGTTACTTCTATGTCAGAAGGGGGGAGTTTGGTGTATTGTGGGCTGTTTTCTTCCCATATCAGCCTATACATATGACCAAACAGGGGGGTCTGGGGGGCGTCCCCATGAAATTTTTATAGGAGTTGTATGTGTTTTCAGCATTTCCATATTACTTCAACTTGTATTTAAGCTCTGATGTGTGTTAGAATAATGAATATACTATATCTAAATCATCTTGTGGGCCAGTCTATGCTAGAGGGCTGGATTTTGCCCCCGAGCTGTTTGAGGATGTAAATAGTAGTAGTAGATTTATTATACAATTGCAAAGGAAACTGGTGTAAAGTGTTCACACTAACTGATTTATTCCTCTGTTTCAATCATTTTATCATGTTTATTTCAGTGGCTGTGAACATAGACGGAGAGTTTTATGTGAGCGGTGGCGGTCTGCCGTTCAGCTTCAAAGTGGGGCGCATCACCTTCCACTGGGGGCGCTGTAACGCTACTTCCGACGGCTCCGAACACAGCCTGGATGGAGCTAAATATCCTTTGGAGGTATTTAATTAAAATTAAAATTCATATCAGGCGCCTAATTTAGATTGACTGAAGCTCGTTCAAACCCACTCTTAACCTCTTAACTCCTGCCTGAACCGAGAGCATTTTCTCCAGTTCAGCTTTACCCAAATCCTGTAGGCCAGTGTAACACCTCATTTGAAAGCTAAGATCTACAAAACTCTTTTAAATGGATCTTTTTCTCAAGTCATCAAATTTTTTTCCATCTTTTTTTGGGGGGTATTCAACTCATTTTGGAACTTTTTTGTAATTTTTTTGTCTGTTTTGTCATTTTTTGTCACATTTTTTGTCATTTTTTGTCACATTTTTTCGTCAAAGTTTTCTCACTTTTTTGTCCTATCTTCATCATTGTTTTCATCTCAGTTCTGTCGCTATTTTCCCACCTTTTTTCCAGAAGCTTTTGGATTGGTGTAAAGCCAAGCTGGAGAAAATGTGCTCGGTTCAGGTGGGAGTTAAGGGGTTAAAGGCCCGAGACCTGATTTTCATAACAATGAAAAGGGGGAGCATAGGTTTCAGCAGTTTAAACTCATTTCCAACATTCCTAATTCTTCACAGGGATGAGTTTATTGGTAGGAAGGATTGTAGGTTACAAAGTGCTTCTCAAGGGACCAATTTGTCATTTACACCACTCTAAGCTACATTTGACAGTTGTCATGGGGTGGACTGGCTTCAACCACCTCTAGTAACTCACTTCAACAAACAATATTTTCATCTGCGAGGTTGGTGAAGTCTTATAGTCCAAGTGTAGATGATCCGAGTTCTCAACCCCAACAGATTGCAGTACTAGACTAACATGGAATTGGTTTCATATGCAAGCCGAAGCTTCACATTTTACAGCGCGTCTCTCATGTAACTTCACAACATATATAATGAAGATTATGTCCATTCTCCAGTCTGGATCAGATAACACCAGACTTTGTTCGTGTGCTTCTTCTTCTTCTCCAGATGCAGATTTACTGTTTTGACCCGGACAGTTTTGACTCTGTGGATGAGGCCATTAAAGCAGGCGGCCGGATCACAGCGCTCGCCGTGCTGTTCGAGGTGTGTTGTTGCGTGCGTTTGTATGTATCTCTGTGTGTGCGTCGGCGCGTATGAGTGTTTCACAGGCAGACGATCATGTTTCCTGATAAGATTGGGATCACTTACGGCCTGTTCAGAGCCGTGTCCTGGAAACTGGAGTGTGCCTCTTTACATGGAGAGATAGTTTACAGCACAGGGCAGGGGGAGATCATGGATTTGTTACAGTCCGTTACAGTCTGATGGTTTTTTTTTTTAGGGGGGGGTGTTTGGGTTACATGTGGTTTTGATTAAGGCCCCCATGATCAGGTTAAGCCTCTGTTTTTTCTAATTAGATTTACTGTATATTTTGGATCTTTGGATCTTTATTAGCTGTAACAACGTTCTGCTACTTTTTCTGGTGTCATTGTTTGTTGTTGTTTTAAAGTGACAGTCTGTAAGTTTAAACGTTTTACAAATGTAATAGATTTTGTGTAATTGACCACCAGGGTTTGAAATTTGAGGTAACATAAGTCATATTAAAGGCACGCTGCGTAGCATTTTGGACTATGCTGTTGCCATCAACACAAAACATGCTCTTAATGACCAGCTCGACACAGAAAATGCTATTTTTGCAGTGGATAATCAAAGAATGGATCTGGATGAGGGCATAACCTGTTTAACTCTCAATTCTAAAGCTTTAGTTGACATCTCTATGGAGACAAGCTGGAGACGCACCGACTCCCGGTAAAGTTATAGTCGTGTTTTAGCAGAGGGGAGCCACTCAAAGCAAAAGCACATGTTCGTTTGAAGTATTTTCCAATGGTGAAATTATCTATCATAGAATAAATGCTTGTATTTCTATTTTGTTTATTGGGTGTACCTTTTAAATAATAATATTTTTTCTCCCTCCTTTTGCTGATTTCAAACACTGGTCAGAATCCCCGGGATACCACTTTGACCAATGAGGCGAGCTTTACCTGTGAACGTGCCTGTCAGGTCCAATCAGGAGAGAGGGGGGGAGCTTGACTGTTTACTTTTGAAATTCTCTGCCTGTCCAAACACCAAACTAGTGGTTTTCTGGGCCAAGAGGAAAGGAAATTGATTGTTTTTTCTCAAATTTCACTCTCTCCTCACTTTGCAAACTTCACTTTAAAAAATCTTTGCCAAGATCAACCCCTCTCACACTTGTCAAGTACATTTTTACTTCTACTGCACTGGACTTGACTTACAACACTAAGCTTGACTGAGTCTTCAAGCTTTTTTTTCTTTTTTGTTGTTGCCAGGGTTCAAACCTGTGCGTGTTTCTGTTTGTGCTGCGTTTAGTCACGTTGCCTTTGGGTGCAGCGCTTCGGTAGGCAGGGGCCGTGTTGGAACACACTCCAACATGTGAAACGTGAAGCTGCAGGCTGTGGGGGCTCTTCGGGCGGAGAGCTGGGTGGGATATGGAGAACAATAAAAGACATGGGCATGTTTCTAATAGACTCAAGTCATTTCGGATTTTTCAGTCAATGATTTGCAGTAATTCTCCACAGAGACTGGTTTTATGGGACTAGGCCAAAATCTGGGCGACATTATCAGAGTCGTCCCTTCATCGACATATTTCTGACGTTAAATTGTACTTCAAGAAACAATATGAGTCCTCATTCTCGTTTTGCTACTAATGGCCAATCACTGTCTGTAGAAAATATTGATTTATAACACTAAATGTTTTTGCAGGGTTTTAAGGTCAGCTTTGGTCAGTCGCTTTAATGTGCATTGATTTTTGATTTGGCGTACTGCCTTTTATCTTCGAAAAACCGCTGGAAATGTCAAGGAGAGAATGTGAAATGTCAAAATGTTTGGCTAAAATCCCTGAATTTCAAGTAGTTCTTTTAAACTTGTAAGGACGCACCGTCATTAAACTGAAAGACGCTCAGTTGCATTTCTACTTTTTCCTCTTTTTTTCCTTTTATTTATTTTTTTACTTGCTCATTTGCTCAAGGACATCTGTTCCATGCTTTGTCCTGCTCCTTCATTCATGCGCAGACGTCATGCCGTTTTATCAGAAAAGCACATCCAAGCATTGATACTTTGATTGGTATCTTTTTGATTGATTGATCCTTTTTGATTGATCCAGTTTTTTTTTATACAGGAGTTTGAAATTTTTGCATTGGTGTGTATGTGGACCTGTCGCATTAGTGTGTATGGGGTGAATCCAGCCAATGGGGAGACTCCAGGACTTTCAGCCATTCGTGCAGCTTCTGCCAATCAAGCACTGAGGCCATTTCAACAGTTTGACCAGTTTATGGAATATAAAAGTTTATGCAATATTAATAATTTATGCAAAGTAACCACTTTATGGGATTTAACCAGTTAATGCATTTTAAAGCGTTTATGCAACTTAAGAGTTTATGCCATTTAGGATTTATGAATTTTAAAGAGTTTATGCAATTTACATAACTTATGCAAATTAACCCATTCATGCATTTTACCACTTTATGCAGTTTATACAGTTTATGCAACATGACATTTTATGCATTTTACCAGTTTATGCAAATTAGATTATGCAAATTAAGCAATTTATGCAATTTGAACAGTTTATGCAATTTCTGCATTCGCTTCCCGCAATTCCGCAGTCAATCGCAATGGCGCAGCCATTGCATTTCTAGTTTACCATTGCCATTTGTTATTTAGGACAGTTTTATTAACAGGACGGGTATTTTTTACCTAATTTTGACACCACTGTACAGCAATATCCTGATCATGGTTATTTTTGCCAAGTCAAATTCCCTGTTTAGGCTTTAGAAATTTGTGACAGTGTTTAGTAACAACCACATGTTTGTTTTTGCTCACTCTCAGAAATCCTTTTTTTGCGGTTATGTAATTTAAGTGCATTAAGTGCATTACAAGTATTGGACATGCCAGGGCCCGACCTTACTAAGCTCTTCTTTCATAAGATTGTATGAGTCACTGTTGTTTGCCAGAGTCAATTACAGATGTGGAACAAAGAGAGTGCATTTTAAACTTCTAAGTCATAATCCATAGGTGCGCATAGGTATCAACTTGATTTATGTATCTTCTTTCACATATTTCCATTACAAATCTAAACTTCAGCTCACAACAGAGGTGAAAACGCCTTTAATACCATGACCCAAATGTAAAAAAAGGAGAAGAAGCAATTTCAGAGGCGCGTTGGAAACCTTTTAGTGGCGCATTTTGCCGAGCGGAAAAACATGCAGAAATATTCTGGAGCAAATGCCTGAAAACAATCAAATTTGCCTGTTTGTCCCAAAACACGCATCTCCGAGTTGAGCAGCAGTCTCCCAATTCACAACCCAATTTAATTGCTAATGATTTTGAATAAATTTTGTGCTTGGCAACTGAAAAAATAACTTTGCCTGTTGACAGACGAGCTCCGAGGACAACATGAACTACGTCCCAATCATCGACGGCATCAACAGTGTCAGCAGATACGGTGTGTTGCTACTACTACTACTACTACTACTACTACTACTACTACTACTACTACTACTGTGTTTTTTCCACGGTTATCCTAATTGGAATCTCTGCTAGTCTTGCTGCTACTGCTACATTATTCAATACAACTAAGTCTGTATCACAATATCCCCTTCCGTTTTCTTCCTTGGTGCAGGTAAAAGCAGTGAAGTGTCGCCCTTCGCTCTGCGCGGCCTGCTGCCCAACTCCACGGATAAATACTTCATTTATAACGGCTCGCTGACCACGCCCCCCTGCAGCGACACAGTGGAGTGGATCGTCTTCAAAAACACCGTGTCCATCTCGGATGAGCAGGTCAGACGACAGCACAGCACTGAAAACGGCGCTTGTTTCGGCAGTGCTTTTTTGTTATCGCTTTATTATTATATTGTTTTGAAGCGGTATAGCTAGTTACTAAGTCGTTTTCTGTACTAGGTTGATTTAGGAAAAAAATTGTTAAAATGAGCACCAAATATATAATCCTCAAGCTGCCTTCACTCTGTGCTGTGAGGAGCGGGTTCGCAAAGTGTTGGTCTCATTTTATTTGTGACAAGCTTTTTAAATGAGGCCCCTGGGTTGTAATCTCAGACTCATTATCTGATAGTTCATTTTAAGGCTGTACTTGCGTGTATTTAAAGGCACACTGCGTAACATTTTGGACTATACTGTTGCCATCAACACAAAACATGCTCTCAGTGACCAGCTCGACCCAGAAAATCCTATTTTTGCAGTGAATAATCAAAGAATGGATCTGGGTGAGGGCCAAACCTGTTTAAGTCTCAATTCTACAGACTTAAGTCGACATCTCCATGGAAACGAGCTGGAGACGTACCCACTCCCGGTTAAGTTATAGTCATGTTTTAGCAGAGGCGAGCCGCTTAGCACAGAAACACATGTTTGTTTGAGGTTTTTTTCAATGGTGAAAATATCTATGGTAAAATAAATGCTTGTATTTCAGTTTTGTTTATTGGGTTAAATCTTACGCGGTGTGGCTTAAAAAAAAAAAAGGTCAAATTTGTGTTATCAGACCAGTTCAAAAACATTAATCAGACCTAACATCTTTTTTTTTCACCAAAGATCTTTCTAATTTTACTCAAGTCAAATATATTTTATTTCATATATTTTACTCAAATATATAAATGATGTGAGTATTATTATTTTTGAACCAATCTCTGTTTCCACTGCTGTCTCTTCGGTCACAGAATGTCAGGCTTTTGGGCTTTTGTTCCGTTTGAAAGCACGGATGAACACAATTATCAAAATGTCCGTAAACAACCTTTTGGAGACGCATTCATTGTGCTGAAAGGGTGCATTATCATACCGGTGCATGCCAAAGAGGAGAAGGGAGAGGCAGTGCTTCAGGCTGTCTGTGTGTTGGAGAGAATCTACCCCGGGGCGGCCGGTGATTGACACCTATATACAAGCAGTCATTACTTCAAACAGATATTTCCCCACAAAGGGCCTTTACGCGTTCAAAAAGGTTTCTTGCACAAAAAGCTGGCACCCGAAAAGCATGTGATATTCAAAGGCATGAAAGGAATAGGCACGGCTCTGCTGTGGTTTGGGAGCGTTCATTTGCGACAATTACAGTCACTGATATGGAAACAGCAGGTGAAAGCGTATGCCAGGAGCAGTAAAAGACTGTAATCTCTGCTAACATCTAAGTCCCGAGGTATTTATCCAAAACAAATGGAGTTGTAATGATTTTTGAGACTTCTAATTCTGTAAGTGTTAGCAGCATATAGTGGTCGATTTTAGCCCCATACTTAAAGATGCACTTTCACTTTTATGTCAGAAAAAAAACTTGATATTTGTGAGTATTAGACCTTCTAGTCACTCGGTGGTGTTATGGGTGCAGCATTTCACCTTTGCTTTCCCTCACAGTGTCCTCCATGACACTCCAGAATCAATTGTTTTGGGGTTTCTGGCAAGTTTCTGGTAGGAACCCCTGAAAATGATTGACCCTGCCTGACGCTACTGAGTCACTAAATGGTCAAATACGCACAAATATCAAGTTTTTTTTATTTATTTTTTTACTTCAAAAGTTGCATAGTGCATCTTTAAGGATGAATACTTTAAAGGGGCTAGATGCAAGTTGGCCATTTATATACTCACTACTGCCACCTCATGTCATACGTGTAACTGCACCTTCTATATTGGTGAATTTGTCTTGGCTCATGCTACACATTAGGACAGGAACTGGAACATGTAGGGGGAGGAAAATACTTACTTTTAACATCTTAAACTCTTTACAGTCCCTTTAACATTTAGATTTCAAGCACACCACAAATCCATTCACTATTTAGTATGAAAAATATTGTGTGTGTGTGTGTGTGATTTTTGCGTGTTTGTGTACTTGCGCGAGAATTCAGGTTAAGAAGTTTAGGTTTGTGGCAAATTCCATTCATTACAGATACAGACAGCCTCAGTTTAGAATGTTTAATGATAATAATAATAATTGGTACTTTCCAGTGCCTGACTTCAACATAAAATCTGAGCCAAGAAGAGCTAATCCTCACTGAAAAATAAGTTGTAACAATTTGTGTCGAGGCATGCTTTCTCATTTCAAAATCCATTTGTGCTTCCACGTTTAAGAGATTGTACATTCAGATCCCATATGTTCCAATTACTACACGTCTCTTTTCTGTAGGACAGGCCTGAACTGGTCCACACGTACCTTTCTTCTTCTGCCAGATTTAACAGTTTCACCCACGACTTTCACCCACAACTAATGTTTTTTTTTCTTCCGTTTGGATCTGGAGTCAGGCGCTGCAGGGGCCTGACTCACCTGAGGAGGATCAGGGGAGGCCGCGCTGCAGTTTTTGGCGGATTCTACTACGCCCATTTACTTACTACTACTACTACTACTGCTACTACTATACAGAAAATGCCTAGTGATTGTTAGAACGTGCATTTTGGGCTGCCATTCAGGGGAAATCGACACAAAATTTTAGTCTGTGTAACATTTCACATTCACCCCTTAACCCCCACCGTAGCTGAGCACATTTTCCCCAGTTCAGCATTACCCAAATCTTGCGTTTTCGCCGCTTTTTTGTCATGTTCTATGTGCTATGTTGCAACTTTTTGGCCGCATTTAGATTTTTAGTGTAATGTAACTGTGATGAAGCTACAAAAATGTGACAAAAACGTGACAAAAACTGAGGAAAACCTGGTAACAAAAATGAGGAAAGAGCTGAGGCCTTAGCTTTGAAATAAGGCGTTTCACTGGCCAATAGGCTGTAACTTAAAGGGACTAGACGGAGTTTACAATTTTTAAAATCATGTATTTTCCTCCCCCTACATGTTCCCGCCATGCCCTAATGTGTAGAATGAGCCCAGGCCTGTTCACCACAACTGCCTCTGAAATCCTGCACTGTCACTCAAAAAGTTGTTACTTCGGGTCCGTCATGCACAAGCTTTATAGGGACTGCAGTTACGCATTAGACCTGAGGTGGCAGTAGTGAGCATAAAATGACCAACTTGCATCTAGTCTCTTTCAGTTCTCTGGTCGAGGAGCTTTTAGATTTGGGGGATGCTGAACTGGAGAAAATGCACTTGGTTAAGGTGGGGGTTAAGGGGTTAAAGTGATGCTGCGTTGCTTGTCATTTTGAATCTTTGTTCTTTCTTTTCAGCTGGAGGTCTTCTGTGAGGTGATGACCATGCAGCAGGCCGGATACGTGATGCTGATGGATTATCTCCAGAACAACTACAGGGATCAACAGGAGCAGTTCATGGGGCAGATCTTCTCCTCCTACACCGGCACCGAAGAGGTTCACACGCCCGGTAACTCAACGCCGATCTGTACTCTACTGGTTCTGCTGAGGACAAGGCCGTTTAACTGGGGTTTGGGCCATTTAAAGGAATAGGCCACCGTTTTTACATACTGAGATATGTTCTTACCTAACCGTAGCCGAGTTAATATATACCTGCCTGGTCTTTGTCCGTGCGCTCTGTCACACAAACGGAGCACATACGCAGCCTCTCCCACATGTCATATAGCTCCAAAAAAGCTCACGATAGAAGCTACCAAGCTCTTCCACGTGTTCCCTATTTAAATAAAGTTACGTGAAGTGTTTTCATGTGAAGTATATTTACACAGAAATGTAACATGTCGATTTTATAAGCAGATAAAAAGGGGTACTATATTGTGAGGCGTAATGATACGAGGAGCAAAACGTCCGCACAGTAACTCCTAAAGACTTCCCCCGCTCACTTCCGTCAATAGAAGCTGCGTGACTTGTACAGAGCCTTTTACAACAAGCAGAAAATATATTTTCGGAAAGTGCTTGCGCATTCCTACCCCATGGTAGAGGTCCTGAGTCCTGTGTCGTCGTCCGGGGTGAGTTGGAAATCTGTGAAACATTACTACACTATATACTTTCTCCTTGTTATCACAGCCCGGCACGATGCACGTAAAAGGCATTGTTCACAAGTTATCCACACTTCTTCAACTGTTCTCTGCTAGCTCTCTACAAGTCACGCAGCTTCTATTGACGGAAGTGAGCGGGGGAAGTCTTTAGGAGTTACTGTGCGGACGTTTTGCTCCTCGTATCATTACGCCTCACAATATAGTACCCCTTTTTATCTGCTTATAAAATCGACATGTTACATTTCTGTGTAAATATACTTTGCATGAAAACACTTCACGTAACTTTATTTAAATAGGGAACTCGTGGAAGAGCTTGGTAGCTTCTATCGTGAACATTTTTGGAGCTATATGACATGTGGGAGAGGCTGCGTATGTGCTCCGTTTGCGTGACAGAGCGCACGGACAAAGACCAGACGGGTATATATTAACTCGGCTACAATTAGGTAAGAACATATCTTAGTATGTAAAAACGGTGGCCTATTCCTTTAAACCTGTTTCATTTAAGTGCGAGTATCGATCATTGGTCACTCTTCATTCATACAGATTATAGAGACAAAACAAAGTGCAAGTCAGTGATGAATTCAAACAGGAAAGGCACTTGCACAGGAAGACATAGCTTATAGCATTATTGTCTATATTAAGCCCTAAAGCTAACGACAAATTCTCAGACCAGACACTGACTGCTTGGCCTTTTGCTAATGAAAACAAACAGATAGGCTAACAAAAGCACTGAGAAAATCCACTTCATAATATGTTATGTGATTTCCCCAGTTCAAAAATATCTCCCCCATTTGGAGTGAATGAAGTATTTATAACTAACATAAGTTCCTTCCTATCAACATGTTTTTATATCTTTATTAGTATCTACTTAGAATGTAGTTATGTATGTATCCAGTGGAAGACAAAGTGACTACAGGCTCGGTCTGTGCAGACTAATTGAAGCCTAAATGAAACGGAGACATAAGTGGGTCACAATGATGTGGTATTGACTGCAGGATAATGACCTGGATATGTTCTGCCACATCGATTCAAGCAAATGTCGATGTTCATTGCAGCTGGTATGAGCTGGTGCCAGTCAATCACCGGCATAGGGACAGACAGCTCAAATGAAAAAGGCACAAATCAAAGAATGGATTTTTGACAAGGACACTCTGAGCGTCACTTACAGCACTATTTCAGAGCTGATGGCTCAAACACATTCGCACAATCAGTAAAAATATGTTGTAGTTTATGGCATTTGTGTTATCTTACACTGCCCTCTGCTGGCAAAGCACTCGGCTTGCTCTTGTGCATAAAATAAATAAATATTTACGGTTACAAAATGTGTAGTTTTCAGTTTTATATATATATATTTTAATTCTCTTTCAATTTCATGTGAATGTAGTTGATCCATGAGGAAATATATATATATATATACTTTTGAATCCAATTAACCTCTTAACCCCCCACCTGAACCGAGCACATTTTCTTCAGTTTGGCGTTACCCAAATCTAAAGGTTTTTTGTAAAAAGCGTCTAAATAGCACCAAAAATGAGAATGCGAGCAAAAGAGCGAGAAAGCAACAATGTCACAATGAAAAAAACAACAAAAACACAACTAAGAGCGACAAAAATCGTGACAGAAGTGCACGGAAAAACTGACATACATGACCAAAAAACACTTAAATAATGTGACAAAAAAGCCTCCACAATGCAACAAAAAAGATGCGATCCGTTTTGCAGGTCTTAGCTTTCAAATGAGGCCTGGCCGATAGTCTGCAAACTCCAGTCAAGATTTTTTAGATTTGGGTAAAACTGAACTGGAGAAAATGTGCTGGTTAAAGCAGGGGGTAGGACATTTAATTTGCCATTCATACAATGTGTATTTCTCATGCATTATACTGTCCTCTGGTGGCAAAAGTGTGAATGACATGCACCTGTTGATGCCATGGTTTGGCACACACCATAATTGTAGACTATTTTTTGTTAATTTTCCCCGCCTGTTTCCAGTGTGCAGTTCAGAACCGGAGAACATTCAGACAACACCGTACAACCTGAGCAGTCTGCTGGTGATGTGGGAGAGACCCCGGGCTGTGTACGAAGCCGGCATCGAGAAATACTCTGTCAACTACTGGCTCGCAGACGCCGCCTACCCAACTCCCACTGAATACCTGACCGACGGAGACCAGGATGTGGTATGGGACATACTTTTACATTTTATATACTAATGTGGTCAAACATTGAATATTTACTTGGATCCAACTAATCCAATTCTCACACCGGCAGGGCGCCATGTTGGACAACCTGGTGGCGAACACGAGCTACATGGTCCAGGTGGTGGCGGTGTGCACTAACGGTCAGTACGGCCGAATGAGCGACCCACTCAAGGCCGTGATGCCCGTCGAGGACCCGGGTAAGAAACGCCCAGATGTGAGAGGCAGGGGAAGGCTCAGTTACAGTTAGTTTAATCGATTAGAATGATTTAGAATGCAAAGTAACCCATTTATAACGGCATGACTTCAACCTCTTTGTTGTTGTTGAAGAAACGTCATTTTCTTGTACTTTCTTGAATGATTAAACCCTCTTCCTTCATTCACCACAATCATTTCCTCTCACGCTCATTCACTGTGCACCCGTCTCCCATTATAAAGGTCTACGCACTCTTAATGTCAAACACAACCACTTGATGTTCTTCTGTGTTTTATGTCTTTTAATAAACTTCACTTTAAATACGCTTTGTCAGTAGTATTTCCATTTAAGTGAAGCTTTGCGTTGAATTCACTGTTGTTTCCTGTCACCGACTTAAAAGCTCTCATTTTGTGGTGTCTGTTTCTTCTGCCTGTCACAGTAAGACTTACTGTATGTTTGCATGTGAACTTCAATTTATGCAATTTCGGAGCTGTACAGCCATGACCAATGAGCGCCATGTACAAAAAGCTTCATCTAAATAAAATACCTTGCCATAAAATTAACCTTTTTAATATTTATTTTAGAAACAGCCTTCACTAATCCAACAGTGTTTCGCTCGTTTTCAAAATACAACTGTTCCAGGTGTTGCACGAAGTTGATACAATAAAATAAACAGTATCTCTATTTAGTGTCACCAGTCCAAATGATGCTGCAGCACATATGGACACAAAAAAAAAACAATGCAAATATTGACAGATAAAACGAATGCAAAACATTGGAATTCAAAATTACATGAAACTTTTAGTGCACGTGTGAAATACTGTAGTGCCATGAGACGGGCTTTAGGTTGTTTTCTAATGTAGTTTCATACAGTAGCATAAATAGTAAGTCATAAATACATAATTCCACCAATGTCTTCCCTCGATTCCATTTCATTAAACTCTCATTGACCTCACCTCATGCTTCACACCCCTCTCCATGATGTGAGCCTCAGGTAAGAGCCTCCCCCCCTTGGTCGTGTGACCCCAGAAACCCGTGTGCCATCAGTCTGCTCTCAGCATTTGCAAATAACTGCCTCTGTTGCAAAATATTTGGGTTTTTGAAATTGGACCACTATTAAGTAATTAATTGCAAATGCTATTTTCTAGGACTGTTTGATGTTTGAGGATATTTCCATGCATGAAAAACAGTTTTTTTTGCATGTGATTTTTTTTGTCAGTTGTATTCGCTTTAACGTTTGAATTTCATACACAGCTTCTCCTTATTGTCACTAACCCATTAGTTAGGTTTGAGATAATAAAAATACTATATTTTTTCATATTGTTTTTACCTTATGTGCTTTACTTAGGCTTCAGTTTGACACTTTGAATGAGATGAATGTGTTCTTATCTTAAGTATAAATATTATGACCTGTTTACACCAGTTTCTAATTATTCTATTTGTCTTTTTTTCAGAAAACACACTTATTTCCAATTCTAATCATTTTGATGAAGACGTGAGTAATCTCATTGTATAAGATTATATATGTATAGCCCATGAAGCACTGTTTAATACACTATGTTTACTTTTTTTTATGTGCAAACAGGAAGACTACGACCCTGATTTGTCCTGGAACGATTCAGTTGAAAAGGATGATTATGGACTAGCCTTAGTGCCCACAAAGTCTCCAAGCACAACAACCACAGAATATCCACGTTTACCGCCTCCTGGCTTCAAGACTACCACTGCTGAGCCAAGATGGAGGAGCACCACTACAGATGCAGGAACTAAATCCACCCATTCAGCTCATGTGACCTCCAAAAAGACTGCACACCACAGTTCTACCACCACCACCCAACCACCAGAGGGCGCTGTGGCATCAGAAAACCGGGGAAGAATGCATTTCGCACCTATGGATCGCACCACTTCTAAAACTACAGCTGCTCACACTACCACGAGGCCTTGGTACTCGACTAAGGCCGAAGTGGATAGCAGCCTTCAAATACCAAAGCATGTTACAGACCGAGTTAGCAGTAGTTTTAGTTCGACAACCACAACTGCTTCGTCTCTTTTCACCAGTCCAAAGACTAAAACAGGAAAAGGTTTAGTTCCAGTTAGTACAAATAAGACGTACGACGATTTGAACACTACGATTGCTTCTTCGGTTTTCACCAGTCCAAAAGCAAAAGAGGGGGAAGCTGGTCATTCGAACACTACAACCGCAACTCCAGATACACGCAATGCGAGCAAAACAACTAGCCTCAGCAGGACCACTACGTCTTCACCGTTCGTCAAATCTGCGAGCGATCGAGGGCTCCTACGCCCCGCGAAAGATGGGCCCAGACGAAACGCAAGTATGTCCACAACGACTGAACCCCTTCCCACTTTCCTCCAAGAAAACTCGACTTCCCGTAACGCTTCATCCCTCCAAGAAAACGACACTCCCCTTGACACCTCTTCAACACAAGCACCTTCTATCCAACCTACAACTTCCCGCCCAAGTTTGTCCACCCCAACATCTTCCTTTGGCACCTTCACAGACTTACAGACTTCGCAGCCCAATGGTGAGACCCTCTCTGTCCCGTTAACCTCTGCCTCTACCCCCTGTCCCGGCGGTGTGCACCCCTCCGCTTGCCTGCATGACCTTGCTGCTACTGCTGCTGCACCCACCCTCTTTCCCTCCAGTTTTTGGCCTGTATTGTCTTCGTCCACCTTGGATTCCCAGCCTGCACCACTCCCTAGTCAAGAAGCGGCTCACGCCTCCACCTCTGCGCTTCTTGCCTCCTCCTCGCCCCATCCCGCTTATCCCTCTTCCCGTTCCAAAACAGAACTTTCCTCTCTCGATGTTGGGTTTTCTGTTTCTATGGGTGACCAATCGACATTTAGCCAAACCCCTCCTTTAAGACATGTTTCCGATACTGTTGAACCTTCGGAATCCAGCTGGTCACTTTCTACGGCGTCTATTAGCCCTACTCTGCAACCCTCGGTCGTCCTGTCTAGCGACTTCACTCTTTTCGGTAGCTCTACTGGGATGTCCCGCTCTCCTGACGATTCCAGATATGCCATGGGAAGCAAAATAGACTCTTTCCTTCGAGACGTCAGCGGTGATGGTTTTCCGACGGTCAGCGATGCCGACGCTTTATGCGATTGCTCATTGGAGGCCTCCGTGTCTGCTGTCTGGGTGCATGCTTCTTCCCATTTTCCCCTCCCGTCTTCAGCTTTGGATAGCTTGCAGGTCTACTCTAGCGTCGGTGTTTTGATGACCCCTGGTGTTGGTTTGGACCATTTCGTGAGTTCTGGTTCTGTAGGGATTTCTCTAAGCTCTACTGTTCCTATCATTCCAATAGTCTCTTCAAATTTTGTCCTAGTCAGTCAAAATGACCTGCCCATTTCTGTTACAGCCACACAGTCTGGCCCTACCGTTTCCTCGTTTTCAGACGGGACATCTCCCATATCTTCCTCCCCTAGAACAACTCCCACAACTCTAGACACTAGTGGCGCATCTGGGTCAGCCAGTTTTCCCGATTCACCCGAAGGCGTCGACCAAGAATGGGACAGGATTCAAAGCTCAGCATCTGGAGAAGACAACCTCGCTCCTTCCAGCAATGCTAGCGTCACCGTCCCGCCAGAGTTCACCACTTCTTCAGGCTCGGGTCTCAGTCTGGACGATTTGGAAGACCGCACCTCTGCATTTTATTTTGAGACTGGAAGCGGTAGCGCAATCGGATCACGGGATACAGGAAGCGGGTCGGATCCGACCACCTCCGTGGTGACAACTGTGGATTTGCCCCGAACGCTGAATGGTGCAGAGGAGGAGAGCGGTTCGGGGCAAGGGGAGGGCCTCTATGACAACGAGACCTCTTCAGACTTCAGCCTGGTAGACCGAAGCGAGAGGGAGCCTGAGCAGGAGGAGCCAGTAGCAGGTAAAACTATTTTGATCCGAATCCATGTTACCTCTTCATCTTCAATGGAGGAATCATCATCAAGAGTTCTGGGACGACTAACCAACCATCTACAAACAACATCCCATTTTCTTTTTACTTTGGGTGCATTTTTACTTTTAACAGAACCATGGCTCAAAATCTTCAGTATTTACTCCATTCTTTCCTCTTTACTTTGTGGCTTTTCATATTAACTAATTTAGCGCTTGTTTGTTTGCATGACTATCTTAATTTAGCATGTAACATAGTGGCCTCCTTGTTATTATTGGTATTATTTTGGTTTGTGGTCATATTCGTAGCACAGTGGTTCCAACTGCTTATGTATCGCATTGAAAAAGTATTTCATTTATTCTCCAAGTAAAATACCTTAGTTAGCATTAAATATTGCAAGAATTCATATTGTGGGCAAGATTAAGTAACCCCTACTTCAAAGTTACGGCAGATTATTATTAGAAAGTGATCAACTCAGATTTCTAAGTATTCACTAGTGTTGAGTTTATTTTATATAAAACCCCATATTGTTTTTGTCCCCCTGAGTACGAAAACTGGTTGTGAAATGCTGTCATTGCATCTCAGTTATATTGAGTGACATCTAACTGAAGCCATTCCACCTTAACTTTTATTTTCAACCAGAACTATAATTTTTAACCAGTGATTTGTAAATGATGCCATGTGCACCAAGTGCAAAATTGACATAAATATTGTTTTCTTTTAAATCCTATTGAAACAACCATGCTTTTAAGTTTTGATAATATTTTTGCGGTATTTTAAATAACATTTTCTACACAGAACATTCTATTATACTAAGGCTTTCCCCCCAATAAATTATGTAAAAACAAGTGTTACCAGAAAAAGGACGTGTTATCATGAATATATCTAAAATGTTTAAGTTATCGCGTGTTTGTTGTTGGGTATCTAAATCTCAGCCAGATGGAAGCCCTCAGGAATTTTGCTCTATATTGTACCTTTTTGATAAATAAATGTGCTGTCACCTGATATTCCAATAATGATAATTTGGTAATATATTGCACCGCCCTAGAGTATATATATTTCTCAATAACTGATTCACCATCGTCTTACTGTATGTTTTTAACTGTCTAACTTGCCACAGTTCCCCTGGTGGCCAGTAGAGGGCAGCAGGACCACAGCTAAACACTGATCTGCGGCCTGTTTCAGTGAACAGACCTGTGCAATGTAGTCTTTTTTTGACCAAATGAAAATGTCACAAATCAGATTCAGGAAATTGTATAGCAACTTTGAGTGTTAAATAAGACAAATGCCTTTTTCAGCCTCTCTCTAGTTCCCTATTTCATTATAGTCTCAACTCAAAATCTTTACCATTAGATGCTTTTAACTCGTCAGTTTAAACTTCGGTTATGAATAACATATATTTCTAAACTCAAACTCCATTGGCATTTTTCCATGTTGTTTTGATCCAAGCACTTCATTCATTTCTAAAAGCTTTGGCAAAGTTTGAAGTGAAAATAACCCGTTGATACGTAAACCATTAAAAGAAGGTCGTTTAAAAGGATGCTCTCTCTTTTGGCAATGGAATTGCGTGGGCCTCTATAAGTATACTTTTCTGTTTACTTTGACTTTTTAACAGCTTTAATTTTACTTTTAATTACTCTTGTTCACACTTTAGAAACTACTCAGAACCACTTGTGCAGCCATGCAAAGATGTGTGCAATGCAGATGTGTGGAAACAAAATAGTTACAGTTTCAAATGTTTTCAGTCACTCTTAGATCAAGGTTTTCAATGTTCCTTCTTAAACATTCATACGTTATCCTGTTACTGCAATGCAAGCAAGCAGCACACTTTCTAAGGCACCCTAACTTCTGAATTTATAGATGTGAGTCACTCAGTCTCCATTTTGAGGGAAACTGATTTCCGGTGATTTCCGATGATACAGTGGTATCACTGGAAATCACCTTTTTCCACCCTGACATTTAAAAAACAAAACAAAATGTAACCTTAATGTGTCTCTGAGAACTACTAATGCAATCTAAACTAAAAACTAAAATACAAAGTTAAAGCCACACTGCGAAACATTCCAGGTGCTATTTTATACAAATACGTTCAGTTGACAAACTTCCTAACCAAACCAAATAAACATCAACAGTGCTATTTTTCCATCTATTATACTCGCCTGTAATTAAACGCTTATACAGTATGTCATTCTGTTTATTAGGGGACTTTAAACCAGGGGTCACTAAATACTAATTACATCACAGATTATTAAATCACTATTAATATCTCACTCTAAGGCTTTTACATCAAATGTTAAAGGAACAGGCCACTGTTTTTCCATACTGTGATATGTTCTTACCTGAGCTTAGACGAGTTTATATGTACCTGTCTGGTCTTTGTGCGTCCCTGTGGAAGAGCGTAGTCACTTCTAACTTCACCCCCGTTTGGAGCTATAGGAATATAATGGGAGAGGCCAAATGCGAACCGCATCTTTGGTCGTTTTGCGTGACAAAGACCAGACAGGTACGAATCAACTTGTCTAAGCTCAGGTAAGAACATATTTCAGTATGGAAAAACGGTGGCCTGTTCCTTTAAAGGTCATTTACCTGATCTTTCTTCAAGTAATGGAACAGATTTTGTTTTGTCCTCCTTTAATATTTGTAAACTCAGACTCTACAAAGTCGGCCCTGTGAAGAATTCAAATACTTCAAATAAAATGAAAAAGTTAGGAATGACCACAACATATACATTTAGTGGCTTCCTCTTTCATCGTTTGTAATAATGAAAGGCCCTATACCTGATTGTATAATAAAAACAATCAGGTATAGGGCCTCTAAGGGTTTTTATCCCTGTCTATATTGTCTAAAAAAAACTCCTCCCGAGTTATGCTTCTCTATGACTAGGACTGAATGCTGGTAGAAAGTGCATAACGTTTTCTATTATGAGCTAAACATGACTGACCCGAGTATTGAACGTCGTTGTGAGAAAAGAGACAACTTTTTGACGAGCAGCGCCCGCCAGTCAAGGCTAATCTACTGTATATTAGTTTTCCATATTGGTTTGAGGATTATAAAGGAACAAATAGATATTTTTGGGGTCAGAGAGGAGGCAAGTTTTTCACGTCTTCTCATTCACAGATACATACGGTGGAGCTTGACACCATCTATGCTTTGTCAGTGTGCCGTTTGATGATTTTGACCCTGCCGGATCAGTGACGAACCTTTGATTAAGACACATTGTGGCGGTGCGGTGCTTTGAAGTGGCTCAGTGCAGGCTCTGAATGACGACGTGACTGTGGTGTGTTTGGATGTTGGAAACTTAATGCGTTTCAACTCCCTCTCTGCGCTCTGTTCAGAGTGACACGTAGCAAGGGTTATACCGGCTAGGTTAGGGTTTTGCAAAATGTGTGGTTCCTGTTGGAAAAATGTTGCTCTTTATATTCACAGATGAGTAGGATTCACTTGGTTATATTTATTTAAGTTTTTAAATTATAACTAATTTTATGGACATTTACATAGGCCTTTATGAAAATCCTGTATTAGTGAGTGAACCTGGAAATAGATTTATAATGCCAGTAACATTAGCATCGCAATATCTAGAAGATAATTGATTATGAACTATTCGCTGACGTCCTAAATCATTTCTAACACACACAATGCCTCATATACACCCTTATTGTTCATGTGAAGAATTACAAGCAGTTTTAGCAGACGGCAAAGCGCTTCATTTCACCTGAAAATAAATCATGGCTTGAAGCAAACTCCCAAAACTCTGCATCGTCCAAATGTGAATTTTAGTGCCTGACCCACGATCAACTGGACAGTGTTCACAGTTAAAACAATTTCAAACATCACAAACAAACTACTTTTGTTAGCGCTAAATGAAGTGTCAAAAACTGTTACTTCTGTCTATTCACTTTGTCATCTCTTGACCGAACAACAGTAAATGGGAGCAAAATAACATGTGTCTTAAGATACTATGGTAAACACGTTAATTCCCAGCGGGTTTTTTTCTTCTTCTTCTTCTTAAATCAGCAGATGCCGTCACTGGCCGCGGATAGTTGTTAAGAAATTAGTCAGAGCTCTCGGGGATAATCACTGAATGTAGACTTTATCCGGAGCTGTTTTGACATCTCCTGCTGAGAGAGAAGAAGCGCCTTGTCCACTCTATTGTTTCAGCCATGTTTTGTGTTTTGCCGTGAATTAATTTAAACAAGCTGAAAACAGGACTCGTAGGCAGATCTTTTGATTAGAAGGAAGTGTCAAACAATAACAAGCTTGTAGTCACATCTAACAGCTAACAGCTAATAGTCACATATTACATTTTCATTTTCAATTTGTTGATTAAATGAGTATTTGCTTTTCTTTAGAGTTTTCAATTGGCCTATTTTCTTTCTTCACTTGTATTAGACTAGTATTATATATTTAGTTCTTATCCTTGTATCCTTGTGTAATAGTTGTATACCTTTACTTCCTGAAACTGTGAAGCCATCTTCCACTTTGCAATCTTATTTTAACACAGTATTTTAATAAAACCTTTTTTTTTTTTAGCATGGTCTGCTATTCCTTGGTTAGTCTGACCTGTCCTATCTCCCCAAGTGTACAGGAAACAAGCAGTATGTGGTCTATTATTAATTATTGTGTATATTTGTTGTGCAGATGCCAGTAACAGCAGTCACGAATCCCGCGTGGGCTCCATCAGAGACAGAGAAAAGAAGGCCGTGGTCCCTCTGGCCGTCATCTCCACCCTCACTGTGTTCGGCCTCATTGTGCTCATCAGCATCTTCATCTACTGGAGGTCCGTCAGACACTCACGTGTACATTTTTGTTACCACACACATGAAAGACTCGTATTTGAAGCCATTAGGAAAAAGTGGGTTTTCATTTTCAATTTAATTTACTTTTAAATATTTTTTTTTCCTTCCTTTTGTTCTGTTTTATACCTTACGTTGAATTGTTGGCAATGTATAGTTATTTTTTTTCTGTAATGGGTACTAAGTTGTAAATAGAGATCTATTTACACAAGGCTCAGTTCTCGTTATGAAAGAAAGTTTAGAAATTGGAGTCTACGGCACAGATTAGCTTGTTTTCTGGTTCCTACATTTTCTTTCTGCCTTCATCGTGGTATAAGAGAAAGAAGTCCACCCTCTGCTGGCGTTTGTTATAAGTGCATATAAAGGCCGGTATTACTAATAATAAGAAGAATAATTTACTTCTTAGAGCTTTTTACCATGTTACGATGTTCTCTCATCAAAAGCAGCCCTGGGGATGTATTTCGAGGCACTTGTGGATCTTTGACTAACTCTTTATTGAAACAGCTGCACAGCAAAGAGGAGCCAGAGGGGGACCAGGAAGTGAAACTACTGGATATTTAGTTTTACCTGTTTTTCTAACCACAGTGTAAGAAAAAGACACTTGTACACTTTATGGTGGTCAATAATACTTACTTCTTGCCAATGTATATAAGATTGCGCACCTCACCCACTTCAGCCCTATCTTCTCCTTTTAACCTCTTGTGAGAGTTTAAGGGGGATAGTTTGACCACTTGAACCTCTCTCCTCCTTTTGTTCCGTTTCTAATCTTCCACCACGGCATCTCCCGCTCGCCTCCTCTTGTACTCTCTGTTTATGTTTGTATTTTCGGGCGCGTGTCCCAAACAAAACACCCCCCATTTACCAGCCCCACAGTGCTCGATGTCCTTGCATCTGCCGCGCTCTGAATAACTAGCTCGAGTGTTTCTCTGATTCACAGTCAACCGACCTTGAGGGGCGCTGCCGTTTTTCCCGCTCTGAATGAGCAAATAGCGGTTTGGCGCAAACAAACGCTGAATGAGAAGCAGTGGAAAGTTAATTTTCATGAGAGCGGAAAATGTGGCTCTATCAATAGTATTTGTGAAGGGTAAATTGACTTTGCGGAGTCGAACTTAGCGTAGGTCAGTACTTTATTAGTAAGCTTATTCCTTATGCGTAAGGCTTTAGAAAACTGATGTATTTTACAGCTTCTAATGATTTTACAACACATTTAGCTTAATGTTTTAAGTTCATATTTTCCCAGCCACATTGCAAAAAACTTTGACTTCTCCGTGCTTTTATCCTTTACCGAGAAAGATTTACTGAGAACAAACCACTCAGCCCACTCTCAGACCGTGAAATAAGCAACTTGTGAAATCCCATCAAGGACACGCTGTAAACACCGAGAGTCTGCTCTCTGATCCGACTGTACTTTTCTCATCTGGCGCACTGACATATTGTTCATGTTCGGGGCTTGTCGTGTTGTTGTTGCTGGGAGATTGAGCAGTGCTAAGCCTGTAATCGTCCCGGGAGCGGCGTAGGGGGATTAGGCCCTGTCCCGTTGGTGGATGCTCTGTGTGTGTATGTTTGGAGGCCACTCTGAAATGGACATCCCCGTGATTATATCTGGACACAGAGAGAGTGGTGTCACAGAGAGAGGCGTCAGACAGTTGCAGGGCTAAGCACTAATCCTGTACTCAGTATTAGCGCTCTTTTGGACCTTTACGCTGCTGCTCTGTTTGGGAAACACTTACTTGGTTTTCATGCCAAACTTAAGCATGTGGTGACTGATCATTTGAGTGCCTTAGTATTTTTTGTATTATTAGCACTTTTATTTATTTCTTTTTTATTGGACTTAAGAGCGCCTCTGACTGACATCATGTCAAACAGAAGTGTGCTGCAGCCTGGTCTAACATCACATCAGCAGTTGCCTCATAACAAACAGGAACAGTTTGGAAATGCATACTGCTAATGACACTGACACAGACACTAATAAAGAAATGAAAGATCCGCACAACTGTGTAGCTCCCAAGCTTTTTAATGCTCACCGAGTAGTGACGTTTCGGGCCTTAGCCCTTCTTCAGACAATGACTGACAATGCTTTGTCCATTTAGCAACTACTAAGTGTGTTACAATTTATTTATTTTTTAAATGTGCAAAAATGGATGTAAAGTAAGTAATAATATATATTTATGTATATATTAATTTTTGTAAAGTCCCTCCTTCCTGAACCTCAGCAACTACTTAGAGTCTAGTGTTGACCAATGAGATGAGCTTTTCTTGCGAACCAGCCTGTCACGGGTCAATCAGCAGGGAGGGGGAGGACCTTTATCATTTACTTTTTACAATTCTGTTCCTGC
Source organism: Gobius niger (assembly GCF_951799975.1). Classification (NCBI taxonomy): domain Eukaryota; kingdom Metazoa; phylum Chordata; class Actinopteri; order Gobiiformes; family Gobiidae; genus Gobius; species Gobius niger. The sequence continues at coordinate 24,139,830 of NC_136863.1, read as the reverse complement.
TCTCCTCATTTTGCAAACTAAAAATTGCTTTCTGGTTAAATTTGATTCCAAATTTCACTTTATCTCTCCGCACTTTGCAAACTTACAGACTATCACTTTAATATGGTCTCTTTCTACACTTACCGTCATGTAAAGCCAAACTTACTTATCAAAGCAGATACAAAGTAGCTGTAGGTCAGCGATTTGTACGACTTTCTCACATGAACGTATTTGTTTATAGTTGTTATTATTCCACTTTGCTACGATGCATAAGCACTTGAACACAATGCACTCGTAATGCACATGAAGGCGGCATTAGTTTTTTTTAACTACACAGACATGATCTGCAAATAGATAACATTACACAAACGTGCTCCCATTAGTTACATGTAGGTTGTGTTTGTCTTCTAGTCACACTCGCTGATTGAAGTCAAAAAGTGAGGCAAAAATTGTAATTAAAAATTATAGTTTATTGTCAGGCCATGACATAAATAACGTCTAAGTAATCAATAACACCACCGTATGGATAGATGTAAGACAGAACAAAATACATATATTAAATTGTTTGGGTTTTTTCTTCCTCGTCCATAGTTTAAATTAAAATAACAATTACGTTTAATAAAAGAAAGAATAATCATAACAAATATTTTCATCCTGATCTTTCATTCATCCCCATCATAAACCAGACATCAGAAGTCATGTAGTAGTTGTTATTTTGCCTGTGCTGCTGCTGCTGCTGCTGCTGCTGGTGGTGGTGGTGTTAATCCCTGGAGCCCATTTCTGGCCGGGACAACACCAAGGCAATCTGATCCGGTTAAAAACTTGTCCGGGATTAACTTGACATCTTTTTCCTTGTGTTTTGGGGGAGATTACAGTGTGTCATCCCAAATCTGGGCTAACGGCGTGTGCCACTGAAATAAATGCAGACTGCATTGTCAACACATTACAAAGAAGACGCTACCTCCTTTTTATTTACGTTTCCCTCTGCGCACACTGGTGATTAGGATTAGATTCATTGTTCATTCTGTTTCTTGTGAACAACTAAAGCCGCGTGTTTTATTATTATTATTTTTTAGTATTCGGATGAAATTGCTTGTTTGTGTTGAATATTATTTTTGGTTTTGTAAATGAAATATGATTGCATTTGTGCAGAACGTGTTTCCAGACAGCGCACTTCTACATCGACGACAGCTCTTCTCCCAGAGTCATCTCTCCCAACCACATGCCTGGTCAGACCGAAGGTAACGCATGTGTGACACGAGAGCAATACCACTAGGAGCTGGTTTTAATTATTCTAAGAAATGATTAAGCCTTTATGCTACATACCGTATAATCTGTATTGCCTGCCACGACTTGATGGCACGAACGGTTTGAGAAATCATTCATCCATAACTTTTCAGCACATTGTCATTGACAACCGTATTTCCGGACTATAAGTCGCACTTTTTTTTCATAGTTTGGCTGGGGGTGCGACTTATACTCAGATGCGACTTATATATCAAAATATATAATTTCACATGTTTGTTGTTTTCACACTGGCAGCCGCTAGAGGGCGCTCTAGGCTTGTGTACCAATATCTGCTACTCATGTGCCACTGAAAGAAAGAAAAAAAAGGTAATTGAGCAGCTGAAAAAAAGTGTGGAAAGAGCGGTAGTTGCAAAGGCTGGTGTGACTTATACTCTGGAGCAACTTAAATATGTTTTTTTCTTCTTCAGTATGCATTTTTGGCTCGTGCGCCTTATTCTCCGGAGCGAATTATAGTCCATAAAATACAGTACTTATTTACATGTGAATAACAGTAATTCATCTCCTGTTGTTTGTCAGATGATCGGAATGTGTTTCCTGTGAAGGCTTTTGTCGAACACGTGGCAGATCTTCACGACACTCTTGGTTTCCAGAGAGAGTTTGAGGTATGACAGAACAAAACACTGTAATTATTTGCCACAAACAATGGCGCATTGTGTACACTAGGTACAAAATTGTTGGATGTGTCCATTTGCCCATGATTAGTGAGGCAGGAAGCTTTCAGTCTGCCCAGGAGTTGTTGTCATCGTTTTCCATTGTGGCAAAAAAAAAAGAAAAATTCCAATCATCAGTACTTGATTGAATAGAAGTAAAGACATTTAGCTTTTTACCTCATGTGGCTCCAGTGGTCTGTAAACTGGCTTTATGCACTCTTAGATGGATAGTTTTTCTCAGGCCGATGCCAATATGCTTTCGCCGATATTCTTGGCCAATAGTTTGGCCGATTTTTTAAAAATGTCAAATTTACAATCTTGTGTATGATGCTTCTAAATTGTAAAAAGTGACAGTGTTGAACTGTGACAGCAGTGGGCTCTTTATTAGAGGAATAGGGTTGATTTATTCAGGACATTCATGTTTAGTAGGTACTTCAGAGGAAGCTCATTTCAAAGACAAACAAAAAACGTTAAGACTCTATCTTAAGGTTCTGACATTACAAGCAAAAGTCTCCAACATAAAATTCGACCAGAGGTGTTTTAAGGCTGTGACTGAGCTCTTTCCAATGTCAAAAACGTCTCAATCACTATCAGTTCCGGAGATATTGGCCGATAGCAGATATTGTAAAATACCCAAATAATGGCCCAATATACAGTGTCCTCTACTTTTAGATCTGATATAACCCTGATCTATGTTTACCCTGAACTTGCTAATCTCCACCTCGGTTCATTTGCGTGACCCTAACCGTCCTGTTGTTGTGAATTGGATCTGTGGAGCCCAGGTTGTATCTTCTCTCCATTTCTGTACAACAAGAGTTTCCTCATGGAGACAGTTTCCATCACGCCTCTCTCAGACCATATCCTCTCCTTGGCTAAAATTCAAAGGTGTGTTTTTTAGCTTTGAGCTGGAGAGGCTGTGGATGTTAGGGTAAAATGAAACAGAAGTTAGAGGTGCCAAGCGTGGCGCCTAGAAGAAGAAGACTGAAAAGATTATTTATGGCTGCAGTGAAAGGGTACATGAACCTGGTGGACGACGAAGATGTAAAGGATAGGTTTACACTGATGAAAGTGTACTGTACACTGTACTGTCCTCTTGAATGTAGTAAATGGTGCTTGTCTATTTCTTTTTGTGAGTATGCCAATGTTACCGTCCCTTTGTAGGAACAGTTCTGGTAAAGAGACTTTCTCTTAAAGATTTGCTTCATAATTGGCCATCGTGGGAAGGTCTCAACCAAAACTCTTCCGCTGTTGTGGCATGATTTGTATCTGTGCCTTTTGTGCATAATGTTTGTTTCTGCACCTTTGTTTCCGTCCTGTGTTGTCATGGAAACGCCTCGCTGACCGCTGGCTGCTTCCTCACTTCCTGTCTGTAGATCCTGAAGCAGAGCTACGAGGTAAGACTGCCCCGTGTCCTGTTCAGCTCAGTGCGCTCTTCTGCATAGGCAAAAAAGACTGACACGCAAACAACATAGTGTGCTATTACTGTGGGAGATTTTCAGACACCTGATCTTGTACATTAAGATACTTATGTGTGCCTATAGGAGGTGCAGGTGTGCACTGTGGACATGGGACTGACCACTGACATCTCAAATCACCCCGACAACAAAACCAAGAACCGATACAGTAACATTCTGGCCTGTGAGTACACTTTTTTTCATGTTTATATTCTAGATGAGTTGGCAGTGGTAATTTATGAGTTGAATGATTATTTGTTGGGTCATATAATACGCCGTAATATGCTGACTTATATATTTTTAAAATGACAACTTAAAGGCGCATTATGCAACTTTGTATGTGGAAAAAAAATAATAATAATTGTGCGTAATTGACCTTGTAGTGACCTAGCGGCTGTTTGAGTGGTCAGCATGGCGCCTTTACTCTCCATCACAGTGGTCTCTAGGACGCTCCAGAGTCAGTTGTTTGTAAGGTTTTGTCTTTTCTGTCAGCGTAGTATTTACTTTTAATTTTATTGTAGTTTTATTTACAATTAATGAATAAAAAAATGCAACATGCTACGACACCTGTAGTGGCGCATAAGGCCTCTAGGGGCATGAGTTACTTAGTATGGCTTTAACAAATGCTTCTGGAAAACGACAGCACATCCTGCTTTTTCAGGCTTGAGGCATATTATAATTTAACATTCAGTATCTGGATGTAACCAAAATTATCCTCACAAGTTGTCAGAAAAATGCATCAAAACCTTTCAGTCTTTCACCCTTTCAAATAATATTTTGTTTTGCTCTCCTGCAGACGACCACAGTCGAGTGCGGCTCTCGGCACTCACCGACAAAGAGGGAAGGATCAGCGATTACATAAACGCAAACTTTGTGGATGTACGTTTCCCCCTTTTTAACAGCTTTTATCTTCAGCTCTACCATGAAGGCTTTTGATCATATACTGTAGTTTCTGATACCTAGCACACATTTCCTAAACGTAGAACAGTTTTCTATATTAAGATCAACTTCACAAAATACACCACTCTTGGCTTGGGAGTAACATATTTTGAATTCTTTGTGCTAAAGTTACGCGATGAAATGTCGTTTAAAGCTGTTTGAATAGAATTGAATTGAAAAGATGTGTTCACTGTTTGCATCTTGTGTTTGCTGTGTAAGACAAAAGGAGCGAGAGAGAAGCATTTTGTGAACTGTGCAAACGTAAACTGTGTTCAAGGTTTTGACAAAAGAGTTATATTTTTGAGTTCGAGCGGGTGATGGCTTAGTGCAAAGGCATTTTAGAGTCTTCAAAATGTCTTGCTCTGTCTTCTGATCGCCTCTTGCCAAAACACCGTTGTTCTCAGAGATCCCCGTGTGTCGATTACCAAATATGTCCATGAGGCATTGTGCAGCGGAGGCAAATCAAAAACTGAGTGTTCCTTGGCAGTTTTGTGAAAAGAACAGGCGACAAAAGCAGCGAGTGGCAGTCAAGTTGGTAAAAGCGTTTGGAGGATCTCTCACAAGGCTCTCCAGTCTGTCAGTCAGCCGAAGGTCGCTTCTCTATTCAAGCTCTGATTGGCTGCTGCCCTCAACAGAGAAGAGCACGCCACTTCTTTTCCCCACACCGTTGTATTCCGAGTAGCTTGGCAGTTTCAACCCACTCTTAACTTTGCACAAAAACACCATCCTTGATTAGTTTTTTTATTTTTTTATATATATATCTATATCTATATTTTTTTGTTGTTGTTTTTTTTTTTTTAAAGAAGAAGTACACAGATTTTATAATAACCTTGGGACTGGCCTAAATGTGATACAGAAATATTGTAAAAAAATAAAAAAAGGGAGTTTGCAAGAACGAAAGATCTTCAAAATACTGCAATGACGCCACAGTTTGTGTAAGTGGGAAGACAATTCAGCCACCTTGCCTGAGAACAGCATTTATACTCTGGTTTATGAATCAGTTTGAGTGTTAACTTTTACTGTTTTAGTCGATTTATATTTTCATACTGTATATTGCATACACAAGGTTTAGTTTAGAGGAGGAGGTGGGAATGAATAGTTAAAGCAGTACTAAGTAACGTGTTTACCTTAATAAATCCGTTTCGTAGACCCTGTGGGGGTAATACAAGTGTTTATGGGATGTTTGGAGGGTCTTTCATCTCCCCCTGGTGTCTCTGACCAGAAAACCATGTTTGCAACTTGACTGCCACCGGTGCGGAGAAAGCAATACACACTAATGGAATCATGAAGAAGAAGCTAACATGCTAACGGGCAAAGCTAACTGCGGGCTAACGTCACTTTAAACAGTATTTACAGCCAAGTTTGAGTGAAAAAAAATATTTCCATTGTATAATTGAATGCACAGTAACCCTCTCTCCCTTCACTTTTTCTGTCAGCGTAGTATTTACTCTCCAAGACAATTAATAAGTTAAAAAATCGTAACTTGCTACTACACCTGCTGTTGCACTTATGGCCGCTAGGGGGAAGAGTTACTTAGTACTGCTTTAATATGAAAAGTGCTAAGTTTTTGGTCAAATCAAGTGCATTTTCATTTTGCCCAGGGTTTTAAGAAGCCAAAGCTGTACATCGCCGCCCAGGGCCCGCTCAGATCCAGCACGGAGGACTTCTGGAGGATGGTCTGGGAACAAAACGTTGGCGTCATTGTCATGATCACAAACCTGGTGGAGAATGGACGAGTGAGTTGAAGTGCTGACGATGGTCGTTTGTTTCTAATGCTCTCTGTGCTAACTGTGGCGCGTTCACTGCCCCTCAGAGAAAGTGTGACCAGTACTGGCCGGCTGAGGTGCAGGAGGAGTACGGCAGTTTCCTGGTGACGGTGAAGAGCTCGAAGTCGTTGGCCTATTACACTGTCAGGACGTTCAGCATCAGAAACACCAGTAGTAAGAAGGTCAGATTGGCTTTATTTAACTGATGTGTTCATTGGTAAATGCTAAATGAATTAGGATAAAGGTTAACTTGATTGCTATTAAAATAGCACCAAAATCTCAAATCATTTCCATTAGAAAAAAAAAATCTGCTTGACATTTTATTTATGTTTTATTTAGGTATTTAGGTCTATGTGATTGTGATGCAAAAAAGCTATTGATGGTTCATGCATGTAAAATGTATGAGCACAAAGACCTAGTTTTATTTAATATTAGCTTGTTGTTGGCCAGGGGTCTTGAGCTCATTTGTAGCGGGGGCCAAAAAATGCGAACACAGTGTTGATTGGGGGCAGAAACAGACTTTTTTTTTTTAAATAAGTATTAATAATTTTTTGCGTTATAATGCTTTAAAATACACATAACAATCACATAACCTATCCATGTACATCTTTTTTTAAGCTTTCGAGGTGTTCTTTGGTCCTACTGTTATGCTTTTGAATTTAGACATTTTAACTCACAAGCTACAAACTCAAACACCCAATTAGTGTTAGTGTATGGGAAGTGTAGCTCAAACGTGCTGAGTAAAGAAAATAATTTCAGGGGAAAACAAAAATCAGTTTGCAAGGATCAAGACTGTTTGCCCTAAGACATGTCCTTGTGGCAAGCAACATCCATAGATTTACAAAAGGCCGAAACAACATAGGCTATAAAAGAAAAGACAAGGCATGTAAAAAACTTCTTTAGCTGTTGGGTCACAACTATATTTTACACACTATAATTCTTTTCAGTGAATACAGTTGGTCGTCCACACTTTATTTAATTTTCTTCCTCTGCTTTTTCGACATTTCTCTCAATTCCACTTGAACTCTTGTTCTTACCTTATCACCCCTAGGGCTCTCAGAAAGGGCGTTCCAGTGAGCTCACAGTGACCCAGTTTCACTACACCCAGTGGCCCGACATGGGTGTGCCGGAGCTGGCCCTGCCTCTGCTCAGCTTCATCCGCAAGTCGTCCCAAGCTCGGACGGACCACATGGGCCCAATGGTGGTGCACTGCAGGTAGGAAACTACAGTCGGACCAACAGGAATTCTTACCATAGTTACCAAACACTTTGCCAGATTGTTTTTTTATTGTTATGTTATTGTCATATTTCGTTGTTCAGCGCGGGAGTTGGTCGAACGGGGACTTACATCGTCCTGGACAGTATGCTGAAGCAGATCAGAGACGAAGGAACTGTCAATATTACAGGATTCCTCAAACACATTAGGACTCAGAGGAACTACCTGGTCCAAACTGAGGTAAGGGATTAAAAAAAAAAAACATTTCCAATATTTGTTACAAATATGAAATCAACTTGATGAACATACAGTATAACCTGCAATTTTCCGGAATGTGGCTCTACGCAATGGCGGTCAGAAAATTAAGACTTCAAAATGCCAAACTTCATGTCCTTAACATCTGCTGCTCTCTGCATTACGCACTTCAATACACTGAGAACTGGTCAAAAGAATTAATTTGAATCGCTAAGACCATTATTATGGGCTAAGTTTCTGGACAAAAAAAGGGTGACTGCAGCCCTCTTGAACTCCTCTGACTAAGACGGCTTTGTGAATCATGTCTGTTTTTTTGCAGGAACAATACGTTTTTATCCACGACGCGTTGGTGGAAGCTGTGTTGTGCGGGGACACGGACGTAGCCGCCTCTCATTTGCACAAATACGTGGACGAACTGCTGACCCCGCGGCACGCCGGGAAAACGCGCATCGAGAAACAGCTTAAGGTCAGCGCTCTGGATTGTGACGGCGTATTGTCTCTGCTGTTGTACTGGTCAAGATGTGCTGTATGACTGGGACTCCTTTTGAGTAAGCAGGTGTAAGTCATTGGTGCTCAACTTATATCTCAGTGACCCCTATTTAACGATTGAATACATCCTTTCTAACATAAAGAAATAATACAAAATAAAAGCCATTCATATGAAGTTGAAGGGTATGCCACCCCTTCAGAACAACTCTATCAACATAGTTTGGACGCTCTGGGGACCCTTGGGAAACTTTGGGGGAAGGTTTATGGTACGCCCACTGCCAAATTATTGCAAACGTTCAGTATTTTTGAATTAAAACAAAGGCCTTTCATCATAGTGCTCGATTCAGGTGGGGGTTAAGAGATCAAACAGCTACAAGATCACACTTCAACATAATAACCAATAGGAATAAGTATGAATACGATGAATATACGTGCTGAACCTCCTGTATCCACCATTTACACATTGAAAAGTATATTTTATCTATCTCTAGGTCATTTGTTGATTGACTTCATAGCAAGCGAGTTACAACATTGTGCCACGCTGTGAAAGACACTGGTTTGAACATGAACTGTAAATACCACGTATCGTTATGTTTTCCATCATTACCGCAAAGAGGACAATACTCCTCCGCTCAGACTTGTGCAAAGTGCTTGACATTTCCCCGTTGCGCGTGATTCAAAAGGCAAGAGTTGCTGTACTTAAGAAGTGAATATGTTTGGAGCTTCAATGTCATTAAAATGTTGCGTTTTTTTTCCGCAGCTGCTCTGTCATTCATCACCAAAGCGGAGCGACTTCACCACAGCCTTACAGGAGGACCACGCCAGCAAAAACAGAAGCCCCGCCATTTTGCCAAGTGAGTAACATGCAAAAAACAATGAGTAACTTTGCTCATCTCGTAGTTGGTTGGAAACACTTATTCCCGCTCTTTCCTTGTTAGCGGAGAGGTCTCGTGTGCGGTTGTTGACATCAGCGGGAGAAACCTCTGACTACATAAACGCTTCATACATTACAGTAAGGGCTCAGTATGAATGTTTTGTTCTTTTGTGCACTTGTTCATTTTTAGTCAGACGCTGATGCTGTCCATAAATGCACAGGGTTACAGGCATAGCAGTGAATTCATCATTACCCAGAACCCTTTGCCCGGTACGGTGAAGGACTTTTGGAGAATGATATGGGACCACAATGCTCAGGTCATCATGTCGCTGCCCGGGCCGACTACCACTGGGGTAAGGCTTCTGTTGTTCATGTATAAGTATTGCAGCCCCTCACAAAGTATATAAGTCTTTAACAAACAGAATGAGCCATGATTGCGATAACGTGAAGATCTCTCCCCCTCCGTTTTTGTGTGGGTTTGATGGCATTTGGCTTTGGTACTTAACCATCACGTCCTGGATTTCTTCATTCTTCGCGTTGAAAGGCTTACATTACAACAATGCAAGTTGTATACAGGAATAAAAAGTGCCTATTGGCCCTTTCTGTCGCTTTCATGCCTGTCCTTGAAAGATTTTTCATCACCGTACAGTGGCAGCAGTACTCGATGGTGATACACGCTGGCCAAGTGTGCAGTTAAATCTGCTCGCCTTTTATTTAAGATCACCAACCTTTGTGTAAAGTCTTAAAACTTGGTTAATGATGATGGTAATACATCAACATGTAACCATTATTAGCATTATACATGTCTGACGTATAACATACTGTATATAGTATAACAATCAGGGGCGTAGCACCAAATTCTGGGCCCTGGGTACAAACTATCTTGGTGGACCCCCCCATTTGAAATTCACATTTCATATTCTCTGTTCTTTGACCACATGACAGTGGTTTAGTGGTTTGACAGCGCAGTTCATTTATATTCTATTATAACTTTATTATATATACCTTAACTAAGTGAAAAAATGGGTTGGCCAAAAAAGTGCTTCATGTACAAACACATATCCAATCCAATGGGTACTTTGGTCATGGTTTGTTTGTTTATTTGTTTGTTTGTTTGTTTGTTTGTTTGTTTGTTTGTTTGTTTGTTTGTTTCAAGTCCATGTTTGAATTGAAATTTCATCTGATTTGGATTCAATTACAGAAATTGAATAACCTTTAACCCTGTGGTGACATAGATATTTAGATTAGGGTGGAATATTCTACTTTAATTGGGCCAATTGAAATGGCTAGTTTAGAGCATAATGATTATTAGCATATCACATTAAACAGGAGGACTGAACTAGGGACAGAGGATATTTGTGCTGAGAATAACACATGTGTGACTTTAAAATAGGCATTAAAATGCTATTTTACAAAAAAATGATGATACTATGATGTCTCTGTGGCCACAGGCCTGAACAAAAAACTCAAGGGCTTCAGTCTGATTTAGTCTCACCATATTTGAAGCCTATACCTTTAAGTGTATAGTCAGTAAATTGTTGTTGTAAAAAGTTACGCTGGAATAGACTAAATGGCACGAGCTCCACCTTTCACTAGAACCAGGTTGACTCGTCTCCAAAGCTGCGCATTTACAATGCGTGGATTCCAAATGTGCGCGGCTAATTTGCATAATTAATTCGGCGAAAACGGCGTGCGCGACCTGTGGCTTTTGTCACTGTATTGGCCTGATGGCTCAATTACAATAAATATGAGGAAAGAGAAACTTTAGAGGTTAAAACGAGGAGAGAAGGAGCTCTGTCTCTGTCTCTGACTCTGCACCATCCACTTCTCAGTGCAGGCAGAGGCAGGACTCACCTAACCTCATGTTTAAGTGTCATTTATGACAAGAAAGTTTCCTCTAAGGTCCGCTAGAACAGGCTAGTGTTAAATAAAAGCACATAAGAGCGAGGTAAGACTAATATCTGTCTTTCCTCATAGCTCTGTGTCATTACATTACAGAGTCCACCTCATCAAGTCACTGCTGAGCTGAAGCGCACGGTGCTTAACACCGGTGTGTGGGCTGAACCATTTGGCACATTTTTAAAGGGGTGTCAGGGCCCTGAGAAATTATCAATCATTATTGTTTGTGCAAAATTCTGGGTAGCAACCATTGTATTTTAGCCCCGTTGTTTAGTTCTTATAGTACCAATTGTGAAGAAACTTAGAAAGTACAGTACATAACACTTTTTGCAGCATTATTGAGGGCCCCTACCCTGCTCTGGGCCCTGGGTACTCAGTACCCTTTACCCCCCCCAGTCCGACGCCCCTGATAACAATATATATTATTGACCGTATAGCAGCAAACTTTGAAGTGAGACATTGGTTGGGTCTCGGGTGTCGCATAACGAAAAGACTATAAATGTAGTCTTTTGATAAAAGAAGCTACAGACAAAAGCCAGCGGTACCTAAAAGTAGGTGAATGGATTTGTTAGAGGGGGTTTGGCCCCAACCCCTATGGGTGGTCCAAGCTCTTCAAAAGTATTGGGCGTGGCACGGGTGTCCTCCCCAGGGAAAATTGTATAATTCAGATGTGATTTCCTGCATTCTGGTGCATTTTGAATATTGCATATTTTCAGTTGGTCCATTTAAATTTAGCCCACTTTATAGATACAGCACTGCCAATAATACCACTGAAATATGACATATGTCAAGCCTTTGTTTGTTATATTTTTGATGATTATGGCTTACAGTCCGTTTCAAAATATTAACATTTTTATGTTGGGGTTTTTTCAAGCTGTGAGCCATAGTTATCAAAATTATAACAAATGAAAGCTTGATATATCTCACTTTGCATCATGATTTTGTCTTACAGCTTGTAAAAAAACACAAATTCAAAATCTCAGAAGATTAGAATACTGTGAAAAGGGACTGTATTGTAGCTCAAAGTGTCACCTTTTCATCAGCTCATTCATCCACAACACCTGCAAAGGGTCCCTGAGACTTTAAATGATCTCTCAGTCTGGTTCAACCTGACAGTTGGGCAGAAAACCATCATTGACAGCCTCCATGAGGGAAAGCCTCAAAAGGTAATAGCAAAAGAAGTTGGATGTTCTCAAAGTGCTGTATCAAAGCACATTAATTGAAAGTTAAGTGAAAGGAAAAGTGTGGAAGAAAAAGGTGCACTAAAGTGTGGGGGACCTTCACAAGGAGTGACTGAGGCTGAGTCAGTGCATCAAGGGTCCTCTTGTTGAAGCATCCTGGTCTTCATAACACCTCAGCAGTGCCACAGGCTGATAACATCCATGCCACGCAACCGCATTAAGGCAGTAATTTAAGTAAAAGGGGCCCAAACCAAGGTTTCAGAGGGCCCACATTTTTGTTTAAAATATATATTTTTTATTGATTTCATGTAATATTCTAGTCTTCTGAGATTTTGAATTTTGGAGTTTTTAACGAGCTGTAAGCCATAATCATCAAAATCAAAACAAACAAGGGCTTGACATTTGTCACTTTCCATGGCATGAGTTTATATTAGTTTCACATTTTAAGTTGAATTACAGAAAAAGAATAACTTTTTCACGATATTGTAATTATCCGCGTTTGTAAGTACATTAAACATTAAGCAAAGAATTACTGACCTCTTAATATTATTATTGGTATAGATTTTTAAAAAAATCCAGATTGGTCAGGCCCTTGTCTGAACTAGGACCCTAATAGCACTGAACTGAACAGCATTAGGGGTAAAACAGGATTGATCACTTGTCCATAGGAAGTTAATGTGCTTTCTTGATTATGTTTCAAAGGGGGAAGTGGAGGCAGAGTCCAGTGTCTATTGGCCTTGCAAAGGAGAGCCTCTCACCTGTGAGGCGTTCAGGGTCACTTTGAAGTCTGAGAACCACATCTGTTTGGCCAACGAGGACATGCTGGTGCTGCAGGAGTACGCTCTGGAGGCTGCTCAGGTAAGACACTTTCACAAATACATAAAGCTATATGTATAATGTGTTGGAATAAACCATTATAGTTACATGCCCCTAAATTCACTTTCACTATTCACACATTCTTGTTACTCTGAATGTGTTGATGTGACTTTTGTATTCAAAATACAGGACGACTACGTGCTGGAGGTGAGGCATTACCGCGCCCCTCGCTGGCCCAACCCGGACAGTCCCATGAGCAGCACGTTCGAGCTGGTCAATCTGGTCAAGGAGGAGACCCACGTGAAGGAGGGGCCCACCATCGTGCACGATGAGTACGTTTTATGGCAATGCTTGGATGTCATAGTCAGCAAAGGAAAATAAGTGAAATACTGTCAGCTTCAACTTTGTTTTGAAAGTCTTCTATTGTGCAGTGAGAGCATTGACTGTCTGCTTGTTTTGCCTTGTTATTGTTGTAAATTCACAGCGTCTTTGGCAAATGAGACAGTTGAACTTTACTAAACTTATTTTCTAAACTCAGAGGCGTGGGAAGTGGGAAGCCAGGGGTAGCACAGACCACCCCTGGAATCTGATTGGCCTGCACAGGTGCCCAGGGTTGCCAGGTTTGCAATATTAACATCGGGCAGCTTTTCTTTTCTTTTTTTCTTTCTGCTGGTGAAAAATACAAATCTGTGAGTTTAAGCCTGTTCTCTTTTGCAGGTAAAATAGGATTCACTGGAGGAGCTAATCTGTATACAGTACTTGTAAAAAAACATTGGAAATTCTGGTTGCGCCGTATGTCCACTGTCCCGGTTTTATAGATATTTAAGGGTGGGTTTGGCTGTCGATAACTGGAAACCCTGAGACACTTTGTTGGGTGAAATGGCCTGTATATATTAATAATATATTTTAGGCTATATATTAGTCCATGTCATTACAGGCCTCTCTATTGTATAATTCATGCTTTTATAACAGATGACTTGGAAAATGGCTATATCGTAAAATCACGTCCGTCACTCCATATTCACGGGCAATTTAGCAGCGTTTTAGACCACTCCGTAGCAACTGTTTTCAAAAATGACACCAGTGGGCGTGGTCCAGAATCTGCAGCAATGATGGCCATATAAATGTCTGTCTTTGTGTTTGACAGTGTGGGCGGAGTCACAGCAGCGACCTTCTGCGCTCTGCTGTCTCTGAGTCGCCAGCTCGAGGCCGAACAGTCGGTCGATGTGTTTCAAGTCGCCAAACTCACAAACCTGATGAGACCGGGAGTGTTCAGCGATGTAGTAAGTTCATGTTTACGGCCTTGTGGTGATTTTGTGATTGTTCCTCACACTTTAGAGTTCACAAAAATGCGCAATGACTTTCTTTCTGTCCGCACAGGAGCAATTCCAGTTCCTGTACAGGGCCATGCTGAGTCTGGTGGGCAAACAGGAGGACGAAAGAGCGCTGGAGTCTTCAGACAACAACGGGACCATCGTCGTGGGAGCAGCCAGCACCGCAGAGAGCCTGGAGTCCCTCGTCTAACACACACCACTCTGACACAATGGACTCTTTAACGGAGCGTCTGCCGTCTTAAATCCATCAACCATTACATACAAACCTATCAGGCACAACATTTTAGGGGCCTTAAATTTCTTGACATTTCTAATTAAGTTTGTACCTCCGAGAACTACTGAAAGCGTCTATTATTCAGTCTCAACAAATCAGTTCAGTTCAATGATGATGCATTGTGAGCTTTTTCTATTTGTTCACATTTCAGAAATACAAAGTTAGGCCAAAAAGTCAAGTATCAAAGTGCTCGACTTTGTTTTTGTCAAACAATTGTTCTGCGGGGAAGGTGCTCAGGTTTTAAGAGAAAACTCTCTGCGCTTCACCTACATCTAAATTCTTATTTTCTAAAAAGGCTGTTCTGACTCCCTGGAGACGGCTGTTTCGTTAGTTGCTCAACAAGCTCACTTAAATCCTTGCGCTTGCCCACTTTTATAAGTTATCTCTTAACCTGTCCGTGGTTATAATGTTTCGCCTGATTGGTGCGTGTGTCCATTAGATCATCCTTTTCCACTGCCATAGCTCCGTGCTGCCATGCTTATGCTGGACTTTTGTATTGTGCCTTTTTGTATACTTTATTGTGTCCTTCTAACATCTTTGATACCGTATTGTAGAATAATATTGGATGTTTATTTGTAATGGCCACACTAACCATTCCTTCTTAAGTCTTTGTATTTATTGGCACTGAGCCAAAAGCAAAAAGGGAAAAAACTTCTTTTTACATCAAATTGATATTTTGTAAGTGTCTTTTATAGAAGCTCACGCACTGAATTATTTTGTAAATACTACTGCAGCCGTAGCACCCGCGAGCCATCAAAGGTGACCATTTGAAAAGGGCCTGGAATAATTAAGAATATTAATCTAATGTACATAATATTATAGTAATCACTTGATGGACCAAATTTCTATTTATACTTTTAGATTTTTTATATTTGACCGTTGTTAGTGCTGTCTCATTTTAATCACGTAGCCTGAAGGACGTTAATTGCTTTTATACTTTTGTAACAGACTAAACGTAATGCATGGGTTTACTGACATAAACACTGCTGGACTCTTAGCTGTAGGGCATTAAACATGGGAAACTGCCATATAAAATACAGCTGTTTGGCTCTTTCTTTATGTTCCTACTATTATGTGTTGTATATATGGTGTCCTCCAAGGACTCATTTTCTCCCCCGTAATTTGAAAACAAGATGAATAGACTGGCAAAAAGTATAATTTATGAATAATTACTATTTGCATCATATAGTTTAAATCATATCTAATCTATGAGTGAATGCGTGGACATGTGAACAACAGGTCGGGCAGTTAATGTAATAATGTAATGTGTTATTATGAAGGTCACTTTGCTTTGATTAATTCCATGTCAAGACTCTTGTTTCGCCGCAGCTCAGAGGATAAAGCACTCGGTAAGACCAGTGGAGTGAAGATATAGATTGACATTGTGTGTGTCAACGTAAATTTTTGATACATTTAGATGCATAAACTGCTAAAATGAGTAAAGAAAGTCATGTTGCTTTAGTCAAACAGCATATTCTTGCTCAAATTACCCACATTAGAACAATAGGTGCCTTCTGCATGACGTCACGCCAACTAAGTTACTCCATCTTGACGGGATACATGCTAATGAACTCCAGATAAACTCACACCACGTTTCATTTAAAATCTACATTTCAAAACCGTTGAAATGCCTGAAACTTGTTGCACAGTTGGATGCAAATTAGTGGTATCAGAATTTCTCAATTCTTTACTCTTTTAATGGGGTCCCATTGTACTTTTCAATCAGATATCTCATCAGATTATTAGCCTATTGAAAACTACTGTAGCATAGAAGGATTTACTGTCAATGTGAGGTTTACTGTTCGTTAATCTGTGAAAGAGCTATCTATACTACAAGCTGGGTGTCCAATTCATGGTGTTTTACAGCATTTTTAGCCTGCTGGCTAACAATATATGATACCCATCCTGACTCAAAACATCTGTATGCAGAAAGCCTTTTATATGCTCTCAATGATTTTCCTGTGTATGAAGACGGAAAGTCTATCAAGAAACTATGTACTATGTAAATATAAACTCGAGTGAAGGTATGACCGAGAACTTCACGTCAGTAAATAACTCGGCCGGAAGCGTTTATGGGTCTGTAATATCCAACAATGACAGTTTGTTTGCATGTCAAAGTGCTGCATTTCCTTGTGAGTTGTAACAGATACAGGTGAAAAAACACTGCATAATTGTGTGGAATCACAATTGTTTTCTGTTGCATTCGCCATTTTTGTTTCCCTTCAAATGTCGCACGCTTGCATTTCTAGTCACGTGACTGGGAGACGCCTATACACAGTCTACTTTAAAAATATCCGGTTTTATGTGGACAGCGCCCTCTTCTGGAGGAGTTCAACTTCCACCTTTCCCCCAACATTCACAGTAGTACAAGGGGACAGCTACGTGACTTCTTTTTTTTTTTTACCTTTATTTAACCCGTCCCACTGAGATTAAGAATCTCTTTCAATGGCAACTGAGCAAAGTATGAAAGCCACGGTTGGAACCCACTGACTTACGTGGCATTAGTGAGCAGCACGGTGTAACTATGAATACCGTCACAGATTTCCGTTTCCATCGCTTTCCCCATTCTCTCATGTTTTGCTTTGATGACATCAGCTACACACAACTGCAGATCTTCGATAGTTGCTCAACAAGCTCACTTAAATCCTTACGCTTGCCCACTTTTATAAGTCATCTCTTAACCTGTCCGTGGTTATAATGTTTCGCCTGATTGGTGCGTGTGTCCATTAGATCAGTGTTTTTCAACCTTTTTTGAGCCAAGGCACATATTTTTCATTGAAAAAATCACGAGGCACACCACCAGCAGGAAAAAAAAAAAAAAGTAACTCTGTAGCCTATATTCAGTAGGAACACCGTATAGTCTCGCTAGACACAATGCCATTGATCATCACAAATGAGCTACCTGCAGCCACTTACTGATATGGAAGAGTATTACATGATTACTCTGCCGAAACATTTGAAAACTGTACATTATTTGCGGATAATAATTAATTTATTACCAAAAAAAAACCTAGGTGAAATTGCATAATTTCCCAAGGCACACCAGACAATATCTCACGGCACACTAGTGTGCCACGGCACAGTGGTTGAAAAACACTGCATTAGATCATCCTTTTCCACTGCCATAGCTCCGTGCTGCCATGCTTATGCTGGACTTTTGTATTGTGCCTTTTTGTATACTTTATTGTGTCCTTCTAACATCTTTGATACCGATTGTAGATTAATATTGGATGTTTATTTGTAATGGCCACACTAACCATTCCTTCTTAAGTCTTTGTATTTATTGGCACTGAGCCAAAAGCCAAAAGGGAAAAAACTTCTTTTTACATCAAATTGATATTTTGTAAGTGTCTTTTATAGAAGCTCACGCACTGAATTATTTTGTAAATACTACTGCAGCCGTAGCACCCGCGAGCCATCGAAGGTGACCATTTGAAAGGGGCCTGGAATAATTAAGAATATTAATCTAATGTACATAATATTATAGTAATCACTTGATGGACCAAATTTCTATTTATACTTTTAGATTTTTTAGATTTGACCGTTGTTAGTGCTGTCTCATTTTAATCACGTAGCCTGAAGGACGTTAATTGCTTTTATACTTTTGTAACAGACTAAACGTAATGCATGGGTTTACTGACATAAACACTGCTGGACTCTTAGCTGTCGGGCATTAAACATGGGAAACTGCCATATAAAATACAGCTGTTTGGCTCTTTCTTTATGTTCCTACTATTATGTGTTGTATATATGGTGTCCTCCAAGGACTCATTATCTCCCCCGTAATATGAAAACAAGATGAATAGACTGGCAAAAAGTATAATTTATGAATAATTACTATTTGCATCATATAGTTTAAAGCATATTTAATCTATGAGTGAATGCGTGGACATGTGAACAACAGGTCGGGCAGTTAATGTAATAATGTAATGTGTTATTATTTTGAAGGTCACTTTGCTTTGATTAATTCTACTCTTGTTTCGCCGCAGCTTAAAGCATAAAGCACTCGGTAAGACCAGTGGAGTGAAGATATAGATTGACATTGTGTGTGTCGTAAAAGGGCTTCACAATTGACAAATATTGCGATTTTTATTTTTGATACATTTAGATGCATAAACTGCTAAAATGAGTAAAGAAAGTCATGTTTCTTTAGTCAAACAGCATATTCTTGCTCAAATTACCCACATTAGAACAATAGGTGCCTTCTGCATGACGTCACGCCAACTAAGTTACTCCATCTTGACGGGATAGATGCTAATGAACTCCAGATAAACTCACACCAACGTTTCATTTAAAATCTACATTTCAAAACCGTTGAAATGCCTGAAACTTGTTGCACAGTTGGATGCAAATTAGTGGTATCAGAATTTCTCAATTCTTTACTCTTTTAATGGGGTCCCATTGTACTTTTCAATCAGATATCTCATCAAATTATTAGCCTATTGAAAACTACTTTAGCATAGAAGGATTTACTGTCAATGTGAGATTTACTGTTCGTTAATCTGTGAAAGAGCTATCTATACTACAAGCTGAGTGTCCAATTCAATGTGTTTTACAGTATTATTAGCCTGCTGGTTTAGCGAAGTGTCAAGTAACTTACCTTACTCATGACAATATATGATACCCATCCTGACTCAAAATATCTGTATGCAGAAAGCCTTTTATATGCTTTCAATGATTTTCCTGTGCATGAAGACGGAAAGTCTATCAAGAAACTATGTACTATGTAAATATTGCCAAACTCGAGTGAAGGTATGACCGAGAACTTCACGTCAGTAAATAACTCGGCCGGAAGCGTTTATGGGTCTGTAATATCCAACAATGACAGTTTGTTTGCATATAGAAGTGCCACATTTCCTTGTAAGTGAATTGTAACAGATGTAGGTGAAAAAACATTGCATAATTGTGTGGAATCGCAATCGTTTTCTGTTGCATTCACCATTTTTGTTTCCCTTCATTTCTAGTCACGTGACTGGGAGACGCCTATACTTATGCTGCGTCCGAAATGGTCAGATTGCTAAGAGCTCTTACGCCAAACCGGATGTGCGTCAGCGTCCGCCATGGCAAGTTGCTTCCGAATTGGTAAGTCAGATAGGAAGTAGTTAGGAAAAGGAGCCTTGATGCTAACTATCATGGCCACTTAAAGGAATAGGCCACCGTTTTTACATACGGAGATATGCTCTTACCTCACTTTAGTCTAGTTAATATATCCCCGTCTGGTCTTTGTCCGTGCGCTCTGTCAGGCAAACGGAGCACATACGCAGCCTCTCCCACATGTCACATAGCTCCAAAAAAGCTCACGATAGAAGCTACCAAGCTCTTCCACGTGTTCCCTATTTAAATAAAGTTACGTGAAGGGTTTTCATGCGAAGTATATTTACACAGAAATGTAGCATGTCGATTTTATAAGCAAATAAAAAGGGGAACTATATTGTGAGGCGTAATGATACGAGGAGTAAAACGTCCGCGCAGTAACTCCTAAAGACTTCCCCCGCTCACTTCCGTCAATAACCTTTAGGAGTTACTGCGCGGACGTTTTACTCCTCGTATCATTACGCCTCACAATATAGTCCCCCTTTTTATTTGCTTATAAAATCGACACGTTACATTTCTGTGTAAATATACTTCGCATGAAAACACTTCACGTAACTTTATTTAAATAGGGAACACGTGGAAGAGCTTGGTAGCTTCTATCGTGAGCTTTTTTGGAGCTATATGACATGTGGGAGAGGCTGCGTATGTGCTCCGTTTGCCTGGCAGAGCGCACGGACAAAGACCAGACGGGGATATATTAACTAGACTAAAGTGAGGTAAGAGCATATCTCAGTATGTAAAAACGGTGGCCTATTCCTTTAAGCATAGGGACCTCTGATGCTAACTAACCGGTGATTAGGAGCTATGTGCCATCCCACAAGCCACTGCGCCAAATCCCCCCACCCCCTCGCCCCCACCCTCGAGTGATTCATGCGCAACCACTGTTTATTGACAGGAGCACATTTAATAATAAAAATAATAATAATTAAAAATTAAGATTCTGCACAAGCCAAATTTTATAAAAGTGATAAATCCATTTTGTCGTCCTCACAGCTCAGTCACATGTCAGAGTGTTAAAGAGGAAACTCAGGAAACAGATTAAATGCTTTTGTTTTCATTTAGTAGAAACTTAAGCCACATGGATCATTTGCCACTGTAGCTTTATGAAACAGCTGTTGAAATAAAATAACACTAAAGGGAAATGTATATGGATCATTTGGATTTATTTTTCTCCTTAAATGTCTTTGTTTGGACACTATGTTGTTGTTGGACACTGTACAGTAGGGGGCGACATGCGCTTTTGTTTGGCCTGCACTCCACCAATAACTTTAAAGAAGAAGAAAAACAGCTGTTGGTGATGTCACTTCCCTTTCCCCTGTTTAAGGACGGATGGATTGTGCAAATTCTGCTGAAGCTCTAGTTCACTAACTGCACAGAGGTCTAACAGTCGACCCCATGAAAGGTTAAGGAGTCAGTTGCTAGTGTTAGTGCTTAGAGGCTACAATTTGATGGTTTCGGACGCAGCCACAGTCTAGTTTTTTTTTTTTACCTTTATTTAACCCGTCCCACTGAGATTAAGAATCTCTTTCAATGGCAACTGAGCAAAGTATGAAAGCCACGGTTGGAACCCACTGACTTACGTGGCATTA
Source organism: Gobius niger (assembly GCF_951799975.1). Classification (NCBI taxonomy): domain Eukaryota; kingdom Metazoa; phylum Chordata; class Actinopteri; order Gobiiformes; family Gobiidae; genus Gobius; species Gobius niger. The sequence continues at coordinate 24,118,714 of NC_136863.1, read as the reverse complement.
GTGAACAGCACGTTGTAACTATGAATACCGTCACAGATTTCCGTTTCCATCGCTTTCCCCATTCTCTCATGTTTTGCTTTGATGACAATCAAAGCAAGATCAGCATCACAACTGCAGATCTTTTAAACCAACTTCCAACTTGATTAGGCTGCATTTTATTTAGGGGGAGTTATATTTAAATGCACTTGTAACTCGAGTTATTTAAATTGTAATGACTAATATATTATTGTATTTTGTGATCTTGTAATGCATTACCCCCAACAATGTACAGTACACATATTCTAACTATGTTGATAATTAAAAGTCACATTTGTAAGATGGCCCTAAAGGAAAAACGACTGAGGCCTCAATGTACACCAACGAAAACAACAAAGGAACCAGTTGCCAGACAGTAGGCACAATATGCAATACATGAACTTGTTTCAATATAATACAAAGACTATAATTTCGAGCTGCTGGTACACAAGTGGGTAAAGCACTTGTTTAAAAGACTTGCGGTGAGTGCAATGGTCTGAGTCTAAATCCCGTATGTGCTGTGATGAATGAAAGGAGTTCTCATGTGCTCCAGTGGTTGAGTTCCAGGACATTAGAAAGTCTCTTCTGCTTCTCTGCAGGATGAAAGTCTTTTTATGATTCAAATTTAGTAGTAATGAAAAACAACAAAACTTCACAGACTTAAGTTACACAAATGATTCAGAGCCTCTGCTCGGTCCATGGAAACCAACTAATGCCACCACCACCAGGCTACACAAGGCAATAAACCACACTGATATAACTACCGGTATAAGCATCTCTATAGGATGAATGAGAGTGTGTTTGCCGTGACGTGTCATGCACTGTCCTGACCAAATAAACAAATGTAATACAATACAATACCACTGAGCTACACTCTCCACATGGCATTAATCACACCATGGAGATCTATAAAATCAACACTCAGCCTATGTGTGAGAGAATCGAACTCACAACATTAGATCAAAAGACTCAATAGACTTTATATTAAGTGCTCTATCAACTGAGCTAAAGTCACCTCACCACATGTGACTGTATAAGTAATTAATCTGAGCAAACTACATTTTAATTGTGATTAAATGCAACACAAATAGGTCCCCTGGATATAATGGCTTTACAAAGATAAACTTGTACTGTAAAGTTCTAATCATTCTGTCTTCAATCAAAGTACGGCACAAGTGAGATCTGAACCTACAACCGTGTGTGTGTGTGTGTGTGTGTGTGTATATTTTATCAGCAAAGATGAAGATTTTTGAATAAACCTACTGCTAACAAAGTAAATCAAACAATAGTTATGTGAAAATGTCTGTAATCCAGTGTCAAGTGGATCTATTCTGAAGCCTTAGGTTTAAACCTTGGACTTATGTAGATTTCAAAAGGCCCCTGGCTGCCTGTTTTTTCAGTCTCAATCGCTTCAACAAGTGGGTCGGGTCACGTCAGCTCAGGTTTAACAAAGGCTCTCATGACCCTTGTCTTATCAAGCAGAAAAAGAACGCTCACATACAGAACTGGACTCAGGGAATTTAAACTACAGGCCATTGTTACAGAAATTATCAATATAAAAGTGTTCTGCCTATTCCAATAATCTGGAAAAGTAATGTAACTCAAACACATTATAGGAAATACCTTTCACCAAACAAATAAAATGAAGTAGAAGCATTAATTTCAAACCAGGCTAAAAATAGCTCAAACTTCTTTTCCAAATGCTTAATTTTTAACTTTTTAGGTCAAATAGAATTTTCTAAATTATTTCTATTTGCTAAATGCCAGAAGAATGAGAGATGAGATTATTTAGAAATGTTTTTGCTACTTTTTACAAAGTCAAAAGTTTACATATACTAAGATTACTATACCTTCAAACTATTTGGGAAGATGATGTCATGACCTTGGAAGCTTGAACAAGACTGAAGGCCTTTCTAGCAGGAAGGACAGAAGTTGCAGAGCTGACGACCAAGCTTCATGTTTGGGCAGCGCTCGGGCTTCTTCGAGTAAAGCTGTGTGGAGGACCGAGCAGAAAAATGTTTCTGGCAGCTCTCGGCCAAACTGTTAGATGTCTGTTAAAAAATAAATTAAAAAAGAAAGGAAAAGTATCACAATGATGACAGTCATTTGTGCGGTGAAAGCTTTGCAGTTGTTGAGATTTGGATCAGATAGTTATATTCTTCATGAATGAAACACTTTGTTTACATTACCAAATGGTAGCTTTGTTAACTCAGATCTAGCTAAACCTGTTCTCTGCTCCCAGTTCACGAAAGGGAAAATATTTTATTATCTCAGCTAAACATCGTCTTCATTTCACTCTTTCGTTAAGCCTGTTTCTTTTTTGTCACAAAAGGTCGGATTTCAGGTCTCTCCCGGCCGAGCAAGGTGTACAGAGCGATCTGCGATTCGCCACTTGGTCGGCAAATACAGCGAACCATATTCACAAACCACGTGGTACATGTTCACAGAGACCTCCGCTCCTTGACATCGGCCAGTATTAGCACGCAACCGCGCCGGAACTTGAACCCGTGAGCCGCAGTTTACAAGACCGACGCGCAGCGTGCTGAGCTAAAGCCCGCCTAATATAACAGCCAGGGCTATGTTAATTATATCTTTAACACATTCGAACGTATCCTACATTCAAATGTATACGACGCATGGGGCTAGCCGAGTTAGCGAGTAGCTAGCATGCAGCTAACCAAAACATTAGCTTCGCGGTTAGCATGTCCTCCCCATTGAAAATATACCACACAACAGTGTGTTACAGCTTCAGAAAATGTGAAAACACACGCACACACACTTATGATGAGAGGATTAGGATTATCTGTATGTATCTTGGCCTTTTAACATGTTTAACCCTGGGAGCTATAGTTTGGTGACAAGACTGGGCCTCTGAATGAATGAATACACTGAGAATCAGATGTTTACATACACTTAATAAAAAGACACATTTGCATTTTTTTTCTCTCACTGTCTGATATAAAACCAGAATTAACCTACTTTTTTAGGTAATTTGGATTTTTTATTATTTGTATTTGCTAAATGCCAGAAGAATTCGTTTTTGTTTTGTCATAAGCTTACATACACTAAGATTACTATTATCTTTAAACTATTTGGGAAAGCCTGACGATGTCATGTTCTTGGAAGGATGCACAAGTCCTTGGGTGCAATTTCAAGATCACTTGAAGGTTTCAGGTTCAGTGGTTTAAACAATGATGGAAATGTCTTGTCATCCTGCAGATCAGAAAGAAGGTGGGTTCTGTGTCCCAGAGATGAACGTGCTGTAGTCTGAAATGTGAATATCAACCCAAGAACAAATGCAAAAGACCTGGTGAAGATGCTGAAACTGGTCAGTGTGTCGTCCAGAGTGAAACAAGTACTCTACCCACATGGGCTGAGATGGTCCGATGCCAGTTTGAAGTTTGGAAATAAAAAAAGGAAAATGACTTTAATTTTTGGAGACATATCCTGTGGTCTGACGGAAAAAAAATGTTTGGCCATGATGACAATCATCACATTTGGAGGAAAAAGGGCGAAACTTGCAAGCCTGAGAACACCATCCCAGCTGTGAAATACAGGGGTGGCAGCATCACGCTGTGGGGCTGTTTTGCTGCGGGAGGGACTGGTGCACTTTACAACATAGATATGACATATTGAAGAAAGAACACTATGTGGAAATATTGGAGCAACATCTCAAGACATCAGCCAGGAAGTTAAAAATGGGTCTTCCAAATGCACAATGATCCAAAGCAAACTGCCAAACTGGTTACAAAGTGGCTTAAAGGGGCTAGATGCAAGTTTGCCAATTTATACTCACTACTGCCATCTCAGGTCATACGTGTAACTGCACCTTCTATATTAAGCTTGTGCATGACGGCACTTCGGATTCGGACCCGAATTAACACCTTTTTGTGTAACAGTTCATGATTTTAGAGGCAGTTGTGGTGAACAGGTCTGGGCTCATTCTACACATTAGGACATGGCTGGAACATGTAGGGGGAGGAAAATGCTAAAAAGATTCTAACATTTTTAAACTCTGTATAGTCCCTTTAAGGATAACAAAGGCAATGTTTTGTAGTGGTCATCACAAAGTCCGGATCGCAATCCAGTTGTAAATGGGCATGGGCAGAGCTGAAAAGGCATGTGCACGCAAGGTGGCCTACAAATTTAGCTCAGTGCCTCCTCCCTCCAGGGGCCGCACACTTCTGCTCTCCAGCGCAACTTCATCTTGTGAGCTACATGATTTTGTCTAATAAACTCATCAACTAATTGCCCTCCTTTTAAAATGCTTTGTACCAATAAATCCTCCTAATCCCAAAAGGAGCATATATGTTCTGTATTGCCATCATCATAATTGATGTTCCAAAAAAAGTACAAAATATCAGCTAAATGCCAGATATTTTGTGCAAAGATCTGAGCTCTTTTAACCCTTCTAAATGCTTGGAATGTGTGTTGCTTATCCAAGTAAAAAAGTATGTCAAGTTCATGCACATAACGCCATGAGTGTCCTGCAAATGGCTAACCAGAAAGTGAATCTCTTGAGTCAGTTGGACAAGAGGACAAGGCCTTTTCATCATGATAGATCTTATACTCCAAGCTTATAACGCACACTTTTAGAGTTTCAGACAGAAGGGGCCCCGGGGTCGAGGCGCTCAGACAATAGAAGTGTGCCGAAACTCAGCGGTAAAAAGAACAGGCGTGGGGCAGCGCGACCTGTGGCCCGAGTCACCGATAATCCCAACAACTCCAACTCATATTCCCACTCATTTCTCTTGTGTTAATCCGCACTAAGACTGAGGGAGAAGTGCGTCTTTTCGGGGCACAAAAGTAGGTCAAGTGTCCAGACATCGTCTTGACCTGCTGCCGGATCCATACTGTCATTTGCATTTTTGACTTTTCATAATTATGTGCCCAATTATCCCCTGCTTGGTGGCCTAGTTTGCATGGCTGCCCCAAGGCTATACGGCGGGACTGAGTTTAGCAGAGGTGACGACAAGGGTCAGTACAAGACAATGAACATATGCGGCTAAAAGTGCGCAGCATACTGCCTGTGTTAAAGCCATACAGCGTCACATTTCAGCCAAGAATAGTTATTTAATTACAGGTGATTTTTACTAGTTACAATAATCTAACATGGAGTTCCTCTTCACATGTGATTGGCCCTGCCTGACTCATTTCACAACTTTGTGGGGAGTGGGACATCACCTGCTCATCTCCAAGGCTTTGCTTTTGCAAGAGGGTGTGCGTTTACATGGTTTTCAATAAAAAAAATATATATATACAGGGCCGGCCCAGGCTTCCATGGGGCCCTAAGCATAATTTGATTTGGGGCCCCTCATAAAACTGATTGGGCTCAATATTGATGATTGTGCTCTTTGTGCATGGTCCTGTGTTTAAGTAATTTTTAGCTAACTTTTCTTACTTCTGGGAAGGTTCCTTTGAAACGGTGTTAACAAATAAACACATTTCCCAAACATGAACAGTTAAAAAATAAATACAGCGAGCCACAGTTTTCACTATTTTCAACAATAAACATTTAGGCGCTTGGTTGCCTTGGGGCCCCAAGCATTTCCTTAATCTGTTTATAGGCAGAACATATAAAATCTGCAAATCAGTAACTGTAATGAACAATTTACATTGGCTTCTGTTGCAGTGACGTCACCTGCATACCCTTTAAATGTAAAAAGCATTAGAATAAAAAGGTCCCTTTTCAAAAACTTTTTATCTGCAAAAGCAATGGCCGACTGTTACGAACACGCCGAGTATCACTGGCATGTTTATTTTAATGGAGTTGCTTCCTGGTTATCTGTGTAGCAACAGATCACCAGGAATGTTCCACAGAGTGGCTTTAACAAAAATATGAACGAGAAATCAATAGCAGGGGTGCAGCAGAGGCCTTCCTTTTCTTTAGTCTTATGGAGGTGACCTCATCTGATTTTAAGTTCTATCCACTGTTCCATTGTAGCCTTGAGATATTGATCTAGCGAAGTTCTGGATAAGTCATTGGTTTGTTTGGAAATATTCATTTTCCCTGTGACGTAAATACTTTCAGCAAAAGATGACAGAGTTAGTTCTTTGTGTAACTTTTATACAACTTAAAAAAACACACACTTTTACAATCATAATATTGTAACTGTTGCTTTTGGTAAGAACCCTTTCAGTCCAGTCACTGATTAGTAGAACTTGACTTTTCCCAAACCACACATGTATCTAAAGATATATTATTTTACAATATTCATATAAAAATACATGTAAAATAAGTGTCCTCTTCATAATCCGTTTAAAGCAAGATTTCAGTCCCTAAATGGTAGTGTTCTGATAGATTTTTTTCCGATACCGATACTGTGTCCCAGTCCGATACCACGGCTTGTGAATAAAAAACTATTGCAAAAAACCCATGGTAAGCTAGATAAACAAAAAGTGTTCATGTGCGGTGCACATGAACACTTCAAACTGCAATCTCAATCACCTAAGAGTTATGGTACTGGAAGTCATCCCTAACAACATCAGAGGAGGAGACCTTATCAAAAAACTGGCCCAGAGAGAAACCTTTTGGATAAATACCTTGGGAGCTACTCGCCCCCAGGGCTCAATGAGGACATGGACTTCTCGGTCTTTCTGTAGGGAAAAGGGATTCAACCTCTGGGGATTTTTTGAGTTTGTTTTATTTTTTGTCCGCTGCCCAATACCTTGTTTTATGTAAGGTTTGGTGCGAAATGATACCTGTGAATTTTGCTTCAAGTATGTACAATGTCAAGGATCTGTTTGGTATTAGCGCTATCACCAACTTAAGATATTCCATATTTGACTTGGCCTTCTACGTTGATTTTTGAGATCTCTTGTAGTTGGATGTGTCTATGAAATGTAAACTACCATGTATTTATTAGGTGGTGTTTTCTCCATAGATGCACTGTAATGCATTCCACATCACAAGCTAGTAATGTATTTAATGTATTATGTGTTTTTTTTATTTTTTTTATTTGTTATGTCCATTTCAGGAAACACATGACTCCTCACGTGACTTGTGACTATTAATAGCACCTGTGCATGATTAGTTTTTCACTGTCTGCCCTAATGAAGACCTAATCGGTCGAAACGCGTTGGTGTCCCTCGACAATAAAGGATTTTTCTCTTCAAACCTAGCTTTTTGACGTATGGATCCTGGAAGAGCACCTGACTGGCAAAGATACTTAACCCACCCTAGATAAACAAAGTCTGTGCAGTGAGCTGCGCTGCTTGATTCTGCCAATGTTCTGCTTCCACTCTAAAGGCTAAATGAAGGCAACAAAAAGATAGCAAAAAAAGTAGGCCTTCTGATTATTGGAGGTTTTGAGTCAGCAGTGCCCCCATCTGCACTGGATCCTCTTTTCAAAAAACAATAGGGTACGGGATGGGTTTTGGTTGAAAAATCTGTGGTATCGGCATCAAATCCAGCACCAGTATCAGTATAGATACAGACGGCATGTTTGTAATTGCCCATATATGGTCATGTTTGAAGCAACCAGAGGGAGAAAACGAAGAGAAAAAAAAGTAAACTTTCTCCCCTTTCTCCACCATTACTTGCTGTATTCTAAATACATTTTTTCAACTATATAAAGATTGTGGTTCAATGGCCCATAAATACTCCAAAAACTGACAATGCTAACCAGGAGGCTACGTTAGCTTCATGCTATACTTACGTCAGCAACAAGTGCCGAGTTTGCTTCTACTGAACAATTTTCCGTGAAAAAATATCAACATGGAGCCGATTTTGGCCCGACTTTATTGGTGTGTGATAAAAATGATGATTTCCATGAGAAGTTTTCTTTCCCCTTGGTTAGGCCACACAACCTTGTATGATACATTGCCGACTGTATCTATCGGCATCGGAACAACCCTTAAAAATATACAATAAATATATTCAGGTGGACGGCAATACATTGTTAAAAGTTTGAGGAATTTGACAGATATATTTAAAAGTTACATGACTGATCCAGCGATGTTTAGATTGTCATTCTAAAGTGTTTGACATCGTTTCTTTTGTATCATCTAAGGGTCGGGTAATGGACACTGAAAATCTGGTGAAACAATCCTCTTTGTAAACATAATTATTATTGATCCACCGACAGATACATGAAATAGAACAACTTGCAGATAAATATTAGTTTTGCTGAGAGCATGTACAGTAACTGCTGCTGCACTAATTCAGTCTATAATGCACTATTAGAGACAGTGTTTTCATTCATAAACTAATACACTCTGTACACAAAACTCACATCAGTAGCATTGAACAAAAAAAAGTTTATAGTTCAATTAGCAAAAAATGCTAAATTTGTGTTTATCAATGCATCCTTTGTGGAATACTTCTGAAAAGTATTGTTATTTGGATTGTCTGTGTGGTAAAACCTCTTAACAAGTTTGAGGAAAAAACAAATGTATTGCTGTATTTGCTTCCCTGTTACCCTTTAGAAAACAATTCAATTCTTCTTGTTTAGCTTATTTCTACCTAAAAAGCCACCTAATTGCACTTGTGCTTGTGTAAAGCTGGGGTTCACTCTTGGAGTGTGGACTTGGACACGATTTGAATTCCCTCCTCCTTGAGTCGGGCCAGAGCTGGACCATACACCTCCTTCGTCATGGGAATCACCAGCCCCTTGGATCGGATTTCACCTAAAAAAAAACACAGTGAATAACAACATTAGTAATATTAGCATTATCTTCATTTTTTTGGGTAGAATTTCAGTATTTTCAGCTGCCCTTTATAATCACAGACTGAGCGACATCAATCTATCTAAAAGTCACATTTGCTGCCGCTCAGCTCAGACGAGCGCAGCATTCTATTTATCTTTTTTTGTGCTTTTATTTTTACTGCTAGAGTGTGTCCCTGTCTGGAGCCCTGCCCATTGAGCCCCTCCAGGACTCGCCCCTGACCTGCAACAATTGTTCAGCCTGTGAGCCTTGACTTGGCTGCTCGGTGAGAAAAAGCTCAGCACCTTTTGTCTGAGCTTCTGTTTTCTGTCGTATTTCAATTGCAGCAGCTGAGAAAGAGGCTTTATGCATTTCGGCGCCGCAATGTCGAGAGAGAGACGGTCTATTTAAAAAAGACGGACCAAATCTGACACATTGTACCAAATCTACCAAATGAAGTGTCGCATTCCCATTGACCAAGAGTTCACCAGTTGCTCTTGTAATTTAGTGAATAAAATCTAAATAATGCAAAATGAACAGTGCAGAACAAAACAGAAGGAAAGTGGACCCTACCATCGAGGAGCATGCGGGCTGCGATGGCCGCTGGGTAGCCCACGGTCTTGGCCATAGCAGAGAAGCCGTCGGGCTCTCCGTAAACCACCATACTAATGTGCTTGGTCTCCAGCTCTCCTGTGGGGTGTCTCAGGCCCAGGTCATTTCTCATCACGATCATGTCACGCTCTCCCTTGGCTGAACACAAACGCAAGGCAAAAGGTTATTGTGGCAGTCGTCGCCGAGAAGAAAATGCTGAAATTAGGCGCTATATACAGTATACATATCGTTTACTATCTGAAGGGATTTTTTTTTTCTTGCTAAAACAAAGATGAAACTGAAAGATGTGCAAACGTTCAGTTTTAGTTATGACTTTTCCTTTTTTGATTAGGCTTGATGAACAATTGTTTAAATCGAGTTATGCTTCGGTATATGTTTTTTGTAAAATATCAGGAAAATGGTAGAGCGGGTCGTCTCATGATCAGAAGGTCGGTGGTTCGAAGCCCGCCCCCTGAAGGTGCCCACTGTCGTCGTGGCCTTTGGGCAAGACACTTCACCCTCCTTGCCTCCAGTGTCTGCGTACATTGGTGTATGAATGAGAGTGTGAATAGGTGACTGGTTCTCTGCTTTGAGTGCCTAATGTAGGTAGAAAAGCACTATATAAGTTGAGACCATTAACCATAATATATACACAAGATTGATCAAATATAGCAGTGTATTCTAATACTGTACAGCCTCATTTTTGCGTATAGAAATTGCAATGAACGAGGCATGGTTTTAAGATAAGATAAGATAAGATAAACCTTTATTGATCTCACAAAGGAGAAATTCACTTGTTACAGTCGGCGTTCAAGAAGATCACTAAGAGTTAATAAAGTGCAGCTGATACAGAGATTATTGCACATGTTACTTTACAGTCTTATTGTACAGTCTGACAGCAGTGGGGATGAAGGCTTTGCGGTAGCGCTCCGTCCTGCACTGAGGGTGTCTCAGTCTGCCACTGAGAGAGCTGCACAGCTCTTCTACTTCTTCTTCTTCTTTAAGCGCTTTGATTTTCAACACCTGTCACTAAGAGGTTTTTGGAACAATGCAGCACAAATTAAACACAAAACTGGCTCTGCATACGCCCATTCAGTCCTTGGGCAAAACATGTCACCATCTTTGTGCTTGTGAATGAGCCACAGCATAAGTGAATGAACGAGTGGTTATTTTAGCATGCACTAAATATAATCTGTGGAATCCAATCTTACCAAATGGAAGCTTGACTTCCAGGTGTTTGGCCAAAGCCTCCAACACAGTCTCAGCGTGAGGCACCACTTCATCGCTCAGCATCCCGAACCTGAGCACAGAGAACAGGCAGACACCGCTCACAATGGGAGTAACCTTCATCAAGTCAAATTCAAAAACCTCAAATGGGAAAATTAGCGCTTTAACCCCAGCGAGCAGCGCCGGCCCACACATCCTTGGCTCGCTCTGAAGAGATGAGCAGTTTCTCTTTGTCACCGCTTCGCTGGTGAATTGCATAAATGAACAACAAGTCATTCAATTTCAGCTCCGAGCGCGTTGGCTTTCTACCCTTTTAGCGGCGCGAAGGGAACACTGCCAACAGTTCACTTTTAGCGTTGAAGGAATTTTTAGGCTTCAATGCCAGTGCGCCGCTCCCCTCCTCCCCCTCCCTCCCGCGCCTCTGATGCGAACAATGACAGCGTGGAGCCTTGCGCTGAAGAGACCCTCGGAAAAGAGTCGATTTAAATTGGAGAGTTGAGCGCGCTACACCACTTGAGCGCCGCGGCAGAATTCGGCCTTGCTCCCAAACTCGGTCGGGGAGCAAGCGGCAACTTTGAAGAGTGCAGAAGCGTCAGGGTTTAGTGAGCTGAGAGGCATGACTCGGGGACAAGTGGAGAGAACGTGAAGAGGCGCGGAAAAGATGGCTAAGCAACAGGTGTCAAAGATGCATTTGAGGCTGCGATGGCTATGGAGGAGCAGGGGGAGAACTTGTTAAATCACAGAGCATTTGGGTTGGAAGCTGCTGGAGAGGTACGTTTTATTCAAAGCAAGACTACAACAATCAACTGAGAATTGAATATACATTTGTTTGAGTCATGCAAATACGTCTGAGTGCTGATTGGCAACTTCTTTGGCACAGCATCAGCGTGAACACACCCCAACATTTTCCGATAAACAATCCACACACGCCTTCCTTTGCTAAACTTTTTTGTCAGAAGCCGCTTTTGGAGCAGTGGCTGATGTGTGGCTCGGTGCAGCTGCCAGGCCACCACAGCCTCCGGTGCACAGTGGACACGCACAGAACTATAAGTGAAGTGGGATATAAGGGACGTCAGCGTTGCCTCTGGACTTCACCGGGAAACACGTGGGTAATAGGATTTTTCTTCAGGAATCATGCAATCTGACAACATCTGGCACACGGTGAGTTCACAGATTAGGTTTGGTGTTGTGGCACTTGAAGGCGTGTGTGGTTTGTTTATAGAAAACTGTTAAGTAGCTGTTTCCGCGTCAGAGGTGTGCGCACTGATCTACATTACCAAAAAAACCTATGCAACCAGACATTCGCTTTACCGTTCATATTAAACTTTATTTATGTTGTTACTGACGTTAGACCGATGACCGATGTACCAGGGACACAACCCCGGGATTATTGCTATAGCAGTGCTTGAACTTCTCCGTGAAAGAGGGAAAACCTCTAACTGTTGCAAACAAATAAGTCATAATCGATGATCACGCCCTGAGCCTGTGCTTTCAGCGTGTATACTTCAATTTAAGCATTAGATTAAACATTGAAAAATTAAGCTATTTGGAGTGATTTTACTTCATTGCATTCAAGCAGGCTTTTCTAGGTAATTAGTTTTTGTTTTCAATTTGACATGATACATGAATTCTATAGGAAGAATTAAAGGCAGCACAATGTAAAGAGGAAAAGAATGTGAAGGTTTCCATAGAAGAGCAGTGCGCTCAGTGCTGCTTGTCATGAACCACGCCTAAGTCGACACGTTGCATTTTGAGTTGCGCTTTCCTGGCGCAAGGACAATCTCTGCTTTATAATGTCAAAGCACAGATGCTATTTGTGCTTTCATTTCTTTAATTACATCAGAAAACAATAAACAGCGAACCGGATTTGAACCCAAGACCTTTGAGCGAGCGACCTTTGGACTCCAAGTCCAAATATAGAGGAGCAGTCATTCTCCCCTTAATTCTGCACTGGCTCATGTAGAGCCCGGAGTTAGGGATTCTCAAATTTCTGAAGAGAACGTAGACGCATCAGATCTGATCATTGCGTTATCTGATTTTCTGGAACATGTAAACATATCCAGTGACTGAAACGTGAGCTGTAAAGTCTGATCAATAATTCACCATCTGAGCGTCTCCATCCTGAAGTCATTTTTTTCGACTCGTTGATAAACAGCCTCTTCAAAAGCCTCTTGGGTAATGGGGGAGGGCAGCCCCATTTGTTTGCACAGGAGATCTTTCTGTAAGTGACACATGCCACAACACCGTCAGGGCAACGTACTTTTGGGCAATTATATTTCAGTTTCAAAATGAGACTTCTTACCCAGGTAATGGAGGAGGAGTTCTGCTCGAGGAGGGGGCAAGTGTCGATCAGGCCAAGTTTGACAAAACCACCCATTGCATTGGAGAAGCCCTTAGTGACACAAAACCAAGATTATTCTTGCCATTTTCTAAAACTAGTGTATTTCCTTTTTTGTGTTGGAGGACCAAAACAAAGCTAGAATATTGAGTTTTTACATTAGACATAATGTAAAAAGATCACATTATGTTCCTATTTTAAGGGTTTGACTGAAACAGGAGACATACAAAATGTATTTCATTCTAATAATCATAAATCTTATGTCTGTATAAAAACTGCTGCTAATAACAAGTAAAGTGACACTGTATTTTTAGTTTAATTTGCATTGCCATTTTAATAGAAATGTTTGACCATTACCTTAAAGCGCAGTGTTCCTCTGAGCAGAGTGTGGGCGCTCTGTATCCCATAGGGCTCTGCGTATTTGGTGCTGTCCCGGTTCGGGTAGCCCTCCAGGTTAAACCCAGGGAAGAAGTCTGTCTTAACAGCGGACTCCAACAGGGACCCACCTCCCGGGATTTTTTGCACCTACACAGGAAATGATATATTATACATTGTGAGCTTTTTCAAAATGTCATCTTCTAAAAAACATTGGTTTGAACTTGGTCGTTAAAATTATTTTGTAACACTTTATAATAACTATACCTTATTCAGCCTAAATGAGGCATAAACACTTAACTAATGAATTGTTCATGATGAATTAACACTTCTACTTAACTACTACAGTGAATGCCCAACTCATGATGAATACTTCTCATTTGGCCTACATGGTTTTTGAAGGAGGCACTGACCTAGACAAATGTAAAGTAAATTTGGGCCATACTTCTATATAATGAATTACTGCAATTATTTGTGGATATGTTAAAGTGATAGTCTGTAAGATTGAAAAATAAAGAATCAACCCGCCCTGCCCTGCTGACTGGACCGGACAGGTCGGTTCACAGGAAAGCGAAGAGCAAAGAGGTACTTCAGATCTATACCTAGTCTGCTTGGAACGCAGCATAATGTTAGCTTTAACAAAATTAATTAAAAGTGCTGCAGAACAACTCTGCAAGCTGCTGGGTCACTACAATCTTAATTATATATAGTGCTTCCCTATTTACATGAAGTACTCAAAGCAATCTTCCATTAAGGATCTACCCACTCTCACTCATACACCGACACAATGATACCATCTGCAGAGCCACTGATGTCCCGATAGTGTAAACGCTTTTCTGTGAACGACACCTCCAGTATTTAAGATTTTAAAATCTCAATTGGTTTATTCATGTGGACACATCAGAGATCATAGAAATCCTTGTTTTATGAATCCCTTGCCTGTCCGTCTTTCAGGTAGATGGCAGGGCTGATTGTGGCCAAGAGGACCCCATAAGGACTCCAGCTGAACTTGTAGCGCAGAGGGTTGTCCGAGCACTCGGGAGCGGGAAGACCACCGCAGAACGAGATGTAGGACTCCACCTAAAATATATATTAAATAAGAAACTGCACTGAATGTAAAAAAAAACCTGTGACTGGTGACTCACTGTGCATCCGTCAGCTTTAGCCTGGTCGATGCACTCCATGGCCAACATGTGGTCAATGCCCGGGGTCCAGTCCCATCTCATTCACAATGGTGATGCCAGCCTCTAGTGCACTGACGTACAGAGATTCACATCAATACACATTTTACAGCATAGATTTGACATAAAAGGGGAATAGAAAGTACTTCAGAATAATACACCCTCACCTGCTCTCCAGGTTCTTCATATCTGGACTCAGGTAGCTGGCAGTCACCATGTTCTTCTTCCAATGGATGCAGCGCTTTGCCACGAGAGGATGAAGTGCGTACGGCAGCAGGCTGGCGCACAAAGCAACAGTTGGTAAATAAACTGATTAGAGTAGATAATTATGCACAGGGTGAAAAGAGCACAACGTCAAAAGAGTTGACACATAAGTGGGGCTTGGAATTCCATAATGTGTTGTTTCATAATATGATAATAGTATGAATAATAATAATAATCATAATCATCATCATCTCCCATATAGATTTTTTGTACAAACATTCTCCTGCCTAAGTACCGTACCTGATGACCAAGTCGTGATCTTTGACCAGAGAGTCCAGATGCCCTTCCTGGCTGCTCACGTCCAAAACCACAGGTATAGTGTTGGGGTATTTGGTGGACAGCTCCTCGGCCTGTCTCAGACTCACAGAGGCTAAAGACAGGACGGAGAATTGAGTGACAAAGTATCAAAGGAAAGCAGCGTTTATATCAAATCAAATGTGATCCATACAAAACTGTATATTAGGAAATTGCATATTCTAAGAAAGACTTTGATGATAAACTCTGCTGTGTGAAAATCCATGTGAAATATCTTTAGAAAGCCTCTCATTGCATCAGAAAATGAACAGTTCAGTTTGTAGCTTGTTCATGAAGGTATTCCTATTAAAGATGAAACCGCGTCTTGAACTCACCCACAGTGACTTGAGTCTTGTCGTCCCGGGTCAGGTACTCCACCACGGGACCGGACACGTACCCTGTGCCCAGCATCAGCACGCGCTTCATCCCGCTCTTCTTCATGATCTGAGCCCGTTCCCTGAATCACAACAGATCAAACAAGTCCGTCCGGTCTGACTCCTTAGTGAAAGCTTCCAGTGTCACATTTTAATCTTTACACAACTTTATATGTAACAAATCAAAGGACTTTGCCCCCATTTCATTGGGCTGGTTTGAACAGTTGATTCTTTGTCATGTCGGGGGTGAAATGAGGAAGGAGGTCAGTGAGAAAAGGGTCATCGCATGGGCACAGCCTATCATATTATTGAATATACAGCAGAATAGTCCCGCCCACCTTGAAACCTGCTTCTGAAAAATTATTATATTTTTCACTATAATGGGCAGATTAGGCAAACCATCATTCACTTTCACACAATCTCCCAATTCATTAATACCAAATAATGTACAACAAAAATGATTTTTACTGCCGGGGCAGGTTCAGGGAGCGCCTTCAAGAGCCGTTTGTAGAGAACATAGTTAAAAAAAATATACATAACCCCCCCATTCATTACTCAATTATCAATGACCATTTCCAAGTGACCTCCAGCGAGCGAGAATCAAAACACTACAGATTCCCCAACAAACCCAGTGAATCATCTTTTAATCAAAACGAGCCGGCCGTCGAGCTCGTGGCTTCAGTTAAAAAGTCTGTGATTTCGCATGCTGGATTATGTCAACGCCGTCATAACAATACCTCCTTAATAAAGTCACCCGTGGCATTAATAACCCCCGGTCCGCCTTAAATCCCCACAAGAGTCAGCGTCTAATTGGATGAGACAAGCCACGAGCGCAGCATCGGCCCGGGTGGAGGTCCGAGCTGCTGGCCTCTTAATTAGAAAAGAAAAAGGCTTGAGACGTTCGCTTTCTGTTTTCTTAAGAAGCGCCACTCCATCACAGGGATTAAAGCTTTTGAGGCATAGCTTGTCTGGAAAGATGATACTTAAGATCAATTAGTAGGTGGAGGCGTCTTAAGAGATGGCCTAAATATGAAGATATAGAAAGAAGAAAAAGCAGAGAGTTTGTTTTAGACAGCTGTTGAGGAAAAGTAATCCACACATTAAGGACATGCAGAGAAGTCGCCGCAGTTGTTTCGCCGTTAAGAGGAAAGAAAATCCAAGAGCAAACCTAATCCTCTGCTGAACAAACAAAGAAACAGGTCATTTGTAAATGCAATTTGTTTCAGGCCGAACACAAATGGTTTAGTAAAAGAGGACGGTAGTTGTAAATGCTGTATCTAAAACATGAAGAAAAACATGTAGCAAAAGCGATCTTAAAGAGACACTGCAGAACATTTCAGGTTATACTGGAAGGAACTGTCGCAAAAGGCCGATACATAAATGAACAGATTAATCATATCAAAAGCAGCTATTGCTCAGAGTGACTCTTAAAATACTCTTGTGGGTTGTGGGGCAGTGGGTTATCAAAATAGAGTAAGTAAGCAGTTCGGGCACATATTTGAAGTAACTATTCTACTAACTGGGTGAAATGTGACGCAGTGTGATTTGAGGAAAACGTGCAATGATTACGGGATTCTCCGCACGGCCTCGTGAGCAAACCCATGCATTTTATCCAGACCTCTGGCCGTTGATATCTTGTAGCTGGATTTACCCTACAACTAATAAATATAAAACAATATGACAACAACTACTAAATATACACATGCACATGATCCACGTTCATTGAAAATAGACAAAAATGATTTAGTTGCAAGGTGCTTCATGCAAACCAGCACCAATAACCCATTCATCGGGACAGGGCAGTGATGGGAGCAGACAGACGGAGCGGGCCGTGGCGGTTTTGAACAAGACAAGAAAGACCTGTTTCTACTGAAGACCAGGATGGTCTTGCACCTGAGTCGTGTTAGCACACGAGCCATGCAAGAGCCGCACTGTGCGAGAACAAGCACAGGGTTAGTGGAAGTTTGGGGCTAAAGCAAACTGCTGCGTGAGTTATGAGGGAGTTAGACAAGTAGCAACAGAGTAAAAGCTTGAAGCCCCCTTTCCATAGGAGTGGACCAGTTCAGTTCACTTGAGACCAGTTTGTTTAGGGAGGGGCAGCCCCCGCAAGTTTGTGTTTCAAGTGCCGAGAGCAAGGCCTTACAATTTAGCAACAAACATTCTAGAGTAACAACACTGAGGTAGGGCTGATACAGTATGGAGAATCATAATTTCTATGCATGTCAGATTCACATGGCTGGAATTGTTTGTCTTTGTTGAGGCGTCTGATGTCAGCTGGCAGTGATGAAGATGCTACTCAAAGCTGGTTTACCAAGTTTGGGTCAGTCTTGTGAAAGCTGCTTGCTGGGCACCCAAACTCTGACAAAGACCATTAATCTTATCCAAATGCATTTGTTCCAAGGTGTAATGTTGCTTGAGAAAAGATCAGCTAATCGCCACATACTACACTGGCTGGCCAAGAAATCATTTGTCAATTTTTCCTGAAATATGGGAACATTCAAGATCCTTTCTTTTCTTAGCGGTCGCCATGATGCCATATAGATGATATATTATGTCTCTTACATTTGTGAACAGCAATTGGAAAAACAAATTAATAAAATAGACTCTAATAGAACCTGCCTTTATTTGTGTCTTCCAAGCCTATACCAGCACTGGTAAGTCTTTATTTTATTTCTTTATTTGAGAGTTGGGTTTTTAAAAATACTCTAAGCCGCTCCATTTTGCCAGACCGGCATGGTTGCGTTCCCACATTGCATCACAGATGCGCCACCTTCGCAAACAGTGAGTTAACTTTGTACCGTAGAAGCAGACAAACGCTGCAGCTCCCCCGCCTCACAGGACACCCCCAACACACCCCTCACCTTCACCAAATGTCTGAGGCAACAGACACAGTGACAGTTAGCAGCCAACACAGTCAGAGTTTAGCATTATCACAGAAGTTTACAAACAATAGTGAAATGATAAACATCTGACCGACCTGCTCGGATGCAGCTGAAATCCTCATGAAATGTCCATGTCGTTTGTTTAATAATCCAATATTTACAGGGAGCCGCCAGGTCTGTGTCCTCCTTATGAGGAAGGCAGGCAGCCGGAGGCTGTGAGGCGTTCAAGGGTTGCGGGGGGAAAAAAGCTCAGCACTGTAAACTTAGTTCTAAATGGAAGTATTATGTTCTTAATGCAAAAAAGGACTTACATGAAAGCTGCAGTTTAGCAAATTTATAAGTCTTTTCTTTTTCTTTTTTACTTTACTACATCTTACATCTGAGATTGCTGTATCTCAATGAATGCAAACAGAGGAGCATGTGGTCTATGGTGTGGAGGGGAGTGAGGGGTGTAGGTGGGTGAGGGAGGGAGGAAGGGCCAGAGCAGGTTCACTACTGACACTGACTAAACACAGCTGAGGGCAGCTTTAAGCAAGTCAGATTATTGAGGAAAAAAGAAAAGAAAACGCAATAATGCCCAAAACAATTAGGCTTATTATGTCTTATTTCATTTAATGTTTTCACATCAAGTGTAGGCATTTAGACTATTGTGTAGAGATGGCCAAAATTGTGGAGAGAAAGATAACTTTGAATATGCAAGCCAACTACTGACTCTCTCAAATGTCGGACCAATCAGAGTGGTGACATGCCCCAAACCCGGTCCGGCCGGCAAACCACTCCAGCCCCCAAGGCTGAAGTGGTCCGGGGCTGGAGCGATTTGTACCCCCTTTAGGGAGCAGAGCGGTTCACTCTTGGCTGTGGAAACACCCACAAAATGCACCGGTCAGTTCCGGTCCACCCCTATGGAAATGCCCCTTAAATCCAACAATACCTCTGCACTGCCAGGCAAGACACGGCAGGTGTCACTCACAAATATTGACATATTTTGCATATTTTACATCCACGTGCCTTGTGAAGGGTCCCGGAGATTATGCTATAATCCAAATATGGTATTTTTTTAATTATTTTTTTTCTGGTACAGAAGAGCAGAGAAATGTGTTGTGCCTGAGCACTGGTTACAAAACTTTAGGGCTGGTTTTCTCAATATTAGGTTTTTGCTCGACTCAAGCAACAACATAGCCACTTCAGAAGCTCCTATGGACTCCAAACTTTCCAGCCTTGGGCTTAACAAGAAGTTTTTTTCAGAGGGATTTTTAATATCTAATACCCAAGTTTTTACAGATTTTTTTCACTCATGATTAGTTTATTCAACAAGTTAACAAAATAAATTTAACTCTGGATCTATCCATTATTTAGTCACAAAAAATATAGGGATTTTTTTTGCACAAAATGCCTTATTTTTATATGAAAACATAAAATGACATAAATATGAGACAAAATGTATTGCAAGTTTTCTATCAGTAATGTTCAGTAAAAGTTTCAAATTAAAATCCCTAAAATATATTTTTTTCCCCCATTCACCTGCAGTGTCTCGCCTTTATTCAACCATTTAACTGTACTGCAAAAAAAGTCTGAAAAAGTTCTTTACAGCTTATTCAAATTTAGTTGTAGGACTTGAGTTCATTGCTATACCATTGTACTACATGTCAATTGTAATACATTTTTGGGAGAAATGTAGGAATTTGTCTTATAAGTTAAGTTATCCACTAAAGAACAAAATAACACAATGTACATGATTCAAAAACATACCTTTCTTCTCGCAGTTTATCAATGTACTCAAACTTCGGCGTGAGTTTCCCGTTTGAAGTTATGACGGCCTTTAAAGGTAAGACATTACAATGCATATGTGTATTGTTCAAATGTAAAAAGGCACATTTCTGAAGTTGGAACTCACGTCTCGGACTTGTGGGCTGAATTCCTCTTCATCCAGTGGTCTGCCGGCGTCTGAAGGCAACTGGAAACACCACCGCATTTATCAGAGAAAAACACAAAGGCAGTCTGTGTCTAACGGTTACCACCATAAAGCAGCGCTCTCCCAAAGCAAACAAAGCACAAAAACGCAACGCCGCCACCAGACGCAGCCCCGTGTCACCTGAACGCCTCCGAAAAGGTCTTACCATCTCCCAAATGTAGGGGAAGAGGCGGTCGCCGAAGTACTCGGTGGCCTCAATGGGCAGCTGAGCGGGCAGGTTGTCGATGGAGCACATGAGAAAGCCATTTCCCTCCACACTGCCGCGAGACAATAGTGATGATTAAAATGAGGGTTTAGAAACGACAGGTGCAAGGACAAGAGCTTTATAAGTACAAAGTACATGTTTGTATAGCAGTGTGAAATGGGGAGCAAAATGTCAGCGCCAGGAATTAATCTCACACACTGAGGCAATATATTGCAATACGTCTGTTGTTTCAACCGGTTTTATTCATGTCTGACTGATAAACATTTAATATAACCTTGGACATGTTAAGAAATCTTTCTTATTCAATTAATTCAGGGCAAAGTATTGCATTGCTATAATGACATGTATCGCAATACATATTGTATCAGTTCTTTCCGGGCCAAAACAAATGGAAAACTGACACAGGACTAATCCCTCTAGATAGAGATTCTAGCAAAAGGATTATATGCAAAAATCTAATTTTCCAACAAGAAAATGTAAAAAGTATTATTTGATCAAAAGAAGGCATACACACTTGCCATATTCACAGCTTAAATATGTGGGATATATATATATATATATATATATATATATATATATATATATATATATATATATATATATATATATACACACACACAAACACACATATATATACGCATATATACACACCACAGCAGAGGTTATTATAATAACAATGGCTTCTTACACTTGTAAGGCTGTTATAAAGACCTGTTTGAACTTCAGGGAAAGTGCTTTACCTGTCATGGTCTATGTGCTGGTCGGCGTCGTACAAACAGAAGGGCTTATCGATGGTGGTGCACTCGTTCATGAACTCTATAGAGCCATCCGTGTCAGCCGATATGTCACAGATGGCTAACAATCTGCGGAGAAGGACAAGAGGTGCCTTTTTATCAGCGCGACCTTCTCACTCTGCACTCGCCCTGTAAACACGACGCAAAAAAGAGGTAAAGAGCGCCGACCCCTGACCTGTAGAGATATGCCGCCGGCAAACGCCATTGAGCAGTCAATGCCACTGTCGCTTTCAGGTGTAAGGACAGGACATAGGCTGCATTAAGAGGTCTATTCCAATGACTTTATTCAGAAAAAAGGGGCACGGTTTATTTGATTTCTTTGAAAATATAACTAACATCAAAAGGGAAGTTGATTCGGGAAAAGGTTAAAAGTGATAAAAGAAGTATGCATGTAGTCGGTCTAGTTTAGGGTTAAAAACATCATAAAACGTTTTCATAACTGTATGTTATAGGAATGTTATAGACGGTAAAGGAAATGTGACTCCTGAAGGTCATGTATAACTGTAGAAAGCCTTTGGGAAGCTGCTTAGAAGGGCTGGAGAGGCTGGAGAAAATGTTTTTTGGCTTTTTGGACTCACAATATAATAATGAAGAGTTACCTAAATCACAATTATAGCTACAGCAATATCTTAATGTTTAAATGCTTTTTGAAACTATAAGTGCATGCCTTACTTGTGTGGCAGAGCTGGGGATCCTTCGTTGCGCGGGAGAGAGCTTTTGGGTGGCCTCATTAACTTTTGGGCGTCTAATCTTCGCAGGAGTCGTGGTGTGTGACGGTCCCAGTAAATGCCGTTGATCAGGCAAGTCGTGTATGGTGCGACCTGTAAGAGAAGATTAGTTTGTCGATTTTAGCATCCGTGTTACTTAAGGGTTTTCATTTAGTTTGCAGCTTTCTTCTAAAACCGACGAGAGCATGATGCACAATAATGGATATGACTCACGCTGGTCCTGAAATGGGACGTGTACAGTTCAGGGTGGTTCTCGTACTCCAGCGGGTCATAAAGGCCGTCACTTTTCCTCATCAGGTGGTGGTGCCGACTCAGGACAGTGGCATAGACTTTGGTCATATCTATAGACAAAGAACAAAACGAAAGTAAAGCACCAAAGACTCTGCATGTATTAACAAATTGAAGATTTTTTATTTTTTATTCATCAAATCAAACGCTTACCTCCAGTCTCCGAAACATCTTTCAACTCGTGAGGCTCCACGTATTCGACAGGAAGCTCGTTGATAATGTCTTGGGCACCCTATAGTAGCATAGTAGGTAACATGATTATAAATACACTGTCTGGTGTATACCACATAGGAATATATAATTCCTATAATTGTGGTATAGGAATTATATTCAAGCAGACACAGTTGGTATTATGGCAAGGGCACTAGGATTTATTTTATTTCATTTATTTTCTGATTTTCTCGAACAAAACAATGTAAAACGTATTATTTAATATCAAGGGAAACCTGGATTTAAATAATTGTTCTGATCAGCTGACTGCCTGAACATCCTGAATGACCAAGTTATTCCATCAGTGGATTTCTTCTTCCCTGATGGCACAGGCATATTCCAAGATGACAGGATTCACTGTGAAAGAGTGGTTCTTGGAGCGTGAGATGGTTGGGCGCCGCCACATAATCTAAATCTAAACCCCATTGAGAATCTCTGAGATGTGCTGCAGAAGGCTTTGTACAGTGGTCACACTCTCCCATCATCAATACAAGATCTTGGTGAAAAGTAAATTCAATACTGGATCTTTTGACATTGCAGGAGCTTATGGCAACTGAATATTAGTGTATGTGACTGTTTTTTCGACATTTTTCGGGCGGTGTAGTAACTCCAATTCAAGTGTAAATAATAATTATTAGTATTATTATGTTTTTCGTTGATAAAGATCCTTCAAGCCATTATGAGAGTTTGTTTTGTTGTCTAAAGAAAGGCTTTTTAATTAACCATCAAAGAGTCTCTTGGAGTTTTTTGTCTGCTTTTTCCATCTGGCTGATTATATCCGCTTGAACTTTCAATGAACTTTCAATGACTGGATATACTTTTAAACCTTTTCTGTCACATCCCGTGTGCGCTTATGTTTACTGATGGGGAAGATTAAAGTTCCTACCTTTGATACATTTCCAGTTCCTGTGAAACAGAAAGTCACTGGTCCAATGGACTTCGGCATGAGGCCCATTGAGATCTCATACCCACAGTCCCTCACCGCCTGGATGGCCTGGCTCACGTTTCTGTAGTTGTGGGCCATACCAATGTGCTGTTCACCAAAGAGAAATAGTGCGAGTCAGTAATTTGAAAGTTCTTAAAGACAAAACTGTTCTTCAATAACAATATCACAAAGTGTTTAGGTTGAGCTCTTACCATAAAGGGCGTGTGGTGACCCAGTGCTAGAAAACGAAGCCCCAGTCCGTGCAAAATATTTATCATTCCTAGAGACGAAGTAATGACAACTGATTAGGAACACTTCCCCGTCTGTTTGTGCGCCCATGGCCACTGTCATTTCTATCACAGTGTGCACAGAGGAGGGGAAAATGGTGAGAATACCTGCAACTCCAGCCCACTGGCCGAAAGCCACAATCCGGAAACCGTTGGCATCCACCATCTTTTCGTAGTCAATTAGGCGAACCTCCTGAAAAAGCAAAAACGACAAGGCTTATCAACTGGAAGCATACACAAAGTAACTTAGCTTAAATGTCCTTCCAGGCTGTGGAAACAACTGCCACCTCATTTTACTCAAGCTCAACACCTGATAAAACAGTAGCTAAATAATTGTAAACTCCCCTTTCCAAAAAAACACCAAGCACCAAAGTGTCCGGGGCAGCGCTTTAGACATGTGGAAGCTAGATTTACTCGCCACTGAGTTGTGAAATTAGTTCTGCCACTTCCTCTTCAATTTGTATACGTTTGTACCTTCTTCAGCAGGTCCTCCAGTAGCGCCATGTTGGCGTCCTGAGCTTTGATGGTGTGGGAGAAGAAAGCGTAAGTTTTCCTGGGAATAATCAGATCCTCTGGCATCCTCTTCACTCCGACAATGAGCGATGCTTCCGAGATGTCCTCCTGTATGACGGCCCCAGCCTTCATATAGTACTGAAACGGGGAAACACGTGTGAGGAGTTACGATCATGTTAAAAATGACAAGATTTATGGAACTACATAAACTGAAAATAATAATACGAAAGCTTTTTATTTTATGGTCAATATAATATGAATAATGTTGGCTATTTCCCACAATGCCTTACTTTGTCGTGTATTGCCCTGCGGTTGGAGGGCTGCACCAGGACTTTGACGCCGGCGTGGGTAAGCTCCTTGACGTGTCTTGGGGCCAGTGGTGCTCTTCTCTCCCAGGCGTTGATGTCCTCCCGGCGGATGGCCATGACTGCTCTGTGGTGCTCATATCTGCGCTGGAGCGCGAGGCAGCTCCGCGTCCCTCGGTCTCGGAGACGCAGCACTCTCAACATGGCTGACCCTTTATTCTGTTCAATACAGAAGCACACGGCCGCACACTGTGGACAT
The DNA here is from genome assembly GCF_951799975.1 of Gobius niger. Lineage (NCBI taxonomy): Eukaryota > Metazoa > Chordata > Actinopteri > Gobiiformes > Gobiidae > Gobius > Gobius niger. The sequence goes on along the minus strand of NC_136863.1, from coordinate 24,094,041 downwards.
CAGCTGAGGCAGAAGACACACAAGACACCAAGGATGCCTCACATAGTAATAAATGCCAAAATTATGAATTACTGTTAGTGTTGACTTTTAACATGCAGAAAGATTCTCGTGCTGCACACATACTGTGTGAATGATTTCATATTTTGTTTACTTCAGGTCAAGCAGAGGTTGCCATTGGGAGAGCACTGCGTCGTAACAGGTGATTTAGACACACAATTCACTTCAAACAACCCCGACAATGATCATAAGTTTGCAGAAAACAGGAGAAATTGCTTTTTAACCATATTATGCACCATGGACATCTCATAAAACTAACCAACTATTCCCATATAATCAATAATCAATTTCCTGTTTACTTTGACTGGAACACTAAGTACAAGTACCAGCAGTTAATGTTACTCAATGTTTCAAAGCCACACTGACATACTGCAGTGTATCAGGAGGACAGTGTATCTAAAGCTCACACGAGGCACAGGAATGGACTGTGGAAGGTCAGGATATTCCAAATAACTGAGATCAGAGGACTTAAAGCTATTTAACCAGTACTCTATTGAAAATTTAACAAAAGCTCCCGCTCTCCCTCTATTAAGAAAGACTGGAAGTTAGATTAAATAATTGGAAACCCCTACTTAGCAAAGGGAGTGCTCCATTCAGCAAATGAAGAATATGCCACTTGTTTGAGAAAACAAGTGGCAATGGTAATGGCAACTAAGAAGTCAACTGTGTGTGTCGTGAAGCTTTGGCATGTATGTACAGGCGCCCTGGGGTTGCGAAATATGAGATCACTTTACCTACATGCTGGTGAATAAAGAACTAAAGACATACAGATACAGATACATCCAGACACTTTACAAAAAGAATTGCCTTAAAGGTGGAGAATTCTGATGCCAAAACTGCAGCAGTTCGTAGTCACTTTGGACCCTCAGCATACAAACTACTGTACCCCCAGAATGTGCCACCACGCACATGGGACAGTTCCGGTGTTGTGCCAAACTATTTTCAGAAGTGAGCAACTTGGGAGACGCCAACCATGCAGATATTCGTGTAGAGACCGGACCCACCTGGTGACTGTTGTATGTGGATGACCTCTCCGACCTCCGTGGAGGAGAAAAACTGAACACACACAGTTCAGAGACGGAGTCACCCTGAGCAGAGGAACAGAGCCGTGGGACTTCACTACACACACGACACGGCAAGATGCTTAACCAGTACACTTCCGGGACAGCTCTTCAAAATAAGACATGAACTCATTTTTAATGTTGTTTTCTTTTGCAAAACAAATCTCGGAATCTGTTCCAAACTAATTAATTCGTTATTCAATGCCTCTTCTATATTCATTATTAACAATAGCTTTTGTTACGTTACGTTTGAACAGGCGCCACGTTTACTTTGAAGGTGCCGCGGTCAGAATCCGGCTTGAGCTGAAGGAATCTGGAAGGTGGGTTTGTTTTGGTGAGCTGCTAGTTCTGCTGGGCGGCTCTGGATTTGGTTAAAATCAACAAACAGTAACGTTGGTGGTCTGATTAACATAAATAGAAAGGCATATAAAGTGCTTTAAGCCAAAAGCATGTTATGGTGTCATCAAAATGCACGTTTGTTTACATGACGTCCGTGACGCGGGCTGCTCCCAGCCAGCTCTGAAAGTTTACAGCGGCGCATGCGCAGATGGGGGGTTGGAAATGCGCTCGAGCCGAGAGCGAAGTGCAAGGATGGAGAGAGATGGAGAGAGCGATGGACGTGCGTGCTCAAAGATATCGAAGTAGAAACCCAATAGTGATAACATTGAGTTTCTACTTCGATATCGATATTCATGACACAGGTGTGGCCTAATTGGTCATCACCTACAGCTGTGTATAAAATACCAGTGCTCATGTCTCAAAGTTGGATGACTGTGGAAACGTCTTGATCGATACAACATCAAATCAAAACAAAATGTCCAGGTGAAATTTTCTAAAGCATCTTCTTAAGAAACATAATCTGTAAGGCAGTGTCAGGAAACTGTGCCAGATTGACGACACGTTCTTAAGTAGGGAAAATACTTCGCACGTGGGTTCTGAGTTTGGTGAATCTAAATTTGGAAGCGCGTGAGTGTGTGGACTAATTAGCATATGTCACCGCCTATGATTCGCCATATAAGGACAAAAAGTGCTGTGAACAACAGGCAGCCAGAGGACAACAGAAGAGCCATTGGCGCCACGCGCTCAAAGAGCCACCAAAGATGTTGGGCACGCGACTTTTCTCTCATTACCTGTAGGCTACATCACAAAATGAGTTTTGCTTCTCTTCCCCGGGCCAGTCCTTTACTTAAATAGAACAGCGGTGTTGACGTGCAGCTCGTAACGTACGTAATCGCAAGGTCGTGATCGAGGCTGACATCAAATAACGTCAAGGCATCGCATTAATGCTATTTGTGCACGGCGGCATTCAGAACAGTTTAGTAGGCTAATACATTACTTGCCATTAATAACAGTAGGCCACAAGTGATATACCAACTGTATACCAATCTGTACAGGCATCTGTAATTTAACATAATTATATTTACATATTGGAATTAATTAATACATGATTTAATGAATATATTTGACTCAGAATATTGGGTTCCATAAGGAGCAGGATTGTGAACAGAACTGGAGATTTTTTTGTGCGTAAGAGTCCTCCTGAGAGTTCTTTACAGGATTTGTTTTCAGCTAAGAACAAGTTTTGTGAATGCCAAAAACCTTCGTAACAGGGCCTTAAGAACAAATGTGTGCGTAAGAACGTGTCGTGAATGAGGCCCATTCTTTGCGACTCTTTCTTCGCTTGATAGCTTGCTCTCACCGCTACTTGGCTGTTTAATTAGAGACAAAAGGGAGACCAAACTTATTTAGGACTAACCAATAGCGTTTTTGTTTATTTGGATTATCACTTCCACCCATTGAGCCAATAAAAACAGCTTATTTTCTATGGGGATATTGGTGCACACACAGAAAGGGTAAGCTCGTGCAGGCCTTTAAAGCGCATCACATACAATGTTTTCTTCATGGTTTGTTGTTGTCGTTGTTGTTGTTGTTTTTGTTAATAGACTGTTTTACAAGAGTTTAAAAGTTTCATTAGAAAAGTTGAATACAAGTTGAATTCTTAATGTTCTAGAGCGTTGGCGGTGGTATAGAAAGAGGGAGAGATCTGTAGAACTCTGACTCACTCATGGCCCATTGGCTCACTGTGGGTGTATGGCAAGAGATATGCAAATTCTACAGTACCACTTTGTATGTCCTTCCCTGTGCCCAAGGATTTTTTTTTTCTCTAGTTTTTAAATGAACTTTTGACACAAATTAAATCAGCAGCTTGTGTTTAATCTGGCATAAATCACAATAAACTCTGTTCAAACATTAGTTCACATATGTGTCTTTTTTTTCTCTTCTTCTTCTTCTTCTTCTTCTTCTTCTTCTAGGAGTTCGTCAGTTTCACATCCGGAGCCCCCAGCAATTGTCCAGCCAGTCGCCGTTCATATATGATCCATTGAAACCAGACAGACAGTTCAAAAGTTCAGCCGTGGACGTCGCCGGCCTCCAGGACAGAGGTAATTGTTCAAACGGGACACACTGAGAGGTTCAGGAAGTGCCCCGATGGCTTTTTTTTTTTCTTTTTCTTTTTTTTTTAAAGGGTCAAGTCCGAGATCGAGGTGTCCGTGTCCGGCGCAGGAGTCGGGGGTTGACAAGTGACGGGCTTATACTCTCCCCCTCCAAAAAAAAATAGCCCATTTTTGAAGAATAAAGGGGATTTATACAAAGGGTCGGAATCACGTTTTTCAATATCAAACAAATTTTGGGGAGGGATAATACAGAAATGTTTTACAGCACTCGAGATGTGACGGCGTATTTCAATGATGAACACTGACGAGGAATACAGAAAAAAAGGATGAACGTATTTGGGGAGGGAAAGAATACTGACGTTTTAAAGGGATTCGTAGGTGGCGTTTCAGTCATGAAATTGATCACAATACTGAGCAAGAGCTGTCGTCAACTCTGCGAGATCAAACCCAGGGAAAAGAACAGCATAGAGAGAACTTACTGTGTGCCAGATTGAAAAAAAGGAGACAGAGAAAGGCCAATATGAAATGAACTGCAGCATTACTGGTTATACAAAATGGTATCTCAAATTTCACACAGCAAACAAGACATATAGGCAAATATATTTTTCCTGTTTCTCTTTTTCTATCTTTGCAGTCATTTCTTTTCTTTTCCCTGGGTTTGCACTCATGCGGCTTCCTACCAGCTAACTATATTCTCCAGGGCTTTGTTACTTAATGGGCCGTATCTCTCAACATGTGCCGATGGTTTAAAATCCTCTATTCATTTTTTGTTTTTTGTTTTTTTTGCAGATGTGCGCGGAGGAGTCGGAGGGGGTCAGTTTCGTTCGCCAGCGCTCAGGGCTGCTGCGGCGGCGACTGTCCTCCCGCCGGGTCGTGCAGCTTGCGGATGTGTTTCTTGAGGTCAAAGTTCCTGCAGAAGCCCTTGCCGCAGGTGGGGCAGGTGAAGGGCTTCTTGTCGTTGTGCGTGTGCATGTGAAAGGTGAGGTTGTAGACCTGGTGGAAGGCCTTGCTGCAGATGGAGCACTTGAACTGCTTCTCCCCGCTGTGCGTCAGCTTGTGGTTCTTGTAGTTCCCTGCAGAGGACAGAGCGCAGATGAAGAAAGAGAGAGACGGGGGGGAGGAGGGGGGGGGGGACACACACACGAGCCATATGCTGCCGATGGTGCCACATAAATTGGACATATGCTCAATGAGGGACCAGCGCTTTATTTTTAATGAGCGCAATTCAGTGACATTTTTTTTTTTTTGTAGAAATACACGAAGAAAGTATATAAAATTGTATATTTGTTTTAAATTATACCTATAACATCTCAACTCACATAAGACCTTACATTCATTTCTTAAGTGGTTTTAAATCCAGCTGCTTATTTATTATATTTTAAATTGTACCTCATTCTAACGGAATGTTTTCCTCCTCTTTTGCTCGAGTAACTATCAAAGAGAATTTCCCCTCGCAGAGTATAGGCTGTGTCTCAACCAGTATTACAGCATTTTGTTGTATGCCTTTCAAAATAGCAATTTCATAATAATAATAATAGAGCAAATTCCATTAAAAAAAAACTTTTCAGACCTCTTTGTACGAAATATTTGAGATTAAATCGATTCATATTGTTTAACGCATTGCTCAAAATATAACAAATCGCCTTTTCAGCTTTTATTTTGACCAAAAAAAGAGGTCAATGTCTTGTTTTTGTGTGAAATGTATTCCATTGATGTTGACATGAAAGACAAAAATATACATGTCGACAAACTAGCTATGAATTGGACTTATATACAGGCATTTCGTAAAAAAATAAAATAAAGCATTTATTTATTTTTAGGTAAAAATCATTGAATTCGTATTTATTTCGTATTACAGTGTCTAATTATCGCGCGTAAAAGCATCGGCCTAATTTGCCTAACGTCATTTTACGCGCGCACATATTAACAAATTGTTGCATTAAATGTGTGTCTAGCGATCGTTTATTTATTTTTTATTTATTTTTATATACAGTGTGTCATGAAATATTTGTGAGCTCGAGGCCTACCTTTCTGGTGGAAGCCTTTGCCGCAGAACTCGCACACGAACGGTTTGTAGCCCGCGTGGATCCTCGTGTGCGTGTTGAGCGTGGAGCTGCGGTTGAACGCCTTCCCGCACTGGTTACACTTGTGCGGCTTTTCCTGTTTGATCACACACGCACGCGCACATACATATTAGACATATTTGACATTAGCCTGACTCTGATTCAACAACACTCGCGCAACAGTTGAACAACGTTTTAAGAAAATAATAATAATAAAAATGTCGAGCACCCATTAGCTTATAAAAAGAAATGAAAAATGCCTTCCTCTTTAGAATATATATATATATATATATATTAGATGCAAAAAATATTATTCTACAGCAATTGATATTATGGGTTGGTATTTTGTGTTGACAAAAATGTCCGTAAGAAAATAAACATGACCGAAAAACTATGCATTCATCTCTAGTAAAACCTAACAAATCTAAATCGAATAAACCCCAAACCTATTTTGCAGGACCTGTCGAATAAAAAAAGACCAGTGGAATACAGAATGCGTGCACTAAATCCTAAAATGGGAAGGCCATTTCCCGGGTTAAACCTAAAGTAGCCTCTAGCCCCGCGCGTAAACAACGTAACGTGGTTTTACCTGAGTGTGGATGATCTTGTGGCGGCACAGTGTGCTGGCCTGCCGGAAGCCTTTCCCGCAGACTTTACAGACGAAGGGGCGCGCGCCAGTGTGCACGGGCATGTGGCGCGTGAGGTTGTAGTGTGCGTTAAACACCTGCCAAGAAACACACGATCGACACAGTTCACAAGTTGAATCAAAAATAAATAAATACAACATGCACGTCTAAAGGCCTGACGCAGTGCGCAGGCATCGGTGCACGAGACGAAACAGAGTCACACTCGCAGGTATAATCTGACCGGTTCAGCTTAATCCACCTGTGTTTACATCAAATCTGGATTCTGCAACCTCCAAGAGACTGAGCCCCTGAAACTATAGCACTAAACTGTGGATAAGCGTACAGTATTTCTACAGATTCATCTGAGGTCAGCTGTCACTCATACATTTGATCTAAATACAGAATGTCACAATAATTAGCCTTGTATAATTTGTCACAATTTTACTCATTATTTTGTGTGGTTTCGCGTACAGGCCTATATGGCTGCTGAAGAGAAAACAAAACAACTATCAGCCAATAAATATTTAAGCGGAATCAAAATGATCATTAATTCCACTGGTTCATTAACAACATTTTGTTGTTACTCTTTCCCACAAAATGGTTTCTGTGGTTATTGTTAAATTATTTACTAGGGAAAAAGGTTCGTGCTGTAAGAAACGAAACCTTCACCAAATCTGTCCACTTTCCTACAAGTTCCTCGTCAATTCTCCGAATCCGACCGGTCCAGAAATATGAAAGGGCATCAGGGTTTACCTTTCCGCAGACCTCGCACGTGAACACTTTGGGTTTGTTTCCAGCGCACGAGCTGCTGAGTCGCGAGGCCGAGGAGCTTTTAAAGATGTTGTCCGCGAGGATGTGCTCTCGCTCCTTCACGTAGTGCTGGATGTGTCCGTGAGACTGAGCCGCGGGGAAACGCTCTATCGGAGCTTTGTCCGCGAGCAGCGCCTTGTGTCGCGCGGACAGTAGGTAAGAGGCCATGGGCACGTGCAAATTCACCAGTCCGGTTGGCGGTGGGCACGCGCCGCTGTCTCCACAGTTTAGATAAACGGTGCCCACGGCCGGGAACGAGCCCTGCGTCACGACGCGCGGCCGGAAAAGTTTATAGTGGCCTGGAGCCGGACTTTGGTCCGAGTCCGGAGTTCGGTAGCCCAGTCCTAGTCCCAGCAGCTCCGGGCTCGAGTCTAAAAACAGGCGCTGCGGCTCGTAACTCAGCGGCAGCAACGGGACTACCCCAGCGGGAGGCTGCAGCCATCCCGGCAGCGCAAGTGGCCGAGGCTCCGGCCTCGCCATGATCCGCTCAATGGAGAAAGCCAGTGGTTTGTTGCCGCTGCCGGGGCTCAGCGGGGCGGGGGCCGTAGGCTGGCTCCCAGGGCCCATGGGGAGCCCCGCGGGGCGGCGAATAGGTGCGTCCATCAGGTCCGCATCAACCGGACTCTCCTGGCCGTGATTGGCGCTGGTGATGCTCGTGGAGTCGATACACGGCGCGGGGAGCCGGACGGAGCTGCACGCGGTAATTTGCTCAGCTGTGGTCCGTCGATCGCGTGCTCCACGGCAGAAACAGGAGGTGCTCCGAGACCAGACTCAGCTCAACTAAAGGTGCGCGCCACAGCCCGCTCTCTTGTGGCTGCGCGTGACATCATGCTTTATTGACACGAGAGACGCGCAGCGGCCGAGGTCACGCGCAGTCAGATCTGTCACAGCGCACACTCTGTGCACGCGCATGAGGCTGAGACCCAACCCTGAGCCAAGACTCGGTCTGAAGCGGAGACCATCGATCCGAGCCGGGTCTTTACGACTCTCCTCTCCTCGCGCGTTGTTCTGTGCCGTGGCTTTGGAGAGAGCGGTGGCACACACACATTCACACACGCGCTGCGCAGAGGCAGAGGAGGCAGTCCAGCTCTGGCTCCACTGAACTCTGAGCGCACGAAGATCGATGCTCGTTAAAGACGCACCGTTTCTGACCGGTTTAATCAACGGAGACTGTTTGACTGCGACGGTTTATGAACGAAGCAGCACAAAACCCCGTCCAAGGCTCAAGTCAATACTCTACTCAAAGACACAGATAGGCAGACGCACGAGCCTATCTCGGTTTTCAATAGGCTACTGCCTCTTTTCATTTCCAAACTCTTTGTATTAGATTTACGCGCAGCGGCCGCACCTGCAATAAACGGCAGGGATCATGCCAAAACTCAAACGACCCAAATAAAAGGAAAAATCCTCCCGCCAAAGCCCGAAACAGGACTGTGATGTCAAGTAAAATTACGCGCCCCGTGAATGACTTGTGCCAGGGGTAAATGCCACGGGCCAAAGTTCAAGAACCAAAAGGCCTGATGCAGCCGAGGCCTTTACGCACGCGGCCCGTTCAGGGTACAGTCTTTCATTTTAATTACGGGTAATTTTAACCCGCTTCTTTGTATTATTATTATATTAATTTAACCTTTTTTTAATTTACAGATGGCATTCTTCCGTCATTTTGCCGCGTTAGCATATTTGCGCACGTTATCATTGACCAATGCGCTCAAAGTAATGGTTAAATAATAGATCTGACTTCACCACATTGTTTCAATTGCCAATCATAGGCCTACACTTGAGTCAGGCTATTGTTAGTCGTATTTGTTGTCATTTCAAAAACTTTTATAATCACAATCCTAATCATTTAGAAATAGACGTAGGCTATAGACACATGTTTTTTTTTAAAGACCTTGACGCAACAATGTGTTTAAAGATCACTGTGGCAGTGTTTGCTGCAGTTCTGAATACGCTAAATAATTAAAAAGAAAACAAGAATGAATAAGCAGGCTAAATAATGATAAGCCTGTTGAACATACATGCCTCTTATTGACCAACATGCTCGAAACTCCGGGAAAAAATATGCAGAGAAGCGCAGGTGTGATTTAAAACCACTTTATTTCTGACACTTACAGACACCTGACCACCGCAGGCGCACAATGAGACATTAGAAATATCTCGGGTTTTTGTCCGTTTGGCCTTTGAACTGCACTGACACCACGAGGACACTTAAACACCAGCGGCGCTACTCTCTCTCTCTCTCTCTCTTTCTCACTCACTCAAGTTCAGCAAAAACACATCTCTCACACAGACATCACAACAGTCCTCCTGCTGAAATCAAAATCCGATTGGGTGCAATATATAGCTTTAAATGCGCAATAAATTAAATCCACTTCTATCAGTGTGGGCACAATCACATTTCTACTTTGGGCCCGTTTTATAAAGCCTCTCGTTCAGACGTCTTCAAAGCATGTTAGTGGTGAAAAAAACCAACAAAAAAACAGGGCATCTTCATCATGGTACATGTAAATCAAGGTCCATAAAACAGATGACAAAAAAAATGAATCATACCAATGATAATAAAATAATGTCAGGAAATAGTACATGAATTAAAAAAAACAAAACATATCCATAAATATAAAACAAACTATTTGTTTTAGTGCAACAAATTCTAGTGTATTGTTTTTACATTACGTAAATCCAAATGTAATAATTAGTTATTGCTGATTTAATATTTCAAGTGTGAAATTTTAGGACATGATTGAGTCACAGTTAGCGCCAGGGCTACATTAATTTTTGATTGCTAAATACATGCATCGTGTAGTCTAGGTGTCCAAAAACATGTACAATACTTTTCAGATTGATAAATTGCTGCATGTTTCAAGCTGTATAGCATTTCAGCACAAAGAAGAAAAACATAAATCTGAGAACAAAAAAAATACATGTGTTCCTTTAGGCCTGGGGAATCGGGTATCCATGAAGAACAAAACCCTAAAACGACAATCAATAGACAGTCACATGATTCAAACAGTCATTCAAAAACCCAGTCTGATAAAAATAGTCCTTTTGCTGCTTTGTTTCAGAATATGTTGAGGCCACAGTGACCAAAACAAGCTACAACTAACGCTAAGGACGAACCGCTACTGTACAGTGACATCACTCTGTATGGCTGCGCAGGGAGGAGGCGGGGCTTCAGCCACCAGGTGTCCGAGCCCCGCCTCCCTTACCTGCTTTTAAGTACATTCAGGCATTTCAGCTTTTTATATATCGACACTTATGTACATTTGGGTGTGGGATTCTTGGATCATTTGAGAAGGTCACGTCCATCGCCGCCTGAGACTTCAGCTTCAATTCTTCATCCTTTTCGCGGGATATGAGTCGGCCATTACTGCTTTGCTTTTGCCGTTTCATTAAAAAAAAAATGGTATATGGAGTTATATCTTTTTAATTGAAATTTTTGCTCTTAAGTAATACCGTTCATCTCAACTTCAATCTTCATAATAATAATAAATAATAATGCATCGGTTTTATATAGCGCTTTTCTGGACACTCAAAGACGCTTTACATTGCATTATTCATTCACTCCATACTTCAAAGACAAGCTGGGTTGCCATGACCTGCTATACATTTGAGTTTATTGCCAACTTGTTTATACCTGTAGGATATGGCAACCCAAAGTATGGGGCATCTGCGGGCATTGTGATTGAACAAATGGCAGTGAGTGGGCGTTAAAACCAACAGAAAATGTAAATGTAAAAACTGTAGCATCTACCAGAGGATGAAAATCCACTTGTTCAATGGTCAAAATGCTTTCGATCAGTCACAATTCCTGTATTATCCTTTGCTAAAAGTATCCAGTCAGGCACAATGTTAAATGCAACTTTTCATAGGCGCATCATCTTGTTTTTATCTCCTCGTCCTACAATAATCCTATTTTTTTGGTTCTAAATAAAACAGTTTATCTAAATGTAAGAAAATATCGTCTCTTCATGTAGAGGAGACGGTGTAAGTGGAATGTGTTGTTTATTTGTGGCGGGTACTTCTGTTTTACTCCACTCCCTCCTGTTAATTTACTTCTTTTTGAATCCCATTTCAATTATGGGGCGCTTACGTGGCACTTACCACGGCCCTCTGACTTTGGGCTTTAGGCGGGGGTACACTTGAACAATGACCGGTCGTCCTCAAGAGAAACACTGATTAACCGTTTACGGTGTCAAATCTTGTGAGGCTAAAACAAGATAACTTACACTTTACATTTGGCTCGCCGCTGCGCCGGCGCCGCCGCACCGAGCAGACATAGTTGTGTATTCTGTAAACCTAAGGGTGAACAACACTATCTTCAGAAATGTTCCTATTTCCCCGCGGGCGTGTCTTTAGTCGTCCTCTTCGTCACTGTCCCTCATGCTGATGCCCTGGAGCCCGTCCCCCGCCTTGACCGCCGCCGTCGCCTCTTCCACGGTCAGGCGGTTGTAGACGGTCTCGTAGCTCTTATTGTTGAGCGTGCCGTCCAGGACGCCCTGTAGCCTGAAGTCGCGATAGCTCTTCTGCAAAAACAAGAAAAGACGGAAAAAAAAACAACATTACAAAAAATATAAAAGGATGAGTCAGAGACGCGTACAGAGAGAAATGTTAGGAATGTGTATGGGTGGGGGGTGGGGGGGGGGGGGGGGGGGATAGAGGGAGCCAGGTAGGAGTGGCGTTCATGGTCCTAACACAAAAGCAGGAAAATTGAGCTTCAAGGACAGCATTTTCCTTTTATATGTCAGACAGGAATCCACTGCCAAGTCGCAGCCATTATCATCCCGGTCTTAGAGCTTTCAAGTTAAAACTGACGCTCAAAAAACTATTTAAGAAAACTAAACGAACAAAGGTGTTTGGTGGCGTGGAGGGGATTCTACAGAAAATACATCACTGTACTAATTTAATGGTCACAATCAGGAGGTAGCGGCCACTCTAATGGGTTCACACAAACAGAGAAGTGTCCCCATGTGAGAAAAAAGGTGAGTAGAAGAAGGTGTTAGTGTCTCCTGTGGAAAGAGAGGTCGTCCTCGAGCGGATGTGACCCCGCATTGTTCGAATCGAAGGCAGCGACTTCCTGAATGAGCTAAACCTCCGACTTGCAATGGAGGTCTGAATGACAAAACCCTCGGTCCGAAACGATAAACCAAAGTTCTTTTTCTTATTTGTCAGATTGGACACGTTTCTTCCACAATCAAAGCCAAAGCCATTATTAATCCCACATCTTGGCTCTTTCAAGTTAAAAATCCCATTAGAAAAGTCTGAAAAGACAAAAGCGCTGGGCAATGAGTGGGAAAAAGCAGCTCTGTAGCTCTGAAGGACACTTGAGTCTTTTTTTCCCCTTCTTTTTAACGCAATCTTCAATGTCAGCTTTTAACCGTTTTTTATTTTATTTTTTTACACGAATGCACCGTGATTCAAGTTGACTTATTTATTTATTTCTTACTTTTCTTTGCCGCTTTCACCAAATCAAAAATACATTTGTATTAGCAGAAAATGGTTTACTTTTAGAATCCAGTAGGCATGGCCCAGAAGAGACTTACAGAGAAATATTTTTCAGTCGCAGGCGGAAGGAGGGCAGGGGTGTAGCCAAAACATTTAGCAGAAGTAAAAGTTTTGACCTAGCAAATAAATAATCCATATACAGTATAAACCCAATGTTTCAGTTGTATTCATGTATTTATTTCATTCATCTTTGTTAGTATTGTTGATTACAATTTCTTTTGGTCAGTTATTTAGCAGTGTTGTTGGTGCCAATCGATATAGATTCTTTATCAATAGCTCGCATGCACAAGGCTAAGGAGGAGACCACGGACTACTTTTACCTTGACGATTTTGATGAGGGTTTTGAGCTGATACATGTGCAGCTGCAGGTCCAGTCTGTCGGTCAGCCAAACACAGATGGCCTTCATGGACGTGGTGTACCATTGCTGCAAAGACAAAATGTGAACTTTTACAATGAAGTCTCCATTTAAATTAAGGTTGATCAAACAGCTTGACATACAGTATATATACAGTATAGATCAGGGGTCTCCAACAGGCGGCCCGCGGAGTTCAGATTTTTTAAAGAAATAACCAGAATGCTCACTCACGCCATGAGGGGGCAACTTAAATAAATAAAGATTTCCACATGTGTCCAACAGGTCATCTCAGAAGAGATCAGGATGTAAACAACACATAATAATCACGTAGTAAATGGTCAGTCTGCCCGTGGGCGGCTGTGGCTACAATAGTAGCTTATCACCACCAAGTGCTGAGTGAATGAATAATGATGACAGTGTAGCAGAGACTTGTGACACAGGCTTGTAAAGTGCAATAGTGTAAGCCGAGGTTACAGTCAGGCTCATTATTATTCATTTATTGAAAAAGGTTTCCTCAATAGTATATTCCCAATCAAAACATATTTTACTGGAGCTTTTGTTTATGGACCCCGGCAATAGACTCCCAATATATATTTTGGCCCCCAGCGAAATTTACTTGGAGACCCCTGGTAAAGATAAATCTCTACAACAAAATTACGTAGGAAAACCTTTTAGACCATTTTGAACCACTTCTTGCCTTTTTATTGCTCCTCTGTACTTGCAACTACATGCAGTTTTTTCCCCCACCATGGACAAATAAAGGTATGCCCAGTTTATCCGGTCTGATGGCTTTGAATAATCATCAGGAAACAACAAAAAGTAGTGCCGTTATTTAAAATCTAGAGTATGTTGAATTGTTCTTATTTGTTTTCGTTTCATTTTAGTGGACACAATATCAATAAAACGACCCAGTTACATCTACTCACAACTTTGTGTTCCAGGCATTAATCATATTGCTTGGCTTCGCTCAGCAAATGTGCAAAAGATCAGACCTGTTCCTTGGCCATTGACAGAGTAACATTTGGGGCTCCTGGGTTCAAAAGGGATGACGCGAATTCAAAGTTTTTTCATATTCATGTTTTTATACCCACACAGTTTGATTACTTTGATGCATCAAATAGTTTTCGTACACCTCAATATTAGGCAATATTACGGATTTACAAACAGGAAACGCGTGGAAACCAGGAGTGTGGTGGTTGTCAAGCTTGTGCAGAGAAGTCAGTCTTATTAATTTGGCAGTGAAACATGCTAAGGCAGTTAGGTTAGCACTCTCAGTCAAAGTAATAAGGATTATAAACAACTGTTCATATTTTATCATCGCGCCACATCAACCCGCTGTTGCTTTGCTGGTGAAAAACAAGGTGTTTTTAACAAACTAACCCTTAAGTGAAGCGGATGCAACCAAAGTGTCATTTCGAATGTTATTTATCTTTGCAAAGTAGAGTTGGACAGATTTTAGCGCCGGTGGGACGTGACCTGGGAGCAGCGGAACACATTCAGCCTGAAAGCATCAACAAACGTCGGGAGAGAAAGCGCGCTCCCCGCCAGAGTGCTGTCCCTTAAAAAGCACATAAGCAAACACTGTATTATGTTAATGGTGTCACAGATAACCATCGCTAATACACACATTTCTCTGAGTTCAAATGAGCACGTCTCGCTAGCTGATGGATGCGGGGAACGTTTTCAAAGGCATCGTAAGACGAGGTCAGAACACGCGCGGAAAACTCAAAACGGGTCAAATGTTTACTTATTCAAAGGTAGCGATTTTTCTGAATGTTGCGTAGGCGAAGGATGGGTTCACGGCCCTGCTTTGAACCACGGCGAGAGAAAAGCAGGAGGCTACATCTTTGTAATTCTCATTAAATGCCCTGCCTTTACACCTTCTACTTGCAGGCCACAGCGGCGAGGAAATCAAACGCTCGCTTTTCTAACCTGAAGAGCAATTCTCACTTACAGCAAAGCATTGAGTTCCGACGCTGGTAAAATGCGCACGTCGGGTGGTATTATTCAATGAGTAGTCAGACAAGAATGCTCAAGGAAATTGCACAGACACTGTAATTACCTATAATATTACAGAGCCGTCGCTGGCCGACTTAATTTCACACTGACAAGGAACTCAATTAGCTTACAATTTAGCAGAGAGAAAAACATGGCAAAGGTGGATTTACGCACTTGACAAAAGCTCAGGAAACGTGTCACCAATCATAAAAAGGTCACGCATATACTTTATTTGATTCTCCTGACCTGCTTCACACTGTCTTTGAGTAATTATATCAGAAATCCAACACATTTTTACAATGTCCTTCATAAGGAAATGTGCTAGAAATATTGCCAGGCTAGCTGCCTGACTTGTGCTTAATAGCCTATCCAGACGGACCAATCACAGCAGTGAGCTGTAAGTTTAAAGTAAAGTGTGTTGGATCCCAATGGTTAAAAAAGGCATGCCAACAACATCTGAACATGGTTAAAGAGAAGGCATTATGCTTTTTGCAGGTATTCCATAGTTGAGCTATGGCGGGTGTTTTTTCTCCGCAATGAGAGGATTAAGTTTAGCAAGAGATCAAGAGGTTAGGAAACATTTCCTGGATACATCGGACCTCGGGAGGAGATTTTTTGGGAGCTGTTTTGAGATGCACAAAAATGTTTTGATGAGAAAACAAGATGGAAGACAAAGTCTATTTCACATACTACTTGAAGCTGCATATAAGGACACAAGCATACATTTCAGAAGCTATACGAGAGTCCCTTTATGTTCAATACCAGACTGGTTTTAGCCACTTGATCTGGCAACCTCATTCTGCTTTCTGATTGGATAATCGTAAGAGCCAAAACCAAACATGTAAGCTTAAACAACTACTTCATGTAGTTTTGTTTTATCATTGTGAATAAATCATCATAATACAGTGTAATTAGTAACACGTTTCATCCCTGGGGACACAAGTAGTTCATGTTCATGTAATATTCACACAAAACTTACATATCCTAGTTATTATGACGTATGTGTCAGACTGTTATAATTTTATTTACTAAGAAATGTCAAATACGGCCCTAGAGTCTGTGTTTATCGCACATTACGCACATTATGTAGCACGATTTAGCTTTGTTGCTGTTGTGAGTTACTGAATGTGGACTGGGACACAGTGAGATGCATCAAGTAAAATTCTTTACAGATCATGCGTTCGTCTGAGCACTTCACTGGGATATTATGCTTTTTTTTTTTTTTTTGGTGCTACATTTAAGGCAATTTTATCCAATTTTCACATTTCTTACACCTGCCATTGCCCAAATTCAGCTTTAATGACTGGAAGGCGGCTGTTGCAAGATGAGGAAATGGAGGACGTAGAGGCTGCCTAATAGAAATGATTAGTGGAGGAGAGTGGACAGATGTGAGGGAGAGTGGAATATTATCTACATAATCAAACAGCACTGGGCACATATTGGCATTTGTCTTTCATTTGTAAGGACAATACGCATTCATGGTAAAGTCAAGTATGATTTTGATGTGCGTTCCATATTTTTACCATTACTGGAAACGTAAAGCATGGAAACGTGTGGAATCCATAACAAGCATCAAATATTACAGGCCCTGAGCATTCATTACAATATGTATTTTATGGAATATAACAATATATCTTTACCGTGGCAAGTTTTTAGACTTTAAAAATCATCTTTACTTTGTCTTCCAGATGCTTCATTTTGATAACTCACTCCAGAAACATACCCTGGAATGTGGCTATACTGCAAATTGGCATTTTCATCATCAACATTTATAATTTACTTACTACTATAGCGTCATTATCGTAG
Source organism: Gobius niger (assembly GCF_951799975.1). NCBI lineage: Eukaryota > Metazoa > Chordata > Actinopteri > Gobiiformes > Gobiidae > Gobius > Gobius niger. Next base: position 24,077,309 of record NC_136863.1, on the reverse strand, counting down.
TTGTTACTGCACAGCTGTTTCCATGGTATAGGTTATAGTATATTTAGATCGGAATGGCTTCATTGTAAACAATCGTGTCATCTGTGGGTTTGAATCAATTCCAATATTGTATGGCATTCCAAAGCACGCTTTTGTATTGTACACTGCCATAATTTTTTTCTACACAGTGTCATTTGTTAATGTTTCAGATGGTGGTGTGCAAACAATGTGTGCCGTAACCCTACCTAAATAGAGGTTTTGATGATCTGTACTTTAGTTGAGTAGTGTTGTGGTTTTTGAAAGATCCATATAATACTTTCTACTCCAGTACTTTTCTATAAAGGCGCCAAAGGAACAAGTAAATGTGACTATGTGTTTTGTTTATTTTAAAAGCTGCACAATGCTCACTCCAGACCAGTAGATGGCACTGTGTAGATGTAGTGTCTCAAATGCCATGGTCTCACAATAAAGAAGGTTTGTCCCTGGAGTGTTGTCGTACGGGAGATAAATTTGGCTCCTCTGAACTGAGTGACTTTTACTTTCATTGGAGAAATATTTGACCAGTCGTGTCTGCAGTAACTGTACTTAGTGTTCATTAATGTGCACTGTCCTCTCGAAATAAATAAATAAAGTAAATAGGGAGAAATAAAGTAAATAAAGTAATGCAAGGAATTACCTTATATGTACAGTTTCCTTTATTAGTAAATAACTGCACCTAATCCGAGGGTAACCAGCTGTCCCAACAGAAAGAGGAGCGCTGTGCCTCAGATTAAATCGTCTTTGTCGGAGCCGGGGTCTGTCAGCTGCTTCATCAGTCTGATTTAGCCCCTAATGTGGACACAGTGGCTCTGTGTGTGTCATAACAGCGCTCCCCGGTGAGATCAGCGCAAATGGACAGAGGGTTTGTCGTGAGCATGCACCCTGTGAGATGAAGGCTCCCAACCCCGCTCCCGCGTCCCGCCTCTGTCATCTCATCTTATCTTCCTCCGACAGCGCCAGTTCATGAAGACGAGGCCTAAATGAATGTGGCTTCAACTGGCTCACAGGACGAATCATACAAGAGCGTGAGCACAAATGACTGTTACGTCGACAAGTCACTATGTGGAGTAAAGGTGCAAAGTATAAAGGACAGTGTGGCTCTTTCATGTAACAACTGAACATTATAAAATATGACACCACTGTTTTTTTTTTTCAACAATAAATTAGGAGGGAAATTAAGGAAACAAATTTCAAGTCCCCTCATGACACAAGGCCACGGAGCGACAGCCTGGCAAGTCAGACTACTCTCTTCTAAACTGTACAGTGGACACGAAGCCGTGTGAAGCAGCTTCAGGCGGAGGAGGGACTTGTGACTAATAGGCTACTGTAACTAATCAAAGGGCACCATTTAATTATGCCTGATCAACAACATGTACTGTTGTATGCCCCAACAACCTCCGTTGTTATTCAATGACAATAAACCGCTGATTGATTGATGATAAAGGCACAGCGACAGAAACAAACATGGCAGCGCACTAGTGGCGGGAGAAGTGAAATTAATAATAATAATAATAATAATGATAATAATAATGGTTTACACTTACGTATTGCGCTGTACAAGTCTGTGTTACCAAGTTTCTCAAAGCGCTACACTGTAGTCATTATTAATTCACGCCATACTCAGTGGTGGTAAGCGAGGCTACCAGTCTGTGCCAACGGCCCCTCCGACCGACCGACCGCTCGCTCACCACCGTGCCACGACTCTGCTGAAATTGATGCAATCCTACCAGGACTTCAGAGCCAGAGCTATGACAACTAGTGGTAACATTACATAAAGCTAGGAGGACGATACCTAGATAAAATACTGTCAATGCAAACATCTTTCAGTCTCAAGTGCTGAAGTTTACATGAAATTGTTCAGGTCACATAAGCACAATAGGTACCTCCACAGCTAAGCTAGTCCAGAGCTAGCCCCACGTTAGCCCGAGCTGACTGTGCAACTAAGGTATTGAAACAAATAATTGTGTTGTTTTCAAGAGTATATCATTATCTACTGACTGTGCCTCGAAAATATAAAATAAAAATAATATTTTTTATTGTATAGTTTTGTTTTATAGTTTCAATTGTTTATTGTTGTTATTTTTAAAAAGTCTGTGGGGAAAAATCATGAAAAATTGCGTCCAAGTTTTGCGATTTTAATGAATTGCTAATTGAAATCCATTCAGATTCAGGTATTTCAGTTCGATTGCAGTTAATTGTTCAGCTCTACTCCAATACGAACCATCTTTGCCCATATTGCCAGAGCAGCGTGGGGGGCTGACAGCTCCTATATGCCCCTTATATGTGTGTGTGTGTATGTGTGCCGTTCCGTCTTTGTTCTGTGCTAAATTTGTGATCAGGTGTGGAGTGAGGGCCCTGGTCACCTCCCTGGCGGAGCATGACTGTGAGCGCGTCGGATCCATTAAACTGGCTCTTCCCCCCTCCATCGCGCTCCTCAAACACAGACCTCCGCAAATGGAGCTACAGCCACAACATTGAACTCTCGGCGGAGGCACAAATCCATCCGCCAGGCTCCGTGCTGTTAATGTATACCACGCCGTTCAGGTATCGACTCGAGCAGATAAATTGTTCACATATTTTTGATAAAAACGTACCACCAGGGGTCTTCCAAGGAGAATTTAAACCCTTTTGTAATGCCATATAATACAGATTCACGCCAAACTGAAAGCATACAGCCCTCTTATAAAAGGGTGCACATAACCTGTTAACTATGTTCTGAAATGCACAGGATTCTCATAGTAGACAGCAGTTCATACTTTAGATTTCTGTCAAATGGTAATGTTGTAGATCACAGGGGAAGTGTGATTAAGGCTATTTCACTTGTATAGAAAGAATACATGAATACACATATATACGTTATGCATGAATAATGCATTTAGGCTTTAATAGCAACCTTGACAAGTGGAAACTATTTCTATCAGAATGTAGTGGTACTGTACATATTTGTGTACCACCAAGTAGGGTTGAGTGTCTTTCACTTCTGTTACACATGCTACATTATCCTTTATCTAAAGCAGTGGTTCTCAGATAGTATAGTATATTTTCCCACAGACTGTTGTTAATGTAAGCATTGGATTAGCCGGTAAAGGTTTTGTGCTTTTTCAGTAGGTAAACATTGAAAGAAATGTTTCCTTAGAAAGACTCCAGATCCACTGATAATGACTCTGGACACATTAGCTGAGAACAATTAAATATAAGGACAGTGAATGCAATGATTCCACTACAACAAAGAAAGACAGAATAGAAATAAACAAACAAAATGATTCTCATCAATTATTTGAGCTGGGACTACCAAGCGACTTTCTGCTGTCTCAGGAGCCATTTATTCATTGTTTATAAGATACTTGGATTGAATTGATTGCACATTTCCTGTCTTTATTGCACACCCTGAGTGCTTCTTGAGAGCTGATTTAACAGGTGAATTTCTCCATTGTGAGATCAATGAAGGCTTATCTTGTCTCTTATCAGGCATGAAAACTTGGTATCTAAAGAATTGTTTTGTTTTTTTCAGTACCACTTTTCAATACACGTTTTTACTGGAAATACAAAATCACCAACAATGTCAATATTTCAGAACCAGATATCATTGAAACCCCATTAATTATGCTCCCTCTTCATTACATTCAATCCTTGGGAAAACCCTGCCACACGTGTGAATCCGGCGCGGGCCGAGTTGCAGGAGGAAGCTGACAGCATGACGTGGGGCTGTGCAGAGTGAGTTTTTGGGCCCACGCTGAGCCAACCTGAGGTGAGCGGCGCTTCCTAAGTGATAAACAGGTCAACACAAGCCGCCGGTGTTTTCATCCTCTGCAGTCACCCGCTGGTGCATGCTGACAGTAACAAGCCAACGCAGAGAGAGGCGCCAGGCCTATTTTTAAAGACGCAACTGTAATGAGAGCATTTTCACACGAGGAAATGTTCCAATCGTGAGGACAACCTTACAGTATAATTCAAGAGTCACGTCAAGAAAGGCATGATGAAGTGGATTGCGATGTCTGTGCCAAGAAGTTGTAGACAGGTTTCACTGCAGAATTAAATACTCTCATTAGAACAATAGCCGTTCATTTTATTACTGCTGTATCGTAACCAGCAATGGCAAATGTCGTATGAAAGTGTGGCGATTTCTAAGGTTAGATCACCATTTGAATGAAAATGTGCAAAAAAATGTAATCACAAGTTTCCCAGATATTTTATGTTTGGCCCCGTTTTATTCCCCGCTGAGAATGAAAGCAAGCTGTGTTATAAGGAGACCATCTACTGTCTCTGTGCTCCATAGTTTCCATCAACTCCCTTCTGTCAGGGTTATCTTGGACATGCACCTACGTTTCTGTAGCTCCAATCAGTTCCAAATGTAGTTATTTGTCATTGAGCTACATTTTTTGCGAACTTGGCTGTGATTGGCTAAAACGAGCCGTGCTTGATCCAATCAGCAACAAATACCCAGTCTTTCTCCTGCATCTCTTGTTGATATACAGTATTTGATTGTGGGGCTTTGTTCCTCTTTGGAGAAATCTTGTGTCTGGCATCTCCTGCTCTGTGTCTTTCCAAAACTGTTTCCAGTACTCCATGGTGGCGCCCTTGTCCTCTAGAAGCTGTTGACCATGTCAGTGTAAAACATGGACTGCAGAATCTTTCACAGTCTCCTCCAGGTCTTTCAGTGCTGTTCATGGTTGATGCAGATTTGGTCTCCAAGCTCCAATTGCAATTCAAGTGGGGACATGCAACGGTGCATGTATGGGTCCAGGTGAGTGGAGCCCAATTGCAAGATTTAGGGCCTCTTTGTGGTCGTGGACCTCACAGTTTGTGTGTTAGCCGCTGTTAAGTGTGTCTCTAAGCAAGTCTAACAACTTATAGAGCAGCTGTCTTTGACTTGTGCTATACATTCACTAATAATGTCATGTGTCCACAGCAGGAGTCCCCACCCTTACCAGGAAGCATGAGCCCAACCGGAATTGATCTGGAGTGTCATCGACAAACTCAGCACAGCCTCGAGTTTAGTGTGTTACATGCAGCTCCTTTACCTCTGGTTTTCACCGGACCGGCACCGCCAAAAGCGCTGCTCCCTCCCCTTAGCATTCGCGCCTCTGCTTGTGCGTATCTCGCTACAGCCTTTTATTTGCATTCAGATCCTTTTACGCTCTCACAAGACCTCAAACTGCTGGTATCAAAGAGCTGCTCTCCATGCTTCAGAAATGTGGCCCCGTGTCCCTAAGCCCAAACGGGCCGCAGGAACATTTAATGTCTGCTACCGGCTGCTAGCTGGAAAAAGTTTGTTGACCACTGATCTACAGCTCCTTAAATATTTTTAATAATCTTCAGCGCAATGTTTCTTTTTTGATTCATTTTCATGTTTTTTTATCTATAGGGATTAAGCCTACTCTTTATTGTTCATGGTCGCTCGTATTCTCAGTTTTAGATTTCTTCAAAAGTTCAACAGTGTTAGTCGATGATGAGTCAGTAGTGGCAGCAGTGCTGCGTGGCATGTGTACACGATGGAATGAACAAAAGCCATCGGTATCAGACATCGATATTCAGACGCTGTGAGCTTTATCCAAACTATAAAAATAAGATCAAAATACGTGCGCTTTGTATATTACAGTAAAGTTGATTACAAATAGAGACAGCAAACACCATATAAGACTGTTTGAGAGAAAGTATCCAAAGTGCCCCGGTGCTTTTGTCTGAGCGTGGTGTCAGATGGATTTATCGCTCGGAGTTTTCTTTATGAAGCGACGCGACGGCAAACGGATGAGGAGGAAGCAGAGCGCGCGGGAACAGGCGGCCGACCGCTGGGCTCTTCAGGCCAATAACACCGGAGCAAAATGAAACTACAACGTAGGAAATATGAAAGGGACAAATAGAAGAGGAATGCAAAAGATGCCAAGTCGACAGCGTCCTGGCTACAAATACGCGAATATGCTGCTTCAAATGTTGGAGCTAATTATCTTGGCAAGGTAGGGAAGAATTAACTGCCCATTTTGTTCCCTGCATAGAACTTTGTACACAACAGGTGTAATTTCCTGTGTATTTTAGATGAGGTTTTAAACACAGTCAGCTGGCATTGGTTGCACAGTTGTATACATTTCATGGCGGTGCAATATTCTTATCAATTAATCCTGACAGTGCAGGCTATAAAATGACCTTGTGTATTTGCTTACTACATTCAGACATGGTGACTTTTTTCTAGCCCTTTATTTTGCCCTGTTGTTTCTCGATTTAGCTACATGGCAGGGCCGATAGCAAAATGACAGTGGATATGGTTAGGTTCAGTGTGGGGGAAAAAATCTTTAACCTCTTACTGGAAAATGAAAAATAATTGTCCACCATTGTCTTTCTTCTGCCTCGCTGTAACATCCATCACTCAAATCATGCAAATTTTAGGGCAATTGTCATGGGAGGGAGGGCATTTCGAAAGGCGGTGTCAATATAATGATGCACAGCTCTACATGTATTTCAGTGTACTGTGACAGATCTCGAGTGCGAGACTCTGTGATATATACATATAAATAGAGTGGGGTCAGTTTCCTCACAAAGACACAGAGTACTCACATCAAAGACCTTCTCGGTGTACAGCTCATCGTTGACTCGGTCTCGGACGATGTCCTGGTTCTGACGCACAAATGTGATGTAGGTGTCGGCCAAGTCCATCCCTGGCTTCTGAACGAGAGAGAGAGAGACACGGGTTTGACACATGGACAGCTCACACCGTCAGGCCCATGAAATCTTGTTTTGTATATTTTATCTACAAAATAAGCTATCAGTTAAATAATGGACATACTACAACTTTAAGTGAAGACTTTACACTTTACTTTGAGGGTATTCAAATCCAGCTTGAGTAATGACATACAGTACAGTATCATTTTAGACTTGTCACTTACTTTACTTTTGTTATTATTATATTATAAAGTTTCAAACTTTGAATAATGTCTAGGTAAAGAAGAGACAGTAAGGCCAGGGAGACTGAGCTGGTCATGATTTCAAATTGCCCTTTGCAGACTGTAGATGAGATGAAACACACACAAAAACAAGCTTTCACTTTCTGTTAATGGCATGCTAGCAAAACAATGGCACTGTTATGAATGTACTTTGAGAACGGATCTGGTGATGGATTTAAGAGGTGATCTGAAATTCGTTTCGTGATGTGCAAAGGTTCCAGACTGGAGACTGTTACTGCCTATAAAAATATGTTCAATCAAAAACTGTAGCTTAATTAACTATAAGTCAACAAATAAATTAACAAAATGTGAGCCCAAATATTAAGGGACTGAAGTTTGTAATGTCAATATAAAGGCCTATACAATGGAAATCTGAAGAGACTGAGAATGGTTAACAGTGTTTCTCAGTTGTGTGATGTCGTTACATGTTGAAAAGTATTACTAAAAAACAACAATACGACTACTGGCTGCATTGCCGATGTTATTCCCCTGTTGTGGAAAGCGTTTGCAACAGACTCGGGTGAAGCGAACATTGGTCATAAGCAGCGAGAGGCGCTGGAGCTGAGGCCAGAGGCAGGACAAGTGCTAAACCCCCGTTCATTCCCACTCCTGCTGTCAGCACAGATCACCGGTGTAGTGCTTATTGTAATGTCTTTGACATCTTTCACACCCGTTTTCCAGAGAGGCAGCGTGCGTCGGCCCTGGGGGTGAAGCGAGAGAGAGGGGAAAGGAGGGGGGGGTGTATATTGCAGATCATTCAGTCCCGGAGGAAACAACACACTGATATCGAGCCTCTAAACTGAGCTACAGACTGGAGCTGGAGCAGGCTGGAGATGGGTTAGTTTAACCAAAGAGACTGGACACAAAACAACTACAAACAATTCTGGATGGACTAATTACACAGGGGCTGAAGAGAGGCAGCAAATACATTGTCTGAATCTTTAACCAACACATTCGAAATGGCAACAGCTGTAAATCTGTGCTTCTGTTTTTGAGGGACAAATGAGCTGCAATAAAAATCTTCTTGCCGTGCTCCTGGATTTGGAAGTAATCTACAGCCGTCTCTACTCACAAAGACGTTGTTAGCATTTAGCCTCTCCCTGCAAACTCCTATAGTTCCAAACTGGGGTGAAGTTAGAAGCGACCAAGCTCTTCCACAATATAGTGCCCCTTTCAATCGCTTAGAAAATCAACATGTTTAATTTTGTGTGACTACACTTGGATCGTCTAAAAACTCACGTAACCGTATTTAAATAGGGAAAACGTGGAAGAGCTTGGTCACTTCTAACTTCACCCCAGTTTGGAGCTATAGGAGTATGCTGGGAGAGGCTAAATGCTAACAACGACCAGACAGTTACGCATGACCTCGTCTAGGCTAAGATAAGAACATATCACAGTATGTAAAAATGGTGGCGTGTTCCTTTAAAATTAAATCTCTGTGTTTAGTATACATGGAGTAAGTCAGGCGGCTACTCAGGTGAAAGACGCCTAAGTTGCGTGTGCTTATTCAATTCTTTACATAACTTTCATTATTTATCTCGCGGTGTAAAAAGAGTTAAAGTGAACAAAACTCTAGTTATTCAGACTTATTGTTTCGTTCTAAAGGCCGAAGCCTCACACTACCTCATCATCTCTTGACATTAAACACAGGGTGCTAATTATGATTCCAGCACAAATAGTGGAGATTTTTCACTAATTAATTAATCGCTGGTGAAAACAATGTGGTTTCCTTAACCAGAATTATTCAATAACACAGAAATGTCAGGAGCAATTAAATCTAACTTTAGTCTGAACTATCTGAAACTTTCCTCTCTTCCTCTTTCAGCACTGGTATTCTCTAAAAATAGTTGCTGACATATTATTGGTTTTGCTTGGTCTTTGCTTTGACATCTAATTCCTCGTAAACTCAGAAAACTTTTTGTCACTTGTTTTGCCACGTTGGTTATTCTGTAGATACTTGCTCTGCATCTCTTTCTCATAGTGACACATGAAGCACTTTACCCATACCTTCATAGACATTAATGCAAGCAGAGGTGGGCAGTACTCATTGACTTTTAAGTACTTGTACTTCTTTATCAGGCTATTCTTTTTACCGATTATTTTGAAAGATCAGGGATGAAATCTAGAAGTAATCATGGACCCGATCTATAACAGCCACATTAAATCAATGACAAAAACAGCGTATTACCATCTGAAAAACGTTGCCAATCCACGCGTTTATCACCAGCAGGTTAGATTACTGTAAAGGCGGGGTCACTGTCCTGGAAAAACGACCATATTAGTCCAGTGCCCCGGTCTCTGTACTTGCTTCCTGTCGCTCCGAGAATAGACTTTAAGATAGTTCTGCTTATTACAAGTCTCTTCATGGACTGGCATCAAAGTACATCTCAGACATTATTGGAGCCACATGAACCATCTCGAGCTCTGAGAACTTCAGGGAGGGTCAGGACTAAACACGGGGAGCCTGCGTTTCATTTTCATAAAGATGTGAGACAGGCCTCAACTCTGACAATGTTCAAATCCAGGAAGTTCCTTTTAGCTATGCACAAGTTTTTGTTTTTAAATCCGCACCCTTTTCTTTTCACGTAATGAGTTAAGGATTATATTTATATTTTTGATTGCCCTCCTACGGACACAAACTTTATTTTAAGTAATAAACTGTCAAATACCAGTGCGTAGGTGTCTAAAAGTGCTCACACACACACACACACAAAAAAAACCCTCTACTGGCAGACTACAATCCTCAGCTGTAATTCAGACAGACCAGGACATGAATAAAACCTGCCGATCCTGAGGTTAAATAGGGGTCACACAGCCGCGGGGCAGACGTACGAGTCCAGGAGGGGGGTCAGGACGGTCTACGGTCCGTCCTGAGGGGGGAGTGAGTGACAGGACATTGTACGGCTGTGGAGAGGTGCAAACATGGCGGCCCTTTGTCCACAGTTTGACGTATTTATTGAAAATGTCATCAAGTTGGTGTTAGTTCAGCTCCTCTGTCAACACGGTGATGGCGGTTCGCATCACGATACTCAGGGGCCGACGATACATATTGTGATATAGTGAGTAATTATAACTAAATGCGTCAAAAGAGGACATTGAAACAAACATCACTGCCTCTCAATGGACTAAGGCTCAAGACATTGTCCACTCATCTGCAATCTGTGCTCGTCGTCACTCAAAGTATTACACAGGCTACACCTCTGCAAAGTAAGGCTTTCCAAAATGTTCCATGGGGTGAACACAGCTTCTTCTCAAACGCACATTTTTTGGAACTGTCCTAACATAACAGTTTACTGGACTCACTTTTTTTTTTTAAATTGATGTCTGATGTTTGTGCTAATCATACAGTATCAACAAGCAAAAAACGGTTATCAAGTTTGTTTCAGTGCTATCTAGAAGACTGGTCCTGCTAAATTATATACAAAAAAAATCCAACCTTTATTCAATTGTTACATGATGTAATAAAGCATATTCAATTGAAAAAAAATCAAATAAAAAATCAAATTTGAACTAAAAGTGAAAGTAGCTGATCTTAATTTGATATGGCATCTCTTTCTGGAGTACTTCTACAGGTACAAACAGGCTAAGGTGTGAATGTGGAGTGAATCAGTGGCCACAAAAAAGGGTCACTATCTAGCTTTACAGCACCATTCGCTGTGGCATTGTTTCAATAAGGCAATGTCAAAAGATCAAGATCAATTTTTCACCAAGATCTTGTATTGATGATGGGAGAGTGTGACCACTGCGCAAAGCCTTCTCCAGCACAGCCAAAGGATTCTCAACGGGGTTAAGATTTGGACTCTATGGCGGCCGATCCACCCTGAACCACTTTTTCACAGTGTGAGCGTGATGAATCCTAGTGTTGTCATCAGGGAAGAAGAAATCCATTCATGGAATAACCTGGTCATTCAGGATGTTCAGTTAGTGAAGTCCAGGCGGTGGCTTTTTCCCCCCTGCATTTCCAACCTTCTTCATAGTGGTATTGCTCCTCAAAATTCCATCATCAGTAGGTCTATTCTTTTGGTTACAGCTGTCCAGGCTAATAAATGCACATCATCATGGTTCTTAACGCAAACATACAGAAGTTACACAACTCAGCCACGGTTCTTGCGTGGCAACATTTCTCTGGCCCTTGTTGTCACTTGAGGCATCGGTTTTCCGCGCGTCCTCCCCCCGAAGGCTTAGACTCAATCATGCTCCTCTCTTTTCTCTCTCCTGACGAGGCGACAAAGCAACCTGACACATCAGACACATCGGGCACAGTTCCAGCCGAGGAGATTAAGAGTTTAGCACAAGAGAGCGAGACAGACAGACGCAGGTTATAAAACAACAACACGCACACAAGCAGCAAAGCGCTCCTGTCACGCCGAGGATGTTTTTTCGCCACTGGCAGAACTTTCCGTATTTATCTACATGAGTACTGTCTTACTATACGTTACTCTACTTTAATCTGTTTGCGTACATTACATTCCAACATTCTAAGTATTGGTTTCAGAAGGTGTGACGTCACTTGGACCATTTCAGTTTCTGTGTTTTAACAAATATGTCAACAACAATAATTATCATAATCAGTCTTTATAAAGTTACCATAATTTGCATGGTAATGTTTTTATGCTTTGTCTGGTTATTACATTAGAAATAATCAGTTCTTTGGTACTTCTTCTTTCTTAAGCCTCTTTTTTTCCCCACACAAATACCAGCAATACTGCTGATGGGCGAAATTGATCATGAATAGGAAATAAATAGGTACAGCCCTATAAAAGGAGTAAATATTTTCAAGTCTATTTAAAGTTAAGGTGTACTTTGTTGATCTCCATAGGAGAATGTGTCCTCTGGATTAGAGGACAAAGGGGACAGCACCTGTAAGGAGCAGTAGCCGCATGGCGCCCAGGGACTCATCTCCAGGTGGAGCTATAGGGGTCAGAAGCCCTTTTCAGGGAAGAAGAAAAGGAAGGTAGGAGGACACCGTCGCCCCATGAGGAAACCTACACAGACCCGGGTGGAACATGCAAACTCCAAAACGGAAAGACCCTGCTCGGCCCAGATACTACTTTTCTGTATTCTCCCCATATCTTCTTGTACTCAAAGACAACAATCCCCGTCCACATGGATAATGGCCTCTTAGAAGCTTGTCAGACATCAAATCTGTGGTGAACTTAAGCTCCGCTGTCAGACTCTGGGAGTGGCAGACATAATGGGCATTTGGCGCAGAGCAAGGGCTGTGAAATGCCAGCTAATTACACCCCTGAGCAGCACTGTTTCCTGTCTGGGGCCAACGCGCTGGTGCCAGGTGCAGAGGTGTGACCAGGTGACACACGGCGTGGGTACTGACGGATCCAAAATAATCCTCTTTTAATGTGAATACTGAATAGAAAAAACAGCTGATCACAGGCTCACAACAGCAAAATACAAAATGTCTTGAAATTTGTCTAAAGAAATACAATTCAGTAGGACCAGGGTCTCCAAGTTGTTGCTTAGTAGTTCTCCACAATTTTAACAAATCCATTTTCAGGCAGAAAGACCTACCGTTCTGGATTCTAACCTAAGACTTTCTAGATGTGAAGCAATACCTGTAACATTAAGCCACCCAACTTTTGTAAGCTATTTTGAAATATGCAAATAGCATTCATTTCCTTTTCCATATTAAAAACAACACGAACACACAGTGCGATGCTTCACACTTCAGCCTTCTATTGTCATGCCCCCTTGGTAACTCTACAAGCCCATTTACACTCTCGCTGCTTGGCCTCTGTCCCACTGCAACTGTTAGCAAGTCTCTGAACATGCCAAAGGTGGGACGAAGCTACAACCCAGTCGAAAAAAAAATAAAAAAAAATCACCTATGTCTCGTATATATGAAGGTGTGGAGTACAATGGTAAAAATATCCCACAACAAGAAAACGGTGAAAAAGGTGCCAGTGTCTTGACTCGCAGTAAATATAGCAGTGCTGTAAGACGCCGGTGAACATGGTGCCAATGTTTGTGTTGCTGTGTACTCGCAGCATATGTTCGATATAAGGGCCGGAGCTGTCAATCAGAGCAGTATTGGCAGCAGTAGATTGACGCGTGAGGATTGCAGACACAAACTCATTTTTAAAGCGTTACTGACAAGTCGTCCCAGCACACGGGAAAGACATCAACACCTGTTATACTATGTGCCCAACGACCTCCCTGACAGCCAATGTAGCAGCATTAGTTTTACTAGCTTGAGTTTATTAGTATCTTAAAGTAGACGTCTCAATTGAAGTTTAAAAACGTTCTTTTGGGGAGCCCAGCATTGATATTTTAAGTTTTATAATTTGAAATAGTGTTATGAAAGGATAAGACTGTGACTCTAAAACACACTCGAAAAGGGGTTTGAAGTAATTGAGCAATCCTGAGTTACGGGATTACACTTCATAAATCCTAATTCATTTATCAAGTAACTATTGATTACTTTTTGTAATATCTTGACAGCTGAAACCTGCAAAGTCTTTTACTGAGTTCTTGTGGTCTTTTGTTGGTTCTGCGCAGGGATAAAATAAGTGTGGCACACCTTAACAGTTGCTACAATACCAAGTATCGATACTTTATCAAGTATCACAACGCTTTCAATTAAGGGTGGGAACTTTTGGATACCTCGCAATTCAAAATAAAATGCGACACATGGCTCACAACAACGATAACTTTACAATACACAATACATGGCTCACGATAACAATAACTTTACGATACACAATACATGGCTCACGATAACGTTACGATACATGGCTCACGATAACGCTAACTTTACAATACACGATACATGGCTCACGATAACAATAACTTTATGATCCATGGCGCAAGATAACGATAACTTTACGATACACGGCTCATGATCATGATAACTTTACGATCCATGGCTCAAGATAACGATAACTTTACGATACACGATACATGGCTCATAATCATGATAACTTTACGATCCATGGCTCAAGATAACGATAACTTTACGATACACGATATATGGCTCACGATCATGATAACTTTACGATACACGATATATGGCTCACGATAACAATAACTTCACGATACATGGCTCAAGATAACGATAACTTTCCAATACACGATACATGGCTCACGATAACAATAACTTTACGATACATGGCTCAAGATAACGATAACTTTACGATACACGATACATGGCTCACAATCATGATAACTTTACGATACACGATATATGGCTCACGATCATGATAACTTTACGATACACGGCTCACGAAAACAATAACTTTGCGATACATGGCTCAAGATAACGATAACTTTACGATACATGGCTCACGATAACAATAACTTTACGATACATGGCTCAAGATAACGATAACTTTACGATACACAATATATGGCTCACGATCATGATAACTTTACGATACACGGCTCACGAAAACGATAACTTTACGATACACGATACATGGCTCAAGAAAACGATAACTTTACGATACACGATATATGGCTCACAATAACGCTACGATACACGGCTCAAAATAACGATAACTTTACAATACACAATACATGGCTCAAGAAAACGATAACTTTACAATACGCAATACATGGCTCATGATCACGATAACTTTACGATACACAATACATGGCTCACGAAAACGATAACCTACGATACATCACGATTTTTTAAGAAACATGGGATTTTTAACTTTAGAAAAAAAAAACATACTACATATTATTCATCATTTACATTTGTTTTCATGTGTATTGTCCCCTTCTCTTACATAAGTGAATAAATGATCCCTGACTTAAATATTGAAAATGGGTCAGTGGCATCTCTTAATTTACATTTATATAAACAAGAAACCACAGTCCTATTTTAAAAGGCAAAATGAATAAATCAACACCAAATTAATCTTATTAAAAGTAATATAGTTGTGACAGTGTTTGGGCCAAATGCTTAAAATTGTAGCGCTGCTGACTGAATCCTTGATTATTATTGTTCTCTCTTGACGGTGAAAAATGTGGAGCACTGCATATTGTCACACGCCCCTACTTTCAATACTTGTGTGTTACTCTTTTTTGTGGTGATGTTAGTTAGTTAGTTTCCTTTATTAATCTCCCAGATGAGAAATTGTATTGGAATTTTTTATTGATGCACTTTTCAATCTTAACACTTGTCAAATGTCAAATAGCATTTGGTTTAAAACCTTTTGACACATTTTTACTGTATTGCAATAACATGTACCATATCGGCCTCTGAGTATCGAGATACGCATCGGATCGTGACAAAAGTGTATTGTCCCAGCCCTAACAAACAGGGCTGGGACAATACACTTTGTCCCAGCCCTGTTTTGATGATATAAAAAAAAAGTAACAACTAACAGTCAGCATCAGATTACTTTTGAAATAAAGAAATCATAGTAGTAACAAGATTATGTTTAAAAGGAGTAATCAGTAGTTGAATTACTTTTATGGAGTACACGCAACGACACTGATGACGCAATACAACCCATGAGGAGGAAGTGGTAGTATGTATCGGAGCGCTACAGCAGGAGAAGAAATAGTTAAAGTGAAAAGAATTGCTCCAAAATGCGTAAAAAAACGTGAAATATTTCTCCAATTTGTTTTTTAGTGAGTTAACAGCATTATAACATGGTTTGAAGCTTGATTTTGAGTTTTCTGTTGGAGCCTTGAACCTTTCCCCCACAAAAATGACCAATCAATCGAAGTCCACTAACGACTAACTGCATACTAGGGGGCGGAGCTACTCTGCACAACAACTGTAAGCCCCGCCCACCCTCCACCTGTAAAAGAGGCTTACCCGAGTCAGGTTTCCCCAACACAAAGCACCAAAAGGCCCAGGTAGCAGTTACATTATAATTTCAGGACATAAGGGCGAGGGGCCGGGGAGGAAGTCTAAAGGGGAATCAGAGAGCATGATGGGATAGGATTAGGAGGGTTAAGTGAGGTGGCCTTTTTCACACGCTCAGATTATGAACTCCGTATTTGCCATTTTCTTTGCTTTTACAGATCTGAAAATGATTACTACACCAATTAAATCTGTTCAGAACATTCATTAATATGATGTAAGTCTATGTTTGTCTCCTTAGCTGCAGTAATTACTCAATGATTTCTATGTAGTTAATTCCTTTATTTTATATGTTTCTATGGCAACAATGCAAACCTCTGATCTGCAGAGTGAAATACGAATCACATTATTTGAACTCTCAAAAAAATAACTGGATTTCCTCTTTGTAAAGTTATAGAAGTAGCAATATGCTACGTTCATTGCATTTCTTCTTTGACATAAAGGTGAGTCATCTGTGGATCTTCTTCTGCCAAATGAAGAAAAAAAGTATAAAATGATAGTATATTCATTTAGTATTTTATTTGTATAATGTACATTGAGTTGCTCATGTTGTTGAGGTATAACTGTAACTTCTGACTCATAAAGAGCCTTAAACACCTCTGGCACCTTAGGGCCTGCTCTACTGATTCAGCTACCCCTGTGTTGTAAGGTCGCCCACATGATTGACAGCCAGACTGACAGAATTATCAGCCAACCAAAATTTGCTGTTCCCCAGGGGACAAACTCAGGAGCTACTTCGTTTTTCTTGCCAGGCAAATCACGGATATTTGGCGCCCCTTCCTGATGAAGAGTTTCGATAGCAAAGCAGCGAGAACGACGGCGGGATGCAGACACTTCGCAGTTGACTATAATGGTATAGTCATAGATTTAGAACAGCCCTACTTTTTTGCCATCTGTAGGTTTAACCAGTTTCCTAAACAAAATAACTGACTAATAATGATAATAATGTAGAATTAAGGATTGCGAGCCATTCCCCACAACTATGGACTGCACGGCGTCCATGAGTTTGCAGAGCTGATAATAACTGTTCATCTCACATTATGGATGGAGCTCACCTCTGGCTTCCAGAAGATTTGTGACAACTTTTTTTTAAACTTTTTTTTTTAAATGTTTCAAATATAAAGAGAAAGATGTGAGTATAGCTGGCCAGGCTATGTGGCCACTACACCTCCTTTTTCAAGTGTTAAATGAAATAAAAAAAACATATGAATTATATAAAAGTCATGAAACAGCAACATTGCATACCGGGCCCTACTTTTATAAAGTGAGAGGCTACACCAGTAGTTTTTGCAGGGAGACAAAATGGATAGAATCAATCATGCAAATAATGGTCAAGTCAAGGGAAGCCAAAAGCAGCAACAAGCTCATAAGCCAATACTCTTTCTCTGGTTTCTATAGTGTTCTTATGTCATATGAATACATAATTTGATCGATATACTGTATTTTCTTTATTCAGCGGTCAGTTGAAAACGCTGTAAGCCCAAGGATCGACAAGACAAAAACAAGTATCCAACAACAAATGATCGATGTGCAGTGTATGTGGCTTTCCAGAGAAATAAAGGCTCCCGTCCTCCATTTTAATTAACGATCAAATTCTCTGACCCTAATGCAACCTGTTCATCACTGCACACATCTTCAAAGAAAAGAATGAGGACGGTTACACGGGACGGACACCTTCGCCCAAGGAGACTGTAGTCGAAAAAAAGTTCCAGCTTCAACGACGAAAGCTTTTTTCAATTGGACTTGCTCCCGTATTACACTAAAATATCTCAACTCCCTGCGGGCGTTTTATTAAGCAACTGCCAAGAAACCACATTAAATACATGAAGACTTTAAGACTTTATTCACAGAGGGATTATACTTTGTTAATTTAGATTCACTAATGGCTGCGCAGTAATGAGAGGTCAACATGCTGTGTCACGTCTAATTCCGGGACAAAGAAACATCCATCTCTTTCGCACTTTCTTCCCGATGCCAAACGCCCCAGTCGCCGACCGCACTTCTTTTTTTTTTCTTTTTTTTTTCCTTCCTGAGCTCCTGCGTCATCCCTGCTAGCGCTTCGGCCACTCCTCGCCGCTTCAGCACATTCGTTTAACCAATCAACGCGACTCTGCCCACAAACGGACACTTCTCCAAGGACGAAGGAGCAATTAATTAGGTGGGCGCTGCGATCCCTGGCTGTCAAAATGCTCCCTGTGTCTGTCGCAACTGTTAAACACAATGAGCTGACTGGTGATGAATGAGCAATCAAACGTGTCATTTGAACCAATGTAAAGTCAATAAAGTATCAAGGGGTTTGATCATGTATAGAACATTTCCAATTGCGTAGGCGTCATGTACCGTTCCGGCAGAATTGCTAATTGCTGTTTTTGTCCTGATGGGAATTATGATTGCGATTACATTTGGACGAGATAAAAAAAAAATCAGGCTTCGAATGCACTTGAATTAAAACAATGCATGCTGCTTTTGAGTAGAGTTTCTTGAAATATGATTGCTAATGAAACAACCACTAGCTGGAAAAAAAACAGAAACTAACACTAAAAGGACTGTACAGAGTTTAAAAATGTTGAAATTATGTATTTTCCTCCCCCTACATGTTCCAGCCATGTCCTAATGTGTAGAATGAACCCAGACCTGTTCACCACAACTGCCTCTAAAATCCTGCACTGTCACTCAAAAAGGTGTTAATTCGGGTCCGAAGTGCCTTCATGCATGAGCTTAATATAGAAGCTGCAGTTACGCATAAGACCTGAAGTGGCAGCAGTGAGCATAAAATGACGAACTTGCATCTAGCCCCTTTAAACTAAGACAAAAACACTCAAATGAGATTTAAAGAAAAGTCAAAAGGCCAGTAAAATCATACGTGTTCCATTGGCAATAAGATGGTCCAAACCTAATCAAAATGTTCATAATTTGAGTAGGTTTGGATGATCAAGTGTGCAATTTAGGTTTTAGCATTATCATTTGAGAGAAGACAAAAACATGCATGCATTTCAGAAACTAAACACCAGGGTGTCCAGTTTTTACACACAGCAAGACGACATGGAGATGAGCTGCGGTTACACGTTATTTTACACTAGCCTTGATACATTGTACCTAACTAAATTGACTACAGTGTAATGTGCTCTGTAACAATGTGTAATAACTTGAACCTATGGGTTATATACACAATGGAATAATATGTATTTGTAGTTTGTAGGTACATAATGTAATAAGAGGGTCTCGTGTCCTATTACATTATGTACATACAAAGTGCTAATACAAGTTAACCCATAGGTACAAGTTATAACGCATTGTTACAGAGCACATTACACTGTACAACATTTATTTAGGTACAATGTATCAAGGTACTGTAAAATAAATTGATATCCGAGCTGCTTCCAAAGGACATTGTACAGTACTTCTGCAATAAATGCAATCTTTGCAATATGCCAATTGCAATGATTCAAATGGCAAAATGGATTTGGTTGTGATTGATGCGGCTTTCTATAGTTTACACCACAGGCTCTCAAATGCACAGGATTCATGCATTTTCAAATGTGCAACATGAACTGAATATTGATGTAGAAATGAGAACTTGTATTGTAGTTTGAATGAAGATGGAAAGTTGCAAGGAAACATCTTATCATCCACGAGGTTTTATCATGTCGAGCAAAAATGGACGACGTCTAAAAAGATGTTCATAAATGTTTGCAATTCATGCGATAGGGATTTTAAAACAGCTCAACATGAACTAAATCTTGATTAATAAATGTACTGCATATCAATAACCTATGAGGGGTTGCGAGATGATTTGGAGACGATATTTTTTATATTTCTGAAAATTTAATTTGATATATTTTTTATTGAAACCAGCATAATTTAGTGAAATGAAGCCAAATGTCAAAAACACAGTATCCAAACTAACCAGATTTTAAATGTTTTGCACCTTTAATTATTATAAATGCTAATTATAGTTTACAGAAGGGGGTCCCGAGTTGTTTTTGGGGTGATTTTGGGGGTCGCAGGCTGAAGTGCCGTCTAATCTATGTCAATAATCACAATACGGCTCGACTTGATCAATCCTTAATAAAACAAACAAAAAGTGGTCATTTTACTATACAGGCTGGTTTCGAAAGCAAAGACAAGGCAAATATATGAGACTAATGAAGGACTCAACACCAGAGCTGACAGACAAAAAAAACTCACGGGAACTTCCACATATTTGGCTGCAGCTTTAACCTTTAAGAGGGAGAGAGACAGAGGGAGAGAGAGAGAGGAGAAAAGAGATGAGAAGGGGGAGAGATAGGGTTTCGGGAAAATAACAGGTTTTCAGTGAGTGAGCAGTGAAAGAGGCAGCACGGACTGAATAAGGCCACTCACGGTGAAAGAGAGGATGGAGGAGAAGAACGTCCCCTCGTCGTATCGGGAGAGCTTCGAGAGGACGCCATCGAGAACGGAGGCGAACTGGGTAGAAGACAGAGAAAATCACAAGTTTATGGTCAGAATTTCCCCAATGTGTGCACTATGCTGCCAAACAAATACGCCCATTTCTAAAGTCAATTCAAACAGAAATCATTAGTGCAATATTAGGTGACCGCCAAAGAGTACACAGTACACGGTGTAATCCATAAGGTCTTCCATTTGAGGAAAATTTAAAAAAAAAATGGCAGTCTTGTTTTGTCAAGTCTTGTTTTTAGCACAATTTGATGAAAAAAAAAAAAAGATTTGGGTTTTAAATGGATTGTGCAGTGTTGAAATGGTTTACTAACATTGCAATAATATTGTCACAGTAATATTTAAGGCAGTCATCCAATATCAAAATGTGCTTCTATTTGCGATGTTGTTTTATTTGAACAATTTTTTGAATACCTGCGAATACCTTTCAAATGTCATCACAAAATGAACACAATATATCCAGAAACGTGGCATTGAGCAAACCTAAAGGTTAATGATGCGACGCATGAAATCATCCGCCTGAATTTATACATTTAAAAAAAGCTATTATTAATTAACTCTGTGGTCCTGATAATGTGTTTGCCCTGTTTTGTGAAATAGATGAAATTGATTATGAAAAAAAAAAGAAAAGAAATTGTGCGACATAACAGAAAATCAACAATAAAAGGCACGATCTTGCGCACCCACGTCTGAAGACTTGAGGGGGGGGGGGGGGGAATGTGCAGCGGATTAGGGCGTTTACCTTAGATACCAGGGAGGCTATGATTTCTTTGAAGGTGTCGTCGATCAGCACATCGATTTTGGAGTGGTACTGCTGCTGTGGGAGGAGTCAGGACACAAAACAAAAACAACCTTTTTTATTCTGCTCAAAGGCTATAACCATACATTCGATACGCTCCCCGCCGCAAACGCCGACACGTACACACACACACACACACTCCCTCTTCTTCCTTCCTTCTCCTCTTGGTCGACGGCGAGGCGTGAAAAAAAAAAAAAAAACCTGAACAACCTCCCCATCCGCGTAAAGGCTGCCGAGTTAAGCAGCTAATAGGACCATTATGCCTCTGAATGGCATTCCCGTTTGGCGAAGGAATTTGAAGGATACTTTTTGTGCGCGCTCGCCCGACAATTAGAGGAGCCTTGTATGGTCTCTAAAGCACCGGTCCAGCTGCGAAACCCAAAGACTTCACACGAGATTCAATTAATACACCATTTCATGTCCCCCCCCCCCCCTCCTCCCTGCCCCCCAAAAACCCTAAGAAGAAGAAGAAAAAAAAAAAAAAAAAACATATTCGTGGCAGACTTTCCCTTGAAGGAGCGGGACTAAATAGGCTGGGGCTGAGCACTGAAAGACCAACAGCCTGGGAGTTCATCTTTTTAGCGACAATGGCCTTTTCACGACGCGTCTAAAGCGCGCCCAAATTAAAAAATTTCAATCAACAAAGCACAAGATCGCTGACAAATTGAGGGTCCTGGGAGGTCAGCGTCGCCGGGTCCCAATTTTTTTCACCCCATACCCCCCCCCCCCCCCCCCTTTCGCTCTTTTCTTTTTTTCTTTTTTTTTTTTTTCAAAACCACAAAATGGCAGCTCGCTTTTCAAATCTCCCCGGCCAGTCTCGAGAGCTGTTTTTTTTTTTCTTTCCCCCGCTCCTTACCTCAATTAACATGCCTTTGGATGGCTTTCCCGACCCCGACAGAAAGGGAAGAGAAGGCGGCGAGATTGTTCGGTCTTTGCCACATGTGAAAAGGACAATTATTGGTTTTAAAAACATTTATCTGAGAGCGGAGCCGCGGCTACTTGAGCCGTTGCGAGATGTTTTTTTTTTTTTGTCGACTGGGGGACAATTGAACAATCGAAGGCGTGCAAAAAAAAAAAAGTGACGGCGTTTCAATAGCTGAAAATAAACTTCAGGGGCAAACTTCCAACTTAGCTCTGTTGAAAGTTGTAGCTTTGATTTATTTCTAACCGGCCTTTAACCAGGGGCAGAATAGTTTTTCAATAGGACGACTGTGGTTCTTTATGGTGATGGTTTGACTTGGTTTTTTGTTATTGGTCATTCATTAGATGCAGAATATTGTTGTATAGTTGTAACACTTAACAGACTGAATCCCAATTTCAAGAGTTTCTAAAGGCACTGTCCCGGAAGCAATGAAATAAAATTGGTTCAGCATATTATAAAAGCAGCGGTTTGAAAAGGCAGGGTAAGTGTTATCATAACGGTGGCTCCCTGAAAGGTGTGAAACATGCGAAAAGCTGCACTACCTGAATCAAACCGTGAAAGTTGTAGTAAAATCTCTCAGCTGTTGCCTAAAATTAGTTTCTCGCAGCGACAGGAGGACAATAGATACAGACGGCATCTCTGGAATCGCCTATATATGTTTGAAAACAGTTAAGGGGGAAAACTATTTTGATTTTTTTTTAACTTTCTCTAATTATTCAAAAACTACTTTAACAAATGCTGAATTATGAATATAGTTTTCTACTAAATAAAAATACAAGGACATGGAGAGGAGCAAAGTGGTTCAACAGCCCATAAACACATAAATAATGGAGAATGCTAACACAATGCTTCATGTTAGCATCGGGCTAATGCTAACGGTTAGCTAGCGCTAGCTACAACTGCTGTTTTTTCACTTCTACTGAACAATGTGCTGTGAGAAAATATCCATATGGGCCCGATTTACACTTGACTTTATTTATGTGTGATAAATAAATTCATATTCCACCAGAAAATGACTAAAAAGAGTGGAAAATTGTGTTTCCAAAAGATTCTATTTCCCCCTCGGCAAAGCCACGCCCCCTTTGATTATGAGATGCCGTCTGTATCTATGTGCTATGTTTTCGACAAACAACAGCGCACGTGGTCTGTTTTTTCTTTCACAAATGTCCATCTTACTAAACGAAGTTACCCCCAAGAAAATAATTGGATATGGCTGCTTTAAATTTTATTACGTATATGTTGCCAGCCCATTTTCTGCACATTGCTTTTGCACAACACTAGCGCTTTTTTTTTATTATGAGTGTTTGGTTACGGTTCACTGTATAGCCATATATATTCCTATTTTTTGCAAATGTTAAATCCACTGCCTTTTTATACAAAACCGGAAGTGCAATAATCACGTGACCTGCCAAAGCAACCGTTTTTAAGCTAGGCCCATAGCCTCTCGTAGCAGAAGCTGCGGTGCAGTAGTCAGGCTGTGGTCAAAGCTTTTTACACCTGTGCGACGTGTAAGTGTCATTTTTATCTGTTTGTGCAATTGTAAACTTAATCCTAAATATTCGAAAACTATACTATTAGACATTTGACTGTCCCTGGTCATTTTAAGAGGGCGAGTGCATTGAATTAAATTATTACATAGATTAATAATTTCGTTATAAAGAAGCATGTGGCTACAGCTCATACTCTATTGTAGGATCAGGATAAAAGTGTAGCCTAATGGTGAATATAGCTATAGCAAACCAGCATTATATATACATTTTGTTGTTGCTTAGCATTGATGTTGTTTAGGAAAAGCTATGAACCAGATATCTGCGTTTGCTTTGGGAAAAAACAAACAAAAGCACACACTTATACAGTACATCTCCATTATCTAATTGAGGACAGTGGTTGATATGAGAGCATTTATTTACATAGACAATAAGGAATAAAACCTTTCAACCCTGTAGGTAGACTACATTCCCTGCAAACTAGTTCTTATGTCTCAACTAAATATTGATTTTGAAAACATAAACTGTAAATCTAATCACAGTTGCGGTACTAATGAGATCTGATATAGCCCTACATCGCGGCCCTTTACAATAACTGTTAAAACAAAACATGAAATAAAGGACTTGAAGCGTTAGAGTTCTCCGGGCCGTGTTGGAATCGTGAGAGTTTTCCACCTAAAATGATCAAGTACAGATTGTTGGGTGAGCGTTTGACCCGGCATGCCCCCTGGGAGTGTGCACTGCGCTGAGATGCACTTATAGATGCGGCGGTATAAAATGTCTCCACTCGGTTCACTGTGGCCTGGTCAGAGAGCAAAGACGGCCGGCATCAGGGACTGGCCGAGATGGAAAGGGTTAGCAGGATATATTTGGAGAATATATTTGTGAAAAATGGGAGGGGGGGCGTAGCTCAGAAAATGGCACTTGGCCAATCTATAGCTTTAATCTAACAATCACATTTTGTTTGTCTAAAACAGTGTGGGCATTGCAATGTGGGTTTTGAATGTAGCTATGAGTTCTCTGTGTTAATGGTTAATTAAATGGCTGGGACAATACGTTGGTTAAAACACATATCGCAGTATTTAAATGGTATTTAAGGCAGCGCTCCAGTGCTTTCACAGTCAATAGTGGTCGGCAATAGGCAACTTCCTTTTGGCCAGGATAGGTTAAAGACTACTTCCTGTCAATATTTTAACAAGGAATGCACCGATCCGATACTGGTATCGGACATCGGAGCCGACACTGGAAAAAATACGATAATGACAAGAAATATCCGATACTGAACTGATACCCGTTTGGACTCTCACTGTTTTAAAAACTTTTATTATTCTGTTGTAGCACTTTGAGGTTTCGCTGAAATGTAAAGTGCAATATAAATAAAATTTATTATTATTATTATTATAACTTTCACCAACTAAATATAAGTGAATATGGGCATGCTGACATGCTGTACCTCATTTTGAAGGGCAGAACCAGGGGAATTCAGTCCTAAATGTATTTTGAATAGGCACGTGCAGCCAAGTG
Organism: Gobius niger; assembly: GCF_951799975.1. Lineage (NCBI taxonomy): Eukaryota > Metazoa > Chordata > Actinopteri > Gobiiformes > Gobiidae > Gobius > Gobius niger. The sequence goes on along the minus strand of NC_136863.1, from coordinate 24,052,354 downwards.
TTTTTAGTTTATAAAATGCTGTGAAAGAATTGATCGTACATGATCAGATCACTTTGGGAGTTGTAGATATTAATGCAACCTGAAAGCCTGTCTTAGGATATTTAGTGTAGAAATGTTCAGTGATCCTTGTTTAATGTTTTTACATTGATTTATTAATAGATATAATTGAAATGTAACATCTCATTCACAAGTGAAGATAAGACTTTCTTGATCTTGCAATGAAGCAAAGCAGACCATTCACCTTTTTAACTCAGATAAAGACACTTTTAAGAAAATCTCGGCCGATACTCAAACCCCTAGTATCGGTATCAGAAGCAAAAAAGATGGATCGGTGCATCTCTAATTTTAACATAAAACATAAAGAAGAAAAATTAAATAAACATCATGCATTGGTCAAAAAACAAATATTTGAGATTTTGGTAAACATTAAGGTTAGCCTTTGTCTTCAAGGCTAAAACAGGCTAAACACTGAAGTGTTTACACCCTGAGTAAAGGTATTATATGGAGCTGCATGAATCTGCCATGTTCCATTTAAATATACATTTATTATTATTAACCAAATACTCCTAATTCTCCATAGGAATAAATCACAGACACAAAACAGTCGTAACCCAAGGAAGTTGGCATCATGTTACGATGCAGTATTCTGTGCACGGAGCCTATTCTGCCAGGACAGAAAAAGGCAGCACTGTACGCCTACATCTAAGCACCTTCAAAGATTTCAACATTTGGTTTATTACTTTTGAAAACTCCACTTGTGCTTTTTAAGTTATTCAGAGTAAAGTATTACAAAAGCCCACTTCCTTTTGATTTGCCTGATAGATGTGGCTCGGTCAGAGAGCCACTGCAACAAAAGAAATAGCAACAATTAAATATCAGACTTTACAATTTGTGGAAGGGCCATTTCTTCTTTGTCGAGCTTTATAGGCGACAATATAAGGAAATGTATATTTATATCTAATTCAATAATGATTTAAGCCAACACTCATTTGTAGTATTAGGTTTATAACATTAGAACACGGAATCAATTATAAAGTTTTCTGGGGAAAAAGAAGAAGAAAAAAAATCAAGAAGTAGTGCAGACTGGAGAAAAATGTTTTATAAAGACCCTATAGCTCGGTAAAGGACATTGTAAAGAGTGAAGAGTATAGTGCTGTGCTGGGACGATACACTTGTGTTTTGATAAGCAATTTCAATACTTCAGCGTGAATGAATAGAAACACGAAGCTCAAGTGGAGTTTCCAAGAGTTCTACACCAAATCCTTGAGTGGAAAAGTGGAAAAGCCCATTGAAATTATGTCTGCGAGCACTCTCACTTTTTACAGGATTTTTGGCACGTAGGCTTTATTAGGCAGGAAGAGCGGGGAGAGCCTGTCCGCAAATTATTGGAGCGGGACTCAAATCCACAAAGCTGAGGCTGGAACAGTGAGCATTCTCACTTCTGATGAACCTTTAGGGTTGTGATTTAATGACAATATACTTAAATATATTTAAATTAGGCTGCATAATATATATCCTATTATAGCTATCATAGGTATGTCACATTTTAGCCTTGGTATGATCCTGACTTGTTTTGTAGTTTTGTTTAGTAGTATTCTTAAGTCTTGTTTTGACACAATTGAGTAGATCACACAGGATGAAATGCTTTGGTAAAATATTGCGATAAAACCGTAACCACACAGTGCAAGGCGGTGAACAAATGTCGCAATTTTTCCTCCTATTACTCAGCCCTAATTTAAACCATAGGGAGCGTTGTATCTGTAAATGGAAGTATTCCACTGAAGGGAATAAAAAGGAGGCGGCGAGCGGAGAGCTATGAAAGAGCCTTGAGGACTTACCCATTGTTTGTCAGTCTGGATTCAAACAATGACGGGTGTGAGACATATGGCCATGCGGGACGGGGGCGACATGCAACAGAGAGAGAGAAAGAGGCAAACACATCAGATTAACATCATGCAGCTCTGAAGACTGTACTTATATTCTCTGTATCACGTCTGCTTCAGCGTGAGGGACATTGTGACCACTGCAAGTCAACCTTCAGATAATGAATTTACACATGCTTGATTACGACTGAATGTACAATGGTTATGCAGGAAAAAAAGTAATCAAGGGCCTTTCCATATTACCAATACACTTAACAATGTAATTTAAATAAAAAAGTAGTTGGAATGCTTCATGTATTTAAAGACACCTTCACTGAATTCATTAAATAATAAATGTGTATAGAGGGTGTGTACATGCCAAGGTTCCGTACTGAGTGGCAAATAAAGACTTGCCACTCGTTTGTTGTTTTGCAGTTGCTGTGATGGGATGCCGTCTGTCATTCCGTTGCAATGCCTTGACATCACACACATAACAGCGAGGCAAAGTAAAAAAGTACTTTGAACTCCAACAGGTTATTACATGGAAGTAAACAGGGCTGTGGAAAGAAGAGGCTGAATTAAAAAGAAAAAAAACTTTAAATACTGCAACGTTGATGACTAATTGTATGTCTATTTAAGAAATATTATTTCAGGATATCAGTATTTATTTACTCTCCTCTATTTTCTTGTATAGGTTTATACTGTATACTGTAAATAACAAAATCTCTGCAGAAGTGTTGCACAATGTGCCACACGACACGAGGAGATCCACTACTACCTAATATAGGAGTAGCACACAGACACACAGTTAAGACATTTAGTTCCTATTTGCTGTTGTCAGTCGAGTGCAAGAAACAGTCCCACTTTTCTTTTTTTCTTTAGCAGGAGCAAAAATAGCTGGATTTACAGACAGTTTAATTAAATCATTAGTCATGGCTTCAGATTTTGTCATGAACTAATATCAAATGATTCTCTTGAGGCGGTTGCCAGGGCTGTCGTCAAAACATGGATATTAATTAAGAAACAGCTCGTCTCTCACAACTCAATTACAACTACACTCCAACGCAATTATAAACTGAAATCAGAGAAATGCTTTGAGATTAAACTTGAATTAAAGATGGTTTAGAGTTCTTTAGCCAGTATGACTGCGAGACATACTGTAAGATACAAGCATTAGGTGATATTAGATGTATTTATTAGTGGAACAGAGTTGTTCCACAGCTCATTCATCAACTTTTGATTTCATATTCAGCTAATGTTGGGCTATGAACACTGTTGCTAGTTCCCCATAAAGGAAACATTCACTTTATACCATTTCATTCCATACTCTATGAAAAGTATAATAGTTTTCTAGGGCAATATTTCATCACTGGTTTGATTCTGCCACTATATATATATTCCGACATACAGGATTGTAGGCCAAAACAAGAACAGAACTTTAGGATGAGGAGTGACAATGTCTAAAAAAAAAAAATATTGATATTTTGTGAGACCACTTAAGGTTCTTAAAACTCTTCATGAAATGTATATATATATATATATATATATATATATATATATATATATATATATATATATATATATATATATATATATATATATATATATATATATATTTCATAAAGAGTTTTAAGAACCTTGAGTGGTCTCACAAAATATCTGGCAAAATTATAAGTACAACAATAAAAATGGAAAACTTTGAAATTGTGTTTCAATATGAAGTGCGTCGGTTCATTGAGCTTTTGTCAAAACAAAACTTTCAAATCAAGGTGTAGAGGCTATTCACTTGTCCACCTTGTGCACGATGAGTGAAAAGACAATGTTTTCAAAAATAATCAAGGTTTTTGAGACGTTGTCTGGTTAAACAACTTACACAGACAACTTACTCATGTCAAAGTAGCAATCAAGTGGATGAGAAACTATTAAGGACACCTTGGGCTATCCTTTTGAGCAGCTATTGACTTATTTATCTATTGTTTGTGCAAATTGAATCTGTGCAAAACTTGTTCTAAACACAACCTTGTTTGTCTTTTGTTAAATGAGTTTAGGGCTTGTGTTGAGACATTTCCAGAGAAAAAAAGTTTTAAATATAATTAATACGATAATTTTCTGACCAAAATACAAGCATTTTGTTTGTCACTATGAGATATTGTAAATCAAGTTTAATAAACTCCAGACTCTCATGAGCTGATCTATTGTGCCGACATACGACAATGTTGAAGACTTAGTGCATGTGATTGAAGTGGACATATCATGCATCACTGTGGCTCATAAACCTGCTATTGGGCACTTCAGCAGTCAAAGTTTATTTAATTGAAATAAGTCTATATAACTAAGGGCTATGCGTCCAGTACCCACCAGTAAAATTATGATAAAAACAATAAATGAGTCTCTACTTTTAGCTAACGGCATGATACCAATTCAATGACACTCTGATAACTGCAGTTGGATCGTAGAACCGGTCCGGTGGTGGTTTATGGACTTTGAAAATGTGGAGGACACAAGGTTAAAAGGTCAACAAGGGCAACTTTGAATGACACGAGTGAAATAAATTCACACTCCCCTGGTATAGCCAAATATTGGCTTATGCAAAGAAAGCATAAGCATATATTTATAATAAACAAAGAAATAATAATTATAATGAGCCAAATTGTAACATACATTACATGGAAATGTTTTAGGTGCCAAAGTGTGATAACATGTGCTAAGTCACCTCAGTAATTTATTAATGCCAAAACAACTCAGTGAAAATTGCCAGTTTGAACGCCTGAACACACTTTTTGTCTGTCCTGCACCAAAACTTTGCACAAGTGACAATAAAAACTTGTTCACATTTTTTGTGTGTTTTAAGGCTTTAATGGCATGGAATCACAGGCCATTGTCTATGTTGCATTTTTTGTTGAATTGGAATTCTTTATTCATAAATACACAACTAATGTCAACCTCCATGCAGACCGTACACATAAATCTCCACATTTTATGTCAGTTTTTTTTTTTTTTGGTTAAAACTGTCAAAGCGCAAATGCTTGACTGGGTTTATGATAGATACCTCTAACTACTAGACTTGTCCACATGAAACCAAAACAGCACATAATGTATAGTCTTCTGTATCAAAAACAACTGATGAGAACTATATACATGTCAGCTGAAAGACAGATGGAAAAGGACATATCTTTAATAAAAGTGAGCTGCCCAGAGTTATACAAACTGCAGGCCCAAATTGAGATTTGATCTCACATCCTTTACCATGAGTGTAATCTATGCGGAGACAACCAGCCCTTTCCTTTCTGTGTAAACAGCTCTTCTGGTACCGGTTAGTGCTTGCGAGTGTCCTCCGCCGAATAATTGATCAGGCCGCCTCGGTGAGCAGTGGAGTGAAGGTTAAGAGAACAGCGACTTAGCTCTCTGTCAAGACGACATTGGCCAAGGGTCGGCTCTCAGCGGCGCCAAGGCTGCAGCCGTGCTGCCTCATGGTCATCCATTTAACAGAGAGTCGAGCGCCGCCGTTTCCAGTGAATACAAATACACCTGAACTCACCACCGAGGCTTTCAGAGCAGCACTGACAGAGCGCCTGACCTCCACCGCGCCAAGAGGAAAACATAACACAACTTCAGGTTTTAGCGGGCTGTCTGAGACTGACCACAAACCAGGATTTTAACCCACGCTGGATTTATTCACTCAGCACTTTACATGCTGGATCAAGTCCCTGTGTGATATTCTCCATTATTCTATGAAAACATCCCAAAATTGTAGTTCAAACTTGGTTTTAAAAGTGAACCACAGGCCTTTCTCAGCAGCCACTTAAAGGCAGGGCATGTAGCATGTGCTCTTAGTGGTTTAAAAAAAGGCACTACAATCACAAATCAATCTGGGCTGCCTTTGCCTACTTCATTTCAGCATATGTGGACATGCAATGCCTCACTTTAGCCTGGATCTTTCCTCTATGGCCATCTATCTTCGGAACAGCTCTTTGATGCGATCGGTTGGAAGGGATCGTTCATTAAAAAAAAGCCAGTTTGTTGAACGAAGACAAGAAACGGCAGAGAGCAAACCGTAAAAAGAGTGAACATTTTTTGTTTACTCCAAAAACGACAAGCCATAGCTATTTTAGTCTTTTTTCTTTAATTGTGGCATTTCAAAGTCCTGTCTCACTGCAAGCTCAAAGGATTAAAACATGCGCCTCTCAGTGAACACAGCATTGAATTAAAATTGTGTAAAATTTAAAACCTGATCTTTAAAACCCAAAGATTCAGCTCCCATTAAATATCCCATCACTTTATCACTTTTCAAATGTTCAAACTGTCTTTTGGAAAAAGCTCCGTATTGTTTCCTACCTCCTGTCCCGTGTCCAGCACACAGAGCTTGGAGCACTGTTTCTTGGCGTCCATCAGCACATTGAACATGGTGCAGACGGACAGTGGCACCCGGAAATCCGTCGACTTACTGGACTTCTGCATCTTCGAGTCAAAGGCAGACTTGGTTCTACGGAAGAAAACCAACCAAAAATTCAATTCACTGTAACTCCTTGCATATTGGATTTCTAAATTGTTCGCTCTGATGCAGAACACACGGTTCAGCTGCTGGTCTGACCTCTTGACACAGGCCTCCATCATGTCGCTGGCCATTAACTTGAGCCGCTGCTCCAGATGTTTCGCAAACTCCAGCTCAGGCCAGTGCAGGTCCATCACAAACATCTGCAGAGCGTCCAGCTTCCAGAACAAGTCCTCGGAGGTGGCTGTACCGTTACTGCCAGGACAGATCAATGGACAGATTTTAAGAGCTGAGTAAGGGACAGTCTTTCTGATGATGAAAATGAATGATGATTCATGTGCAATGGGCATAAGGGTGCTTAAAATGTTAGCAATCAAACTTCAATTATTCATTATGGTATCACTTTAGTGCACATTGTACCCCTTAAACCTTGCACTTTAATGTGCAATTACATGTACTTACATGTGTAATTACCTTCTTGTTCCCTGTACATGCACATGGAACTCGTGGGCTGTAGTGTTATCTTCATTTTTCTCAACATTATTTAGTCATTTTTGTCAGCACGTCAACATTCATCTGCGCACTCAGTTATTTTTGACTCAGATGGTATATTTTGATAAAAAACAAATACGTCACATACAGTATATGGCTTTTACACATATGGTTCATGACACGGGTTAAAATAAAGCTTAAACAACCGCTTTAAGTTTATAAATAACCTTCTTAGACACAGGAAAATTCTGCGCAGCTTCAGTGCGTTTTTGCTAATTAATAATGACAACCAATTATCACCGTGTAGTGAAGTCAAACTGCTCAGACCGCTCCTTGTCTTGTGGGTTGTTAGTGAAAAAAAAAAAAAATCATTTTGGATAACAAGCTTTAGCCCCATAAAAAATATTCCCAAAATGTATCTGCTTGTGTGTTTACAAAGCCGTATTGGAGATATCTTTTGGTTTGTGTGTGTGTGTGCGTTCTTCCACTAATTGAAGGGGCAGAGATTTATTTCAGTCTTTGCAGATAAATGTGTTTGTACAAAATGTAGCAACAGGTTTAAAAGGCTCCACTTCAGCCTGAGTCAAAACCGAAATGCACTTAATGAACCTGAAACTGAAAGTAAAGCAAACTAATCCGTACTTCCAAGTCGTGAAAGTCGAAGACAACATCCTTGATAAAATGATAACTTGGGAAAACGTGCATCATATTTAAGTGAAGAGTACTTGACAGTGCAGCTACGACTACTACTTCAACAACTACTGCTGCAAGTACATGCCCCACCTACTTTAAAGGTACACTGCGTAGCATTTTGGACTATACTGTTGCCATTAGTACAAAACATGCTCCTAATGACCAGCTCAACACAGAAAATGCTATTACTGAAGCGAGAACTCAAAGAATGGACTAAATCGCAAATTCTACTGACTTTAGTCGATATCTCCATGGAAACGAGCTGGAGACGTACCCACTCCCGGCAAAGTTATGTCATCTCTTAGGAGAGCTGAGCCGCTCATAGCAAAATCACATGATTGTTTGAGGTATTTTTCAATGCTGAAAATATCTGTCATAAAATCAAAGCTTATATTTCAATTTTATTTTTTGGATAACATTCTACGTGGTGTGGCTTTAAATAAAATGCCATTATGCCATTGTGTTGTTGATTGCGCAAATGATGCCAACAATCCAGGACTTACATTTTATAACATTGTGGCAGGTGTGCACCCTTTTGAGAAGAATGGAACAAGGCTTATGGTTGTGTGCGTCAAACGAGAGACATATGGTTTAAGGTTGAGAACAACAATGCACCACACGGCATGATTCGGATCTGCAGAATATAGACACGGCGAGGAAAAAAGACATGGTTGGACGTTGAGAGTCTTTGAGATGTGCTGGAGAAGGATTTGCGCTGTGGTCACACTATCCCTTCATCAATCCAAATATTCGAGCATGTGGCGACTTTTCTTTTTTGGTCAGGCAGTGTAGAAACATTATAGACTTTGGAAAACTTTTACATAACGTGTTCTTAATCGCCATCCTACACGTCTTAAAGATCAGTCAAAAGTATGCTGTGTCTTTGCACCTCCGTCGCAGATGGACGTTTCTCTGGCTCGCCGCTCTGTCGAAAGGTGACATAGCAACACATGGCAACACTCTCCTCCTTCTCCCACAAAAGCATCCAAGTGTACAGCGGCCCGGCTTCAGACTGACAGTTACAGGACACTGGCCAGCGGCACTCACTCCCTCACTTTTCTCACTTCGCCTTTAAAAGACTGCTACCTCACCGAACGCCGCGCAGGAATAACCGCTCTGGGCTGCGTCTGTGTTGCAATTAAACGCTCTTGCGGCGATCCCCCTCTTGTCTAATTAGCCGTGCTCTTCTCTGTCCCTCTCCCTGGGGAACGGGACAGTCCCACTCGCCCGTCTGTGCGCACTAACGAAGTGCCAGCTTTCTCCTCTCCTGTTTTTCATTGGACGGTGGAAGTGGGGAGAATTAAGCGAGGTGCAAGAACAAGTGTGTGGTTTGTAGTGGGAAAGACTGGAGCCTTTTTTAAGAAACACACCCTCCGCAAGCCTCCCGGGACCCCGCCACACACACACGCACTCCTGCTGACCCCCCCCTTCCAAACAACATGGCCACCAACGCTGCCAGTTCTGCTACTTCACACTGACAGACGCAGAAAAACACAAGTAGGATCAAAGGAACAACTCACTGTCTCTCTGCACAGACTGTTTAGAAGTAATTTAGAAAGACTCAAATAACCAGCACTCCAGGGTGTTTTCTAAAGTACATGAGCTCAGTACCATAACTGTTTTTGTCTAAGACGTTCGCCCTCTGACTTTGTAGGATTTGTAGATATGTTCTTTATCAGATTGACCAGCTTCTCAAAGAGCCACAGTGGACGATTATTCATTCACTCCCCACATGACGCTGCAGCTGCCCTGGGGAAGTCTGACAGAAGCATGGCTACTAATCGAAAACTACATCACTTATATATATCCAATGTGGGTGAAGTGCCCACACACACTGTCCAAGGTGATCAATCCTAAGCAAAACAGAGGCTAGTTTTGATCAAAATCAGTTTTTTTTTTTCTAGAAACGGAGATATCATGTGTTTTATGGAACACAACTGCATCCCTCATTTCACTCTCTTCACCTGACTGTGACTGAAAACAGGGGCTTCAGAAAAGAACATCGACTATTGAGAATGTCTGGGCGTGAGTTTCACGTTGTTTTAAGAGCTCTAACTTCCTCCTGCGCTGCTCCAGGACTGATGGGCGGGGCATTGAAAACACACGATGAACTAACGTGCCCAGATGAAATTTCCAGATCGTGACTTTTCATAAGTTATTGATCGTCATTTATATCAGTTGTGTTCATCATAGAACCCCCAAAATCACACATCTGTGTAATAGTGTCTAGTTTTGTAATAAAAAAACACTTGATGTTGCACTTGTGTTAAAATGAATAAAGTCTAAAATTCTTTGTTACACATGTCATAGTGAAAAACACGGGCATAGCATTGCTATTAGCTGCTGAAGCCTGATCCGAAATGGAGGCTGGCTTCAGAGTTTCTTGGCTCCTATGGACTTTCCATTGAAGCCTTTTTTGCTGCAATTCAAATCATCATTGAACATAGGCTTGTTGCTCTTTAGTTTGCTGTTTTTATTTTTGTTTTCGCCCTATTCTAAATACAGTGCAGAAGCTGGCAACAAAAACCCAGCCAAATCACTAGCATGAACGAGCTTCAGTTAGCCATATGGGGAAGCTACCCTCACTTGGTCCATCGCTTTATTCTACAGTCTGTAGACTTTGGTCACCACAAACTGCCATGAGGAGGCTCACTGGATGAAGAGTACAATGTTCTAAGTCCAGTTGTCTTTGTTTTACCACCACAAGATTTAATTAAAAGGTGCCAATAATCCAAATTAAGTACTGTGAAAACTTTGCGGCTACAAATTTATGAAGATGGCACCCAATTCCACCACCTGTACAGCAACACGACGGAGTTTGTATTGGATCCTTAATATTTTACAAATGTAATGGAGTAAAAGTAATAAGATCACAACAAAAAACACAGTTGTAAGTACAGATTCTATAAGTCCATTTCTGCAAAGGCATGAAGTACCGGCAGAGGCAGTGAAATGGTTGTTGCGGCTGACACTGAAATGCAACTCACACATTTAAAAGCTGCTTTTATTTAGACAAATTGCAGATGCCTTGATGCCGAGTAAAACCGTGTTTGAGTCCATTCATTTACACATTTAAATGCCAGAGGTGAACTAAATGACTAAAGCCTTGTGCCACTTTGCAAAATTGACATACATAACCTGATCTGAGCAGCAGTATCAAAGATGCAAAAAAAAAAGAAGAAGAAGAAAAGCACGGCATATTATAGCGCACACAGCTTCGACGGGCTGGAAGTGTTACATTTTATCTTACTTACAACGGCATTGGTTACTCCTTGGTTACTCCTTGATTACTCATGATATCTGTATGAAATGACCTGGTGTGAAGGTGAAGATGAGGAAGAAAAGCACAGAGCAAAAAAAGAACTTACAAGATGTCAGGTAGATTTATCCCTTGCAGGCTGAAATGGAGAAGTCAAGTAATGTGTTATTCTGAGATACTGTAGATATAACACAAGAAAATCTAAAACTATAGGGTCAATGTTAATGTCTTGGTTTTCGAAAAGCATAACATGTGACGAACACATTAGAAACATGGCCAGTGGAAGATGTTGGGGGTTAAAAATATCATGCTTAAAATGATAAAACAAGATGGCAGAGTGCAAAGAGACAGCCCTCTAAATAGTTTTAAGTGGATGGCAAGGCGAGGTCTTCACATTGTTGACTATCCCCAGGTTGTTAATCCTCTATTGCTAAAAGTTGTATCTAGTGTAACAGTGCTGCTACCTGTGCAATACACAGTTTAAAGTCAGCATCAGAATTCTCAGTGACCACCTATCATTGTATCTGACCATTGTCTTTTACTTACGCCACAAAGCTTAGTGGAAATCTATGTAATCACAGAAACCTATAATTTACAATGGCATTTTGCTAAAATGTTTTGAACTTGGTTCCATGGTTAATATCTTGTTTTTGGCTGGACCTATCCACATGAAACAAAAACTGTCACAAAGTTTAACATATTCTCTCTCAGCACATATTAGTCCGGTTCACTTCGTGATTTCGCCGGATTTTTGTGGAGAGATCAAAACTTTATAAAATAAGCAATCAGAAAAAAAAACAATGCTTCCATTTGCTCTGATATGTAAAACCTTTTTTTTTTTTTTTTGCAATAATAGCAATAATAACATTTATATGGGGAGTAAAAAAATGTAGTTTGGCGGAAATTCACAACATTTGGTAGACATTTGGTCGTTCCAATCAGAAAAGTCAATGGAACCTTTGTTATATTTTTCATGGAGTTACCTTGGCGATGACCAGAACTCTATTCTAATGGGAAAATTGTATCTTTGCGCAATTTTGGGGGCAAATAGAAACATTGTTGTTCTCATTGTTACACCATAAGGGTTCCAAAAATCATTGAGGTGTGTGGGCCCCAGCTCCAACTGAAACACGACATTGTAGACAGTCGTGAACGGAACCTATTATACGCAGATAAGCAGATATGCAGAAGCCTATATATACATTACGATCACAATTTCTGTCCCAGACCCTTAGTGAAGACCTCTTGCCAGACCACCCCGCCTTGGTTTAAATACATACGTGTTCTCACAGAGCGGTCCCATCCAGGCTGGAGCAGAGAAGCTGGGCATCTGCGGTAGAGTCAGGGGGAGGCTGGGGACTTTGGGCAGCGGGACGTTTGCTAGATTATTTGTTAACGATCTGCCCCCATTTGAAGTTGTGCGCATCGATTAAAGGGAGGAAAGGTGAGAAGAGAAGAAAGAGAAATCAGACGAGTCGTTCAGACTGGTAGCACAGTGTTTAAAAGCAGCCGCCTTTTCAGCTTGAAGTAAATAATACATGGAGAAGAAAAATGCCAATAAAAGACAGAAAGTCACTGCTAGCTTCTATTCAACGTGTTCCCTTTCATTTGCACAGTGTCTTGTTAAAGAGTGTGGCTCTCAGTGCATTGTGGGAGTTTGTCCTTGCAACGTATTGAGCCAGGCTTTTGTGTAATGGGCGCCCCGTTTGGTTCACGCCGCTCCCTCGTCTTTCATTGTTCTCTTTAGATTTACGCGACGGCAAGGAGTGCTCTTCAACGGGCGTCAAATACGGCAGAAAACAGGGCAAAGACTGGCACATTTAGAGATGGTATTGGTTTGTAATTGGCCAAATGGTTATACATAAAGCGGATGTAAAGCTATTTCTATTATAGAGTTTATGGATGCTGAAATATGCTAATAGATTCAGACTCAGGAGCATTTGGGGTGTCAAACTCATTCTGGGTCGTGAGCCGTTATTTAGCTCCCACGGCGATTTATGAGCCTCATATAACATAAACAGGAAAATACTGTTGAAATACTATTTTCAATAAATGAAAAATAAAAACTGCTACTTTAGCTATCGCGCGGGAGGTCATCCTGCTGCCCCTACATTCAGGAAACACTGCCGATAGAGGGAGAGGACGCCATCTATAGGGTTTGCCATGTGTTTGAGTTATTGTGCAGATGAGTGGGGTAGGTTTGGAAGGAAGTTCTGTCATGAGAAAAAGCTTTTTGGACTAAGGTGCATTGTTATTGATAATGATCAATATTGTGAATATTGTGTCATGCCATATTGTCATTTGTTAACATGACACAATATCCAGTTTGACCATAAAAATCTATAAATTAGGTGCTAGGTATTTTTTTTGACATACTCAGGAATTTATGCTCTACAAACCATCTCATCGCGGGCGTTTGACACATTTAGATATGGGGGCATAAGAGAAATCATGTGGGCCCTTTCCTTTGCAAATAAGGAAATTCAATGCATCAGTGACACAGCACTGCCTGAATCTCTTGTTGAAACCTCCAAAGCCTGCTCATTGCACGTCATTAAGAAGTTTTCATAGCATTCAAAAATGTTGTTTTGCAAATAGTTACACCTTTCACAGGAGCAAACATGCTCCTATAATAAAATGTACAGTGAGAAAGAAAAGAGCATCTTGGATAGATGCAGAACTGCGCAGCCATATGAAAGACAGAGATACAGCTAAACAAACAGCAAATAGAACAGGTCTGAAAGAGGACTGGGAAACATACTGTAAACTACGAAATAGAGTGACCAGTATGAACAGGAAAAAGAAAAAGGAACATTTCCAACAGAATATACGGGAACATTTAAAGGATGGGAAGAAATTGTGGGCAACTATTAACAATATATTGGGAAAACAGTCCAGTCGAACACCTGCTTTTGTTGAAACAGAAAATACATTTTTGACTAAACCTAGTGAAATAGCAAATTACTTTAATAATGTATTTATTGATAAGGTGGACAAACTCCGATTAAATATACCAATTTATAACTCTGTAAGAAAAACTCATGAGATCAGCCAAATTGTTACAGATAAAACCGATATAAATTTTAAATTCAAAAAAATTAACACGAAGCAAGTGACAATGCATTTAAACTCTATAGATATAACCAAGCCGGGAGGTATTGATGATTTGGATGGAAAACTCCTGAAAATAGTCGGCAATTACATAGCTGGACCTGCTTGCCATATTTTCAATACAAGTATAAATAAAAGCATTTTCCCAGTTTCATGGAAAACTGCTAAAGTGATCCCAATTCCGAAAAATACCACGCAAAGTTTGAGTGGGTCAAACTGCAGACCAATTAGCCTGCTATCAATATTAAGTAAAATTCTTGAAAAGATTGTTACTGAACAAGTAAAACAATTCTTTACGGATAATAAGTTATTTACACAATTTCAACATGCATATCGTGTGGGCCACTCGACCGCAACTGCCCTGACACAGATGGTAGATGACTGCTTTCACTCCATTGACAACAACAATTTGGTTGGAGCTGTTTTATTAGATTTTAGTTCAGCTTTTGATTTATTAGATCATGAGTTGCTACTAGAAAAATTAAAGTATTATGGATTTTCATTACATGCTATTGGGTGGTTTTCCAGCTATCTTTCACATCGTAAACAATGTGTTTTTTACAATGGTAGTTTCTCTTTCTCAAGGCGATTGCAATGTGGTGTACCTCAGGGCAGCTGTTTAGGGCCTTTACTTTTTTCAATCTTCACTAACGACCTGCCATTGGTGTTGGATCATGCTAAAGCTGTGATGTATGCAGATGATACCACGATATACCTGCCTGCTTCATCAGCTGATGTTCTGTCCAGCTCCTTAGACAACGATCTAAAGTCTGTCGCAAGGTGGGCTCATGCAAACAAACTAGTGTTGAATACATCCAAAACAAAAAGCATTATACTGGGATCTAGTTGGAAACTAAAGGAAAAACCACAATTAGAACTATCAGTCGATGGCACAGTGATCATTCAAGTAGAAGAAACAAAACTTCTCGGAGTTATTATGGACAGCAGACTGAAGTGGTCCAAGCATATTGATCGTACTGTTGCTGTCATGGGAAGAGAATTGGCGGTTATCAGAAGATGCTCAAATTATTTAAGCCAAAATGTTCTTTCACTAGTGATCAAGACCATTGTTCTGTCCCATTTACATTACTGCCCAATGGTTTGGTCCAGTGCCTCCGAAAGAGATATTGAGAAGCTACAGTTAGTGCAAAATAAGGCAGCACGTCTCGCGCTACGGTGCTCAAAATATACAAATATTCAAAGGTTGCACCAAACTTTAGGCTGGACATTGGTGAAGAATAGACTGCACTTTGCCCTTCTTTGCTTCTTTAAAAAGATTCTTGTGTTAAAACTCCCTAAGGTTTTGTATGATGTACTTGTATTCAGCTGTTCTATACATAAGTTTAACACAAGACACGCAGTAAACGGTCATTTTACTCTTCCATCATGTAAAACCCAGACTGGACAGAAGGCTGTTATGTTCAGAGGGATGAAATCCTGGAATTCTCTGCCTAAAGACATTTCTAACATCGCAGACATAAACATTTTTAAAAAGACTCTGTTGTCCCACTGCAACAAATGTAATATGTTGTAATTGTGTATTTATACTTTTATGCTGTTGTGATCTGTGATCATTGTATGAAAATGTGATTTTATAATCTGGACCCCAGGAAGACTAGCCATTGTCAAGGGCAATGGCTAATGGGGATCTTAATAAACAAACAAACAAACAGGCAGGTCACAAAGAGCTTTACATGGGACTATGTTACTTTCCCCCAAACACGGTGGTGGTGATGTAGGCAGCACTCAGACAGCACATAAAGGTGCTTTATTTTGTCCACTATATAAAACTCCCTAGACAAATATTCTAAAGCAGCTACCTTACTTACCCAGTCACCAAAACATCTCAAGCAAAGACAAGACATATTTTAGATATTTAAATTCTAAAAAAGACCAAGAAAAAAAAAACATTCAAAGCAGTATTAATTAACATAGATGCTGCGTTCTTCAGCAGCTTATTTCAAAACATACGGAAAAAAGAGGAATTTTAATCACAAACTGAAAATGTGTCTTCCTAGATGACTGCATGCCTTTAAATCAAGACTTCAGTGGTGCAGAAGTTCTTACTTGACAGATTGCCACGTCTCCTGCTCGAAGCCGCGGTGGATGGACTGAGCGATGGATGACTCCATAAGGTCGATGTAGCGCACCACCAGAGGCATGAACAGGTCCTGCAGGTGTTTGTGGAAGGCACCGTTACACAGGTGGGCTGCAGGCGAGACAGGACGCTAACGTTATTAGGCCATTAATAGGGTTCATCAGTTTCTTTGCTGTTGTTACAGTTACAAACTTGCACAATAGTATAATTGTATTCATCATTAAAATAGAAGACCAAAATGATGCTGCTTTTGTATGTTTTATGTTATGAAAGGAAGCCACAAATGAAACTCATCAAGTACAATACAATTACATTAAAAGTGGAGTGGCCAGTCTCATATTGGTTAATTCACTAATAAAAGAGTTTCATGTTTGATTTTAAAAAGAGGGTTAAAGGGAGCCATATGTGAGAGATAAGAGCGCCCAGCTGTTGACCACCAGTAAATGAGCTGTACGTAGAATTCCCCAGACATGGTTTGGATCCAGGTTATGTCCGGGCCCCTCTTCAGTGATATCATCTGCTATCACTGGAAGCTCACCATCGACGCTTGTTCACTACGGCTCTATCAGGTCGGCCTGATCAGGGCTTCACGATAGTACAGTGGTTAGTGCTCGTGCTTCACAGCTAGAAGGTTCGATTCCCATCTGGACGGGGCCTTTCTGTGTGGAGTTTGTATGTTCTCAGTCTGAGTAGGTTTCCTCTGGGTACTCCGGTCTCCCCTATCACTAAAAACATGTACAATAGCCAGGATGAATGAGAGTGTGTTTGAGAGTGCGCATGAGGGACGACGGATGGAAATCAGCCCATGGCTACAATCCGCAGTGGCGTGTTTACTTCATGAGACCCACGTATGTTCATTAACATGCACTGTCCCGACCAAATAAACCAATAAATAAATAAACAAATAGCGATCGTTACAAAATTGCATTGTTTTTAAACCTGAAATATAGAATTAACCACCGGGATGACTAAGAACTTTGCACCGTTTTCTTCCTTAGTAATGATATACCATCTTACCCAGAGTGCACCCATAGTTCCACAGTTTCCTAAGTATCCTCAAGGCACACGACACTCTTTGTAGTATTATTATATGGAAAATGATCTGACAAAGGCAAAAAAAAAGGGTTGGCAATCCTTGCTCTATTTTCTAGCTTTTGCTAGTAGAGTATTTGAATAAAACAAATACCATATATTACTTTTTTAATTAACTAAGGAATATAACGGATTACTTAAAATATAGTAATATATTAGTCATTACAATTAACTCGAATTACAAGGGCACTTAAATGGTTTGTATTGAAGCACGAGCGAAAAAATACCAAAGAAATAAAATGCAGCACCAAATCAAGTAGGACACTCTTGTATAAGATCTGCAGTTGTGTGTGGTTAGTGTCATCAAAACAAAACACGAGAGACTGGGGAAAGCAAAGGAAAAAGAAATCTAGGCACTTTAGCCCGATGGCATTGCTACTATTTGCAGTTTATATTTTTCCAAAAGTAAGTAAAAAGTAACTCAAAGTAGTGTAACACAGCTACATTTTTGAAACCCTAATATGTAATACAAACATATTCCATTTTTAATGCTGTAACTACTAATATAGAATATATTACAATTTTAAAGAAACTTGCCCAACACTGATTATCTGTAATTTGATGGAAACGTGAATGTACCTGTCCAAATATATGAACAAAGCTCACAGTAACACAGTAACAGTTGTCGAGGATGCTGCCTGACACATGACACCACCTACTCCAAATTCCCAGGATGCTTTAGGACACACACAATCCTCCATCTTGGCTCTTTGGAGACAGTGTTTTGTCGATGAATCAGGCCTGTCTGTCTCTATGGGCTTCATTAGTTTTAATTCCTCTCGCTCGGCTCTGCTCATGATTAACACTAGCCTTTTTGCCCTCCAGAGAGTGAGACCGCCTCCCTCGCACCCGCTTGCCATCACATGCGGACAATAAGTGAGCATTTCAACAAAGCCCGCAGAACTACCCAGCCTAATTCACTTCCTACAGGACTTGGAAATCATTTCATGTCCATTGAGAGTCAAGGGAACGCAATGCGACGTGGCAGTTCATACTCGGTAAGATGTGTTACAGAATATGTAATTATTTTGTGCAGTTTGTGATTTGAAGCTGATTCTTATTGATGGCGTAGACTGTGTGAAGATAACTATGGACTGAAGGGAAATACTTTTTCACTCAAGAAAGAGTGCTCAGCAAAAGTATAAAAACTAAAGCAGAGAAAAGATGTAGCACAGGGTCAAAACTCAATTCCTTTATTGCCAGTTCTACAACATGTAATGCAGAGAATCGAAATGTAGTTTCTCTTAACCCAGTGATTCAAAAAGACAACAGTTAGCAGAGCAATATCAAAGACACATGCACACAATAGGGTGCAGCCAAAAACATAGCAGTGCAATGAAAAAAAGTGTTTCTAATTATTTCCTGAGCCTTGTGGTGGTGATGTAACATTTCTTCCCACTTTCCGTCTTGATTTCGTTCTGCCACGTTTGTGCCTTTGTAATGAATAACCCCATTTGTGCAGTCAAAACGATCATCTCCGTGTTTCGGCGCGGTGCATCGGCTCATCACGCTTCACTTCACATCGGCTAATGTTGTGACACTTGGAATAATTACGGCATTAGCGGAAGAGGGTAATTAGAAGAATATAAAAGATATGAGCCACAAAACAGGATTTGCATGTTCACACAAAGCAGCGGAGTGTTTTTTTTTTTTTTTTTTTTGCCTTGCCCTCACCGGCCTTGGGCTGGCTGTCTGTCTGCCTGTCTGTTACTGTACTAGAGCTTCCCTGGCATCGTGCACGTTAAATAATGCCTTCCTTCTCGCCAAATCTCAAACTGGCGGCGAGACAAAGACGGGAGGAAGGGAGAGCGCCAAGAAATCTGCCTCTTCTTGTACAAAGTGTAAGCGGGAAAACATTGTGCTGCTGTTTACGGAACCAAACAGTAAAATCAACGTTTGTCACATTTGTAAAAAATAAATAAAACTGGCTCAAACATTTTGCATGTTCAGTTATGGCTCTAAGGCTTTCAAATGGTAGAAACTTGAAATGGCAGCCAGGAGCCAGTTAAGGCTGTTGGACAGACATATATAAAATCAAAGATAGAGAGAGTGAACAAAAAATATGCAAAATTCACGAGCTTTGTACTATATTACAATGTTGTCATCCCTGTTAAAACTGTTGTATTTTGTTGTACTCATTACTACGTATCCAGGAAATACTTTCTTCGCCCCTCCATCTCTTGCTAAGCTTAATCTGCTCATCGCAAAGTAAAAACACAGTTTGCTTCAATACACACCACACAGGCCCCACTGTCTATTTTGTTGTTGTTGTCTTTATTAAAACAGCTGCACAGTGAAGGGGAGCAAGAGGTGTGAGGAGCTTACAGTGAGATATTGCTTGAAAATCAGGAAGTGAAACTACTGGATATTTTTTGGCTTCAGCTGCATTTTCTGTAATATTGTAATAAATAAATAATAAATAAAATAATAGTACCCATGCATCTTTAAAATATGCGCACAGCACTGTACAGTTGGATTGGGGACCACCGTTTTTTTTTGTGTCCAGCTTTCCTAACAGCCTAGTAAATGAAGTTGTCCTTCAGTCGGCCGGACTTGGCCCACAGACTGTGTGATTGGGGCGTAGGATAAATCCAATATAAGTCCTGAATGGAGGGGACAGGGGCACCGATGATCTTCTCATGCTGGCAGAATAATATAAATGTCCGACCATGATTCTATGCACTCCTATGTAACACTGTGGGATTGGAGTTTAGACGGGGCTTTTTTTTTTTTAATCTTTCTGAAACGTATTAGTTTAGCAGTCCATTTCAGTTTGCTCTCAGCAGAAAAAAACATTCGGAAGAAGTCAAGGAGGAAGACCAAAGAGGACACGTATGAATGTAGTGAAAGAGGACATGAGGAGGAGAGAAGAGACGGCGGAAGATATGGTTATATAAAGGCACATCATTTTCTGCTGCGGTGACCCCCAATATAGACTTTCTTTCACGACCACCATAATAAACACACATAGTACGTATTCTACCGCTCATGAAGTACAGCCATTAGTTTGAACTCCCTGGTTATAGACGGAAATGTCCTTGATCAAACACTAACTGCAGCGTTTCTATATAACTCAATAGCCTCCAGCAATGCAATAAATTACAAACAGAAAATTTGTGAGAGAAGCGAGGAAGTCGATTAAACTGCTACAGACAGATTGAATCAGCTCAGAGACTATGACTGACCTCCAATATCCATGGCACAATGGAGTGACGTGGGAGGTGTGGGTCCACTGTGTGAGGTGGGTCGAGTACACAATTAGCTATATTCAAAGGCAGTCTTTTAACAAGATTCTCTGCTCATTTGTGGAGATATTTCCAGTAGGCCATAACACACACATATGGCCAAAAATGTATATCACGGTATGAAAATGAAATATATCGATAGCGGTATATTTGGCGATATAATTTACACCCGGCCAAATACATAAAAATCAAAGCCTTTAGCGATGGGAAAAATTCATTTACAACTATTTTATTCTCTGTATTCATCTAAATTCATCAACACAGAAGATAAGATCAAATAATATTGCTACAATTATTTGCACCTTCATCTCCATAAAGGTAAAATGCTCCTGTAAGTTCACTCTCCTCTGTGCAGTTTACTTGTGTTTTTACTGTCAGGCAATAACATGTTTAGGTCATGCACACAAACGCACAAAACACACACGCAGGAGGGAAAGATGGCAGGGAAAGTACTTAGTATATGAGCTTGTCCGGAGACTTACGTGAGCGCTTGTGATGAGAAGGATATCATTAGCCTTTAACCGCGTTTTCAACGGGTTGTCTTTGTTGTTGTTAGCGCCAGAAAGTTAGTTAGTGAGCTAGGTGACGCTACAACTCTCCGGAGTTCATCCAAGACGCAAATCCTGAGCCCTTTTCTCGCAAATATGAGCGACAAAAGCAACAAACTTCCTTCATATCATTAGATTAGATTAGATTCTTTAAGCGCTGCCCCTGAAGCCTCCACAGTCATGTTTATGCTGCTGCTTTCAGTGACTCTGAACGCAGCATCTCCGTGTTGTTCTGACATGAGCTGCGCATGCAAATGATCTCATCTACCGCGGTATGAAAGTTTACACCGGTGTCCAAAATCTGTACCGGTATTACCGTGTATGATATGGACCAACCCTAATATATATGTATACATATATATGTTATCAGAGAAACCTTATGGCATACAGTACAGTACCCAAAGATATTTCACAATACTCTAGATTGGACACGACGCTCGTCGGCGTGGCAAACTTGGCGGCCATCTTGTGACTGGTCGCCACGGCTAACCCCATAGCAACCAATGCAAAACCAGGAGCAACATTTTCATTGATCCAATGGCAGAATGTGAGATACACTCATTGTTTGTGATTGGTTTATTACTTCTAAGTCGAGGTTTCTCAGTCAGGGTCAGGTCATTTCTTTTGTTTTGTAGTCGTGTTGTTTAGCTGTATTAACATTGTTTTCTCCATTCATTCTCAGGGTTCAGTGTTAGCATTCCGGTGGTTACCATTCATTGTATCACTGTCCCATGTTCAATAAATATTAAATATATCATGTAGTGTTAAAACGTACAGAAATGCTGTTCTAAAGTAGGAAACAAATATTTATTTATTTGATATAAATAAAAGTGAATGATTTGTAGAGTTTGACAGTGGGAAAAAAAGTTATTTTCCTGCCAGATATGACATTAGGTCAGTCACAATAATCAGAGTCATGAAATAACTCAAAATAGATAAAAAACACCACGATTTTTTCACCAAGATTATACATTGAACACGGTGAAAAGTCACATCTCTAAGGTTTTCAGAAACACCGTATTCCGGTGACATCATGATGTTTAAAAATATGCTCAGGAAGACTTACCCACCATATTTCGGTTTACCATAAAAATCCATAGAATGCTAAAAGAGCTTTGTAGGCGTCTTTTTGAGCATTACGAGCATGTTTGGTATCGCTAGCATGTGTGTTTAATGGTTTTAGCAACAAACAACCTGGAACATTCCCCTGCATTGGCTTTAAATGTTGACTTGGGACTTACGGTCAGTGCGAAGGTAGTTGTTGTGGAGTTGAAAGAGCGGGAAGCAACTCCAGGAGTCGACGGGCTGAACCTGCAGAGCTGAGTCCATGTCTGCTCTGTACAATGAAAGGAAGGCTTCGGAATGCTCCGCCATCAGCTCCGGCCACCACGAGAACGCCTGAACAACAGAGAGAGAGAGAAAAGAGATTAGGGTTAACATTGTCAATACACAAGGAAAGTGCTGTCTAGCTGCATCCGACAAGAGGCACAGTGAAAGCAAAGTACTAGAGAGTTACTGGACAAACACTGAGCCTTTTGGTGCATCCGTGACACCATCTTTGAGAGAAAGCGAGAGGGAAAAAAGAGGAGGGAGAGAGGGTTCAATTCATTAGGTTCATTAGGTCTTCTAGTAATGATGTGGATATGTTCTTATAGCCAGACCTGTGTGTTATGTCGTACCTGCCGAAAGGAAATCAGGTATGAAAGAACGCACAGGTCTGGGGGAGGGAAAATGGTTTCCACAGATGTCAACACCAAAACTACATGTGTGGCAGCACAATAACAGATTCCTGAAAAGTAACTGTTCAATTCTCAATAAAAATGCTGCTCAAGGTGAAGTTGGAATCTTGCGTACAAACAGGGGTGCACCAGAGATTATGAAGATTATGGTGAGCTATGAGCGCTTCCCGCTTCCTGTTCTCCATATTAAAGGGATATTTCAGGATTTTTTCACATAGGGCCTCATTTCCTAGTTATCCAGAGTTTTGTTGATTTATGGAGATATTTCTTTTTGTAATTCATGCAGTTCTTGTATTTGAAGAGTTGAGTGGTGCTAGGCTAGTGCTAGGCTAGTGCATGTCTATGGTATCAGCTAGCCTGCATTAAAAACAGTCTGACCCGCTCCACAGTGCACCTGAGGCAAATCACTTATAACGCCAGACTAACAATATAAATGTCTGTGTCGATAGAATAATTTTTGGAATATAACTGACCTTGCATCACATGAATTTTTGAGGGACTATTTTCTAACAGATCACTCCGCCGCTGCGTAACTTATACAACCACAAAGCTGATTCTGCTCAAATATAAGTTCTCTTAAATGCAAAATGGTCAAAATTATTCTATCGACAATGGGCACAGAAAGACATACATCAGGAGACAACAACCTACAATGGAGAAGAGGAGTTGTGAAAGGAGCATGATAATAAATAAAGCTAATTGTCAGACGATTGTCTTTTTCTCGTGTCTTCATAGTAACCAACATACAACTGTCATAAACAGTTGCTATGATTTTTGTTTAGCCTCCACATAACAAGAATCATGCATTAGCCTCACACAGACCCGCCTAATTCAAGGACACAATGACAGAAATGTACTTTATATAAAACAACAACATTACAACATGGTAAAAAGGTTTAAAAAGTTGATTTGCATATTAGCCCTCCATTAAACCTCAGTATAATTTCCAGTGTTATCTTTAATCTTTAAAAACATAACAATAACACTTAGTAACTTTGTAAATGTATGTATCGTCTATCGGATGGGATTACATCAGCACCAAAACATTAGACTTTTACGACTCAAAACTCGTAAAATAGTATTTTCACCAATCATCTTTTTTTTTTCACTAGTTTGGTCACTACCTTTTTTTATTACTTCCATTGAGAAGTAACGTAAAAGTAAAGTAACTTTTCCTTGAGTAAATATTTGGACTCCTCTACGCAGCTCTGGTCCAATGCGATGCAGTACACTATAAACGCTACCTTTTAAATAAACTGTATAACCCTGGACGTGCAGGTTGAGCAATGCCGTCATGTCCATTGTAAAGAGCATCCAGCCTCCGCAGCACTGCAGTGGACTGGGTTCGCAGTTCAGGAGCGCGGGTGACCAGCGCTATTGACGACAAAAGGACCACGGAGTGAAAAGTACAACTGGTCTTGAACGCACCAAGGTCGCGTTTGTGTCGATGAGATCTGACGAGAGGCAGGAGCGACGAGGTGGCAGGTACTGTGACCTCACAGAGCGACCTATCGAGTTGCTTAAAATGGGTCTTTTTTTTACTTTCTCTACCGGAATGGAGGGAGAAAATGTTGTTTGAGATTAAAGGTGGAAGTCATTTATGTGTGTGTGTGTGCGTGCGTGTGTGTGTGTGCGTGCGTGCGTGCGTGTAAAAAATTAATTATAGATCTAAAATTCATCCCACATGAGTCGATGTGCACACCAAAACAGTGCAGGGGAATTCAATGGCATCTTAGGAACCTCTGCTTGAACATATTCTAAGGTTATGAATGCATAAGTTCACATTGCTTTATCACACGCCAAATGACTTTTTGCCAGGCAATATATTACATCAAATCAAAGACAGAGGTGGGAGTAAGTCATTAATGCAAGTCCCAAGTCGAATCCAAGTCGTAAACTTCCACGTCCCAAGTAAGTTCAAGTCCATTGACCCCGTGACCAAGTCAATTGGTCATGGGGTCAACACTATAGTCGCCAAGTCACCTTAAGTTGCACACGCCAGAGTTATGCCTAACTTTCTAACCTTTTTAACCTGATTGAAAATATGCAAATGTACAAGAACTTCCTTGATATTTTGCACTTGAAAATGTAACGTATTTGAATTTTAAGTGTAGCCAATATTGAATTGTCACAAATAAAAGAAAATGTGTTTTGAAGGCTCCAGTCTGTGTACCAACATTGTTAAAATACTAGGACAGTATTTGAAAACGGGGGGCCCAGGGGGCTACTTCACAAAAGATTTAACAAGAGTCTTTTATACATGACCTGCTTTTCCAATTAATATTTTTTTGTTTTTGCTTATTCTGACAGTTTCTGAGTCAGGGGTTCCCCTATAATGCCCCAGCCCCTGTATGCTCAGATTCGCCCCTGCTCAAAGTACATTTGGCACAGTCTTAAGTCTTGCTTTAACAGGGCTCTGTGTGGCTGCGTAAAACGGCCACTTGTGGTACAAACTTGTGCGAACGCCTGCACGTGTGTTTGTGAGAGAAAGGGGATTTGCTTTCTCATCATCTACGCACATTTATTACTTGAAAGTGTTTCGTTTCAAAGAAACTCACACTTTCTCCTGCCTTTTCCTGCCTACGGGCAGTGTCGGGAAACCTATAGTATGTGGATAAATTGGAACCATAGATGTGATGAATTTACTCACTGAATCCTGTCTTTCATCAGTTAAACTCGAATAAATAATAAACATAATGTTACAACAAGTCACTGACTTCAAATCTCAAGTTAATTCTCAAGTCACAAAAGGCAAGTCCTTAGTCAAGTCAAGTCTTATTGGAACTTTGGTCAAGTAAGTCTCAAGTCCTGAAAATTGCGACCTAAGTCTGACTCGAGTCAAGTCATGTGTCTTGAGTCTCCCAGTGAAAAGATACTTCAGATTTAGCTACAGCCGCTCTCCAGTTGGATGAACATTTATTAAAAGTAGGCTTTGTTCAGTTTCCACAAAAACAAACTACTTAATGAGAAGTTTAAAACTCAAAACAATAGAGAGAAAAAAAATACAGTGACAGACAAAAGACAAAAGCAAATTAGAAAAATCAAGGTGAGAAAACATGCAAGGACAAACTGGTGGAGGAACACACACAGTAATCATAAAACTGTATAAAATACTGCTGCTCTCTGGAACACATGCATTACGTGTATCAGGTGCACAGCAGCAAAGTCAATGCAAAAGCCACCATGTCACAAACACAATAGAAGCAAACTCACCTCTCTTCCCTTTCCCAGTTTGAAATCACAAAGAAACAGGAGAAATAAGAGCAGTTATTGGTGGTTGATATAAATATTTGAGGATGACTGTTTGGCACTTCCTATTTATAACCTGCTCCAAGTCGACAGTAAGCTAACAGGTAAGTCAGAATAACACACTTCTTTCTACTCTCCATTAGTACTATACCTACAAAATGTTGATCTATTTCCATTTCCATTTCCATTTCCAACAGCTTGAGAAGAAACAGCAAAAACAATTACACTTGGAAATTGAAGTGACAGCTTATGACTGGGAAACTAGTTTAGATTTGTTTTTGTGTTTTTCCTTTTTATTACCGTCACGCTCACGTCTGCAGCGGTAATGTTAGCAGTGACAGTATAACGCACTATAATTAGCCCTGGAAACAGATGCTTGAGTGACATGTGTGGCCGAGACATGCGCATCTCAACACCTTTGATTGATCAGTTTTACTCAGGGAGACGGGCAGGAGCATATGGGCCGTGGGCGGTGTGTACGTAGCAGAAGTTACCGACGCTGCAGAGATGGAGGAACAAGGGCAGTGATGCCGGGAGTGATCACTGAACTCCTGGGAAATGTGTTTTTGGGCTTTCTTTTCCTTTAAACTGGCAAGAGAAAGACGGGAACTATGAATAGACACTTTCCCCCCCCATCAGGTCAAAAGCAGCCGCCATCTAGACGAAGCTTGGTGACCCTTTTTTGAAGGCTTTTGTTGCTACGGAACCTGCATGGATGCTTCAGGGTTAGCACAGAGCGTGTACTTATTCCTTTCATTTTATTTGAAGATGTTTTAGCCATGAGTTGCAGCATGTTACTCTCACCACTGAGCTTACTGGCAGTTGCGAACCTTTACTCTTACTTAACTCACATAGTTTTGACATAGCATTTTTGAGTACAGATTCCATGCTCTTCAGATGTGAGCTCAACATGATCTTATGAAAGATGGAATTTCAGTTCAACATGGGCCGGCACCTGACAACGAGAAATGTTTGATGGACTAGGATATGGCAGAAACCAATTATTGTTTTATTGTGCTTTGAGCGGGGTTTCATTCGTGTAGTTCTCCTGAGCTTTTGATACTGTGGTCACAAAATGGAAAGCTGCAGAGATGTTTGTAGCCCCGTCAGGGACAGGGTCACCATTGGTCTCTTGCTTTGCTCTCCAACAAGGCCCGACTCTGCTGATGCCTCAAGCTCTTGGTTGTTGTACGTTTGTTCCAATGGGGAATTGTGATGCTTATATGAGGCTGTAGCTTTCAAAATCAGGATAAATCAGTGGAAGGATTGAATAGTGTCAAACCGGACTTGGACTACTCCATGCAGTGTCCCTAGCAAGTTAGACGACTGTAAGGGCCATCTCACTGGATCTTAGACAAAAATGACTTGTGTTGGTGTTTGAATTATCGGAATATGTTCTGATTTGGAGTAGGTTTGGAGTTGGACTTTATTATTGCCAATGGAACAAGACAGATTTTTCTTGTCTTTGACTTTTTGTCTCTTTTTTGTCTTATTTTAAGCATTCAAGTTAATTGTCTTATTGTAAGTGAGTGAATGCTTGTACCATTAGCAATCTTATTTCAAGATTCAAAATCAGCATTCATTCAAGCACATTTCAAGCCATTTTACTCGGATAATATCCTCTAAACGGTCTGTAAAACAACTGTAGTACATGTAAAGCACTGCTGCTCGAGTCCTGACCAGAACCAGGTAATATGAACATATTAGTCCAGCGCTCAGGTCTCTGCGCTGGCTTCCTGTCGCTCGGAGAACAGACTTTAACAGCTCTGCTTGAAGTCCCTTTCACAGTTTAGGACCAGGGTGCATTTCTGACGTGTTCGAGCCATGTGAGCGGTTTCAGGATCCGAGAGCCTCAAGAAGTGGTCCCCTGCTGGTTCCCAAAGTTAGGACTAAACATGGTGAGGCTGCGCTCTAGTTTTACACTGCTAAAATTCCTGACGATGTGAAGCAAATGTTTGGTGTGTCAATAAAACCAGGTGACTGAAATACTATTCTATTCGTATTAATTGGTTTGCAATTGTTTAAATGGCTATTTCTGTTTATTCATTGATCTTTTTTATTTTTTTATGAGAAGTCATGTTTTTTTCTTTTTTTCTTTTTTTTAAACTGTAAAGCACTTTGAGCTACTTTTGTATGAACAGTGCTTTAAGCAATAATGAAGGTCAAGAACAACTATAACCATGACTGAATACAATGGGGTGAGATCTTTTATCGTGGTCAGGAGTTACAAAGTTGGGTCAGAAATATTTGAATGTTTAAATCTAAATTTCCCTCAATTTTAGATTTAGATTTTCTGTGACAAAGGCCTTGCTTTTCCTACCGTTATATATCGCCAGGCAGCACAGACCAATAATAATCATTGACATGAGGCCTCTATACTTATTGTCTCTACTATCTCGGGTCTAGGCAGATGGATGCTATTTTTGAAACTTTACATTTCGCCGAGTTCAAACCAAAATAACGGAGAACAAAGTAGTCATGGGTTCGGGTCCCGAGTGAATCGAGCCACGTCTGCTCATGTCAGAGCAGCACAATAATCTCAAACTTTTACGAGCAGAAAGTGACGACTACAATTTTCTTCAGCAACGTTTTGCATCTTTGATTGACGTTCAGATTATGAATAAAGTATAATTCAAAAATAAACACCACACCAATGTAAAAGTGCTCTTGCTAGAAAAAAAAGATTTACATTTTTTTTCATTTGAAGTTTTCTTGTTATTTTTTAAGCTGGCATCTTTCCGTGCAGGGAGTGAGCTGTACCTCAGAGTGATGCTCATCATTCTGCTGCAGGACTTCGATGCAGAGCTCTCCCAGTCTCATCATGTCCTCAAGCCTCTTCTCCGGAGCCGCCTGAGGGTCCACTGGAGAAGAAACAAAAACACATCAGCAAGTTGTGTCGTTTTGGGTATATATTTGAAATGTTACGTTTTAGAATTTGAAATAATGTATTACTACTACTACTATATTAACACTGGAGCTGTTAACCTGGAGCTACCTCTGCAGGCCATAGTGGGAATGACAGAAACAAACTTTCAGTGTGGAACTTCATAGCGTCATGATGAACACACTTTTAGCCAAGAACTGTTCAGAACCGATCGAGTGTCGGATTGTGGGCTTTGAAAATGTGGAGGACACCTTAGGTTTTGCCATTAACACAATATGATTTAACACAATACAGATCGGAGTGATTCAGCAGTACACAAAGAGAGTTACTAATAGTTATTTTCTTCATTAAATTGTCACTTACTTGGTGTAAAACTAAAACTCATCGTCAAACTTATATAGTTGGAATAGTTGGAAAAACATTTGCATTTTAAAAGTCACAAAGCCACATTTTTTATAACCATTATTGCAAAGTCATATGGTGTAAGTATAAGATCTACATAGCTACTTTGAAAAACTGCTGCTTCCAAAGAAAATGATACTTATTATACGATGGGTAAACTTGAATGTTTCTCTTTTTTACAGGTTGTGAAGCTCACCGAGAGCAGCATATTACATAGACTAAATTCCAGACTCTGTCAGCGTATTCCAGTGACAGCTCCTGCTCATGAACATAACACTAGAATAAAACCTCTATGATGCAGGAAAAAGTGAAAGCACGGAACTGTCGCAGCTTTAGTGTAGCATGTAGCGGTGCAGAGAAATGGAATGAGACTGACAGCTGTAAAAAAAAATAATCACCTTCTCTGAATATATATCTTTTAAAGTAAAAAAAGCTTTTACATAGCTCATGTGGTCTGACTCTGTGGAGTCTCATTTTTACAAAACAACAACAACTGTAGACTTTACATACAATACAATTTAAGATGAAATACAAATTATAAAGAAATAAATCGATTTTCAGCTCCAGCTTTTGGAGACATGTAGCAAATTGAATGAATGAACATGTGCTCATTATTCAAGCTTGACAAGCTAATTCCTTTTGCAGGGCCCTCCTGGTGCCTTCGGAAATGCACGGAAAAAAATAAATACATCCCACAAACAAACAAAAAAACAAAACAAAACAACTTATGCTCAAACGTTTAAAGCAGTACTAAGTAACTCATGCCCCTAGAGGCCATAAGCGCCGCTGCAGGTGTCGTAGCATGTTGCACAATTACACAACGGAGATCATTTTTTTCACTCAAACTTGGCTGTAAACACGGTTTAAGTGGCACAAGCCCGCAGTTAGCTTTACCCGTTAGCCTGTTAGCTTCTTCTTCATGATCCTATCACAATACACAATTAGTGTGTATTGTGGCTTCGACCCGGAGGCAGGAAAGTTGCAAGGGCGGATTTCTGGCCAGAGACACCAGAGGAAGATGAAAGACCGATCATCCCGATCATCCCATCAACACTTGTATTACCCCCAGAGGAATTACGGAAATGATTTATTAAGGTAAACAAGTTACTTAGTACTGCTTTAACAAGACAGAAAACATCTGTAAATATAATTTTAAAAATGTGACTGTCGAGGTCTTCCCTTTGACTGACCAGTTAAGTATGGGCTCCTTTGGACACAGCCACTGAATAGACTGGACATGCCTTAAAAAACTATTGACAACAAGGCCATGAAGGGCATTCTTCAGCTTGAAAAACAACCAAGTAATCCCTAACCCTGGTTTCTTTTCTGTCTGATCTGTCTGTGTGTGCGCTTTTAAACCCCGTGCCTCTCAAACACACGCTTTGTCCCAAGTGAGGGAGAGCGATAGCAAGACACAGACTCCAGTCCCAATTGGTTTAGGAATGACAAAGCATGTACTGCGCTAAACAGCAGTAATAATACAATGCCATTCAATCACAACATGGCATCAATCTGGTGCCCCCTCGGAGCACTGGATGCCCTGCGGCCAGCGCGCGATGCGATGTATATAAGACGGGAGAGTGTGTCCTTGGCCTCACTCACCAAAGCTGTAAGCCCATTCAGCCACGTTTTCTTGTTAAATTGATGGCAACTCAAAGGCTTTGGAGGGAAAATGTTTGTTGCTGGAATGAGTGGTTGATAATTGTTGGGGTTTTTCAGTATCGTTTGATTGTGATTTCTTTTTAATTGGTGTAGTTGTTTGTATTTGGGACTTGTTTGTTGTGGTGTGGAAATTGCAGTCAGTCCA
The DNA here is from genome assembly GCF_951799975.1 of Gobius niger. NCBI lineage: Eukaryota > Metazoa > Chordata > Actinopteri > Gobiiformes > Gobiidae > Gobius > Gobius niger. Next base: position 24,021,381 of record NC_136863.1, on the reverse strand, counting down.
ATGTGATTCAGGAAAACAGCCAAATATGACTTTTCTTACAATTACTCTTTTCTTTTCATTTAAAATTCTGTGTTTTTTTAAATTAGTGTACGTAAATTTCAATAGTTCAATACGTGCCATAAGGAAGAGTGCCTACAGTGTCACAGGGAAACAAAGGAACTGCAGTACACATGGTCCCTAAGTTGGCCTTGATATTCTATTTATATTCTATTTTTTTACTATTTAACTGTGCACATTTCTATTTTACACATCCTGAGTCATCTTATGAAGTGCTGAATGTAGCAAGTGAATTTCTCCATTGTGAGATCAATAAAGGATTATCTTATCTTATCTTAATTGTAAGTGTGCATCCAAGTACATTACATGTGGATTTGACAAAGTTGGAACGATGATCATGTCTCTGAAAGAAAGAAATCGTAACAATGAAATGCAGGCGCTAGAGCTGGAGAAGACCTTGCCTGGGGCTCCTCCTGCAGGCAGCCGTAAGATTAACTTTATTCAAAGAATAACGTTCAGTTTCGATTCATGATGTAGTTTCTCAGAACCGATAAAATGAGGAGGACTGTTGTGGGGTTTAACAATGACACAATTGTATCCAGGAAGTACCGAACGAAGTGCTGACATCGTAGAGGAAGAAACTGCCAAATTAAACAAGATCGCCCCGCGGATTACTCAAAACTGCAAGGATGCAGTGAACTCCGACACAGGGTAAATATCTCTATGGTTTAAAGCTCAAAACATTTATTTTGCATGATACATCCACTTTAAAGGGACTAGATTGAAGTTGACATTATTTTTACTCTGCCACTGCCACCTGCCAACTTCAGGCTCTATGTTAAGTGGAGCTACTTGGTATTTGTCACTTTTTGAGTGACAGTGCAGGCTTTTAGGGACAGTTGTGGTGAATAGTTCTGGGCTCATTCTGCACATTAGGAGACAAGTGTCAAGGTCAAGGCCCGAGACCATTTAATGTGGCCCTTTGAGGAGCATGAATTGAAAGTCTCTAGCCCATTCCTGTGCAGAGTTATGGATTTTTAAATAAATAAGCAGTTTGCTCACTCCAGCCACTAGGGGGCAGCTTAAATTAAAAAAGGAAAGAATTCCACACGTGTCCAGAAGAGGGCACTGACATAATAAGAGATCTGGATATAAATGGCATATTACAGCCACGTGGTAGATGGTCAGTCTGCTCCAGGGCGGCTGTGGCTACAATAGTAACTAACTGCCATCGAATGTAGAGTGAATACTAATGACTTCATGTAGCACTTTGAGAAACATATGACACAGGCTGACGAAGCACAATAAGTGTAAGCCGTTATTCATGAGGCCACAGTCCTTTAGAATATATGCGGCCCACGACCCGCCGTGGGGGCTGAATTTCGGCCCTCGACCCAAACGACTTCGACACTCCTGCATTAGGACATTGCACATCTTTAAGTATTTGAAAAAAGATTGTTGTAGAGGTTTTTTTTTTTTTAGTTAAAGGGTAAAAAATAACTTGCACCACTGACAGATTTTTTTAAATGAGTTACTTAAATCAGGGGCAAATTAACTTATTTCAAGAATTTCTATTTCTAGATTATTTTTTGCAGTGTTCAAGCATATATTAATTTTTACCATGGGGCACTTACTGTATCTGTTTTTGACAGTTCATTTCCTTTTGTCCATATTTTGTGAATAACTCATCCATTCACCTTTTAACTGTGCGTAGTCGACTAGTTGAGTATAGTTTATCTGAGCGGCCTTTTCCAAACACTTCTGCACCAGCTTCCTCATCTCCTCTGCCGGCACTGGAGTGGTGATGTCCTTCATCAACACCTGAAGAAACGGAAAAAATGTGCATTGATTCGGATTCTCAAGCCAAAAATCCTTCAAGGACTATTTAGCTATTGTTTGGGAAGTTAGAATACTAGCCATCATCTTCTCGGTCATTGCCAAAAAGCACTGTGTGATATGAACCGGGCTTCAGAGTCTATTACCCACACCAAATACTTTTGACCCAAACAAATAACACTATCCACTTTTTTAACAGTGAAGAGAGTCATTTCAACACGCTATTGTGTGTACTTGTTTAAAGCTGTTTATCGAAATGCACCTGGTTCACAAAAGAGACTTTTGCCACAAGCACTTTGGCAGCGTCCAGGGAGATTTCAGATCAAAAAACACATTTCTTTACAGAGTTTTTGGGAGAAAGTACGGACATGAAGGACACTGTGTTAAATGCAGAAGTAGTTAGACGTCTTTTATATGAAGAAAAAGATTTGGGATGGCTTTGTGCTAACTCTTCTCTATCTGTCAAGACTATCAGTGTATCACCCAGGGACGAACCATTGAACAAAGGCCCTGTGTGTTTCCTGTCATTTATTTTAATTAATATTTTTTTTACCCGTTCTTGTAGGGACAGCGTTGCCTTCAGGGCCCCATCTGGTCGTCCGAAGGGAAAGCAGTACCTACAGATGAACAACGAAAGCGGGCAATGCTTTTAGAGACAATCTCAAGGACAAATATAAAAAGAAGGAAAAAAAAAAGCACAATAAAAACAACAAGGAGGTAGCATCTGAATGACGTGTTCAACAGATGGCAGGCTCCTTTCACGTCGCTGCTGCGATGAAGACGCCGTTCACACCTATGGGCGCTGTCCATGTTGTTAATTGACAAGTGAACAGTACTTCATAAACAAAGACGCGGGGCCACGCGGGTCAAACTTGTAATGAACAGGAACCTACGGGCAGATGTTCAGTCAGAGATGGGACGAGCGAAAAGAGGCAGGGTTTTTAAGAATAGATATTGTTCATTTTATAGAAGATTTGAATGAAATTAGCCATGGATTTAATCATTTCTGCCTTTGTGGTGCATACGGTGTGACCAAGAGAGAAGAGATTTATACATGCATGTTTGTTGTTCCCGTTGTAACTGTAAAAATGCATCCACAGCATTCCCTGTTGACCACCTGGGGCTGGATCGGCACATTGCCCACATAGACAGATCACCTCAGACATCGAATCACAACCTATGACTTATGGAAGAAGGTGGGTCCGGCTCCATAGGGATCTGATTTCCCTTTGTGGCAATTCAGACCAGTCAAAGTGCTGTCGAGGCTGTCGAGGTACAGCAAATCCAGCATTTAAAGTGTTTAGACCAAAATGCTGACCACAAAGTATTGTTGATTGAAAAGAGATTCCATTCCAATAAAAAAAAAGGTTGAAATCTTCGTAGAGGTCGACCGATATGGGTTTTTCTAAGGAATTTCTGGCTGATTTTTCTAAAACATGTCTCGCCATGTAATCATGTGTATGATGCTTCACTGACACTGTAAGATGTGTCAGTGTTTATTAATTTTTTTATTCAGGGCATAGGGCTGATTTATATCTATAAAAAAAAGAGGATGCTCAATGGAAAGACAAAATCAGCAGATTCCAAATAGCAAACAAACCGGTAAGACTCTATTCCTTTTGGTTCCAAAATTATAAGCAAAAGTCTGCAACAAAAAATATATAAAATAGGTGCACAAAATTGTGACTGATTTACCTCTGAGGCCTAGGAAGTCATTTTTAAGGCTCTGACTGAGCTCTTTCCAATGCAGAAAACGGGACGTCTCTGTCACTTTCAGTTCCGGAGATATCAACCTTTTAGCGGCAGGACATCGTCCCTTAGCCAATATAGTAAAATGCCCAAATATCAGCCCGATATAAAAGAGCAAGACGTTCCTTTAATTTGACATTTAGTTAAACTACAGCTCTAGTATTTGACATTTTGCACATTTCCTGTTGTAACAAGACCCTGTAATGAGATTGTAGTTACACCACCTGCTGCTGTACTTTTCAGCTCTAGCTTTGTCAATTGACCGTGGATAGTTTTTTTCTTTTTTTTTTAATAACCTGGATCAACTAAATGAATAAACTGCTATAGCTGACACCATGTTGTTGGATAAATTGCCGTTGAAAAACTACAAGGTAATGAATGTTTAGAGTCTGTAATCTAAAATCAACTGTGCAAAGCCTGCTCTTATCCCAGCGTCATTTGCATAATCCTGGCATTGACGGCCCATTGTGTGGCCACATTAGCCTGTTGTTGAGGTGAGTTGGTAATGACGGCGGCTGGTCCCCTTCTCTGCTGTAGGGGCCACATGAAGGGGCCCCTCTCAGAAGTGAAGGGTTTGAATGGGCGGACGGGCCGCGGCTAATGGCCGAGGCCTTTTCAGACGGGTGTCGCTCAAGGTCTTTAGGTCTGCTGCTTTCACACTGCGCTCACAATGTGTTCACACCACGAGCTGGGCCTCAATGGACCCGGGGAGGTCTCACCGGGAGCTCGGGCCCTGCACCTGTTGTTAGGGCTGGTCATTTTAGAAATAGCCAAACATGCCTGCAGTTTTGACCACAACTCCATCACATCGTTTTGCCACAGAACACCTGCATGGTCTTACTTTACAGTACTGGAATAACAGGGTGTAAATTGAGTAGTGTGGAAACATTTAGAAATGTCAATTTGAAACTTTTGCTGTAGATTACTGAGGGGGGGATGAATTGCATATTTTATGTTTTTCATGTAAAGATAAGGCACATAAATGGCTAAAATTGCCAATAATTTCAGCTACGAAATTTAAATAATCAATGGAGAAAGGTCTAAATTCATGATTATATTATGTTGATAAAGTAGTTCCAAAGATTTTTTTTTACACAGAGGATTTTTTATTAAGCTACTGACAAGTGAAAAAAATCTCAATAAATCATATACAGCTACAAATTAGCTATTTAAAAAAATTGTACTCTGTATAGGAGCTGGAGATAAGTGCAGATATTGTTGCAAAAGTGTAAAAAACCTTAATTTTCAGAAAATAGGCTCTAGAGTTTTGTTCCGTCTACATTGCGCCTGTGCATTTCTACTGTCTTTAGCCGTGGCAGTGTTTATTGACTAAAATATTTAGTCGTAATTTAGTCAAGTAAAACTAAAATAAACGTTATTCAGGAGACTAAAACTATGACTAAAATGTCCACATATTTTCATTGACTAAAATAAAAACGAAAAGAAGAGGCTAAAAGCATCTTAACTTTCACTGACCATCTGAAAGAGCCTTAAATCATTGATCATCTCTGTCAAAGCTCTGAACTATGTTCATGTGGGAGACGAAACATTAGAACCTAAAATTTAAGAGAATTTTTTGACTAAATCTGGACTAAAATTAAAGGACATTTTCATCCAAAGACTAAGACTAAAACTAAATTAAAATATGTTGTCAAAATTAACACTGAGCCACGGCGAAGGCTACAGCTGTCTCCCAGAAAGGAAAGGGCCATATTTGGATTACAGCGCCATCTTGGTCGCCTTTTGTGCTACATGTGGATAATATTTGTGAATAAATAAGTATGGGAAAGACGAGAAACCACTGCGCTGGTGTACTGGTGTATTTCCAAGAAATCTCCCTCACTAGCGAACAAAATGGAATAAAATAAGCATCGCAAAGGGGGAGTTGGGTGATTTTTTACTCTGACATCAAACTAATAATAACTGAGTAATAACTGAGCCTCTTCTGACCTCAATGCCATGTTGGAACAGTTTGCTCAAACACAAGGGAAATGACATCCCTTTCCATTTGGTGGTTGTTGATTTCTACTGTACCTAAAGTGTGTGATCTGGTTCTCCAGAAGAGTCATGAGACGGGTCCTCACTGCCTCGAACTGCTCCTTCTCCTCCACTGTCACTGTGCCCATGCCATCGGGTCTGAGGAGGAACAGGACAGAGCACAGAGACATGTCAAACTGAAGCAATACACATGCAGTGCCCTCCATCTGTAATTAAAGCATTACATTCTATATTCTGTGAACGCATCCTATAGGAGTGACACAGATATGCATTTACCTCAAAAAGAATCATTCCAGTTCAAACAGGCTGCTTCTACATAAGGTCAACAATCAATGTCACATTACACAGCTAGCGATATTAAGATTAATAAAGGGCTTATCGGCTTATTGCATTAAAGTCAGTGATGAGGATATTTCAGTATGAACATGAGTTAATGTTCATTACAATAAAATAAACAGGGCGCTCATAAAAAAGTGCTCTGGCTTGGCCTTCTCTGAATAAAAAAAACTCAACAAATAAACACAACTTCTAAAGCGAGGGCAAATAGGAACCACTTGACACTTGGGGTGAATATTATCAGGACAAAGCACCGCAAAATCTATGGGAAGGTTCAAAAGGACCCTTCGATACAATCAGGACAGAGAGGAAAAGTGTTTTTACAAGTTATAAAGCTATAGACTACTTTAGGCAAAAAGCCCATTCATTTGTGTGAGGTTACCAATGAGAAAGCCACTCGAGTGATGCTTCTAAACCTCTGCTATCCAAGTCGTCAAAGCCGCCTTAATATACAGCCCCCGGTCCCTTTGTGGATGTGGTTTACTGCCTAAAACTGGGAAAATATCACTCTTGTTTTCACCAAACTGTCCGATAAGCTACCAAACCCTTTAGGCTGACCCCTGGAGTCAACCAATCTCCCTGGATCTGCTCAAGCATAACCGTGGTGGAAAATACCGCTTTGATAATGTCTGACAAGTATTCATTGCGTCCCTGTGAATAGGCACTCTGGCAAAAAGGGGAAAAAATGCAATCAGTAGCCAGCGCGCCCAGCCTTGACTCCTCGGTAGAGCTGAAAGAGAATAGCAGCCTCTCCAAACGGCACTCGCGGTCGCGGGAGGGAAAGAAGCAGAGGTTGGCTGTTAATGAGTTGTTCTTATAAAAGGCTTTACTGGTCAGCCCCTGACCGCTGGGCTTCGAGTACCAACAACTCCTGCAAGCTGCTCTGGCAAAGCTCCCCGAGTCTCTTCAGAAGCAAGAAAGAATGTATGAAGTCTGGTAAATAAGGAATGAAAGAGTGTGAGAAGTTTGATATATATATATATATGAAAAGACCAGTAGGTTATATAGCGTTGAATTCATAAATGTTTAAAAGGAGTTATTTACATCAAGTGCTCATGTGCGTTTACCGCCACTCAAAACTGGGGTCAACTTCCTATGGAACTAGCTCGAAGTGTGTAAAATGCACAGGTGGCATTGTTCAAGACAGGGCAAGTGCAGGAGAAGCGTTCAGAATATACTTACACGCAGCATAAAATGTAGAGTTAACACGTTGTACGTTCAGTTTGAAAGCTACAGGGAGCTGGTTGATGTCAACAAAGCTATTTTCACAGCTAAAGTGTATTTAAACTTGATCTTTGACTACTTACAGTATAGGCAAAACAGTCAAAACAGTGCGAGGTCCTGGGCTGGTAAGGATCATGAGGCCTGGCGGTGCAGAATGAGAATCAGAACGGCTCCATTGATGGATTAAAAATATGTTTGTGAGGGTTAGGGTTCCATGAACACATCAAAATACAGAAAGATTGGATCGCTTCAGCGGTAGAAGAAGAAACGAACAAAGAGCCTGAATGATTTTAACATGGTTAAAAACTCAAAAAAGTAAAAAACATACAAGCTCAAAAAAGTTGAAAGAGCATAATGTGTCTGTGGATGTTTCACCAATAAAAACAGCCATGATAAATGAATGATTGCATTGTAATCTATCTACAAGGTTAAAGACGGTTAACTTCGCACATCTCTTGTTTGAAACAGGTGCGTAAGAGAAGGCATAGAGGCCGAACTTAGAACACGAAAAACCTCTCTTGAGTCTCGCACACTGTATACTTGCAACACCAGTTTGGGCCAGTGGCCTTCGTCAGGCAAAATGTTTTTATGAATGAGAAGCCATTCTTAAAAAGGGTGTGGCCTGCTGCATAATGGCCTATGGCAAAACGTAGGCAGCATATGTATACAACACACATCCAAACACAAAAAACAATGCCAGGATATAGTGAATAACACACTAAAAAACATACATATGTACATTTATACAATAAAACATTTAGTGGCTCATGCAATGTGTATTGCATGTGCCACTAAATGTTTTAATATATTGTATATATGGCCGAAACCATGGGGGCAGCTTTTGGAGCTGCCCAAATCACATTGCACCAGCCCCTATGGCTCCTCCTGCAGGCGGTGGGTCCACAGAAGGACGGCCTCATGATTCTAACCGGGCCTGTTGGTCTCTCATAAGGGGCTTCTGAACCGCTCTTTGTCTGACCCGACACCTAGGACCTGTTTGCCATGGGAGACCCTACCAGGGGCACGAAGCCCCCGATAACAGAGCTCCTAGGATCATTCGGGTGCTCAAACCCCTCCAACACGTTAAGGTGGCGGTTCCAGGAGGGGTATGGCCAAAACATTGCATTTAATAAAGGAACACTGATGTTGAGAGAGAGATTTTTCTAATCTATTTACAAGGTAAAGTATAACCTTAAAGTGAGGTGAGAGTGAAATTAAAAACCAAGTTCCTTATTGAAAGCCACACTTGCGCAATAAGGAGAGCAAGAGCAAACTTTCAAAAACTTAATGATCCAGATCCATTGCAGATTGGACCCAACAGGCCGGTTCACAGGAAACCACTCCAGTTCATGTTAGTACAACTTCTAATCCCCTCACCCAAAAGTGTCACCTCACTGACCCCCCTTGACCCCACGATCAGCTCCTCCCAGGACAGCGCTACAACAACCACCAGTCGATCCAGAAGAATATAAAGCAAAGTGGAGGGGCGGGCCCACACAGGGAGAGGCTTGTTCTGCTAAAGGGCCTCACTGCTGGGAGGGGCCCATGTGTAATGAATTTGCCAAGTCAGGGGTTGGACCTACATGCCAGTGCACCAGTGATCAAACTACAGCTGGGGGGAAACACACTGCGATTAAACATCAGGGTTACCATGCTTTATACACGACAAATCCCAATGGATGCACATTGTATCACTTAATAGATGCTAAATAACGGCAGCCTTTGCAATGAGCTAATTGCGACCATTAAAAAGCCAATTTCATATTGATTGCAATTAATTATGCCTTAAATAGAATGTGTACACGCGTGTCTTTTCCAGTAGGCTGTGATGTTTGGGTGGCCCTGGTCTTTGATAAGCCAATTCTTAAGATATTATTCAGGAAATGATTTGCAATTTATGTTTTAAGACTGCTGAAGTGACTGGGTGATAACTGGCCCCTTTCACGCAGATCCTTGGCCGTTCGGTGGCACGTCCCTCACTCGAAAACGCTTGCACGGGGCTCAAATGCTCAGAGCGGGAAGAGAGGCGACAGCTTGTCATGCTTCAGACACATTGTTGCTGTTAAATGAAGCGCGTGCACTGGAGCCAAGGCCTGTCAGCAAAGAGGAGGGAGGGGGGGGGGGGGGGGGGGGGGGGGGTGGAGAGAGAGAGAAAGAGAGAGAGGGGGGGGGAGGAGGCAGTGGATTCAAGTTTGTGTGTTTACATTCGACCTGTATCAAGTGTAAATGGTAAGTGAGGGATTTGCCCGCGGCGCTTTGGTTCTCGACGGAGACGGAGAAGGGATGTGGCAGCGGACCAGGTTTGGATGCCACTCCAGGTTAAGACACCGGGAGGTCAGTCCGGGTCAGGCATGTCCAGATGAATCGATTGTACTACCTCAGTAGAAGTAGATATCTTCATCTTGTCATTTATTTAAAGTATGATGTCGTCAAATCGGGGTCTAATCACGGAAACAAAAGAATTGAAATAGTTTTGAAATGTTTCGCGGGTCAATGTCGTCGTAAACGTCAATAATAGTTTACATTAGGGCAGGGGTAAGCCACGTCGGGCCCGTGCTCTCCCCGTGAATGTTTAGTGGAGGTGGGGGGAGGTAAAAGCTCCCGTCAGGTCCAGCGTGGAGAGTGACGCTGACGGGTAAAGAGGAGAGTGATGGGGCCCGACAGATAATGCTCCTTTAACCTCGTAATTCGAAAACAGACAGCGTTATCACCTGTCTCTGCTGAAAAACGTGAGCTTCAGATCAGGTCGGCTGAATCCCTGAGCAACACGCAGGGTGACAAGGCGTCTCGCAAACTTCACTGAAGATATAATTGATGAACCGTTACAGTGGAAATATGGATCAAATGTATTAATATCATTTATTGAGAAGATTATCAGTGGCTCTTTCTCCCCATTGACTCCACTATAGCCTCACTCCAAAGTTCTCAGAATTTTGTGTGATCCCAACAAGCCCCGGTCACAAAGTTTCGCCTCCACGGATGAGACTGCGGAGTCCACCGGCCAAGTCGAGCTGTCTGAAGATGAACCCTCCACCTTCCCTGCCACCACAAACTGTGGTCCACTGCAGCCCCTTCAAAGTCACTGAGCTGCAGTCAACTCAATCTCTTGGGTTTTCCCGTCACAGTCAGTTGTGTCAGAAAAAAATGCAGGCGCAAAAATGATAATAGCAATGGTTTGTCAATATAAAAAGGGTGACATAAAAGCAGAGGGGGTAGAGTAGCCAAAATGTTGACTCAAGTAAGAGTAACTTTACTTTGAAATTATTTTACTCAAGTACAAGTACAAAGTAATGACCCAAACAATGACTCAAGTAAAAGTTAAAAAAAAAGCACATTGGGAAAATGTTACTTAAAGGGGGGGTATTATGCAAAATCGACTTTTTCAAGCTTTACATCATGTTATTATGTCATTCCCTCATTAAAAACATGCCTGAAGCGTTGCCTTGGCACATTCACGTATTTTTGAGTAATCTGTAAAAACTCTGATGGCAGCCATTTTAGGGATAAGTTTGCCTGAGTCCTCCTAGGAACGCCCCCACCTCCTGGAGACGCCTCCGACCTTTCGTCACCAGCCCAGTAACCAATCACTGCTCCTCAGCAGAACCCCCTCCCAACTGATGCCACAGACGTGTGGAGGGGGCGTGTCGGAAAGAGTCAGAGGTTCTTAAAGAGACAGAGGCCTATTTCAAGACATTCGCTACAGCCATTTTGAGAGAGCAATTTTATACAAGGCAGTTATTCTAATTTACTGCATTTACAGACCAACAGAAGGTTTCGTCATCATTGTAGTATGATATAGACTGGTGCTATGTGATTGAAAAAAGCATAATACCCCTCTTTAAATACTGTGAATAACTGAGCAACTGTTTGAAAAAGTCTGAGCCACCATAAATTGTGTCAAACAAAGCATTAAAAATGTGGAAATCATGGAAATTCCAAAGAAAATCCCAAGAAGATACAGAAACACAAAATAACTGTAAAGAACAGGGTACACGAGACGATCTACATGTAGTTTATGGATCAAAATAAAATACTCAATTTTACTCAACTAAGTATTATGATAAAACTACTCTAAGAAGTTCAATGTCTTCATAAATGTAACTGAGTACTACCCTCCTCTGCTTAAAAGCTATGCCTGATTTTGCGAGTGTGAATTTGAGCTACATATCCTGATACAAAGTTCACAATAGGATGTGCATCACGTTTCTCGTGCAGCGCGATAGAGTGTCCATAAAACAAGATATATTCAAAATTTTATGAAAAAATGTATGTTATTATCATGCTGAATAAGCTCAGCGTGCAATTTAATCCTTTATTGGAGTAGTTAGAGTGCATGTTGTGATACATTCTGAATAAAGACTATAGTTAGACAAACACATTTGCATATCACAATACAAGTGCCTTGATACAATTCACATATTATCTCATGTACTCTGTGCCGCATTTCGGCATTAATCAAGGGGTGTTTTGATCTTGTTTCATTTACAGCAAATATAGCCTCATTTACTCCACACACAATAAACCTCACAAAAAAAAAAACACTTAATATTCTTGGACCGCTGTACCCCTTTAACAAGGTCCCCGCACGGACTCCGCTTTGCGCCATTTATATCACTAAATATAAAGACTCTTAAAGATCTCGTGAAGTGTTCCTCGTCTTTGTTCCCCGAGTAAACAAGTCCTCTGGGGAAAAGTCAACTCAGTAACTACGCTTGTTTTCTCTTTCCCCCCTCTACCTCTGAGCTTAGCCTGTCAGCCAAGCGCTCCCATCCACGCCCACTCCCCAGCTCCAGCGACTCCGAATGGGCGTCAATTATTCAAATTACAGCTCCAACTGACAAAAAGCCAATTGCGGCAATTTCCCCCCGATTTATAAGCACGATTAACTGGAGAGGATTGTCATTATGTTTTCTAATTGACTAAATGAGACCACAAAGAGAGAAGGCACATGTTTCTATCAGTAATTACAAGAGTCAGGAATCCAGGAGAGGCTTGAGGGGAGGGGGCGAGACCGAAGGAAGGCCAGAGGTAACCAATGGGGTGCTGGGCATTTACGACAAAAATATGAATTAAAAAATACTCACATCATTGGACTGTTAAAGACCTGCATGCTTTGTGCTGCAGCAGTAGTCCGACTTCTTCACACAACACAGAAGTGTGAGTAAAAAAGTGGTTAGGAAAAGGGCAGGAGATGCTGAAAAAAAGTAAGATTTGAGATGGATGTGTAGAAAGTGGATCAGTAAGAAATGTTTCATTAGCATAACTCTGTCTCTGTCTGTGGACTGTGCATCAGGCAGCCCTTGAGAAAAAAAAGTGATCATCAATCCTGCATTGTTAAATGGAAACCGGCGATTTTCTGAACGAGCCAAACCTCCAACTGTAAAACGATGGCCGGTCTAAAGAGCCCGCCCCCCCCCCCCCACACTTGCAGCACAGTGGAGGCATCACAAGAGGCGCAACAGGAAACAAAAAGGGACAAACGAGGAGGTATCCGGGCTAGGCCTGGGGCGGTAACCCGATTACCGCAATACCGTGGTCACGTGACGCACACCGCGGGTCTGAGTTTCTCACCGCAATCTCCGCCCCCCCCCCCCAAAAAAAAATGCCTTTTACAAAACGAAATTTCACCAGAAAAACAACTAATAACTAGAAATGGCTGCGCCATTGCGATTGACAGCGGAAATGCATGAAGCGAATGCAGAAATTGCATAAACTGTTCAAATTGCATAAATTGCTTAATTTGCATAATCTATTTTGCATAAACTGGTAAAATGCATAAAATGTCATGTTGCATGAACTGTATAAACTGCATAAAGTGGTAAAATGCATGAATGGGTTAATTTGCATAAATTATGTAAATTGCATAAACTCTTTAAAATTCAAAAGTCCTAAATGGCATAAACTCTTAAGTTGCATAAACTGGTTAAATCCCATAAAGTGGTTACTTTGCATAAATTGTTAATATTGCATAAACTTGTATATTCCATAAACTGGTCAAACTGTTGAAAGTGCTTGATTGGCAGAAGCTGCACAAATGGCTGAAAGTCCTGGAGTCTCCCCATTGGCTGGATTCCCCCATACACACCAATGCAAAAATTTCAAACTCCCGTATAAAAAAACTGGAAATCTACAGAAGGCCATTTTTTTCTCAAAACCCACAAGTTGCAGAAGCTGAACATGCACAAAGTGCAGAAATTGCAGACAATGCAAAAAAAAGGGCAGAACAGCATGGATTTGCAGCAGCCCCATTATAAGTCAATGGGAAAAATCTCCGACATTTTGGCCGATTGCGGAAAAAACGTAAGTTGCAGAGTTCAAAAAGTAATAGCACCCTTCTCCTCAACATGTGGAAGAATTCCGCAGTCAATCAATAAACCAGAACAAGTGTCTCAACGAAAAAACAAACAAACTAAAGTCTCAAAAGGACTAGCCACAGGTGAAAATAAAATGAAAAACCGGCCGCCCTGAGCAGCAGTGTTAATTTCGTCGACTAAAATAATTAGTCTTAATTTTAGTCAAAGTGATATTTTTGACGACTAAAATAGGACTAAAACTAAATTAAAACTTTCTCATGAGACTAAAACTATGACTAAAATGTCCAGATATTTTAGTCGACTAAAATAAGACTAAATAAGAATGAAAAGGAGAGACTAAAATCATCCAAACTTCTATTGAAAAAGCCTCATGTCATTTAAATTCACTGCCAAATGAACAGGTATGAGCTTTATTCATGTGGGAGCAGCTCCATGAAGTCGAGGACCACGATTAAATATGATTACAATGAATATTATAAATATAAGTCGACTAAATTAGTCTTCATTTTAGTCGACTAAATTGACATGCAATTTTAGTCAACTAAAACTAGACTAAAATTGAAAAGTTTTTTTTGACTAAATCTCGACTAAAATTAAATTACATTTTAGTCAAAATACTAAGACTAAAACTAAAATAAAATATGTTGTCAAAATTAACACTGCTGAGCAGGCGAGGGGCGGTCCACATATCAGGCCTACGGTGCCATATGCACGTGAGCAGGCCCGAAGGCAAACAATTAAATCTGACCCGCGTCTCATTTTCCATAAATAAAATAAAATGTGTGCATCATCCGCTCAGCTGTGTGTAGCTGTGTTTATGCAGCTCCGCTACCGTCACCTCAGAGCGGCTGAAATGTAAACATGGCTCTGTAAACCAGTGAAAAACGGCTACACTACGAAGACAAGAGGCTGATCGTTGGACGGACTGGCAGATTTGACCAAAGCACAAGGACACTCGTGCGTCGTGTTTTCAGACTTTTTCACGCGGAGGAGCAGGACTCTTCGTGGTCCTCGGCAGGTGGACAGCGTGTTTCCCTTCTTCATCGGTACAAAGGGCCTGACCAGTAACTTTAAGGTAAGGAGCTTCAGTTTTGGATGTGTTTACAAAGCGGGTGATGAAGCTGATGTAGCGTGAGTTTGGGGAAACTGCACCGGGCCGGCACGAGTGTTCAACCGGTCAACAAGCGTGTTAAACCTCGCTGTCTGGACTCTAACTTAACATCAGAACAATTCATCTGACAGGTAAATGTTTGCTTCCTTTCTCCTTTCACTCAATTTGATCTGCATTTGTGGGAAATATGAAGATACAAGCGCAGAGATGTTTGTTTGCGAATGTAGGAGTTAAGAGGCTGAAGTTGAATAAATGATCAGCAAACACGAGCGCGTCATCTCATCAGAGGCTAATTCACTGAGTTTTTCATAAAGGTCTGGCAGGAGAACAGCAGCTCAGGTGTCTCCCCGCGCCTTCGAAACCCTTCTGAAGCCAATGAGCGATATATCGAAAACCGCAGGAATTTGTTGATTACCGCCCACAGTAAGAAAAAATTCAAACTGGCACAGCCCTAATCCGGGCAAGACTCACAGCTAAGCCACACACATCTTCTATCCCTACTATTGTTCTGGCTAATGTATGTTCTCTGGAGAAGAAGACGGATTATATTCGTCTGCTGAGCTCTTCCCATAAGATGAAAGACGGCTGTGGAGCGGAGGGAGCTGCACAGGAGGAAGAGGAGGAGGAGCTGACCAGTGCAGGACACCACGCTCTGAAACAGGGATAAACCCAGGAGGAGCTGCACCGTTTCAGAGGATCAGAGGAGCACTGAAGGCAGTACTCCGGTTTCCCCTAGATCCAAAATCATGGTCAGGTTGGCGCACAACGGCGGCGCACAACTGCACAATGAAAAATAAAGCACTTACTTACAAGTAGAAATTGCTCAGTCAAAGAATTATTAAGTGAAAGTGCTGAAGTGTCCATTGTAGAAAATACTTAATTTTTCAAAGTGCAAATTATTGTCAAGAAATGTGGGTAATAACTTTGCAGCTTCAAGACACAATAAAGATTGTGCCAAAACTCAACTGGTACAGCAACACAACAGGGAGGCACAAAATACTGTATTTTGCAGAAAGGCAAAATACATTCTAAAAAAACCTACTTAGATGCTTCTCAGAGCAGAACTCTTAAATAAGAGTCTAAAACAGAGGAATGTATTTCAATGGCGGTTGCCCTGATTCAATTTGTTTCATGTAATCATTTGATGTGAATGGCAGGGATGTGTGGAAGGTATTGAGAGAGCTAGAAACGAGCAGTGTATGTCCGACTTGAAAATGGAGGGAAAAGCAGCTTTAATCTTTAATCCCGTGTCTTGTCTTTACCTGTTTCCGTGCACGTGAGAGGCACAGAAGGCGTAGCTGTAGTGGAGCAGTGTGGGGTCCACCAGGGCGTTGTTCTCAGAGTAGTCCATCAAGTCTTTGAGGTAACTCAGGTGTCTGTGGCAGCCGCGGACCCCGAACCGAGCGCAGTACTCATCCAGGACGAAGACCTGCCCCGGACTGAACCAACCCTGATGACATGGACAGACAATGAGACATCGATAAGCGGAGTCATCTACAGCAGGTTACACAGAGCAGACGCACATTTTCATCATTATTTTTTACTTTTCATTATAAGTTTTGCCATATCCTCAAAAGATGCAAGAAGTAACACACTGCGGTGTTCAATTAAGAAAATATTGTTAATTTTGTGTTGTGTCCCTTAATAATAATAATAATAATAATAATAATAATAATAATAATAATAATAATAATAATAATAATAATAATAATAATGCATTGGTTTTATATAGCGCTTTTCTGGACACTCAAAGACGCTTTACATTGCTTTATTCATTCACTCCATACCCGGTGGTGGCAAGCTAATAATGTAGCCACAGCTGCCCTGGGGTAGACCAGTCTGCGCCATCGGCCCTTCCGACCACCACCAACCACTCACTCCCCCACTCACTACACTCGCCAGGCTTAGTGGTGTTCCCAAACAGTCTCCCATTCAAGTACCGACCAGGCCCTTCCCTGCTTAGTTTCCAAGGTCTGACGGGATCGGGCAGAGCAAAGGCAGTATGGCCTTTGACCTCTAACCTACAGTCACAGCCACACATACAGTATACTGTATGCAAACGATGGGTGAAGTGTCTGGTTTTAGGAATGACACCTGGGATGCATACCAAATGTTTTATTTCAATAATTTTTCTACATTATTGATTACTATTTTATTTACATCCTTTATTATTTTATTATTATTTATTATATTGTATTTATACTTTGTTGTTGCATATACGTTCATGTATTATGCTATAATCTTGCTAAGACTGTATTATGTATAATAAACGTGCAGGTGGTGTATATTTATATGTAGCTTGCACTACTCCACATAAATATATCTATTGCAGAACTATAAATTGACTGCGACAACACATGTGCCTATTCGCCCTGAATGACCAGTTTGAAAAGAAAACAAAGGCACTAAGCTTGGTTTCTATTTCAATGAAACGCAACAGATAACTTTCAGTGCACTTCACTTTCATTTTTGTACGTGGCTGATCTACACTAAAGGAGAGAGCTGGGATGGACCAAAGGCATAGCCCAGACACGAAGAGCGGGCAGGCAGACCTGAAGTGGAATTTGGTTAAAGGCATATACCACTGGGTCAGATGCCGAGGATGACCACAGAGGGGATCTATTTCCAGTTTTTGAGCTAGTTTGGTGGCTATGGTGCATGTTTGGGTTGATGGGGGATATCGGAGCGCCGAGAGGATGGAGTGAACTTGCAAAGACATGGTGCTGCCAAATCCCAAAGTGTTTTTCACCACAGATAGTTTAGTAAATAACGCAGAACATATTGCACACAGTATGTCCATTAGTGAAAGTGCACAGCTGTCCCTTATCTGTAAAAGCAAGATATTTTGGTCCAAACTAACAGCAGAATTTTGCCTGGACCTTCACCACGATCTGAATCAAAGGCCGAGACCATTTTTGGTCTTTAATTACTTTGCTAACTTCCAAAAGTAAAAAGAAAAAGTTGGCCCAAGGATAAGCAGAGCAAGTGTTAAAGGCTCAAAATCACAGCGGGCCCCAAAAAACGTGTTCTGACAAAAATAAAGTCCTGCAGAAAGTCACACATCTGCCGCACCTTTAACTCCTCGAGATACCTTCTTACAATTATCCAGAGGTCTGCAGAGGTTAACTATTCTAAACCAGCTGGCGACGCAGAGGGAAAAACACGAGAAGAAAAAAAAAACCTCCCGCAGAGGTGTGGAGCGGCCGCATCGTTAGCTCACTCGTCCTGTGTGTAATCACTAAATTAGGCATGAAACTTACAACGCTAATTAAGATTCCTGGTGGAACGAACATTAGCAAATTAGCACCTCCACGGAGCCGCTGACACACACAGAAGGTGACTTTACCTTCACAACACGGCGGCTTTATTCGCGCCCATCGCTGGGGGAAGGAGTTATTTTTATGGGAAAGTGAAGTTCAGCAAAAGATTGTTATTTAACTTTTGAACAGAGGAGGTGGAATGTCATGTCAAAATCTGTAATCGTAGGTCATTTATTACTGCAGCGTTCCATTCTTCTACCCATCATGCCACTGGGGTGAAGACAAAGAAAACACAAAAAGTTGCTGGAGTTTGTATTAGGAAAAGAGCCGTATAGTGTCAGCATAGATAGTAGTCATACAAGGGGGCATGGCCTCGTCGAGGGGGAAGGAAGTTTGTTTTGGGAAACACAATTTTTGAGAAGGGCCTGGAGGCGGCGAGTGGAGGGGCAACGTGATCAGTGGAGCTCCAGGAAATTATGTCACCCCAGCCCGAGAACGCAAGCTTAAACTAATCAAAACGTACCCTAAACCTAACCAAAGGAGAGTGGAGTGTGTACCAAAAGCTTTTTATTGAGAGTAACTACATATATATAACTACATATAATATATGTCGATAGAAAAAAAGTGGAGCTGACGTTATTTCCTGTGGAGAAATGGAGCTCCACTGATCACGTGACTCTCCATCGATTGCAGCCAGATGCTCTTGCAATGTTTAACTCTTTTTAGCCGTTTTCTGAATATTCACGTATTTATCACGCACAAATAAAGTCAAGTCTAAATCGGGTCCAGTTGTAGCTAGTGTTAGCATGTAGCATGATGCTGGGTAACCTATTACAAAAGTAACGAGTTACAAAAATATAGTACTTTTTTCATTAACTAAGGAATATACCATATTACACAAAATATGGGAATATATTGGTCATTACAATTTAAGTAACTTGAGTTACAAGTGTATTTAAATGGTTTGTATTCATGTACGAACGAAAAAATGCCAAAGTCCCCAAAATAAAATGCAGCTCCAAATCAAGTTGAATAGTGGTGTAAAAGATCTGCAGTTGCATGTAGGCATTAAAACAAAATATGATAGAATGGGGATGAAAGGAAAAATAAATCTTGGTGGCATTAATACTATTTTCAGTTTTTATTTTGCCAAAAGTAACTCAAAAGTAACTCAAAGTAGTGTGACTCAGGTACATTTTTTAAACAGTAATATGTAATGCAAACATATTACATTTTTAAAGCTACTAATACACAATACAGTACATTACCATTTTAAAGTAACTTGCCTAGCACCGATGCTAACATGAAGCATGTAATTATGGACTGTTGAGCTACTTTGCACCTCTCCATGTCTTTGAATCTTTATTGGATAGAAAACTATATTCATAATTCAGCATTTATATAGAACCTTTAGATCTTTCTCCTCTTTCCCCCCGTTTTAACTCAAGCTGAAAAAAAAAAAAAAGACATTTAGAGGCAGAGTCCTGGATAACTGCAGTAGAAATAGAGCAAATGCTAAACTTTCAAAAATCGTACAAAACACATGCACTTTGAATTTACAAGTAAAAAAAACAAACATTTTGATGTTGTTGGACACATATAGTTAAAAGGCTTACACCCTGATAAGACTCCCAGCAGTTGTCACTGTAAATAAAATATTTTTTCAACTTAAACGGCTTTCTCTCATCTTCGTTGCTGAGATGGCTAAATAAAACACTGTGATAATATCGGTATTGTGCACGTCGTGCTGAACCGTACTGCACTGTTTATGTCCACATTCACGTGAACAGTCATTTCTTTTGTCGGTGCGGCGCTGGTTCTCGTCGAGGGTGAGCTGGAGCTGGCATCCTCCTCTCAGTTTGCGGGCCTTTTCGGCGCCTCCTCTCCTCCGATCCAGCGCTCGCCCGCGGTTCTCCCCCTGCTCCGCAACTCCGTCTGTGCGTCGGAGCTATTAATATCTCACCGAGGGGGCCGCAGACAGGCGCGAAGTGACAAGATGTTCCTCCATCGCAAACAGATGGCTCACTCCGGTCTTGGCGCTGACCGCTCAATTAGCAGCTAACGAGCCGACTGCTTCGTTAGCTCTTGTCAGTCTCCCGCTCGCCGTCTCCCACCGAGCGGCGCCGCGACCCGGGGGCAGCGAACAGCGTCGCAGGCTGACCCCGGGGGAAAGTGAGAGCAGCGTGGGGGGCCACCAGGCTCCGAGTGGAATCACCTGACTCCCAATCACAAGTCGAAATGTTTTTGGGTTGGGTTGGGTTTTTTTGGGGGGAGGGGGGGCCAAAATTGGAAGTTGACCTCCACCATCTGAGAGGCTCTTACACGCCGCAACACTTCCAAAAATTAAAACGGCAAATATGTTGTTTATAATTTTCAACTGAAAGGGAAAAAAATATACAGTAAGCCTTTTCTGCTCTCGACAAATGCTTTCTGTCGGATAATTATTTCACACTGACGCACTTGACAGGAAGCATAAGTCTGAGAAGCTTCAATAGTTTTTTTTTTCTTCTTAGCACGACAGGCTTTTAACGGGATTCAGCGGAAAATTCAAGCTATTCGTAGTTAGTTTGATGATCAATGCCACAATTTTTACAGTCAAAAACGGGAGCAGACGTGTACAAATCCAAAAGAATGGCAAAGTATTGGAGGCATGTGATATTCAGATTTTGTTTTTGACAGGCAAGCGACACGTGGCCTTAGCTCTGAATACTTTCAAGTATTCCATTAAAATACACGTGTTTGATGTAGTTTCTTTCAGCCTGCCAAGAAATTCATGGCATAGTTTTAAATGTTGTTTAAGGAATTAACGATAATAGTTGTACCAGTATTTTCTACACTCTAGTAGAGGAATTAAGTTGGTTGTGTCCTGTATGTTGAAAAAGATATATGATATCTGTGGAAAAAGCATTATTATTTGTATCTGTTGTGAACTAGTGAAAAGTGCTTTTCAACTCTCCATTGCGAAGAATTGGGATGTTAGAAATGCACAAGGAAACTATAGACCACAAATCAAAATTTAAAAATCAGGTTTAGGGCCTTTTTAATAATCTGGCATAATTAGTTATAGACAGAGGTGGCACTTGATTTCATAACTTGTCTAATTACTACTTAAAGTGCATATGACAGGTTTCAGTGGTTTTGAAAATACAACAAGAAATTTTGGGGAAGTTAAATTTTAAGCTATACCTACAGGAAGTGACATAGATAGAGGTAAGTTCCATAGCAGCTTGCCATTAACATGGTCGGCACGGCAACAGTTTAAAATGGTTTGCCTCCAACTATGTCACTTCCTGTCAGTGTCCAATAAGGAAGTGAAAACAGGAAGTGAAACTATAAACATCACAAAAAACATCAAACATGGTGCGTTCCAGGACACTGGAAACTGGAATCGTTCCCACTTGAAAATTACGACTTACGACCTCAGAGCGGTCCAGGTGATTAAACTCTTATGCAACAGCTAGCTCATACGATGCTAAAGTTATATGTGCTAAAGTTTCTCCAAATCAGATATAATTAAAAACATGCGACTTAAGGTTGTGTTGAAAACGTTACCAAAAGTAACGTTCACGTCACTGGTTCAGTGTTTTTTTTACAGTTTTAGCGTTAGCTGCTCCTCCTCTGGGGGCCGCCATTACTGTCTTCATCTCGTATACGAACTCGTAGCAGTCTTGAGGTTTCTGAGTTTATAAGTTGTAATTACCAGTTCGAGCGGCGTTTCAAGACATCTTTCCAAGTGGGAGGTGGGACATTTCCGCGTTACCAGTTGCTTTGAAAGCGCCGTACAGAAAGAGGTTTAGCATGTAAATATCTCCTAAGAACTGCCATCACTGTTGACAACTATTAATGATATGCTTCAACATCAAAATGCACAACTCTTGTTCCTTTATACGAACCCATTTTAGCCTTTTCACGTCAATCATACTTTTATTCCCGTAGCTTATTTGAGAGAAAAAAAAAATCTCTCAGTTGATTCTGATCGCCAGAGTGACGGTTCTTTTGTCAGGAAGTTCAAACCGTCATAGCATTGATCAAACAGCAGCAGCAAAACAACTCAATTATTTATGTTACTTTCCTCCGAGGTCACCAGGTTCCCACTTTCTCCCACTTTGGCTAATTTCTTTGTCTCCTAATTAAAAGCAGACAGTTAGCAGAGCGGCGCGCTTATGAGTTGTCGTGTGAACGCATACGTGGAGGTAATTATGTTGGAATAGCACTGCACGGCCTCAAGTTAATTTGACAAACGGGAGACAGGCCTGATTGGAGGAGGAGCAGATGCGTCCTTCAACAAAAGGGGAAAATATAGGACAAAGATGTTTCGAAAGTGGAAAGCAAGCTTGTCTGAAATCAATGGAGTAAAACGCAGGTCTTTACGGGAAACCTAGGAATCATAGGTTGCTCGTCCTCAAACTGTGGCCCGTGTACAGCTGGTGCTACTGATCAAAAGGTTGAGTGAGTCTTGGAAACGTCTGACATTTCAATGTCAGGGTTTGGATCGTCACATGACATCAATCCCTTGACAATGACTGAAGTGGGTAGGTATTGGTATTCATCTCAGGAGCTTCCTCAGCTTTACTTTGTAAACTCTGATTTATTTCTATCCAGGGGTGGCCCATAAATCGGTGAAATGTATTGAATAGTTTAACAAAAAACAATGAATCCACATGAGACTGAATGGGGAAAAAAGTTGGCTCATTTATTAAACAGCAATAACAGAAAAACTATAATTTATAGTATTATTGATGGAACAAGGAATTCTTTGGCTGCACTCAATGAAAATTGGTGAACCAACATTGCCCCTAGTGACTAGGTTTGAGAATTTTGGATTCTCGAAAATTCCTAGAGAGTGTTGGTGGATCTAATTGGTTGATTGGTGGACAACAGATGAGCTACAAATTCAAGAAAGGCTTTCAATATAAATTAAGAACGACATTTCTGTGACAAAAAGTGAACAATATGGTGGCATTTTCCCCATGGCAGACATTGAATCAATCAATCAATCAATCAATCAATCAATCAATCAATCAATCAATCAAACTTCATTTAGAAAGCGCTTTTCATACAAAAGGTATCACAAAGTGCTTTACAGATTACAAAATTGAACACAATGCGCCTGGCACTTTGAGGCGTGCAGACTGGTAACATTAGCGTACGACAAAAACACAACACAGATAAAGTGTTGAGAAGTGGGTCAAGCGCTGCGTTGCCGTGCTGTGGATTAGCCAAACGCAGAGGTAAATATTGCTCTCTCCGAATTTCCTCCAGTCGGCTGCACATGCTCCATGATCCAATGACCTTTTCCTTCCGCCCCATTGGTTTCCTGTATAAGGATCAAGGGGGTCCTGGGACGACGACAGCCTGCCACTGATCGATCTTCAACTCATGCTGAAGTCAACCATTACAGCTGGCCCCATCGATTAGTCCGGTCATTGTTACCGGTTTTGTGAGATGTCCATTTCTGACAAGGAACAGCACTCGGGCTTGATTTCTTTTTTGTTGTTGATGATGGAGACGAAAAAGTCAATTCAAGGAGCTGTGAAATACGCCGGAAACACTCGATATGAGCTAATGCCGAGCAAGAACTGGGGTGATTAATCAGATGTCGTCGTTTCATTGTGTTTTCTTATGACATCTTTCTTCTTCATGTCTGTTTAGTCTACCGCCTCCATAAAAAGCCCTACGTTTTCTAACCAGAGAATATAGATTTAACTTTTTAGTCCAAACATATTCCTAACATCCTATTAATTCACTAGGATGAGTACGTAAGGACTTAATGTTAGCAATGTTTTTAGTCTTGCGAATGCGTTGCAGCAGTTTACCCCAACAAATCTGCACAATACTAACACAATATACTGTAAAGGGGGGGGGTAGGTAAAAAACAATCTGTGCTGCCCCTTTAAATGCTTTCCTTTGTATTCCCTCACACCAACTGTCACTAAATACTACTACTCAGATCTTCCATTTGGTCTTCCTTCTGGCCTCCCACCTGTCAGAACTAACATCAGCTTCCAAACATTTACTCCCTCATTTCTCGCCACGCCGTCTCGATCGAGAAGTAATGTTTTCGACTGTTGCGAAAGAGCGCTCTTAAGCCCCGTAAGACTGGACTGAGCCCCATCAAAAGTCGATCTTATGTCTCAACGCTTTATGAAGCTTTTCCACCCGTCGGACTTTGACTTAGAAGACTCAAATTTGATCAAATGTAAACCCATAATCTATAGACTTTTCAGCTACAGTTGGTATGACACAAACCAATCCCTCATGTGAAACGTGAGGCACATCTCCCTGTGACCCAGACTCCGACATGAATCCTAAAGCGCTCCTCAACAGATGTCCCCCGCGCTCGGGAGGCTACGGCCTTTTCTCCGGGCGTGCCGATGAAAAGGGGGCTCAGGTTGGAGCACAAAGCCCACCGAAAGGCCCCCGACAATGGGCTGCAGCGAGAGGGGCGTGGGGGCCGCTGAATGGAGCGCTCTAATTGCAGAGTACGATGGGGGGACACAGGTAGAAGGGGAAAGATGCACAGATGTCACTCCGAAACGACATGTCAGGAGCGTCACGTTTCACAGTTAAAGACGTGTTTAGAACGATTAGAAGATCACACGGTGGTCATTTACCGAAACTACCCATCAGCAAATATGAAAAGCGTATGCATTTTTTGGCCCATCCATGTAGTTCCCTCTTCTTTTACTGAGCTTATTCACTTTTTTCTTAACAAGATGCTGTCGCTTCACTGTTGACCGTTCAACATTATATTTGTTCATCTGCTCGTGTACAAACTAAAAGTAATTAATTGACACCGTAGGGGGAAAAAAGAAGTCCCTCTTCAGATCTCAGAAGAAGATTGGAGCAAATTTCAGAATTTGCTAGAATAGTGAATATTTTCCATGGAATACATTAAATTCCACTCAGACTAAGCAAATTAGGACATGGTATTTCAGGTCAATGCCACAGACGTGAACCACACGCAATGGAGCGATGTTCCACTCAAATCCCACAAAATTATGACATTACGATAACTTCTCAAGTGTGTGAAATAACTGAGGACTATGATTCCAACAAGAAACAATATGTTGCTGCTGGTAACTGCAACTAAAAAGTGCATTTTTAAGAACTGGAAAGACACAATGGCTGGGTACCGTTACATGATACCGATACCTGAACCTGATACTTTCTTCAAAAACCTACACTAAATATATTTGTCATCTAGAAGCTCATCCAGAACAATAATGTTCATTCATTCGATTATGAAGACTTTTAATCCTTTAACCTCAGCCGCAAAAAAAAGTGGGGAAAAAAAAATGCGACAAAAGAGCCACAAAAGTTTGACAGAAAAAACGTTGAAAAAGTGGCAAAAAAGTGACAAAAAGCAATGAAAAAAACAAACAAACTCAACTCAAAGTGACAACAACACGACAACAACGCAAGGAAATAGTTTAATGTACAGTTTTGTAGGTCTTAGCTTTATAACTCTCCAGTCAATAAAGCTTTTAGATTTGTGTAAAGCCGAACTCATTATCTCCAGTTCGGTTCTACCCCAATCAAAAAGCTTCTGGACTGGAGCTTACAGTGTCTGTCACGTTTTTTGTCGCATTCTGGTCATGTTTTTGTTATATTTTTCGCAATTTTTGTCACGTTTTTGTGACAAAAAATACAACACAACAAAGAAAACTTAACAAAAACGCAACGAAAAACGACTAAAACGTGTTTCCGTTAAAGGGGTTTGTGTAAGTTGGCCATTTTATACTCACTACTGCTACCTCAGGTCATATGTGTAACTGCACCTTATATATTAAGCTTGTGCATTTTTTTTCTGATACCACACTGGTATAGTTTAATGGTACCCAGCCCTAAGAGACACTGACAGAAACATATACAATTTCCTTTTTAGCCTTGATTTGGTCCTGATTCAGCATTTTTATTCAGTCTCGTTTGGCAAAAATTTTACGTACTGCAATGAAATATTGCTAAAATATAATGTTTCATAATATATATTGCATTATATCGCCTCCTCACAATGTGCAGCCCAAACATACAGTCAATAAAAAGGTCAATCTGTGAATTAAAAACCTGTGGGTATAACACTTAATCAAATCCAAATATTTAGCCTGGAGTCCCGGATCAATAGTTGTTGCCGTCGCACCAAAAGCCGTGTCGGCCCCTCCCAGACCACTTGAGGCCCCCCCTTGTTCTTGCCTTCCACTGCACCGTCCCAGCAGTGGTGTGTGCGGGTCATGTTTCTATTTGGAACGTATTGATTAGAGTGTTTATCCCCTCAATCAGTGTGAGAGAGCCCCCAGGCCCCCCAGCAGACTTTAACCAGGCTGCCTATAGACCCACTCAGCCAGCGCAGGCATGGCTTTGGGCTCCCTGTCCTCAGCTTCAAATAACAACTTCAATACAGGGACAAAACAAACTGAATTATATCATTATAAAATGAGATTAAGTCCAGAAAATCAACTTTGTTCAATACTGTAGGTTGAATATTTGCTTATTGTAAAGACATGTTCGGAAAAAAAAAAAAAATGCTTAAATTCATTTTTTTCTTGTGGGCATTTGCAAAATTGTTATTATTTCATATATTATGCTTTGTTAAAACGTTTGACACTACTTTAGAGCATCAGAACCTTGATAGCTTTGTACAGTAATAACCCCTTAAAGTTTGTTTAGACCCTGAAAGTCTATTTCAGAATTGCACTTGTTTAAAACTCTCCAAACTTTTCAATTTGTCTTGTTTTATTGGCACACATGCCCAGAGATGGTGGTGTTATTGAGGTTCCAAGCCTCAATAAAGGTTCGGGACACAGTTTAAACCTCTCCTAAATACATCCAGTTGAATGTTTGAATGTACTGACCATGGATCAGCCCAGCCCTCGGTGAACAAAGTTTGGACACCCCTGGTCTATGCAGCCAGGGGTTAAATCAACAACCTTTTCAACTGGAAAACTGGGGGTCTATTTCTCATTGTCCTATTATATTAGTATGTACATCACACAGTCAAACAGCTGTAAAATTAGAGATGGAGTGCTCACGTACCAGGCAGGAGAAGGAGTCGTTCATCCGGTGCAGCAGAGTGTGTTTCTGTAAAATGCTGAAGAGTGTGGCATGATCAAAACGGGATGGAGCCGCAGAGATCAGGCCCTCCACCCCCTGGCGCTGGGACGGGTCCAAACCTAGAAATGAGCAACAATCAATCGTAAAGGATTAAACTACCTCTTAATGACGATCATAATAATAGTTGATCAAGATAATCCATAATTGATTGAGTAGTAATTTTTGCTACAGTTCAATACTTGAAAAGTGTCACCTGTCGAGTGGTTCTCAACAGCTCATTTAGTTTTGTTTTCAATTACACATGAATTGGACAGTTATGATGCCACAGTGCACCCTATACCTCGGTGTGCAGTAATTCGCATTGTACAATCTAATGTTATTGTTCCTGTTTGGAAATTGTATTGATGTAAATGCATCAATCAACCAAAATAAACCATTCATTCATTCAATTCAAGGCTTTACAAATGCTCGTCTCAGCTGGTTGGGGACATTCTCTCGCCTGTGACTCCTTATGGTTTTCTCTGTCGATTTCTTTCTGTTAACAAAATAAAAACCACTACCTTTCTGTACCAGACTGACACGTTCATGTGTCTGAACAGATTTGTGTGCATCAGGTTGAATAAAGCCTGGTATGGAGGTGCTATATAAATGTGTTCGCACCTCTTTATGAGCACAGCAGTGAACTCAAGTGTAAACACCCAGGCAGGCCGCATTGGCAGTGTCAGCTCTCGCTCTACTGGTTAATAGTTCCCACCTCGGTTGGCTGCGCTCCTCTGAGAAGCTGTAAGCACTTGACTGTGAGAGAGGAGCCAAGATGGCCGATATGTGAGAGGGGAACACTGGAGGAATCCTTCAGTGTCAATGTCCTGTAGGAGTGAGAAAGAGGCTCTCCTCAATTGTTTATTATATAGAGGGTTATGTCCATCTTTACATGACGTTGTGGCTCATTTTTGTGGCTCCCACTACACACATGACCGAAAAAAGACCCCGCACAAAAAAAGGTCACACTCTCTAATATTTGATCAGACTACTTTTACCTTTGACAAACATTTACTGTGGCATTGCTTCAATAAGCTTCAGCAATGTCAAAGGATCCATTCTAGCATTCATTTTTCACCAAGATCTTATATTGACTCTGCAAAGCGTTCTCCAGCACATCCCAAAGTTTCTCAGTGGGGTCAAGATCTGGACTCTGTGCCCAAAACAAGCAGCAACTTCCCTCTCTCTTGGTACAGTGATGTTTCTTTCACCTTTTCCTTTTCCTAATTTGTAGTGTCTGTGCTCCACAATGTTTTACTGGATACTTTTGTACATCTTGGCTATGTTTTTGTGAAGTTCAGTGTTTTTTGTTTTTTTACTGCAGGGAATCTACACTAGTCATGAAGTAAAAGATGTTTGTAAAGTAAACAAACAGCTAGCTTATGAGCTAAAGACATTTGAGAAACACAAATTTCTTCTTCTGAAACAGGCAAGGCTCACCGCTAAGCCACACATGCCTTCTATCCCTACATGTGTTCTGGCTAGACGTTCACTGGAGAATAAAACAGATAAACTGAAAAGCTCTTTCCAGAAGATGGTGAAAGACTGTTGTCGGAGGGAGCTCCGCAGGAAGAAGAGGAAGGAGGAGGTGGAGCCAACCAGTGCAGGACACCACGCTCAGAAACAGGGACAAACCCAGGAGGCGGTGCACTGTTTCAGAGGAGCACAGAAGGGTACTCCAGTTTCCCCTACCTCCAAAAACATGCTGATCAAGTTGGCCCTCAATGGCTGCGCGCTCAGGTGCCGCGGCTCAGGACAAACCCAACACCTGCCAACATTTTGTTAAACAAAACACTTCACCAACGTGACCAATCCATGAGGAAATGATGTCTCATGCTCCCTGAACCACTCTTTCACAATGTGAGGCCGATGAATCCTGGCATTGTCATTGACGTGCCATGCCCGTGCCATCAGCGGAAAAAAAAATCCATTGATGGAATAACCTGGTCATTCAGAATGTTCAGGTAGAAGAAGAAGAACTTTGTATAGCACTTTTCACAAACATGGTCACAAAGCGCTTTAGGTTGTCAGATGATCTCATTCTTTGGGAACATGGTTTTACTGAATCTAGACCTGACCAACCACAGATCATAACAGTTAGTTCAATCCAGGTGTTGACTTATTTGAATGAATTGTCTTTATCTGGGGCTTTCTTCAAAAAGTCAAGTTTTGTCTTAGTTTCAGACTGCATTCAGTGAACTCTATAACGGCAAGTAGATGCAATGCAGGGAATTTGAAAACAGGACAGAAGATAGACTTTAGCGAAATCAGCATAAAAGCTATACATTACATATCAAGTCCCCATTTTGAAACTACTTGTGTATGTGCATTCAAATTCCCCGTTTACCACTCAAGTCGCTCAATGTGTCCCCATTTGGGGCAATCTGCTTTATACAGCAGTAAACATCCCACGCAGGACACTGCCGCTCCGCATTGTACGGCCGACACTTGAGCCCTTTTGCAGCTGATCAAAACGCTGCTTCGAGGTCAACGAAGAAAGGAACAGTGGGGGAAAAAATAAAGGCTGAAGTGGCACGAGGCTTCGCCTGAGCAAACCTGGGTTCATTTCAAGTCCATTCAGTGGCTCCTGTTAATGGCCCCACCAAATGAAAAGCCTCACACTCTCCACTCGGCGCTCTTTGTGGAAGTACATTTGGCGATGGGAAGTTTCAGAGGGTGACACATGGTCCGGACAAAAGGCGAAGAATACCGGCCCGGCTCGTCTTCGCTTTCGACGCCCGCGGCTCCCTGCCCGAGACGAGCATTAGCGGCCGCTTTTTTTATCAACGCTGCCATTTCGGTTTTTGTTTTCGCCACCAAGAGCCCGCCGGGACACTTTCAGACATTGGTCGTTTTCTACAACCCCCCCCCCCCATCCCCGTCCCCACCCCTTCACCCTCCCGATTGTTTCTTTCCTTTGACTGGACAGCAAAAGTGAAATCTCCACAATCAACTTCCAATCGACCTCGCCTTTTTGCTTATCCCATTCTTTTCGGTGGCCTGCTTTTTTTTCCCCGTCCCTTCTTCTTCTACTGTGTCATTCCGATGTAGGTCATTTTACATCCGTTACCTTGAAAAAACGAGGCTGCGCTTAATGTAATTTGTAGACTCCCGCACGTTGGAAGACTGAAAAGGAGACAAAGAAATATAGATTGGTGCTGATAATAAGAAGAGAGGGGTGGGGGGGCCCAGGGCAGTATTGATTGGGACGCTCACAAAGAGAGGTGCAGGGAGAGGGGGGGTGATGCTGATTCCTGTCAACTCCAACTTTTAGCCATTATGCTGGGGGCTGGAGGGAGGGGGGCGGGCTAGGGCGGCACGGGGAGCCCGGCACTGGCACAGATGGTCTTGTATTCGTAGACCGTGTTCACTTCCATTACCGGCATTGGAAATGGAGTGGCATTAAGTCATTTTTCTAAACTCGGCGACCCAGCTCGTGATTTGTTTTGAAGAGGTTATGTCAAGAGGCCACGCTTCTGCGCGCGGATAAAGGCTGAATGCTGAACTCCAAGGCCCCGCTCTCGACACGAGGAAAAAAAAAAAAAGCCAGCTCAAAATTATAGCAACACTTTTGTCAAATTGAGGACAAACCAATTCAGAGAGGAGTGTTTGTGCTTTGCCTTACTCAATGAAAATCTAATGACCTTTTAGATATTTATAAACAGAAAATGACATGTAATGAATACTTTTCGGAAATCATTGTGGGTAGATTATGATGAAAAAGAGCTACAAGGGCTCACAAAACATTCTACTTTAGTCAATCCCAAGTCTCGACCCTCAATTGATAATGTCTACAGAATATTTAAGAGAAATTATGAAAAAAGTTTCATTTCTAAACAATAAAATATTACATTTAAAAGACAATGACCGCATTTAGTAATTGTTTTTAGTTTTTTCAATTCGTCATTGTAGCGAGAATTCTACAAGTTCAATAGAAGAACAACAAAAAGTTAGACTACTGCAGCGTGTCTATGTTGGGTAGTGATAAAAGTGCAGAGAAAAGTAGAAAAATGGCCGATCAAAAACTAGCTGCTCAACATTGTTTGCTGCAGCAGAAAATGTCAGGAATTTGACGATTACAAGGGCTTGAATGAGGGGAATCCACGGATGGCAGCGACAACTCAGAACAGGCTGGATACGGACCAGATGACGGTCATCATAGTCAAGCAATCACACAGGCAAATCTGAAAAGAACGCTACATCACTGTGAGTATGTATATCCAATTCAAACCAACTACACAGTCGGTCACAGTACTGCACATACTGGTCGTCAATATTTCTAAACTCGCCCACATGAAACAAAAGCTAGCAAGCAAGTTCAATGTCTTCTCTGTGACAAGAACACTATGACAGATTTGTGGACCTCGTGGATATGTCTGTGTTCATTAATGGTGCATTGTGGAACTTTGCATGTGCAAAAAACACAACTTTTTATTAGTGTGTAATTCTATTTTCAGCGCCCCAGTGGTTAGCATGGCACCTTTATTTTCCATCACAGTGGTTTCCAAGATGCTGTGTAGGTCTGGTAGATTTTCACTGCTGACAAACCTTTAAAAAACAATTCATCCTGGAGCTTTGTAGAGGCTGCCGTTAAGTAAACGCGCCAAGCTAACAACCTGTATAGCCATTGGATCACAAAAAGGTCCATCACGCACAGATATCAAGTTTGTTTTTTTCCACATAAAAAGTTCCATAATGCACCTTTACGGTATGCATGCCTTATGAATAATGCAAATAGAGCAAAAACTTTTCAAGTTCAAGTTCTGGCACTGTATTTATGTGTCTTTCATGCTAGCTAGCCATTAGCTTCCAGGCAAAAACACAGTGAAGTCTTCAGAATGTTTTCAACATGGTGACCATCAATGCCCATCAGTAACTTGCTGTCTGCGAGCCTGGCTATCACCAGACTAAATATCATAAGTTATACTTAGTCTGGGAACCAGACTAAGTATAACTGTCTGCCCGTCTGCTGCTGTCATGGATCCATAAATAAACTATTTTATTTAAATCCGTAAACAAAGTACAAATATAAGGAGGGAAAATAATAGGACGACCAGCGAAAAGTCCAGTTGGAAGTCATGTGGATTTAGTCCATTTGCTCAAGCAAAAGGCTGGATCAAGG
The DNA here is from genome assembly GCF_951799975.1 of Gobius niger. Classification (NCBI taxonomy): domain Eukaryota; kingdom Metazoa; phylum Chordata; class Actinopteri; order Gobiiformes; family Gobiidae; genus Gobius; species Gobius niger. The sequence goes on along the minus strand of NC_136863.1, from coordinate 23,989,344 downwards.
TCGACTCTGTCAAGATCTCTGCTTAAATTTGAAGGTGAAGCTCGATCTCTCATCTCATATCTGTCTCATGTGTGCTCCATTGCCATCGTCACGGCAACAGTCACATCGTTGTGACGGGGCACGGTGAGAGACGCAGAGTGGATGATGGCAGGTATCGACACGAGGGGGGGGGGGGGGGGGGGGGCGACTTTGGTTACAGACGCGACTCCATCGGTCTGTCCGAGTGTGGACGTGACGCGAGGTCAGGACCAGGGAAAAAGACGGAAACGTAGATGGACAGAGTCATTGAGCCTAAAGTGAAGTCAAATGGAGGGAAGTTGAAGTCGAGATCGGTTCAAGAGGTACTCACTGGTGAAGCTTTAGGATCCAGCTTCAACCTGACATGCGAGAGATACTAAGGTGAAACACTGCAGGTGAATATGGGAAGAAAAAAAAATTCATTGCAACTGTCATTTTATTTAAAAATTAGACACACAAAATTGCCTATATTTTCAGTGACAAAATCTAAAGCTTTAAATTGGTTTTCTTTTGATATATTAGTTACAATCCAGAGAGGATTTTTGATATCTTGTTTACTTTTTGAATTAGCAACTTAGAAATAATTATAAATCTGTGAAAATCCTAATTTTGCCTTGTTTTTGTGATTCAGATCTTCAGGTGCATGAGAAAAGTGATCTTAAATGCATCAAATTTTCTACCTGTATTTTTATAGTCCGGTCTCATTAAGCATCCCTTTCTTAAACAAGTAACAAACAGAAGTTCATTGCAGCATATTAAAATAATGAGGAAGCTAAAGTATAGTTTTGGCACTGCAGTTACATGTTTTAAGATAATGAGGCCGTTTACTTCACGTCCACTTCAACAAAGTTAGGAAGTAGACTTTATTCAAGGGAAGAAACTTTACAAAAAAGCTCGGGCTAGTAGACTCCAGCCTCCGCCTGTCTGCTCGGAGTGACTTTTAGAGGTAAAAGGAGCAGACAGACTGTCAAACGGAGCACCTGCCGTTTCAAAAACACGAGTGACAGCTGTAAACATGTGTGACGACCCACACACAGTCAGGACCTGGACTACGGCCCGATCTGACCTGGACCAGACTGGGATCAGACCGGGTTCTTCAGCACCGGGGGACACACACACACACACACACACACACACAGACATACATACACACACACATACATGCACACAGGGCCTGGAGACACTTCCACCTGTTTGAGCTTTGTTTACACCGTCTGAACACTGGCCCACATCGGGGAGAGAGAGGCGGCAGCTGACCTTATCCTTTAGGACCAGGCATTTCTATCCAAGTGATGGGAAACTTAGGAACGCTGCTATTAACAATTCAACAAAAAAAACTTTTCAAAGGTGAATGGTCCTCAAAAAGACAGGTAAAGCCACATGTTATGACACAATGTAGTAAGATTTTAACTTCCTTGTGTAATAAAACCGCATGCTTTTGTAATAAAATGGATCTCTACACATTATCAAGTAATATTGTAAAAAGGTATTTGGGTATGTTGCACAAATGAGTCTGATTTAATGACTAAAAAAAAAACGATTCAATGACTACTTAACTGCTGACAACTGAGTAGCAGATAATGAGGAAAGCTTTGTAACTGTTTTTGAAATGATAAAAGAAGTATATTAAATAGTGTGCAGTCATCATAAAGTGTTGCTACACATCTTATCGTATTGAATAATAAGCTATGGCAAAATGAGTACAAAATGCGGCACAAAAATGGCTCCGTCCAAAATGTGACAAAATCGAGGATGAAAGCGGCAACAAAAAAGTGAGAAAAAAAATAACAAAATGTGGTGAAAAAATGATAATAAAAAAAAAGCAACGAAGGAGAGACAAAAACATGATAAAAAACGCTTCAATAATGTGACGATAACGCGGCGTCAACAGGACTAAAAAGTTACGATCACTGTTGTAGGCCTTAGCTTTCAAATGAGGCGTTACGCTGTTGCTCTTTAAGATTTAGGTAAAGCCGAACTGTGGAAAATGCTCGGACGGGAATAGTGTCATAGAGCTGCATTAGTCACCACATCACGCTATGACGATCTCTCCAAATTGGAACATTGATCACGATTCAACTTTTATCGTCATACCAGCCCTTTCGCTTTACCTTCATTTCAATGGTTTGCTGGTCTGTAAAGGCTTCTTACATACTGTACATACAGGGTAAAAAGAAATACTTAGGGAGATTACAACAAGAATTCATGGTAATATGTGAAGGATGTAGACTCTTCGGAACCTCCTGAGACCTCATCCTGTACGACGCTGATCAAAGCTAATAAACAACAGTCAATGCTATCACTGATGTAACTCATTTCTCTCTTTGCCCTTTTTTGACCTGATTGATTTCGTCAAACAAGGGAAAAGGTTTGCAAAGCGGCGCTGGACACGGCTACCCGAATGACCGTGAGTGACGAGTGCTACCTTTGTATCACAGCCCCGTTACGTGACAATCTCCGGCATGACTTCTGTGTGTAGAATCCCACTTTATGTGCTCTAAAAGCCAGTCGATACGCTGCTGCTGCTGCTGTTGACGCTTTGTGATTGGAAAACGCTCTAAAAAGCCCTGAGCCGGAGAAGCGCTTTCTCTTATTGTCTAACTGTTTACCGCCAGTTATTAACCTTCAAATGTGGCACAAGAACAGCTCATTAAAAACGCTCGACGCCGTTCGCAGCGAGTCAAGACGGGACCGCTGTATTAATCTTCAACAGCCCAGCTTTTATTTGTGTACACATGCAGCCATTACTGTTATTTAACCTGTGTATTTTTATTTTTTTCATAAGAACTATTGCGCGTGTGTGTGCGTGTGTGTGTGTGTGTGTGTGTGTGGGGACTTTCCAAAGCAAGTTCAACATTATTAAAGAGCCTCCTGATATCACAAGCGCAGACACTTAGCACCCAGTTAAGAGCTATTTCAGGGACACCTTGTATTTCCTCCGGCAAACAGCGTGTCAGCACCTCTCCGCTATTAGCGCTTCAGCCTGGCCCATTAGCCGCTAACGAGAGGCGGCGAGAACGGGCCTCCGCCTCGGCAAATTACACAAATGTGAAGGTAATCGGCTCCCGGAGAGGGCTACTTGACAACACAGCGGAGGAGCAGGAGGGAGGCGCCGGCGCTCCTCTACACGGATAACGAACGGGAGGATAAAAAAAGAAGCAATGTGACGGCAAGCAAGGAAACTAAATGTGCTAAATTATGAGTAAAGGTATGATAAAAAAAATTTGAAGTAAAATGAACTTCACAAATTGCAATTACTGCTCCGTAGTCTAATCGTTTATTCTATCATAAATAGGAGCAATTTGTTCGGGCTAATTTAAAGAAAATGTGGGATGTTTTTTCAAACTTCTTACACCAACTTGACGATGCTCGATCTCATCTGTTCTTGGAAGCTTAGTAGGACTGGGCCTATAGATCGAAAAACCGAGAGAGCAGCTGTGGCTTATCAAGTGCTGGGAGTGTAATGAACAAGGCACGATGATGATCATTTCAAGGTAAGAAACATTTACACAGCTACATGAGACTGCGAATTGCATCTTGTTGCAGTTTTGTATACCTGTTATTGGAGTCTATACAACACGCACCTGACCAGCTGGAAACCTCAGTTACTTAAATACAGGTTGCGACTTTTAAAAAAAATATTATTATATATTTTATTTTGTTGTGTGAATCAATCATAGTCACACACTAAATCACCATGACAATAAAGACATAAAAAGTATGCAGGGGTATATGAGAGGCAGGCTAGTCCAGATGACTTTTTGAAAACATTTGCTATAATTTGAAAGATTTCGTCCAAACAGGTTCAGTTGTTTTTGCCGTCTGGATACTTACCTTACATTTCCATTCTTTAGATTTGTCAAACAGTGCACTCCTCCTAGTTGCATGGGAGAAGGGCTTGAGCACTAGAGCCCTAGATCTACCACACCAGACAAGACCCCAGGTGTAAGACTGTGCAAAGAGGCCCCTGAGACAATCCAGCACATAACTGCAGGGTGTAAGATGCTGGCAGGGAAAGCTTACATGGAGCGCCATGACCAAGTGGCTGGCACGTTATTGAAGTAACTTCCGATATGCCACACCACTGTGCAATATCGTAATATTGATATTATTACGCTATTTCACTAAACCATTTCAACACAATATGTTCCATTCTAATTAACCAAAAAGTGTAAGTAACTCGTTTTTCAGCAAAATGTGTCAAAACAAGACCTACAAAACTCTACATCAGCACCACAACAACAAGACTAAAACTTTAACTAAAATAGGACTAAACTAAAACTTTAACTAGAACTTTTACACATTTAGACACAGTGCATTTTTGGGCTGGGTTTGCAAAAAAAAAAAGGTCGATTTCAGTCCGATGAAGACTTTAGTGATGTTGCGATATATTGTGGCTTCTCGCGATGTGGATATTGCTATTGAGATTTTTTGTGATATATCGTCCCCTAATCTGTGCAGAGTATGGGCTGGAAACCCCAAGGTCAAAGTCGGATACACCTTCAAAGGTGGTAGAGAATGACCGAGCCAAGATCCTGTGGGTGTTCCAGACACAGACAGAATGGTAATAACAAAGAGCAGTTGTGGTTGACATAGCAGTATGAAGAAATATCAGGGGCTCAGAGAAGAGCTGGAGAAGACCTGAAAGCTCTTTTCAGAAGTTTAAATGAATAACTGAATTTGTCAGGCTAGAGTGAAGGTGGATGTTGTGCAGTAGGGAGGTGACTTACTGATGGGAGAGGCGGTTTTCTGGTTGGCCCCCCTGCAGTTGGTGGTCTTGTTTTGCAGCGGTGGCACAGGCTTGTAAGACTGTCCCGTGGCGCGGTACATGGCCTGCACCCACAGCACCCTATCCTGTTCGTCGTCACAGGCGAATATCACCAGCTCCCCCTCTCGAACCGCGTTAAAGAACACCCGCCCCCCCTGAAGACCTGAACAAGACACAGAGGAAGAAGAAGTTTGAGACCCAGTTCCAGATCTAGTTTTTACTTAATAATGTCTTAAATGATGTGTTTTTCAGGCTCTATTAACTAATGCGTGCCATTGAAATGTAATTATACAATATGGCAGCAGAGGGTACAATCCAGCAAAGTGAAACAAGCTACACACAAAGGCTGCTAAATTGCGATCATGGCAGGTTATAGCACAAGGTTGAGCACCGCCATGAACAAAACAAGTCTGGTCAAGATGAGAAAAAGAACGACAGATGAAATATGCAGGATTACTGACACACGCGCGAATGGAACACCTCTCGGAAAATGTTATACTGTACTCAAACATTCTTATTCACTTTCTTACTGCTGCCTGTAGGCTGGGATTTACTCCGGTTTAGACCTGGTTTACTACTAGCCTGGCCAACCGGATAGTCTTCAGAGCATTCAAAGACAATAATGTAGTAGTGGTGGTCAAAGTACTCAATCCGAAAGCAAAAGTACAGATGTAAAATGCTCCAATATAAGTGAAAGTCAAAGTAATACTTAAGTGAAGGTACTGAAATATTTGTGGTAAAAAATACAATTAACCGGTAGTGTAAATAATTGTTAAGAAAAATAACTTTACAGCTTCAAAAAACACAACATCTGCGTGCAAATTCCCCCTCTGTAAGGCAATAGGACAAGGACAAAACCTGCTCCTTGTGGTGAGCCAGTGGAATTGAACATTGAAATTGAAACAGTTCTTATTGGATCTTCCTCAATCAGAAAGTGGAAATGATTTGGTATCAGCACAGTTCCAGACGCTTCTTCATACGGAAAGAGAGTAGGAGTGGTTGGCTACTCGGTCAGAGGAGTTTACACCCAACTGAGTCATTTAAAGCAGGTTTAGGCCTCTTAAAGTTTTAAAGTTTTAAATTTTAGACTTGATTTGGTCCACAATTAATCTTGTTTAATGCCGGTGGTACTTAGAAAGTTAATATTTTTGAAGGTGTACTTTGAGTGAAAACTTTGAGTACCGCTGATTTCGCTCATTATGTCCAAGCAGCTCGAAAAGGAATGTCAACCATTTTTAGGGGCATTTGCTTTCGGTTCAAATCAAAGCGGTTGGCACATTTGATGCAAGTTATTTCAATCATGTTCTGTAAATTTACAAGGGATATTTTCAGTGAATAAAACTGAATCCCACGGACATTCCAGATACAAACTTAACATTTTGTCTAGAGGGAAAGGTAACCAAAATCATAAAGCATATCCCAGCAACTATGGACATGAAGCAGGGGCGCAACCTTGACAGTGGCCATACAAACATATAAACTTTCACACACGTCTCACACCCGACACTGCCCTCTGGCATTAACTCCACTGGTGACAATAGAAATGTTAGTATTTCAAAGTGTCATGCCGTCTCTGGGGAGGAGTTACCAGGCTGCGGGTCGCAGTAGTCCACAGTGTACCCCTCCAACTGCATCAGCTCCTGCGGCTCAGCTTTCTTGTCCCTGTAGCTGCTCATGGCAAATGTGTACTGGCTCACCTGACAGAGTACACAACAAACAAGAGGAATTGTTTAGTACAGAGAGACAGAAGTATAAACATAGATCTGATTAGCCTCAACATCAATAAAAAAAAAAAATATATATATATACAGTGGGAGGCAAAAGTATGTGAACCCTCCTGTGAATGTTTACATGTTATGGCCAATGTAACATGTAATTGTTTGGGAAGCAGACACTGTAAACTTATTCTTAAAGATCAGACCACATTTTAGGACCAATTTAGGCAGAAATGTACTATAAGAAATTCAAATGGGTTCACATACTTTCTCCTCCCACTGTATATTGACACTTTTTTTCAAAAAAGGTACTAGGAAAAAAAGGCAAACTTATTTTTCATATTCTTGAAAAAAACTTCTGGCATAATAACCTGTACAAGCACAAAATATCTTCGTTTCCAGCGTTTCCAAACCCTCTGACCCAGCGCGTAGAGATATCTGCAAAACACAAACGCACAGTGGCTTAACATTCAGAACCAACTTTTCTCCATAAACACAGACCATTTAAACTTAAACAACTGTTTCTGCATAATTTACTGTCGCTTCCAACATAATTCAATTTTCAGGCATTTCTCTTTTTGAATTACAATTTAGTCTAAGTTGGACAGTTCAGTTCAAACCAAACTTAATTAGCGTCGCTTTTACCTGAGTGATTAGGCTCTTTTTTCGCCAATAACAATGTTCCTAGGTCTCATTTATAAAGCTGTACATGGGATTCTATCAAAGAGCACATACAAGCAAAACCCAAAGTTCATGTACACAAATGTGGATTTATAAACCCCTCCGTAAGAACACCCCTGCTCCATCTTTGAATGGGATTTGTACATGTCCTGTACACAAACTAAGTAGACGCTCAAATTTATGTCCAATGATATTTTTTTTCACGAGAGCAGTGAACATGCTTCTATCAATCCTGCTTTCTGATCAAAATACTCCAATCCCAGTGCCAGTGACTGCAAAACACTCTCATGACAAAGCAATTAGATAAACAAATAACTCTTTATTCCCCCAAAAGACATCTTCTTATTGCTTTTCCTCAGAGTAGCCTAAATTGAACAGAGACTGTATCAAAAATGAGTTACAAGCCTTACTTACTGACTTTTGAGGTGAGTGTTATTTTAATATTCCACCAAGATCTTGATGACGGGAGAATTGACAACGTCTATTAATGCACTGGACACTTCTTAATCCAATTTTAGCTCTGCTTCTTTGATGTTTTCTCTGTTTGATGCCACTGAAACCATTTTTTTCTCCACAGAAGGAACTTACTAATTGCAGTCAAATAGGAGACTCGAACCTATTTGCTTCGTTAAACCCAGGTAGGATTTTTGACATAGGGCAGAGTCCAGTCCATCCAGAGTGTTGTCGATTTCTGAGGATATTTTTTTCCTAAATTCATGCAGTTCTCATATTTGAAGAGCTTAGTGGCGCTAGGCTAGTGCATTCCTATGGTATCAGCTAGCCTGCATTAGAAACAGTCTGACCCGCTCCACAGTGCACCTGAGGCAAATCACGTATAACGCCAGACTAACTATATACACTGCGTTCCAAATTATTATGCAAATGACATTTTTCTAAGATTTTCTAAATTGCCAACTCAAATGAGAGTCAGCATAATTTTCAAGTCTTTACCTGGTAGAGGATCAATTAAATGTGGTGGAAAAAATTTCCTAGTGATAACGGTATTTTTTTCAAAAATAAATATAGTAAAAACCTCAAAATCCACTGTTCCAAATTATTATGCAACTCATCGTTTCAATACATTTTAAAGCTTGTAATTAACTGAAAATGGTCATTTGTTGTATTAGTAGCATTAGGAGGTCATACTTACTGAAACCAAAAGCTATTTCAATCAAAAAAATATTAACAGGTCAAGTTATATTTTATCATAGGAGCCCTTGTGTGATAGCAGCTTCAAAAGTCCTAAATCCATTATAATTGCAAGTTTTTGGACAGTTTCTGCTTGGATTTCTTTGCAGGATGTTAGAAAAGCCTGCCAGAGCTGCCGTTTGGATGAAAACTGCCTCCCACCCTCATAGAAGTTTTTTTTGTTGAGGCTCCAAAGGTTCTCAATAGGGTTGAAGTCAGGGAGGAGGGGGTCCACATCATGAGTTTCTCTCCTTTTATGCCCATAGCAGCCAGTGATGCAGAGGTATTCTTTACAGTACTAGCTGAGACCCGGCCTTTGGCCGGGCCTCGCTAGTCTCCACATTTGATATTCAGAGATTATGAGTTATTACAAAGAAATGTCCAGTATAGTCCCTATAACCCGTCACTCAGTACAGCTGTAGACCCGCAGTAAGTAGACCAGTGGTTCCCAACCCATTCCTAAAACTATGGCCACTCCAAATGTTTAAAATAATGAATGCTAAAAGTAATGTCAAACAAACTGCAATTGGAGTGTTTGCACCCGTACTCCTTTCTTATAAACTACATCGACAATATGTTGCAAAACTCAGGGAATAGAAATGAAGAAACAGTGGAATATTTATGGAGAAATATTAGCGGTTCAGCTCTAACGGTTCGGTTCACGGTGCAGGACCCGTGGTTTGGAGCAATCTAAAAAATAAGAAGTTGTTTGTTATTAGACAGTATTTATATCATTAGAATGCAATTGGCAATGCTTTCAAAGCCGATTTATAGAATGTAAAGAAGAAATAGAGAAGAAATGGTACAGCAGCAAAGTAAAAAAAAACATAGCCTAAATAAATAAAAAAAGCAACAGTGCAGGCCATGCGCTGGTTAAGTGGTTTCACTTTCGCTTTCCGCACACGGAGGCTGAAGCTCTCGGAGCAGCGCGTTTCATTTGAAGCTCGTGTTTCTGCGTGTACTTTTTTTCGGAGACAAAACTTTGGAGACGGAATATGACCAGGATTGGATCTTACGCATGTGTCTGAGCTTCTGACATGACAGCACTGGATCTGTAATGAACCACAGCCTCGGTCACTGCAGGAGAAACTGAAACAAAGACGCGTAGATGTGTTTTGGAGGATGTAACTGTACCTGCGCGGAGCGTCTACAGCTGCAGTTTAGGGTGAGTGACGATGACACACATCGCCCTGTTAGGATGCGCGCGCGCACACATACACACACACAGACGCACGGCAGTCAGATCTCGTGCACTCGCGTTGTTGTGACGGCGGGTTGTCCTCGGACAGCAGCACCGCGGTCCATATGGACCCGTGACCAATGCCCGCGGCCGGTGGGACGGTGACGTGGGGCCGCACGCGGATTTTTGGGAAATGAACATGGCAAGTCTTATATAGCGCTTTTCCAGATGCTCGTCGGTGTACAATTTGTTGCAGTATTCATTCAGTCCACTGCGCACATCAGCCCCCACCACCAACCACGCACACACTCACTACTGTCGCCAGGTTCCCAAACGGTCTCCCATCCCAGTCCTAACCAGGCCCATCCCTGCTTAGCTTCAAAGTCGGTATGGGAAATAAACATGGCGGCGCCCAGGCGGCGGCCATTGAGATAGCGTTTTCTATAATAGATGACATGGTGCATTGTCATGCATGAAGAGGATTTTGTTTGGGAAAACACAACTCTTCTTTTTGTAGCATAGAAGACAGTGGTCAGTCAGAAACTCCACATATTTTTCAAAGGTAATTTTCACACATTCATGGAGCCTAAAGGGCCTAAAGGGGCCGACCAGCTCTCTCACCATGATTCTGGCCCAAAGCATGACTCCACTACCTCTTTACTGACGTTACTGCCTTGTTGGGACATTGTGGTCATTCACCAACCATTCACTACTCCATTGAGTTGACCATCCAGGGTTACCCGGCGCTCATCAGTGAACAAGACTGTTTGAAAATGAGTCTTCATGTATTTCTGAGCCCGTTGCAGCCGTTTCTGTTCATCAGCATTCAATTAACCGTTTAGGGGAGGCCCGGATAGAAGGTTTATGCACAACTGCAGCCTCTGGAAGGTCCTACACCTTGATGTTCGGGAGACTCCAGAGGCACCAGCAGCTTCAAATACCTGTCTGCTGCTTTGTAGCATCTGTTCTCTTAATCTGATGTGTTTGTCTGGCAGAAACCGTCCATATTGTGCCTTTATCGACACAAATTGGAGTGTGCTCTGAATCATCCACAAATCTCTTATCAGTACGATGATTACACTTAAACTTTCATGAAATATCGAAGGTTTTCATACCTAGACCAAGGCATTCAACTATTTCAAGCTTTTCATCAGCAGAAAGACCCTTTTTCTTTACCATATTGCTTGAAAATGATGATCTGCATAATAAAGTGGAACACCCTTTTTCAGTAGTTTTTCCCTTAACTGGGCTTAACCCGACAACTAATCATCCCAGGTCTCTGAGATTAATGTCAGTGATTCATAGAGCCCCGAGACACGATACCATCCACAAGTTTCATTATTTTTTAATTTTTTTTTACCTTTTTGACACAAAAATACAATTTGCATAATAATTTGGAACGCAGTGTAAATGCCTGTGTCGATAGAATCATTTTTTGGAATAAAACTGACCTTGCATCACATGAATGATCGCATTTTGAGGGACTATTTTCTAGCAGATCACTCCGCCGCCGCGTAGCTTATACAACCACAAAGCTGATGCTGCTCAAATATAAAGTATTTTAAATGCAAAATGGTTAAAATTACTCTATCGACTGTGGAGCGGGTCAGACTGTTTTTAATGCAGGGTAGCTGATACCATAGAAATGCACTAGCCTAGCGCCACTAAGCTCTTCAAATATAAGAACTGCATGAATTTAAGAAAAAAAAATATCTCCAGCTATCAACAACACTCTGGATAACTACACTGCAAAAAGTAATTAACTAGATCAGTATAAACATCTCAATTTGAGCATAATAATCCAAATTTTAGTTGTTTTGACTAGTTAAGAAGTTGTAGGGCATTTGTCCTAGATTATTTCACTTGTTCAGAGATGTTTCTGACTCGTTTCAATACATTTCGTCCTTATTTCAGGTCATTTTCTTTGCCAATGGGGTAAGAAAATTGGTCTTATCTCATTGGCAATTTTACTTTCTTATTCCAAGCGAGATTTACCTTAGAACTGGTCTGAAATGTCCTCAAACAAGCAAAGTAAATGTTGCCCCCTCGAAATCACCAGGGAGAATCAGTTGGCTTTTCAAAGTTTATTTCGAGCTCAAATAGTACAGAAAAGAAAAGGGTAAACATAGGTCCCCTGTGAATAAAGGATAAAATAGTTTAGCGTACTATGGATTAAGTTAAAATGGATACAGACAAAACGACACTTACACGTCCCAGATGTGACAAGGCTTAGGCCACAGCCCGACTACTGCGCCACAGCTTCTGCCCTGAGGCTGTGGGCCTAGCTCTTTTAAACTAGAATAAACAGGTCACGTGATGGACGCGCTTCCGGTTTCAATTATAAAAAGACAGTGTTTAATTTGGCGAAAAGATTAATAAATACTGTTATTTACAGTGAACCATTTACCAACAATAAGAAAGCGCTTAAATACTTTGTCGAAAATGGGCGAGCAACACCAACTGGGTCCGATCAGAAAAAGTGTCTAAATGAGTGAAAACCGACAAAAACAGGATACATTTCCTCAATTCAAGTCATTTAAGCCAATGCGTGATATTTCCTTTTTGCAGTGTAGGAAATGAGGCCCTGAAATATCCCTTTAAGGACCCTAACCTTCCACTTTTCTTGGATGGAAATTAAGGCTACAACTAATTGCTATATTTCTGACAAGTGTTGCTATTGGGGTAAGATTTGTGATTTCTCTTTTAGAAGCAGTACTCTGTGAGCCGACTGTCAACCCTGCTCCTTTCCCCCCTCGCTCAAACGCGACAAGCTAAAAGAGCACAAAGTGATTGGTCAGCGGCTGCGTCTCCGTGTCGTTGAATGGGAGAGATGGGGAGGATGACCAGCGCGGCCTTTTCCAATCAATGCGTGCTCCCGGCGGCTCCTGAAAGCGTGGGACACACACAAGTGCAAGTGCAGAAAAAATCAATGTGCTCAGAGCGCTCCGTTTATCCCCCCCGTTTTTGACACAGGACGGGCCCAGTCAAGGCCGCGGCGTCTGGGCGGGAGTAAGTGGGACAGTCTGTGGTGGTGCGAGGGTGACAGCGGCAGCTCTTAAGAGAGCCGTGCATGAGGCCAGTGAGGAGACCCGCGGCCGAAATCACCGCCTGGATGATCGCAACGAACAAAAGCTGCAATGTTTAGGTCAAATCATATTGTATATAAAAGCTGGCCATCATGTTGACAATGTTCTGAATCACTTAGCAATTTCGACCTTCTTCTTCAAATGTTAATGCAACAAGAACATGTGCGCTGTGAAATGGAAGCAATCCACTTCAAGACAAAAACCAGAAAGCTAATTAGAATTCAATGATACTTGGCACGTTTTGATTTAGCAATGAATAATTGTAACGGAAAAAGAATATGACATCACTTCTTACACATTTTAGTCCACTTCAAAATGAATATCAAGTGCACACATTACAGCATTTGCTTTAGAAAAAAGGTTTTCAATGATTTGGAGAGCCATCAGTAATGTTTTTTTTTGTCGTTACTAAAACTAAACTAAAAGTAAAAAAGTTATATTTATTTATTTTATTTGAGACGGCAAGTTTTAAAATACCAAAGGGTAGCACATGCAAAAGTGGATATACAGCGAGAGTAATTTCTATTCTTTCTTTGTTTTTATTTTACTCATGCAGCATTGTCTCATTTACTATTTGATAAATGACGCCCAAGCGTATAGTGTTCTTGTGCCTGATACATATAGTAACATATATTGTGCTAATGTCAAATCAGATTTTAAAGGCGGCTTGCAGGGCTTTTTACAGATGATGGATGTGCGACTAGCCTTGACATTTTCATTCAGAATTTAAAATCATTCTTAACCAACACTGTGTAATTTTGCCTCATTGTAGTTCAAACCGACAAAAGTAACTTCCGTGCTGAACTTTGGCTGCACCGCTGATCATTTCTGAGTTCAAAATGAGTTGTGCTTTTTTCTTTTTTTACATCGGTAATTTGAGCGAAAGGGTTGTCTGTTTAAATATTTATTCACTGACATTATATTTTGTTCACGTCACAGGTTAATCAGAAAGCACAGAGATTTGCATTAAAGTTGAGCTTGAATATAATATCTCAATCAAGGCCATGGTATTTATTTAAAAAAAAAAAAAATGTTTACAAAGAGTTGATAAACTCTGGGCAACACTTGGAGAAGAAAAAGACAGATTGTGAGTTTGTTTTAAATAATGACAGAGATGGATTTTATTCAGGATTAAGTGAAGCTTCAGCTCCTGTTAAAGAATGTAACACTGACACCTAGTGGACACAAGCGCGAACAACTACGACTATTTTCTCAGCTTAACAACCCATTAAAACCGAGCACATTTTCTCCAGTTCGGCTTTACCCAAATCTAAAAGCTTCTTGAAAAAAGTGTCAAAACAGCCACAAAAACAAGACAAAAACAAGGATGAAAACACTGCAAATTAGCAACCATAGAATAACAGAAAAGTGACAAGAATGTGACAATAAAGCAACAAAAACGACATAAAAGAGCAACTGAAAAATGACAAAAGTGTAACAGAAAAGTGACAAAATGTGATGAAAAAGTGACAAGAATGCAACAAAAAAGCAATGTAAATGTGAAAATGTAAAAAAGCTTGAGACACACAGCAACAATGCAAGGAAAAAGATCCATTTAGATCAGTTTTGTAAGTCTTAACTTTCAAATGAGGCGTTACACTGGCCTATAGGCTGTAAACTTTTAGATTTGGGTCAAGCTGAACTGAAGAAAATGCACTTGGTTAAGGCAAGGGTTAAGAGTTTAAACAGAAAAAAAAAGAAAACAAACTCCAACTTTATCAACAAGTTTGTTTTTGTTGTTGTTTTTACTGCCCCTAGTGCTGTTAAATAGCACTACTTCATAACAGTTCATCTTTCAAAACCAAAAGCTTTGCAAATCGACATGACTTTATGTCCCTGTAGGTTCCACAGTATCTATGGTCCTACACGCTCAGGAACCAATGCAGTTCTACACATTATTTCATTGTATTTCCGCAGATAATACAATCATGTCTTAAAATATCCAGCCATAAACCAACTTAATAAGCCTGTCTGAGCCAGAGTCTTCATAGTTAGACTGTGGCGCCCTCTGCTGGAACACAGAAAGAAGCACTGAACGCCACCAAACATGAGCCATTCCAGATGTTGACCATTTTAGCATATAATGGAAAGGTGTAATTTATTAAACTTTTTTATCCTAACGCCAAGCTGTAAAAATCTACAAGATTAGATGTGTATAAAACATAAATAAATTAAAAAACAACAAGTATCATTTAAAGCATATGATAAAAAAAAAGACTATGAGAGGTATTGTGTATTATTAAAGGATGGTAGTCTTTTTTTTTTGCATGTTAAGTGCTCTAAACTCTGGTTTTGTAAAGTCCTATTGTATTGATCCTCCTTATCCAGAAGGGGGAGCTGTCCGTCCACACAGTTCAGCCAAAGCAAACCTACTAGCAATTCACACTGCAATAACACGCAACACTGAATTTCTCATTTCATTTTCAAAGATGGAGAGATGATAAAGGTTATACATAACCTGAAGTGAAGTGGGCCAAGGTGAGATATCAAAAACTCCATAATTTGGGATTTGAGTATATTCAATTAAATGATATGCGATATGGATTCTTTCTGTTCAGATTGTTCAGAGTTGATTTTCTTGTCAAAACTCACCCACTGTGCTTCATGTTGGGTGGCTTGTCCATGCGAACGGCCAGTTTGATCTTCAGCTCTGTGTCCTGGCTGTTTTTAGCGACCGACATTCGATGGAACTCTGCTTGTTTCGGCCCGTTCGTGGTGGGGTTCAGGATGACCTGCAGGGAGGTCATAGAGGAGTCAAATTCAAAACTACTGGACGGCGATGCATATTCGCACACACCTTTGTAACCGACATCAACACATTCCCTGTTTAAGTTTGTTTTTCTGTATCAAACAAATCATCACTCGTCCATTCTGCAACTCACAATCTGGTAAGAATCACTTTCAATAACATTGTCCGCAGATGTCTAAACCACTGGTTCTCCAACTTTTCACATAAATTACCATGAGGAAATCAAAGAGCTCTCTGTGGACTGAGACTCTGAACCTGGGCTTAATCGGGTCTAAAATAAAACTAAAACTAGTCTAAAATTGGACTTACCCACGAGGACTGGGACAAAATATCATATTGCAATACTTTTTGCTGCAATACCAAGTATCGATACCACAAAACTTTCAATACCTACACTCCCTTGTTTTCCAGTAATTAAGTATATTACACTTTTCAATCTTAACATTTCAATAAATGTCAAATGGCATTTGGTTGATAAACACATGAGTGTTTTCTTTGTACACATTTTAAGGTTAACATATTGCTATCATAATTACTTCCTGTATCGTCAATAAACAGGAAGTGCACTGACCCGCCCCAGCTCCTTGTCCTCCAGCGCCAGCACCCCGGTGCTCTCCGTGAACAGCTTCACTTTGACAGAGGGCAGAGGGTGAGTGGTCACAAAGTCTCCCTGAGTGCCCCACCTGAAAATACACAAGGGCGAGAAGCAGAAAGAGTGAGAGACAGAGTCAGACAGTTTTCAGGCTACTGTCAATCATTTCCTTTATACATCAGTCTCAGTCCCAGTCATGTCGACTATACTTGAAATTCTCTACTACGAAACCGTCATAAAAGTTTATCTCTGTCATTTATTCCATTCATTGCCCATGACACAGACGCTTGAGAGTGAGAGTAGATCTGACAGTTGAGAATTGACAAACACATTTCACTGCTGGGTCTTCGTTTAGTAGTAAATGTACACAGAGTGAAAGTAGCATGCTCCCCAGATGAAAGGGTTTTCATTGACGTGGAAGAATAGAACCTAATTTTTACTTATCGTTTATCAAAGAACAATCCCACTTAAAATAGTGTGCGTTATTGTACAATAGGGGTCCAGTTTGTAATGAGTCAGGTCTTCTCAAACACTGCGTCTTCGCGCGAGCACCAAAACACGGCCAATTAAGAGGTACCTCGCGACATCAGGCGACCCGGACAATCACCGCGGATCCAGCTGACCTTCTCTATAATTAGCCCGCTCTCCCGCTCCTCACGACGGGCCCAACGCCGGAGTGGTTAGCGGTGATTACAAGGGCGACGTGATTAGCGCTGATTTCGTCACCGTCCCAGAACACTGATGGAGCGCGGCCGTTACGACTTTAATCACGGGAAAACCCTCTGATGGAAACGCCGCCTTAATTAAGAAGGACAGAAGTGTACGAGGAGCGAGGCCCGGTGACCGACCGCCTGGGGACCTACATCACACACCGAGGAGGGAGTTCAACATGGAGGGGAGACGAGAGAGAGCAGTGACTTGACAAATGAAATCTACCCATTTGACACAAAGGTAACCCCCAACTGAACCAAGCACATTTTCTGGAGTTTGGCATTACCTAAATCTAAAAGCTTCTTGAAAAAAAGTGTCAAAATAGCGAAGAAAACGAGGAAAATGTGCTCGGTTCAGGTGGGGGTTAACAAAGGCTCGAGCTTTGAATTGAACTTCAGAAGCCAACAGGATTTAAAACACATGGTTGTAGATTAGGATTTATTATTCTTTTAAAATGTGTTATTCATATATTCTGGTATAATCAGCCCTAATTTAATGCCTGGACTCATCGTTTTATCGCACAGAAGGAGAGTGAAGAAGTTTAAATACTGCTGTAAACAACAACTACCTACTTAAATGGTTATGGAAACAGCCAGTGTAGCGTAATAGGACCTTTATGTGTTTTTTAGTAGAACTAGAATACTGGGATTTCCGCTTCCGGGACGGACGGACGGATGGAGATTAAAGTAGATGGCAGTAGCTGTCATAGGCCAACTGGATTTGACTGACTGTTATGATCTGGGGTTAACATGATGTGCCCAAAAATGAGATCAGCTGAACATCCTGAATGACCATCTTATTCTCTCACTGCATCTCTTCTTCCCTGATGGCACAAGCATATTCCAAGATGACAATGCCAGGAACAACAACAACAAAAAAACAGTTGCACCATTGCATTTATTTGCCTGCAACGGTATGAACAATTTCCCCGTACCAATTACAACGCCTCTTCTATACTTTACAAAAGCGACCCGCTCAATCTTCACATCGTTTTGGCCCCTGATTTACATTCTCCTCAAGGTCGAGTCAGCGGAGTCAGTCGACAAAGCCGCGTTAAAAGCCGTCATCATGCAAAGTCTATCATCACCGGACCATTAGATCCACAGGTGGAAGCGGACGGCGGCGTCGCGGGCAACACTACCATCACACCTTGCATCTTGTTACTGTGGGAACGGAGAAAAGCTCAACTCAGGGGGCAGGGCTTTGAGGAACAAGAGAAAGGGTCACTTGTCATCTGTACCATATGGTTCAATAGTATGTGATTTGTGCGAGTGAAGACAGTTAAATTGGTTTAGAATGTCTCTGCTGTTTTTGCTCAGAGAACTTTTATATGTTGTGGCTGCAGCAATCTTGTGAAAAGAGGGCGAGTAGATCTATGTTGCAGGGACAATCTGTCAAGAGCCAAGGGTGACTGCAAAGTGGCATCCTGTGGACACTTTCCTCCAGACTGTGAGCTAGGAATTTGGTCAGGAGAGCCAAGCCGGAATATTACTGTGCCTGTGCCTTTAGGTTGGTTTTAAAGTAGGGTAGTATGCTTTTTTCAGGTATTTGGTAGTAATCTACTCCACATCATTATTGCCATCTTACACTTGTTGTTTAGAACATGCCATACTAGCCTAACAATGTTTAAGAGTTTTCCCCTTAAGCCCCTACCACCCCCTCCTCTGGCTCCCCTGGTCCCCTTACTCAAAAATGTACAAAACACAGCTCCAAGAATGTTTTTGAGAGAGAACTCCCCTTTAAGCATGTTAAGCCCTGTTTTGTAAAAAAGTAAGTAAGTGCTTTATTGTCATTGTACAAGTGTACAACGAAATAGTGTTCAGGTGTTAGTCCGGATAACCCGGCATTATGTAATAACAAAATGTAGTTTACTTCATTGTATAACAAAACTTTATTACATTTAATAAAACATGTTAAATGGAATACATTTTGAAATTGTACTGCACAATGCAGTGTTATTACAAAAGGCAGAGCATGCAGAAGTTTTTTTTATTAACATAAGAATCATTTGTATATCTCAGACATGCATGTTGGTCCAAAGAGGCCAGAACATGACGCTTTTGACATAAGACTTTTAAGTCTGACTTTACTTCAAAATGATTACATTCTCATGTTGTCATAACACAGTTTTTTGTTCCGCCTCCCCTATAGACACAAATCTTCCTATAGATTTAACTCAGAGAATTGATTGCAAAACATTTCAGCTGAATGTAGACTTGCTTGGTCCTAGTTGTTGGTTTGACGCTACAATTGAACCTGATTCAAGTGTATTTCTTCGACATGGCATCATACAATTTCCTCCCCCGAGTTGCCACGTTGGAGCTATAATTTAAATCAGTCTTGGAGCGTTTGTGTTGATTTTCAATAGCACAGCACTGCTTTCTCCTGTACTTTACCACTTACTGTGCAATTTAGCCTTGTGCAAAAGAGGAAGAAGAGGGAAAACGCTGCCCAGGAGCTTGAGTGGATTTTTCAGTTGCTCTTAAAAGAAAAAGCTGGGCCGGAAAGTCACAACTAGGCAAGGTAAAAGTCTCTGAACTTTGCAACTACACAAACTCCATCGCGGGTGAACGCACCACTTATAACACCAAATATAACCCTGGCCCTCTTGGACACTCAGCGCTTAGATTTGTTGTGGTGAGCACGGGCGGGCCAATATCAGAAATACACAAAAGTCTACACTTTTAAGGTCCTTTTATCTACCCCTACAATCTCCCACACTTTTGAAATGAGGAGCACTTTTGCTTACCAGCACTTCTCAATGACGAACAGACTCTCTGGATGTGACATGGAGTCGTGTGAGGCATTTATCACAAAGATTCCCAACCTACATAAGTCATATCCTTTTAATCTTTTCCTGTAAATATAAATGGCTCCCTTTAAGGTTTATTTTAAAAAATGACATCGAATCTAGAAAGTACTCTATACTATTTCACATGAATGCACAGACCTGCCATGACGCATGGACAGTAGTGCCTCAGTGGTTAGAGCACCCATCCACAAACCAACATTTGGCGATTTGACACCAGCTCTGACCAGTGCCTATTGTTGTTGTGGTTTGTCCAAGACACTTCACCCACTTGCCAAAGTATGAGTACAACAACACGTGTTTTATTGGTTCGTATTTGTTTCATACACCCCTCCTGGAACTGCCACCTTAACGTGGTGGAGGGGTGTGAGCGCCTAAATGATCCTGGGGGCTCTGTTGTCAGGGGCTTCGAGCCCCTGGTAGGGTCTCCCATGGCAAACAGGTTCAAGGTGACGGGTCAGACAAAGAGCAGTTCAGAAGTCCCTTTTGAGAGACCAACAGGCCCAGTTTGAACCATGAGGCCGTCCTTCTGTGGACCCACCACCTGCAGGAGGAGCCATTGTGGGCTGGTGTAATTTACCCGGCAACGGGCAAGTGGAAGAAGATGGATGGATGGATGGACTTGTTTCATACAAAGATTTTTACTTCATTTTTGCTTCATCATTTATATTATAGTAAACCTGTAACCTGTTCCTGTTAAACAGGAGTCTCTTCTGGTTTACCGTTGCCATGGTGTATCCTCTTTCTGGGCTCCGCCAGTCTGTCATGGGTATGGCTTTTTGTTAAACTGAAGGTGAATGAACAATGGGTCAAGAAACTTGACCCTGAACCAGTGTCCTGAAACCCAAACCTCCTCACTGTCTCTCTGAGAGGAGACTACCTCTGGGTTTATTGAGTCTTCTTTGTGAAAGACACTGCTTTTAATGTTTAATACTTGTCCACCAGAGAGTGGTAAGTGAATTAATAATGCGACTTTGGAAAAGTGCCAAGAAGAATGCCTTAAAATATCAGGATATCTGTACCTACTTAAAGCAATATTTGCCTATGGCTACTAATTAACCTTTCAGAACTGCCTGCAGGAAATGGACAGCTCCTGTAGTTTGAGGAAGCAGTATCTCCTCTCAGTCTCAGCAGGACTGAGTCTGAAGCAGTGGGAGAGTGAAGCGAGTTGGAGACGAGGCCACAGCCTCACAGACTCCTGGTGCTTTATATAACAGCCTTCAGCTGAGACGGCAACTCTAGACTCACTCGTGTCACCGGATGATTGGGAGACTTCCGTTATTACATAAGAGTGTATATACTGTACACTTCTCTATCTGGCATACAGGAGGCCAATGCTTTTAAATGAACTGTGAAAATGATGATGTTCAAATGGAAATTTAATCTGAACTGGTGTGGTACAACTTCAAATGTCAGAGCAAGTTCATTATGAGTGTTCTGCAGAAGTCATTAAGTTGTTGTTTTATGCAGTTTTAAGCAGAAGGGTATACAATACAAAACTAAAAGAGTACATTTGTAACAAAGAACTACATGTAGTAGAAGTAACTGTTGTAGTAGTTGGAGGAGCAGGAAGTAGCAGTAGTAGTGGTTGTACCAAATCTTCACAACGACTACTGCTACTGCTATAGTTACAGCTGCTCAGTCTCTCCAAGTTTGTATTGAAAAAGGTCGTTGTTAAATTCAGACGGTGGAAAATGTCATCAGGTGCCTGACACTCGGAGAACGCCTGGTAATAAGAAAAGATGCTATCTTTGGCCTTCTTGAAATGAGTGTTTTCACGCCTGCAAGTCCAAACCAAGGTTCAAGTGTCATTCAAACACGACTGACAAAGGTGGGAGAAAGGAAAGTGGTGAAGGTCCAAGTCCCAAGCAAGTCCAAGACAATTGGTCAGTTGAGCAAATAGCTTTTGATTTGAAAATTTAGGCTAATATCAAACTTTTCAAAATCTAATGGATTTTGATTTAAAGTCTAATCAATATTCAATAGCAACAAAAGAGAAAATGTAGGTAAATTTTGAATGCTCCAGTCTTTGTACAAAATTAATGGGACTGAATTTTAAGGCAGGAAGGGGGGTTACTTCAGAAAAAATTAAACAAATCATGTTTATGAGTTGCTTTTCCATGCAGTCTGAAAGATAAATATAAAAAAATCCAGCCCCTGTATGCTCGGAATCACAGCTGCTCAAAGTAGAAAGTCCACACAGCCTTCGGTGCTGCTGTCACAGGACTCTGTGTGGCAGCATAAAATAGCTACTAAATGCTGTGTGTAAACGCCTTAAAACACCAAACGACCTCCAAGATTTACCGCATCATACTTCTGGAGTCCACTGTTTTTAACGTTTCCTGTCCTTAATAAACGTTTCAGTATCACACGTGGTCAAGTATTTTTGGAACTTTGGTCAAGTAAATCTCAAAATTGTCCGGAAAATTGCGACACGAGTCCGTCCCAATTAGTACAAACGGGAAAACACGCAATGGAGCATCTGTAAGCTCTAAGCCCGCTGAGTCCTGCATGTTCCCATAGAGCTACGGACAAACATCTTCTCTGTTTGTTTCTATCAGACTAATTGGCAGCTCCAATACCAGAGCGCTGCTGATCGTGGACTTTCAGAGTGTGAATGCAATTGGGAGAAACATTCCCATAATGAAACTGCTGCTTGAAAAGAGTATTTCAAGAAGACCCTTGTTAAATTTAGAAATCAACCACAAAGAACTGTCATGAGAAAAAAAATCATCACCCACTCCTGCCCTCCATCTGAAATCATAACATGGAACTGGAGAACGTCGTGAACACAACCTTTAAGTTGTAAGAATGAACTCACTGTGGTCTGGATGCCTCGGCCTGGTCCGTCTGCAGCTTCTCTCCTCCCTCCACCTCCATCGTGCAGTAAACGATTCTGTTGGGAGCCACCGACTTCAAGCCCTGGACCTCCATGATGACTATCTGTAGACGAACAGAGCGCCATGAAACAAGTAGAGTTAAGGTGAGACTGCAGGTGAATAGAGCGAAATTGATAAGTTTAGACATATCAATTTCAAATAAACATATATTTAAAAAAAATAGTTTCCATAAAAGAATATTATGCATTTTATGCATAAAAAAATCCTATAATTGCCTCTATTTCCAGCATTGAAATCAACATAATGGATGGATCCAGGCTTAAATTAAAGTTTTAGTCTGTTTATATACAAGTTACAAATATTTTTTTTAAAGGGACTTTTGGATATCAGTGGATGTCAATGTCAATTTCTGTACCTGGACTCGAGGACCACCTCGAAAACGAGATGGTTCATCTCAAGGGGTTATTCTTCTTCAATAAATAAATAAATAAATAAATGTCAAATATCTTGTTTAATTTTTGAATAAGCAATTTCTAAGTGATAAAAAAATGTAAACATTTTGTTGTTTTTTTGCTGTTCAAAGCTCACTAAATCAGGTGGTGAATAAGATATTAAAAATCCCTCTAAAACAACTTCAAAATATTGTTAAGTACAAGACTGGAAACTTTAGAGTCCATAGCGATTAAAGTGGAGATATTGTTGCAAAAGTGTAAAGAAAACCTCATTTTGAGTAAACAGCCATGTAAACCGGATACCAAACATGTCAATTGAATGAATGCGTGTGAAAGTCAAGCGCTACGTGACAGATTATCATAAAATAAGCATCGCAAAGGACGAGTTTGATCTATTTTCTTTACTCTGACATTAAAACTAAGATGTAAAGGGAGACATAAAATGCTTTACACTGGTTGCCTGTTCAATGCATAAAGTGAGCAGGAGACTTATTAGCGTTCACCTCGATATTAAAAGACAAAACGACGTCGGACTTGGACAGGATGTCTCCCTCGTCGCCCATGTCCAGGAAGGAGTTGTTGAGGGAGGAGCGTTTGAGTTTCTGCTTGAAGTCGGGGCCTCCTTTAGACACGGGTAAACTCTCCAGATTGGCCATGAGCAAGTTGACAGAAGACCGCAGCTCCTCCACGTACATCGCCTCCATGTCCGGGGAGGTGAGCTTAGGATACCGCCGCTCCTGCAGGCGAGACACAGCAAACATCAATAGTAGCTTTGCGACTTGGTGGCACAGACTGGCAGGTAGAAGAAATATCAATAGACATAGACTTGATCACAAGTAAAGGGGCCATACTATTTCACAAATATAAAATATGAATCCATATCCATCCAAGGGTCATTTATTGATTATGTTTTCATCAAACTTACTGAAGTATAATCATTATAAAGTAAAGCTACTCTCACTGTGAAAATATTCCGGTATCTCTATCCACTTCATAACATACTTGAAATTGAATAAGCTATTCAATTTCAGAGTCCAAATGGTCTCGTTTCCACTCTTACCCTGGCGATCTTCTCTGCGAGCTGCAGCCTCCCGTCCAGCTCCCGTCTGATCTGAGCCGCCTGCTCGTCCACGTTATCCAACTGAGACACAGAGAGACCGAGGTCAGGGCAGGGCAGCCGCACTCAGAAAAATCAATATCCCTCATCAACGCTGAAAGGAACGGCAAAACAGGGTGGCACTTTTACAGTTAGTATGGATTTACAGGCTAAGAGTTCGTAATTGGAGGTGAGAGACTTAGTTGAGAGTTTATGCCAATGTTTACAGTATGTTTTTGTCGACTTACATTATGAGCTAATGGATGGATGCTGTACAGTGTAACAAAAGTGGAGTCCAAAACAAAGTCAAAAGATTAATAACCCCGTTCATTCTGAAAAATGCGGTCAATTGATGTAAATTTCTTTCACTGTTCAATTTGTTGTTTGCTAGCTGGGCTAGAAGGGCAAACCATGATCCAATTAAACCTTACAAAATGTGTGCTGGTGTGGTTAGCTTGTAGCCTAATTAGCGAGGCATTGACATCATGTAAATTCATTACACTGGTAAAATAATAATTCACATTCAATTATTTATTTACCCTGTGCTTCGTTACAGTGACCTTTTATTCTCTGACGGTATTACTCATTTAAACAAGATTTTAAAAGGGGACATATTATGCATTTCTTTTTAACCAAGTTGTTACGCTCTCCCGTCAAAAACACTACATCAGGGTTATGCAACGTCAGGCCCGGGGGCCAAATTCGGCCCTCCAGTATAAAACCTTTGGCCCCTAAGAGAATTTTGAAGAAACATTTATTCATAAATCAGAGACCAAATACATGAAAAGGACTCTAAAATGTGGAAAATGTTGTCAGTTTTTTCACATATCCCAGCAAAACAACCCATTAGGTCATATATTATGTGCAAAACTTATATTTGTAGAAAAAAGATACTTTACTTTGGGCTACAATTGTGTGTTTCGGCCCTTGGTATTTTGGCAATGAAGAACATCGGCCCTCCATGACACAAACTTGCCTACCCCTGCACTACATCCATCGTGGCACCATCAATTCATTAGCATGCACGTTAGCTAACTATTGAATCAAACAAACAAGCACAGAATATGAAGGACAAAAACACCTCCTCTCAAGTTAGCATAAAAGTTGCCATCAGTATCATCGGCTAAGACCATCCCCTTGAGTCAATCTTACGCCAATTTCCACACTCGGAACAATTAGCTCTGTTTCAAACTCAGTCAGTGATGAGACAGAGATGGACGGCGGCGGTGACAGTCTGAGGAGCCATCTGAAATCAAGCGCGCCCCCCTGATTGATTTATCCGCTAATTGCCGCTTCTATTTGCCAAATGCATCGACTTCCATTTTAGATAAAGACGAGCAGAACATCCTCGCAGTGAAAAGGGGCTGACAGCGAGATAAGGAGACGGCTTTGACGAATACAAATGTAATTGGATCCAACACGGAGCACGTCACCGGCTGCTTAGAGCACGTCTAAATGTGGATAAATTGTTTGGTTAAAATTAGGTTTAAAAAGGCTGCTTGGAAGCAGTGGTTTTGTTGCAAAATGTGCCACTGCGGACACAAAAGATTTTCCTGAAGTGACGGGGGTCAGAGAAAAAGCAGAGGCCAAATGAGACAGGTTTTGGACCTGTCAGATTGCTGTAAAGCTGTGCGACGACTGAGCACAGGATTGAACAGTGATACAAGGTCTGAGGTCACTGCAAAGTTTTAAAAAGAAAATTAGGAAAACTTGAAACTTTTTAGAACTTGCCTCTGCAGCTACAAAGTATATTCATTTAATTCTGAGGCTATTAAGCAGCAAATAATTAAAATCTGTAAATGTTTTATGGGAGGGTGAAGAAGAGATGTTCGTCAGACTACTAAGTGAAAAAGAAATAAATTTGAAGCTGATGTGGTAAAGCCACACTGTGGTACATTATGTGTTAATGTGAGTCTTGTTGTAAAACTCCAATCATAAAACAAATATGTTAGCAACAATACTATTTAATCCTTTGAATGTGGATCAGAAGTAGCCTGGCCTTAGCCATCCGTAAAGTCCGGTCAATTATAATTGCCGTATATGTACGTCTGGGTCTGATCTCAGTGGCTGCGTTACATCGTTTGAATTTAAACCTGCCACTCAGCGAGCGGGGGAGGCGGGGGTTGCAAGTGACGTCAAGCATTTGTGCCGCATTTGCTGGTTGTAGTTTGGCAATGGCAGCGGATACGAAAGTAATGGAAGCTCTTCAATCCGTTCTGGCTCGGCTCCCAAATATGCTCCTAAGAGTTATGATAGAGTTATGATAGAGTTATGATAACTGCTTCACTCACTCACTCATTACATACGTCACGACTAACGCTAGCAAAAATCAGATCCAATTGTTTTCAAACCTGATAACGGAGCTCAATTGTGAAGGTCCAGACCCTTGTATGAAACGCAATGAGTACAAGGGTCTGGTAAAACCAGGCTAGATCAGAAGTATTTAATCATTGGGAACTGGGGAAAACGTTTTCCCAGTTGGAAAACGCACATTTACAACAGGTGAAAGCAACTGGAAACTTGGGTCAAAACAAGCTTTCTGACTTCCATATCTGACTGTGGAAATAAATGTGTTCATTTATTGTTTAATGTGAGCTTTTGGATAATCACTGCTCTAAGCAGTAAGCTGTTGTTGTCAACATACTGTAAGAGTAATGCCCGACGTCAACGCTAGCAACAAATATTTAACTCAAGACACTTATAATAAATTGAAATGGTTCGCTCAGTTAAAACCTAAATCAGTGACGTTCACTGTTTTTATTTGGTGACGTCAAGATCACCCCCGTTTCCGCCATAAAAAGCACATGAGCACAACCAACTGGGGACAATGACGAGCACCCCAGTTCACATGAATGCGTCCTAGCAAGTCTGCAGGAATTTTTTTGTGTCGTTTTTCACCCATAAATTCACCTTTAACCTCCTACACCCCGGCCTTAAAGGAATAGACCACCGTTTTTACATACTGAGATACGTTCTTAAAGGCAGGTACTATATTGTGAGGCGTAATAATACCTTAGGAGCACTTCGACATCCGCGTAGTAAAGTGAGATATTACTGCGCGGACATCAAAGTGCTCCTATGTTATTAAGCCTCACAATATAGAACCACTTTTTTAGAAAATCGACACGGGGTATTTATTTATGTACTGCCGGGGTATTATGGGGCATGTGCTCTTTTTTGTATTGGCTTTAAGACTGAATCAGTTAAACAAAGTGCTGCAAATGCGCTGTGGTCGTCCATAGACATATTGTTCATGAGCACAAAGACGGATACATTGTCTCAAAATGCTGACTCCTCATAATCCTATTATCTCAGCGTGTCTCGCAGGATCAGTATCTTACCCCTTCATACTGAATAGCTTAATGTAGCGAATCATAGTCACGTACTGAGCGCGTTTTGCCGAGTGCGCTGTTTTACATATCACTGATGAACTTCTGAAGCCACAATGACAGATAAAAGGGATGTGACAGAGAGATGCCTGCAGCTAAAGACAAGTACGGCTCAGATAAGAGAGGAGCTGATAAGACCAGTCACACAAGCCTAAAAAAAGAAATCTTGAAAGTGGCTTGAGCTTTAGTATGAGGGAGACCACTGCACTGCTCTGTAATGCAAGACCTCGTCAGAAAGAAAGTATTTGAGTTTGTAATAACTGTAAAATGACACAATATTGAGTCCAGTGCTTTACACTTACAGCAGCCCACAATATGTCGAGCAATGCTAAAACTGAACAACTGATAAGTAGAGCATTTCCCAAAAGAAAGGATTTTAGCCTGATGTGAAAAACGAATTGATTTGTTGGGAGCCATTTTTTGATTTGACTGGAATTACCCAAATGCAATATTGCGTAACACACTATATTGCAAGAATTTAATCAACAAAAGCGGAGCGGTCGTGTCCTTGGGCATGGCTTCACCCACCACTCTGTAAGAATGTGGTACGTGAATGAATGGCTGCTGGTAGTATGAGGGGAGCGATGGCGCAGATGGGCAGCAGCATCATGTCCGTCAGTCTACCCCAAGGCAGTTGTAGGTCACCACCAACGAGCAGAGAATGAATAAAGCAAAATAAAGCATCTCTGAGAGTCCAGAAAAGCTCTGATGAAAAAATACTGATTTATTTTGACACATATTTAAGGGGTGTCTTACCTCGTACTAGCGAGGCAGACAGACAAGCATCATTCGATAATAAACACACATTCCTCTTCCTCTTTGCTGAGTTGTATATAGAGATCAGGAAAATCCACAGTTAATGTGGAGATCTGCACACATTTTCCATAGACAAACTTTGGCTAAAAACAAATGAACACCAAAGGAATATGGCTCATAAGGAGCCAGAACAGACTAAATACGACTAATTTGTCCATGTCTGGAAGAGAAAAGAGTAGAACTTTATTGTGAGCCAAGGTCCAAATGTATCTTTGGTTGGTGAGCACCACATCAACACTACATGAATACAGACATGCCGAATAAAAGTACGGAGTAAATAAGACATTTATACAAACAAATTCAGCTAATTTCCATGACTTTTCTGTGTAGGTCACTGCTGCATTCAGACAGCCTTCTGCCCAAAGGAAACATATTTCTTGAACATAACTTATAGCCAGTGGAACCCTGTATCCACTCCTAGAAGACCAAAAACAACATTTGGTATGATGTTTGAAACCATTAAAAAAAAAAAAAAACTCTCGTTATCCCAATGTCCAACAGGGTTAGATCGTGTGACTGTCCAAATGAGTCTTCCTGTATCTGCAGTTGCATCGTCAGACTCGGGATGCTGTCTGAGGTGAAGTGGGAACATGAGAGAGCGTTGTAGTTTGTGCCCTTGTGTGGTCCTTCACACAGTGATCAGAGAGACACACTTCATCAGCCTCTGTCTGAGCCGACCAGCCACAACTCATTATGTGTCAGGGAGGCCAGGGAATACTGGCTTTGTCTACACCACGGGAGGAAGAGTCAAAGCAGGACAAGGGGGAAAAGAGGCCATTTCCTTTGTCATATTGATCAATCTCAATATTCAGTTTGATTTCTTATTAGTATTTAAAAATGTAGTTGAAGTACTGTGGTTCATGTGATGGTCTGTTCAAAGTAAAGCTCAAATTGGGCAACAAATAAATAACTACAAACAATAAACATCCAATCCAAACTACAGTCCAAGAAAGTTGTTTTGATTCTTGTGTTAGTTTAGCAGTTTACATTTCCTTGTCAAATGTTAGTGTTTCTAGACGTTTCTCAAATAAGCACCAATATCAGAAATTTGTTTTAAATGTTTAAAACACGCATTCAAAATCTAATCAAAGACGCAGTATTGTGTGTGTTTTTTTAAAAAGATGGTTCAGCTCTAATTTAGTCGTACCACAAAGTAATCATGCTGTAGTTATACAAGTTGGATCCCCCATTAAAAAAAGAAAAGCAATTTTTAGACTGAAATTCTGACAAAGTCCCTACAAAGCAGATCTAGCACTCTTCCATGCAACAATTACACTGAAGTAATTAAAATAAAGTAATTAAAAGATTTCTTTAGTGATATACATTAGGGCGGCACAATATATTACAAAAACATCACTGAAGTCTTCATCTGACAGAGATCCACACATTTTGTTGCAAACATAGAGCCAAAAACAAGCAATGGATTGAACTTACAAATGTAAAACAGTTCAGTTTTAGATGAAAATGTTCTAATTTTGTCATTTTAGTCTTGTTTTGGTCCTGATGTAGTGCTTTTATTAGTCTTCTTTTGACACAATTTGCTGAAAAACGAGTTACTTGCGATTTGTGCTTAATTAGAATAAAAACGCAATAATATCATTTTCGCAAAAGCACAGCATATATCACGTATCACATATCACGTTATATCAAGTTTCCTCAGTATTGTGCAGTCCTAATATAGGACATATTAGTAACTGGCAAATGGCAGATAAACCACAACTCTAAGTACTGTGTTAATAAAGCAAAATTATATGGCTTCTTATCAGTTGGTATCATGAGTTTTAAAGGAGCTATATCATGCTATTTTAGCCATTCCAAAGTTAAGTATAGGCATTTATATGATATATTGTACCTCTACCACTATGGAGCACTCATTTTTGTGATAAATATAAGTGTTTTCTGGAGGTATTTTTCGAACCCGGAAGACACAACGCTTCGATTCAGTTAACTCCGCCCCCTCTCTCCGCGCATACAACTTTACCGTAATATAAATAAACAACAATAAGTGAAGTCACTTCACGATGCAGTTATGCGGAGTTGACATCTGCAACACAGCTTCATAAATGGCTAACACACAAGCTAATATGCTAACACACAAGCTAACCCGCGTTTGGATTGACTCACCGCTCTGGTCCATCGCTGTTTACATTATGGGACTTGCGTTGGTTATAAAAGTTAATCCACTTTGATTCTGGCGAAGGTTCCCCAAACATCCATCAGTGACAGTCACAGAAAAACAATATTTTGGTGATAGTCGCTGAATCCAGGAGAAAAAAACCGCTGAGTGGCCTCTTCTTGAAAAAGGCTGAATAAACTCCTCGTCTTCGTAGCCAAACGCGCTTCTTTTTCTCCGTGACATTATCGTTAGTTAAGAATGAAGAACATGTGTGTCTAGAGTAGGTAACGAGCTCCGTCTTCACAGCTGCAGCGCAAACATGACTGATCTGTTCAGACGCTCAGGGGATGTGTTTGTTTTGGCCACAGCTGACCTGGAAGCACTTCGGGCACATCCTTTTTATATATATATATATATTTTTTTTTTAAATCTTTGTTTCTCTCTTACGACAGAAATAATGAAAACGCTGTTTTACAAATTAAAATCAGGCCGTAAGCATAGAATTAAGACATTACATTACAGACGTCGAGCACTTCCGTTCCGCTGTTACGACACAACTGAACACTCAGTCGTTCACCAGGAGAGGGAGGAGCAGCTGCTCAGAGAGCAGGATTCAGGAGGATTACTGAGAGCTGCGTGAATGAAGCCACAAACCACTCTGGGGGGTTTTTTGATAAGGAAATAGCATAACAACATGGCTAAAAGCAACAAAAAGTCGATTTTGCATGATATAGGACCTTTAAGTCAGGTACGACAAAGTTAAAGTCAATTTACAAACATCAGCTGTCTGCCGAATAGCACCCTGTTTATAAAGTTTAAATATTGCACACTTTATTCTTCATATTCCTTGTGATCAATGCTTTGCCTGAGCCATCATGACAAACTGTCACACATGACTCCTGTTGATCTCACGGGAGTCTGAAAAAAGTATTTTACAGTATTTCCTTTCTTCTTGGATGTTTTGAAGATGAAAAGACTTGACTCCTGTCACGCCCCCGGACTGACAGCGTGAACTAAAATTACCAGACAAGGCAGAGACTGGGCGATGGCGGCGCTCGCATGGCTTTGTTACCATGACTGCTTTAATTTGCTTTTGTTGGCTGCGTTTTCTAATTCGGTCGCATTTCTATGACAACCGAGCATCATAAGAAGCTGTTAATCAAAGTCTCGGCTCAGTGTGCGGACATGAACCCTACTGTACCTGGACATACCGCCGGAAAACGGTACAAAGAGAGATTGATGAGAGACCAAACGTCCTCAACTGCAAACAATCAAGTCTATATGACAACTCTGGAACGACAGAACTTAAACAAACAGACTGAACACATGAGTGAAGCTATTTTCATCCTAATGATCGGTTTTATGCTTTGAATATTTTCCATACTGGAGAAAATGTATTTTTGAAAAGTGTTGAACTGTGGCAGTAACTACCAGCTCCGGAGACCAAGTAAAAGCTAATTACTTATACATTTATGAGCTACCAGAATAATTATTTGAAGCAGCTGGACCTCTTATCTACACGGTCAACATTCCCCACGGAGCTAAACCAGATACAGACTGAGGCTGCGCGACTATTTTATAAACACATTCATTTTAAGGACCATGCACAGAACTGTGCACACATCCCCTCCCTAACCACGCCCCAATCCTTCTGCGTCTGAGTTCATGACCTTTTCTCAAATCCCCAGCCCCCGCCATACAGTGGACAGGGGGGCGCCCCTCCCCTACCCAAGAAAAAGTGACCCAGTGTACTGTGTATTTCCCATGGCTAGATGTTTTTATGCATGTGCTTTACCTCATCTTAAACCTGATTGTAATTTTGCATATCTTCTTTTGTAAGGCGCATTGAGTTGCCTTGTGTACGAAATGCACAGTATAAATAAAGTTGCCTTACCTTGAAAAGGTGTGAAAATTCTGACATTTCAAATTATAAATATGATGAAAATTGTTGCTCGTCTATGTTTCAATTTGAAGAACAAAGTCATGTGACTGGGGTCCCATGTTTTGAACTGTCAAGATCTGATCATTTATATCGACACAACCATTTTCTCATAATGAAGTCATTATGCAGTTCATTGTATGTTTTGGGACAGTGGGAAGCTGAATGCAATTAAAAGGCACTAAACAGGCATCAGCGCAATCATTATGCGTAATTGACTTTACTCTGGACATTTGGCTGCACAAAGAAAACAGTTTTGCGTCAGTACAGTAAATTTAGATGCAGCATGGTTGTTAATTTGAGAGTGCCAGGCTGAGTGACAAGCCCATATAGACGGTTATAGCATTCTCTTCCTCAAAGGCTCTCTGTATAGGGGGAAAAAAAAAATCCGGCATTGGTCAGGCAATGCCATGCACAAACTGAACAACCTGCTGCTCAGGCTCATTATCGGATGAATGAGATACGGAAATAGACTCGACAAATACTGTGTACACCAGGCATTACGAAGAGCACACAGAAACATGAATAATGAATACGTTTAAGATAGAGCCTATAAGGTTAGCCGCAATCATATCATAATCGCAATAGTCACAATTAGCGAATTCTGAAGGCTACAACTGATTGGGTTTCATAATGTACTCACAACAAAGTCATTGGTCTTCATTAGAGCGGCACAATTTTGGAGGAATATCTAAGTGCAGTTTTTCTGAAAGGCCTTGTTATTGCGGTTAAATTTGTGGTGTGTTATAAAATTAAGATTCAGTTCAATTTGCTAAAAGTTCCCACAAAATTTTTATATGAAACATGTCTGAATATTGGCAAGATTTGAGACAAGAGTGGCGTAACACACAGAATTGCATAAGACAAACAATCTAGACAGTTTAATGATCATGATTGGAACATCATCAAACAGTTTTGTTTAAAAAAGAAAAGAATAATAATAAAGGCACACAAATACAACCATGCAATGCACAAAAAATGATTTCACATATTAGTCACAGACAAAATGCAGACATGTTTCATACAATAGGAATAACACAGGTAAATGGGGTTACTGTTAGATAAATAATTGTGATGGCTGCGGAACAGTTGCAAAAGCAAGTACAAGGACAAACACATTAAAGACACAAAGACCTCAATCATGGAGGGGATAAAGGACCGAGAATGGGTTCAGAGAAAGAAATCAAGAATAAATACAAGAGCAAAGTGCCAGTTACATGGACAAAAACCACCAGAAAAAATATCGGCACAGTTGTGGCTTTTCTTTCCTTTCCCTATGAAAATAAACAAAAAGATACTGTACAAGTCATTATTTCTTGCTAACGTCATGCTAACAAATTGATTAAATGCAGTTTAAGTACAGACCAGCTCAGAACAGGCCGAGCTCATCAGACTTAAAGAGCTAAGCTTGATAAGCTTTCTTTTCCTTTCTTATTCTGGATGGAAGACTCTGAGGGAGGCACTAGGTGAGTGGTAAGTGAGTGAGAAGGGTGTGTTGGCTGGGGGGTCCGTTAGCAATGATGTGTGCAGTGCAGATTCGGTCATCAGTATACTGTATACTTACTGAATTTGAAATGAATTGATTTTATATTTGATCAGAGACAATGCACAAAGATATTAGTCTAAAAAAGAAGAAATGTCATGTACCAGGTTATACTATAAAGTACAGTATGGAGTGAATAAATAACTATCCCTTGTGTGTTTCCCTTCCCTTGTGGGCTTTCTGATACAGCAAGTATGGGTACTACCCCTTGGTCAGAAAAATGTGGACAACTTCAGTGCGCCCGCTGTCCTTTACGAAGTCTTGAGCTATATTTTCATTTGTGTGGGATGCTGCTAATTGTGAATGTAAAAGATAGGGGAGAAGAAGGACAGCGGCGCTCTTATTGTCCAATCGGAAACCACGTGGGGGGCACTGTGCACATGGTCCATAATGCAACAAAATCCAGGGAAATGCAGATCAGAGCACTTCAGCGACCAAAGTGGACAGAATCATAGGCAAAAAAAAACAAAAATACTCCAGGTGTGTTTTTGACGAGGGAACATGAAAACAATCTCCAAAGAAAGTTCATTTTGCAAGCCATGTCCCTGTAGTCCCATATCATGTGACAGATGTTGCCAACCTCCCCATGTGTCTGTTAAAGGAACACGTTTTTCCATACTCAGATATGTTCTTAGCTGAGCTTAGACAAGTTGAAAAGTACCTGTCTGGTCTTTGCCCGTGGAAGAGCTCGGTCGCTTCTAACTTCACCCCGTTTGGAGCTATAGGAATACATTGGAAGAGGCCATATGTAAACAACATCTTTGGTCATTTTGCGTGACTGAGGGCACGCACAAAGACCAGATAGTTACGCATCAACTCATCTAAGCTCAAGTAAGAACATATCTCAGCCTGTTAAAATGGTGGCCTGTTCCTTTAAGGTCCTTTAAGGAAACTACAGACTTTTCACTAACTACTTATTCAAACACTTGTATCAATCCAATACATTTATACTAATTGCAATAAGTTTCTTTTTGAATGCGAGAAGACCAACTTGTTGATGCCCTCACGACTGAAGAATAGCCCATTAAAACCGTCTCTGTATACAAGACCATAGATAAAAAGACCTAATGCATAAATGTATCCCACTTAAACCGAAATCTAATCAAGTTGTTTACATACAGCTAAATGAGCCAGCACCAGCTGACACTGCAGTATAAATGTGTATTAATGGATTTATATCTACAGTGATTGCAGTAATGGGGGGATGTCTTCTCTATGCTGAACATTATGAAGGTCTGCATTCTGAATAGCCAACGAGAGAGAAGTGAGAGTGGTTTAAATGAGCTGACAGCAGTCAAAACACAGCTCTAAGTTGAGTTTATGTCAATCGGGCCGGATAAAAGCCAGAGGCATCCATTTGAGTGTGATAGAGAAGATAGAGACCAATAATTACTTCTGCATCTGCTGATCTCTATGGAACCAAACCGTGTAGAAGTAATAGTAATAGTATCAGCTGCTCATTGTCCTCCTGGCGTCCTTTACTTCAACAACTTCTAGATGATAAACCAGCACAATGGTTATAAATAGTTAATGCAGTTATATCACAATGTTTTACTGCAAAAAAATTTCTGGGCCTTCACCGTAGAATCCATTACAACAACATAAGTTTAGTTGTTATGGCACTTTTGTGGTACGGACAAGAAATAATGGATTTCTTTTTGGCTTTTCCCTTTGGCAGTCAGCGCATGAAATATTAGCCTCATGGTGGCAGTGATTTTCACATTGTTGGCATGGATGCAATTTTACTTCGACTTACACTTGGACAAAGTTCAACAGAGTTTCTGAAGCTATAGATAGAGCATGGATTTTATTTCATTTTTAAATATACATCTACATCTGTTCATTGACAATCTCATGGCAAAAAAAAATGAAGGCTATAGGTTTACATCAGCCAGGCCGCGACTGAAAGACGAATGGTCAGTGTGCAAAACACCTGTCGATATTTGGGAGGATCCCCATCTCTGAATTGTTGCGCAATACAGACATCAATTTTCTCAACATAGCCTTTGCAATGTTGTGCGTTATTACAAGGCAAGCAAACAACTGAATAAATGCTCTGCTGCCCGTGTCAGCTCCGCCTCCGTGAACAGCTGTCGCCTCGCGCTGACAGAGAGCTACAGACTCCAGACATTACTGAAGTTGTAACTTAAGCCAGGACTCCTGTACTACATTTGTAATGCACTCATACACATGAGAGGAAAAGGTCGACATTGCGATGTATCACCGCTGCGCACGGGATCGCATTGTTTTCCCTTCACAAAACCAGCATAACTTTATCTAACCATAAAACCAAAAATATGAAGCGGATGTCTCTCAAATAAGCAGGTTAATTCCTTGACGGGCTGCGCCTGCAGAGTTCTCCTTTCTCTCCCTCTCTCCCCGATCCCATTCTCTTTACTCATTAAGTCTTTGCCTTTCTCTATTTTTCTCGAATGTAGCACAGAGCGGTGCATGTGGAGCTTGATAAACATGCAACATCCAACCGGCTCTGGTAGCGACTCGTTCACAACTGACCCATCACTAACATACACCGCCGGCAAGAGTGCAGAGTGCGCTTGTGTCTGCACTTTTGCTTTAGCCTCGGGCCCCAAGGGTTTGATGGATTAATCAGGGGGGTCGACACAGTTAACAATCACATTCTTTTGAACAAGCTTACAAGTTTTAATTTTTCTGCAGATGCTTTGGCATGGTTTCATTCTTATTTGTCAAACAGGTCACAGCGTGTCTCCATCAACGGTGTACAAACCCAGAGCCTCAGCAGTGACATTGGAGTCCCGCAGGGATCCGTACTTGGGCCTTTGCTGTTCTCGTTATACATCAACAACCCTGCCCTGAGCTCAATATAGTAATGTATGCTGATGATGCTGTGCTGTTCACCCAGGGTTAATTAATTATGATTTAATTAATAATGATTTCGAACTAGGCTTTGATATCATCTAAATGTGGTTGACAACAGCTGAAAATATCTGGATCATTCATAATTTGAGATGTTTGATGGCTAAACGCTAAAAGCCATATAAAAAAAGAAATATAGCTTACTATCTGTCCACATATGCTAGCATCAAACGTTTCTTTTTATTTTTATGGATGTCCCCACAGCTATAAAATGGCAGTACATTGGCATGGAAAGCACATATCATTTACAATGTGTATAGTGTTCACTGAAAACTCTGGTCCTTGCATTTCTAAGCAAGGGGCCATTCTGAGCCTCCCTGCCTCATGTAAACTGGATACAGAAGGTCTCACAGGAAACAATGAAATTCCCGATCTGAACATCGACTGTCCAGTGCCAGCAAAATCACAGTAGTGAATGTGAGGTTTTTGGGCTTCATACATTTATATTTAGTCAAACAACAAAAAGCCACAACATCGAAAAGTTGTCAGGAAGTTGAAACGTTCTTTTGTTTTGGTCCCAGAGCGTGGCAGTATGCGCCGTGAGCACAGTGTTGTTTGCTGAATGTAAGTACAGCAGCTTTTCACAGTTTTAACTTTAACGTCTTGTTTATGTCACCATTGTCGTGTAAACGGGCTAGAGCACCCTGACACCTAGACACAGGGAGAATATGCAGGAACACTGATTTACTGTTTGTGTACATTAGTCCTAACTTTTAAATAATATTACACAACCATCAACCACGGATAGAAAATACCTGTCAAATACACCAATAGAAAGATAAACCTCTGCCAGCTTTGAGTGATTCTATGACA
Organism: Gobius niger; assembly: GCF_951799975.1. NCBI lineage: Eukaryota > Metazoa > Chordata > Actinopteri > Gobiiformes > Gobiidae > Gobius > Gobius niger. The sequence continues at coordinate 23,951,948 of NC_136863.1, read as the reverse complement.
AAAAAAAACTTCCCTTATTCAACACATACCTCAAATGAAGATAAAAGTTGGCATCTCAGACTAGACAGTCTTTAAACAGTGAGAAAAGGAAAGATAAGAGAGAATTGTATTGATCTCACAGAAAAACAGCCCTGAAGAAAGAGCCAGAGAAAAACTTGACCTGCTGTACATCTTCACAAAGACACGAGCCGCCAAGACGTTTGGAGGCCATTAGTCAGCAGAAAACTACTGTGCTACAATCAGACCAAAGCAAGGAAGACAGAAGCTCTGAGCATCGACCTACGCTTGGCCTTCTTCTGACCACACAAGGCAGAACAAAAGAAATCAGCATTCACTAATATAACGTACTGTGTCTAAGTCTGACCTTCGGGAATTGAAGTCATGGCTTTGAGCATAGAAATGCATGGAAAGAAGTAAAAGCGCAATTGGTACTAGCATGCTTTAGTCCATCATTGCAGTGGTAAAAGATATTACTCAGAGATGACCGCAAAGTTTACTCGTCTTTGCGATATGGTATGCTAATTGGAATCTAAAGCGCGGTTTTGTATACGTTGTGCAGCGTGGCATGACACCATTTTCCTCCTCAGTAATATTTCTTTCCAGATCGGTTTGCTCTGGCCGTGGCATGGAGGGAGGTGGTGAACTGCAACAGGTTATGACAAACTAAAGGCCGAATAAGACATGAGCAGAAAATCCATGCTTTTCATTCATCCATGAGGAGCATATAATTCATTTTGACGACCTTTAACAATGACCTTTAAGACTGAGCAAACCACAGCTAAAGTCTGCTCGGTCCCTCTAGGCTTCACTGAGCAGACAGCTCCAGAGAGGGAGCAGTGCAAACACATGACATGCGGCGAAAGCATGAGGTGGTTTGTAAATAAGGAGGGGATGTAGGGATTGGTGAGAAGGCATTGAGTTAGATGCTTTATTATTAGAGCCTTTATTCTGATCTTTTAAACTTCTTTGGACTCACATTGAATCTTGAACTCTGCAACCACAGCACTCTCTGATCAAGCAGATAGTGTATGAGCCCGGCGTCTTCATATTTTGTTGTTGGTGTCTGGTTTGGGATGTACTTAATTGCAAATTCATTCAAAATTCGCAAACCAAATACTAACCCTTACTTTGACCCCTTACCGTAACTCCCAACCTTAACTCTGAAAGTGAGACCACGGAGGAGGTCGTCTTCCCTGACCGGATTGTCACAGCTTGGTTTGCGATGGATGTCGTTTGCCTAGCAGTCCTGTCGGTCGGAGACATCAAAGATATTTACTTATTTGGACTCTTGATAACAGGGTACCTGCTTATTGGATGGACTGCCCTGGATTATCGGAAATTTGGAATGACAGCAGCTTGCAATGGGACCCCGCTGCTGTCGATTGAAATTAAACAAGCACTTTGGAGCAGGGAGTGACCGAGTGATGGAATTATATGCCAATCACCAAAAACAGCCACTGCCCCCTGACACCCCTGCTCGACTGTCTAGGTGACGTCAAGGCTTGGTTATCCCAAAATTTCTTAAAATTAAATGAGGGAAAGACAGAAATTGTTCTGTTTGGAAATGCCCTCTCTGACTTGGGACCCCTAGAGCATTATGTGCGTCCCAAAGTCACCAGCCTTGGCGTCACCATAGACAGCGATTTTAAACTAGACAAGCAGGTCAATGGCGTTTTAAAATCAAGTTTTTATCAGCTTCGTCTTTTATCGAAAGTGAAGCCGTTTTTATCTTTTAATTTGCTTGAACAGGTCGTGCATGCTTTTATTTCTTCTCGCCTGGACTACTGCAATGCCCTTTATTCAGGCATTGGCCTCAAAGCACTTTCCAGATTGCAGCTAGTCCAGAACTCAGCAGCACGACTTTTAACAGGAGCCAGAAAACGCGAGCACATCACCCCTATTTTAGCTTCTTTGCACTGGCTACCTGTACGTTTTAGAATTGATTTAAAAATTTTGTTGTTTGTTTTTAAAGCTTTGAATGGACTGGCCCCTCAGTATATTGTAGACCTCATCCGAATCTATACTCCGGCGCGCGCTCTGAGGTCTGAGGCCCAGCTACAGCTTGTGGTTCCTAAAACAAAGCGGAAAACCAGAGGGGACAGAGCGTTCTCCATTGTCGGCCCTAAGCTGTGGAACGCTCTGCCCCTCCACGTTCGAACGGCCCCCACAGTGGAGTGTTTTAAATCTCGTCTTAAGACCCATTTTCATTCTCAGGCTTTTAACACCGCGTGAGTTGTATGGTCCCCGTGTCTTTTATTTATTTTATCTTGTTGATTTTATTTTTTATTCAATGTTTTTAATTATTTTATTGTTTTATCTATTTTATTGTTATTAATGTCATTTACAAACTATTTATTGTTTTATGCAGGTTTTAGTTAATTTATTTGTTTTTTAATTATTATTATTATTTTTATTTATTTATTCTGTGGTAGGGCTAATAAGTATTGTATCTGTTTTTAGGATCTCATGTGCAGCACTTTGGAAACATTTTGTTGGTTAAATGTGCTATACAAATAAAGTGGATTGGATTGGATTGGATTGAATTAGCTGGACCTCTTATCTCTCCTACGCCGTCAACACTTCCCTTCAAGGCCAAGCCACGGAGCTAAAACATCCCATGTCGTGATGTTTCTATATATGTGCTTTGCCTGAACTTAACCTGATTGTAATTTCGCATCATCTTCTTTTGTAAGGCGAATTGAGTTGCCTTGTGTACGAAATGCCCGGTAAATAAAGTTGTCTTGCCTTTGTTCGATCACCCTAGATCTACACGGGCCATTTTATGAGCACCTGGTTGTTCATATTCATGTACAAACCCCTCTGTAATGCACAGTGCAATGGGGTAATCTGTTTTGTCGTGTATAAAAGATTAAATAATGGTGTGGTGCATAATTTGTGGTAATAAAGGTGAAAGTGAACAGTGGCTAAACAGTGACTTATTCATGTATTCAAATGTTAAAGTCATTTGTTTTTTAGACTTCAAATGGAAACGCATTGTAATGTGGTCTTCTTACATATTGATACCATTCTTCACAGTCATGCTGTAACAAAAATGTATTTTACTTAATTTTTATATTCTCCCCCATGATATTCTCCCCTATTATCCATCAGTAACTGTCACCAACAAAACCTGATAGCGCTGCAATGACAATATATTTGCCCTTTGCACACAGATTTAAATGGACTGACCTTCTTTCCTCATAATTTTGACAACATCTCAATGGAAGTCACATCACACTTTACATCGACATTAAATATTCATGCGTGAAGCGACGCGGCGGTGGCACTGATTTAACGCTTTAATCATACACGCATTTATTTGTATTCAGTCTGTGTGGTTTGGCTTTATGTGCTCTTTGCAAATCACCCTGTCACGGTGGAAAAGGCTGCTGGCGATAGCACCATGTTTACTGTCGCGGCGGGGGCATCAATCGAAAGTCTGGGGCCGCCCACAAGACTCTTCAAGGTTAGAAACATCCAGACAAATTATACCAATGCCTATATTAAAATGTCATCTGGCAGTGACGAAACATGAAGTGAATGAGACACATGTTATGTTGGATTGCGTCATTAACGGAGGCTTAGGTGCAGTACTTCTCAAGCATTCAACTACTGTAGTGGCGGGGAGTACAGGAGGTGATGAAAAATACATACTATTTAGTTCCACAAATTCAGTCAAGGTTTTCAGCTTTGCATATTTAATATTTATCCACGCACATTCTACCTGTGAGTGGGGGTGGGTCTTCTCAGATTCTTCCATTGAACCTCAGGCCCTAAACTGATTCCCAAAGTAGGGTCCGGGGCCCCATGGGGGTCAGAACTACTACCGGGGGCATTGAAAATACATATATTTTTAAAGTAAATGTACATGTATTTGTCCGAATTAACTACTTGGAATAAGTATTTAGCACACACAGACATTGTCATTTGTTAGTTTACATAATTTATAACCTGCCGCTGCGCTAGAATGTGAGTTCGGTGTTCATGCATGCAAGGCGAGGTTAACGCTGTATGTGGAGCTCCGTGCACGGCGTATACACGGTTCGGGCTGACAGTGCTGCCCGGGCTTATATGCAGTTTACATAAGGCCTTTCTGCTGGTGTCCGTTGAGCTTCCCGATGGCCTTGTGTATGAAACTGTTCCTCAGTCGACTGGAACTGGACCGTAGATTCCGCAGTCTCCCCCTGAAGGCATTACCTTGAAGAGACTATGTGATGGGTGCGTAGGGTCCCTGGTGATTCTGACGGCTTTGCAGGTGAGACGGGTGGAGTACATGTCCTTAATAGAGGGGAGAGGGGCTCCACAGATCTTCTCTGCTGCTTACACGATGCGCTGGAGGCTCCTGGGGCAGGAGGCAGTGCTGGTGCCGTGCCACACAGGAATGGAGCTGGTCAGGATGCTCTCTATTGTCCCTCTATATGATCTTTTGATCATCATCAGTGGCTAATCTTAGCTCCATGGCGGCAGCTCCCAAAAAGCTCCTCCTGAGGTCCTACAGATCCAGAAAATGATTTGCTCACCTCTCCATCTCTTGTAAAGCTTAATCCTTCCATCGCAGAGTTAAAAGACACTCACCATAGCTTTACAACAGGGTGCTTGGTCAATATCTTCTGTCATTTTTAGAACGACTGGATGCTTTGTTTGAGCGGTTTTATTTACGCATTTTCTCATCAACAAAGTGAAGACGATGTGTGAAATTACTACCAAATACCAGCAAACAGCATAATACCTGCTCTTTAAACAAATCTAAACACAAAATGATTGCGCTTGAGCACTCTTTTCATGCTGGTGAGTCGAAATGACCGCTCAGCTCGGGCCCCCCTGCGCACCTGCCCATTCCAATCTGTATTAGAGGCCAAAACTAAACAACAAAATTGTCTTTCAAGAAATTCCACTTAGTTTTCTCGTCTCTCTTTAGAATTATTTGCTCACGGCCAACCCATTTCACACTGCGTACCTGTCTCCATCTCTTCCAATATGAATCTTCGAGAGAGAGGCCTCGTGTGGGCATGCACCACATCCCACAAATTTGATTCGACTCTCCTCACATCGGAAAGTAAATACATTAAGATGAAATGGGTTTGGTGAAAAATCCGCAGCAGTGCCGGTACAGATGGAGCTTTCTGATGTTACACAATGTTTCTCTGAGAGAGATTGGACCAAGTGAACAGGAGATGTCAATCAAATGACGGCGCAACTGTTCTGCCTTTGAAATATCAGTTATGAAACAAGACGCACTTTATATAACCCTGAACAAGAACCATTTGTCTTTATTGAGACATACATAATCTGCAATAGGTTACACAAACATGCCTCCATTCTTGTAACACCCAAGATGCTTTAACGACATCTCTTGCAAAGTTCTCTTTCTACTGTGTTATAATCTCTTTTCCATTTCAAAAAAACATTCAGGAAGAGGCGGTTTGTTTCCTTTTGCCCTTGTTCGAGTAATTAGGTAATCATGAACATAGAGTTGCTGTCTACACGTCTGGGTGCATATACTGCCTCCCACACCAAGAGGACAATGGCAACCCCTGAGTCTAATGATTCCTCACAGCTTCTTCTCATTTTGTAATAAAGGGACTTCATACAAAATGTTAAAAGTATTCAAAGACTCTCTGGGCACAATCTTGTGTTTCTAATTGAGGCTATAACGTAGCCCTTTGCGCTTAGTAGGAGCGCCCTGTGCTATCTTGCAGATCCAGACCTAGCACATTAAATGGGCTGTAAGTGGGCAGGACAGACTCCCTTGTTAATGTAGAACAACCTTTTTCCTCCAACCAGACTCCGCGGCTGGGAAGGGACAGGGGAGTGCAGACGGGCACCACAGCAGGACCGGCTGTAGATCTCCTTCTCACATAAACGAGGAAAAGAATATGAAGGCTGCCATGAGAGCAACGCTAAGTGCTGCTTGGGATAAACCACACCTCAGTCGACCTCTTATATTTTAATGGCTGACGCCCTCTCGCCAGTGGCGCAGTCAAATACCGCAACAGCAAGATGACGCATGTCTAGCGTCGTGGAACAGGGCAGTCCTTGCGCCAGGCAGAAGAGCTGGCCCTCTATTCATTAGAAGTTGTTGATGAGTCTGTTTAATCCCAAGTGTAATTCCTTCCACACTGTCCCATTTTATTCAAGCTTTTATAAATGCCAAATCCTGTTATGGTGCAGCTTAAAGCGATATTTCAGGATTTTTGACATTGAGCCTCATTTCCTAGTTATCAGTGTTGTTGGTTTCTGGAGATATTTTCTTTTTAATTCATGCAGTCCTTATATTTGAAGAGTTTAGTTCTGCTAGGCTAGTGCTAGGCTAGCGCATGTCTATGGTAAGAGCTAGCCTGCGTTAAAAACAGTCAGACCCAAGCACAGTGCACCTGAGGCAAATCACTTATAACTCCAAACTACCCATATAAATGTCTGTGTCGATAGAATAATTATAACCATTTTGCATTAAAAATAACTTATATTTGAGCAGCCTCAGCTTCGTGGTTGCAAGCTACGCAGCGGCGGAGTGATCTGCTAGAAAATAGTCCCTCAAAATGCGGTAATTCATGTGACGCAAGGTCAGTTATATTTGAAAAATTATTCTATCGACACAGACATTTATATCGGTACTCTGGTGTTATAAATGATTTGCCTCAGGTGCTCTGTGGAGTGGGTCAGACCTCTTACCATAGACATGCGCTAGCAGAGCACGAGCCACTAAACTCTTCAAATATAAGGACTGCATGAATGTAAAAAATGATAATCTTCAGAAATCAACAACACTCTGGATAACTAGGAAATGAGGCCCTATGTCAAAAATCCTGAAATATCCCTTTACGAGAACCAGAATTCAGCTGCGATTGTAGGAAGAAACAAACCAATGCGTATCTCACCTGGCACGCGTTGTAGAGCAGCTGGTGTTCGAACTTCCTGACGCCGAGGATTTGCTGAAACATCTCGTACAGCTGCTCTTTGCTGAGGATGAGCTCGGACACGGCGCTGAGATGGGCTCGCTGGGGCCCGCGCCGCAGTTCCTCGTCCCCCCTGTAGATGGTGTCGTACTTGGCGATCCAGGAGCTCAGCACAGTCTCTTTGCTCAGCCCGTCGATCTCCGGGAGGCTGCGGACCCGGCGCTCGATGTTCTTCTTGAAGACCTCGCGGAAGTCGTTGGCCGAGCATCCGCCGCTTTGGACCATCCGGGACACGCGTTCGCTCTTCAAGAAGCCCTGAAAGACAGGGGAGGAAAAAGCAAAGTACTGTGTCATTTTGATTTTTCTCTTGGTCATTTTTTGGTTCAGACATTGAGCATTATAGAGACTGTAGAGTCAGGTCCAGCTGACTCTCATTGATCAATCTAAATTTTTGGTTCGATTGCATTATTTCATACTAAAATGAATACACATAGCTGATTCATGAACTTAGTCTTTTTATACAAACTTTAACTCAAACAAAAACAAATGCTTCCCACAGGATTCATTTGCAAAAACAAAATGTTCCTTAGTCTGACTCCAAAACGAGGGGTTGTTTCTGCCACAGACATGGCAATTGTAAACCAGACGATTATAAAGTTCCATGACAATGATTGAGATTGACCAAAGTGGAGATCTCGACTTCGATTAAATGTCGATTAATTTAATCACCCAGTGAGATTTGTGACTGACTTAAACATGCTGCAGACACATTAGTGCATTTCATTGATTTGTTTTTCCACAGAAGGGACCGATGACGCTGAGGAGACAGTAGTGGAATTCCCCAATATTGATGTACAGTGAATCATGTTCACCGACTGAACAGAACCGGGCTTTCTTTTATTTCATATTACAAAAGACACATTTTAAATTGATGCGTTTTTTAATAAACTTCTCTCCTTAAAGTCATCATTACAGTCATTATAGATAAATGTATGGCCTTTAAAGCAAAAGTACAAATTGGCCAATGTGCGTGTTTGTCTGTACAAGTCTACGCCCACAGTTAAAATGAATATAATAGTCATGCAAAATGGGCAAGTGCAGAAGGAGCATAATGTTCTTTTCAATTAAAGAATAACTGATTCTGGAAATAAAAGATCTCTCATTGTGGAGGAAGGTGGGATGGAATAGAATGTTCTGCACTGTGTGAACATTCGAAGGTCAAAAATAAGGTTCATGAAATGAGTTCAAACATCAAAGCTTCGCTGGTGATTTTGTAGCATGTGTGAAAGAGGCCTATGAAGTGTGTAGTGTGAGCAGATAGAGGGGAAAACTCCGACAGCACGCGCAAAGACACAAGTTTCAACAAACAAATGTGTTAAAAATAGCCCATAGGCACCGCATTTATCCATCGACGGCAGTGATTTAAGTGGCAAAGACGGGGCTAAACCTACAAGAAAACAAACTTCTTGGATAAACTTAACCCAGTCCTCTATCAACCTAATAACAAATTCTCCCATGATCCCCGTCTTGCGCGTCTGGTCCGTCAGCGCTACATCAGTAATTACTCAATGATTGTGAAAGGCATGAAGATGGACTAATGGAGGAGCCGACAGCTCATTTAAAAAGAGACATTATTTTTGCATGGCACAATGATTACTGTTTTCACTGTGGATGTTTTCGCTTCCAAGCTGAAATGGGCCGTAGATGAATGCCACGACGCCGTCTGAGATGAGAATAATGACGCTGTGAAGACAACTGAATGGATTCGAAGACCGCCGTCGCTATAGCCACTCGAAAAGCCATTCGTTCCCGTTACTGGCTTTACATTTTGGCCTCAGTAAACTGCACAAAACGGCCGACTTTTGCCAGTGAATAACGCGGGCAGCTGTACAGCAGTACTGATGAGTTCAAAGTGCTTGGGTGGTTGTGAAATCTGTTGCACAGAGAGAATGTCAAGCGGGATTCCCCAATACTGACATGAAAATAAAGAAATGGGATGTGACAATCTGACGTGAAGGCAGTGATTTCCTCGGTAAGGAAGAACACTCATCATCAAACAATAGAGACAGCTGATTTTTGGGCATGCCCTCAAAGAGATACTAAAAAAAGAAAGAACATTAGGTGAACACATAAAGGAACCAGTTCTAAACATGGCGATATCATTTGTGTTACAGAAGTCGGTTATTGAACAGTGCAGCGTACAAGACCGAATTAAAGTTGGTCTCCTTGAGCTATTTTTGATGAGAGTGATTCAGAGTTATTGGAGCCTCACCACGTTCCCCATCTGCTAATGTGTACTATTGATGTTATGAAGCAAAACAACCGCAACGACTTCATTTTCACAATTCATTTTTCTGTTGTATCTAAAGTCCTCGGGTGTATGTGCGTCAACATGTTTATCCTAACATGTGGGGACTTAACCCTGTTGAGACCATGGAAATTCGTGATTAGTGGTCACTCTATGGCACTGCAGCAGAAAATACCTTTGGGCTCAGACAATGTTTTATTCTTTTACATGTAAAAACAACAAGGATTTATCTATTTAGTGAGAATATGCTATGTTGCTATATTGAAATAAAACGTATGCTGGGTTTACACATTGGCACGATGTGTTGCGAATGGTATTTTTCTGTCGTTCATAACCTTACAGAGTGCTTCGGTTCGTGACATGAACGATGTTCGTGGAGGATGTTTTCGGCCCAAAAATCTTTCATGAATGTCACCCTCCTTCACCCTCACTTTGTGGAGGTCACAACATGTCCTTTTGTGATTTCGTGATTAGTGCTGATGCGTAATTCAGCGTGATAGCATTCTTGCAATAGGAATCACTGTTTCCTCTCACGCTTGTGCTCCAAATGGATAGAAACCCAGACTGCGCCGATGGAGAGGGCGGCGAGCGCGAGCAGCAACAGGCTGGAGGGAGCACAGCACAGCGTGTAGCAGAGGCGCAGGTTAAACAGGACCAATCACAAGCAAAGGCATGTACCAGTGCACAGTTTCTCAATGTTTAAATATTATTGTAACAAATCACCTAAATGACGGCAGTAGGCATGGGACGATAATGACATTTTGGGGACACGGTTATCTTGGCAAAAATAATTGAGATTAATGATATTATCAGGGTATTTGCCTATGGTTTAAAGCAGTACTAAGTAACTCTTGCCCCTAGAGGCCATAAGCGCAACTGCAGGTGTCGTAGCAAGTTACGATTTTTTAACTTATTAATTGTCTTGGAGAGTAAATACTACACTGACAGGAAAGGCGAAGGGAGAGAGGGATATTGTACATCCAATTATACAATGTAAATATTTTTTTTCACTCAAACTTGGCTGTAAATACTGTTTAAAGTGATGTTAGCCCGCAGCTAGCTTTGCCCGTTAGCATGTTAGCTTCTTCTTTGTGATTCCATTAGTGTGCATTGCTTGCTCCGGTGGCAGTCAAGTTGCAAATATGGTTTTCTGGCCAGAGACACCGCGGGAGATGAAAGACCCTCCAATCATCCCATAAACACTTGTATTACCCCCACAGGGACTACGAAAAGGATTTATTAAGGTAAACACGTTACTTAGTGCTGCTTTAAACAATTCACTGCAACTGCACAAATGACAGAAGTCATGGAAATTGGGAAATGGAATAAATCATGGTGTATGTTGAGTGAGACCTAATAAAGTATTTTAACAAATTCAACTCTGAACTCATCAATTCATTGCTGGTTTTATAAGGCTGCACAATAAATTATGAACGCAAACGGACCAAATTAAAATTCAAGGTTTAGACCATGTCAGCAGTGCGTTGGTATCATTTCTTCAGAAAAACAACACAGCAGAGCCATGTAGCACCACTAGCATCAAATTGATGAACCTTTCACCCAGGTAAAGATGACAAAGTTTCTGACTGAAGCAAATTTAACTCAGCCCGTTACATTCCTTAAACTTGTCTGTATTGGCTGTCTCTCAGATGACTCTTTTCTTCTACATGTTCCTCATATGGGAGTTTCATCTCCCAAAATAATCCAAAATAATCCCACACCTCAGACTTTACTTTCTCTTGAGGAGGATACAGTGTGGCGTTATGCCCCGCCTCATTCACCTGCATGATTGGACTAGGTTAGCAGTAGGTTTATCACCAATTACTTCCTGGTTCACAAAGAACTCTAAGCCCCTCCCTCCCCCATGAAAATAAAAGGAAAAAGGAAAAAAAAAACATGAAAAAAAGATCGGCTGCCCATGTATTGCTGTAGCGTACGTGGATGTGTTTGAACCTGTGATGGAAGGATTAGCTTTGCAAGAGACAAGAGGTAAGGAAAGCAGTCCATGAAAGTACCTGTAATGTGGGAGAACAAGCGGGAGTAATGCAGAAGCAATTTTTTTTTTTTTTGCCCCAATGAGCACAGACAATTGAAATCAACAGAAAGCCATCTTGGATCACTGGGGCTGGGTTTAGACAGCCACCACATGAGAGCCAGTTTTCTTTGGGAGAGATCTACAGCAGCTCTTTGTGAGATAATAAGCTCCTTTTTAGGTTCGGGACAGCAGGAAGTCTGGTTAACACTTTAGAAAATGAATAAAGTCTACATAATGTCCCCACAAGGCGACGCAAACCCAACCTGCATGTGTGTGAGTGTGTGTAAAGGTCTTCTGCATCCCGTCAGGCCTGTGGGACGTCCCGACTCCCACAGAGAGCCCGCTGTGTCCCGATCGAATATTCACTGAGCTGCTCCTACACACTTGAGTGATTTCAGACAGCCAGGCCATCAAGTTTATAAAAGCTGTTCAAGTTTAAAGGCTTACAGCAAGAGGATAGGAGAATATGTTTTCTCAACCCTTGAGGTATAGTTATTTATGCTGCGGAAATAAAAATGGAAATGATGCTTGAAGTCAGCAAAATAAGACCGACAGGATTGGAGTATTGAGTATTGTTACATTTCTTCTGTTACTTTTGTGTCATTTGAGAGGGAATGGCAATAATAAGTGCACAGACAAACTGTGTCTTGTTACGTTATGGTGCTGATATTTCGGAAGAAGACTAAAATATTTCTATGCTCATTCATTCTTTATTAAAGGTGCATTATGCAACCTTTTATGTGGGAAAAAAATGTCATATTTGTGTGTATTTGATCTCATAGTGACAAGTGGCTGTATGAGTGGTCAGCATAGTGCCTTTATTCACATTGGTCTCAACAATGCTCCAGGACCACTTGCTCGGTGGGATTTCTGGAGAGAAGGTCCGTCAGCAGCAAAAACCTTCCAAGCAATTGATCCTGGAGCATCGTAGAGACCACTGTCACGAACAGTAAAGGCGCCATGCTGACCACTCATACAGCTGCTGGTCAAATACGCACAAATATCAACTTTTTTTTTCCACAATAAAAGTTGTATAATGCTCCTTTAAAGCAGTACTAAGCAACCTCAATAAATCCTTTCCCTCGTCCCTCTGGGGGTAATACAAATGTTAATGGGATGATTTGGGGGGTCTTTCATCTCCCCCTGGTGTCTCTGGCCAGAAAACCACCCTTGCAACTTCGCTGCCTGGGGGTCGGAGCCACCAATACACACTAATGGAATCACGAAGAAGAAGCTAACAGGCTAATCGGCAAAACTAACTGCGGGCCTGGGCCACTTAAATAGTATTTGCAGCCAAGTTTGAGTGAAAAAAATTATCTCCATTGAGTTATTGGATGTACAATATCCCTCTCTCCTTTTGTCTTTTCTGGCAGCGTAGTATTTACTCTTACGGACAATAAACAAGTAAAAAAACGCAACATGCTACGACACCTGCAGTGGTGCTTATGGCCTCTAGGGGCATGAGTTACTTATTACTGCTTTAAGTACACAAGCGTGAATAGATCATCCATAGTTCAGTAAAAAAGAAAGACAATATTAAAATACTGCAAGTGATTAGAGCAGCATTGACAGCGAAACTAACTTAAACTTTTACTGATAAAAATACACACTAGAGAGGGGTTATAGTCTTCATATCCGCTCAGTGCATTCAACAGTCTCTTTTAGTCGGCCATTTTCTTTGGCAACATAAATGTCAACCATTATTACTAATGAATTGATCAGCGGGAGCCTTCCTCACTCCCCACTGCGGGAATTAATTGGGGCTTTAAAATCGCACTAAATTATTAACACGCAACAGAGCTCCAGGAGAGTGAGGCATGAGGTACAGGTCTGGGACAGTGCAGCGCTGAAAAGCCAGTGAGAGCCATTACTGTGTGAGGTCATCTTCTGGTAATAAAGTATGGACAGTGGAGGTTTGCATCACGGAGTAATAAAACAAGCAGACTTTTTAAATAAACCATTTGAAGCCAAGCTGAATCACTTGTAATCATGTGGGTAGGGCCCATTTTTCATAATTTCTCCATCAACTCCTCTAGCTGATGAGGATAGTTGGATGACTATTGGAAGGTTCAAAAAGAAAAAAATATACTGTATAAATCATCAAAGCTAAAACTTGTCCAGTCGTTAGAGATTGTTGTTATCTTGGTTTGGATGTAGAACTTTCCTAAGGCGCAGTGTAATGGACTTGTGGACTTAGATGTATTATACAGTACTTCCTGCCCAACAGCATCACTTTCTTTGAAGAGAAAAATGGTACTTTATTATCCTGATTTTATTGTTGAAGGGGAAAAAGGTTACTTAATTTTAGTATTTTTGACTTGAGTATGGATGTATGATGTCGTATATAATGAATGCTTTTAGCCCATGAAAAAACAATGATAACAGAAATAGACACAAGATCCACTTGCTCATCAATTTCTGTTTTACACTGTCAGCCGTTCTGGGACACTTGATATTGAATTTAAGTAGCAATTAAACATAATCAAAGCCCAAGACATGTGTCAGTGGAACAAAGAAGAGTATATTTATCGGGACATCACGAAGAGGAGACTTTACAATTGCAGTGTTATTTGTTTGCAAAGGGAAACATTGGTCCTGCTGTTCAATACCACTCAGTGCGACCCGGAGCGGGAGCAGTGGGCGACTATAGTGCAGTGAAGTGGTCCATGTTTGAGATTGAGAAACCCAACCAAACATGGAGTGTACCTGCAAACTCGACACAGGATTTGAACCTAGAACCTACGCAGCCACGGTACAACATTATACAACTATAATATCCTCCGCATCGCCGAGCCGAGGTGTGAGGCTTAATTGCGTAAAACAATTAGCCCATGCTCAATAAAAATGTGATGACGTGCACACGGGTGGAAAGGCGTGGGTTTAGTGGAGCCTCGGGCTTGTACTGAAGTCCCATCTGTGTGATTTGACTGAAGCGTGAAGCAGCAGCACAGTCATCAGGAAATACAGAGGAGGGGAGCTCAGATCCATGTCTAAATCGGACCCTTTTGACTAAACGGGCGTGCGGCAGATCTGAACGGCAAAGACGGACCTTCAAATGTGGAGAACAATAAGAAATAATAGTGACCAGGGACAGTGTGCAGGCACTTTCCCAATAATGAATCTGAAGGCCTTTTTTCCAGGTGAAAAACTCCATTGTTTCATTCAAACTTTTTAAATGTGTGACTATTGTATTAACCACATAATTATTGAAGTCAAATTTATGCAAACACTACAATTGACTCTGTGCATAACTTCAAATCACAACAATTTATATTGCACTTTACATTTCAACGAAACCTCAAAGTGCTCAGAAGTGAATTCATGTTTCGATCCAGCACGCCAAAATAAAAGCACACAGCTCGTCTCATTGATTAGTTCAGTTAGTGCTTGCAACATTACAAGAATATAACTAAATAAACACATTTTAAGTGTTTGTCTGTTAATAGTTGGGCAGAAAGAAAGTTGAACTAATGAACTGCTGAGCTAATGAATAAGACAGTGCTTTTATTTTGGTGTGCTGGATCGAAAGAGGAAGTGACTTCTTGGGCGGCGGCGTTATGATTTTAAGTTATGCACAGAGTCAATTGTCTTCAAGCAGAAAATGTCTCCATTGGTCTGATTACGTATTAACCTTTAAAATTTAGCGGTTCAATTTCCAGTCTCCTCCAAAATGTTCATGATCTTGGATGCGGTTAAAAAGTGTCTTGTGATTCCAATTGTAAAAGGAAAAACAGAAATCTGAAATCTTGTTGCAATGCTTGTGAGAACAACTGCAATTAGATAGGTTTACAAAATCCTCTTCATTTTTATGTCTCAGATCTCAAACGTAAACTAAAAGAATCAAGTCAGATTGTGGTGCACTTGTATCTCTTTGGAAACAGAACAAAGGAGCAAAATTGCGTTTTCACACAAAACAAAGGGTGAGAATATCCGAAACAAAGCTGCTGTGTAAAAGAGATGAGACAAGCAGTGATTAGAAAAGATGGCGTCTGGTCGCTTTAATGGCTGCGTAATGAAACTCTGGGCTAACTTTGATTTAACTGTGACGCCATGGACTGGAACGCTTCATCCTGCAGACTGATGAGGAGTTTGTTCTCTTTTAATCAAGTCAAGACAAGTACATCACTTCACTCTGGTTTAATTAAAATATGGGGTTGATATTGTATTTGTGTAGGCCTGTGTTTGTATTCCCGGTTGGGAAAATATGTGGTACTAACAGAACTACTGATGTTAGTAATAATATCAGTATAGATTCAAGTCTAAATCGGACCCATATGGATGTTTTTATACAGCAGATTGTCCAATAAAAACGATGAAACCAGTAACCGTAGCTAACATTAGAATGTAGCATGTAAAAATCCAGAGTAAATGTATCTTTGTGTGCATTTCTTAGTGATCAGATGTTTAAGAATAGCCTTGTAGTCGGCTCTACAGCAGGGTAATATCAGCAAAATCACATCATAGTCAAGAGGGCTAAAGTACCGTTGGACCCGGAAGTAGTGCAATGACATCCTCGCTTAACAATCCCATTGGTTATTGCTACGGAAACAGTCCCCCTATTTCATAAAAACATTGGGCCAAATAGATACAGACGGCATCTCTGGAATCGCCCATATATGGTCATGTTTGAAAACAGTTAAGGGGGAAAACAATTTGCAGAAAAATCGTTCTCCAATTATTCAAAAACTACTTTAATAAATGCTGAATTATGAATATAGTTTTCTACTAAATAAAATACAAAGACATGGAGAGGAGCAAAGTGGCTCAACAGCCCATAAATACATAAATAAAATTTAAAAAATGCTACATCTTAGCATCAGGATAATGCTAATGGTTGTTTTTTCACTTCTACTGAACAATCTGGTGTGAGAAAATATCCATACGGGCCCGATTTTCACTTGACTTTATTTATGTGTGGTAAATAAGTTCATATTCCACCAGAAAAAGGCAAAAAAAGATTGGAAAATTGTGTTTCTCTAAAGATTATATTTCCCCCCTCAGCGAAGCCACGCCCCCTTCTATGACGAGATGCGGGCTGTATCTATTGAAAGTGCATTGTCGGTAGCAATGTAGATCTTCCAAAGATAATGAAGAAAGTGGCTCAGTTGCTATGGTAACAAATCTACACTTGATGAACAAAGGGTCACACAATAATCGAAGTCGTAATCTCAATTGAATGAATTATGGGATCGTTCAGAGGTCAAAGGGGATAAATTTGACCCGGAAGTATGTACAAAGAGTGCAGATAAATGCAGTTTAAATCATTTGTGATATGTTTGTATGATATTCAAAACTTACTAAACTGAGTGAGAGGCTCGCTGCACATACGATGTGCTTGTGCCGTGACATCGGTGAAAATAGCATCATGTCCACGACAGACTTTACTGTGGGTCTGGAAGTATAGGGCTACTTTACTGCAGGCCGGGACTGGGGCTTGACGAGACGGGCTTGTTTTTGTTTTGTTTTATCACATTTGTTTTTTTGATCTACTTTATGTATGCCCTTTTAAGTTTAAAGTTTTTATAGTTATTATTTACGTTTTATGCTTCATGTTGCTCTGAAGAAAATTCCTACTTTGTGAACCTGTTCAATGTAAATAAAACCAATTCTGATTTCTTTATAAACAAGAAAAAGCTTTCAGTTTCTACACATCTGGATGGTGAAGGAAATGTTTTACTTCAGTGCCAAGTATGAAGTACAGTTTCTTTAAGGCTGATCCAAGATCCAACAAATTACATAAAAAGCATGTGATCATTGAACAGGACCCTATTGCACATGTTTTGCTTAGTATATTTATTGCTATGCTGCATGACTTTATTCAACTTCTAGGCATTTGCCCCATTTAGCCTTTCCTTCATACACAATCTTTGTAATCCCTCCTCCCCCCATACAATGCTGAGAGAATGTATATTCATGTAGGCCTAATCATCGTGTAGTATAAACGTAAAGATGACTAACTTTCTGCTTTTCTATAGTACAGTTTATAATGTGCAATTTTCAGGAAAGAATGATCCCCCCACCCAAACAGTTGACATTTAATTTAGCTTGCGCCACTCCTATTGGAAAATAAAACGAATACATTTGACCAAAATGTTGTTGATGATCTGTTAATTTACCACAGTTTGCATGCCTGTAAAACAATCATTATTGATGCATATTTTACATTGGGTTTACTGGGAGATAGCTCATTTATCCCGACTGACCTTTGACAGGAAGCGCCATATCCTGTCCTCAAAGTACATCAAATTTATTGTGTATGCCACATCTAGACGAAAAATCAATTAATTAAATGGACGCCTCTGGTTACAATCCAATGTGTCTAATGAGGTCCTGATACAATTTTAAGCAAAGCACAACTTTTGGTGAAAAAAAAACACAACTTACACAACTAGTACTCTACACAATTTCTAATGGCCAGTGCAGTTTCATTTAAAATACTACTTTCTAGGAAGTAAAACATGGGCAAGCTAATTGCAACACTAAAATCATATTGATATCATTAACACAGCAAAAAGGAGCTAATGTGCAATTTTAACAGCCTTGTACCTAATTTCCCACCCAAAACTGTGGTCCAAACTGTTTTCTAACTTCACATTCCCAACATTCCACTTTTCACATTGCAATATTAGTGCTACTTCCAGGTTCATGATCGCTCATAAAAGCTGCAGTAATCAAATAGGGGTCCCTTTTACTACCGATGCATTTTACTCCATAAAATCTTAAACACTTCAATCATTTTTATTCTCAACGGAACCCTTAGTGTGTCAACAAAAACAACAATGAGGAGTCAGTATAATATTATTAACCTTTCGGCAGTGCGTACATTTAGCTATAGCACTGCAACTGGCTGAACCACACACATGCAGTACGAACCTTAGGAACAAAAAGCACCATTTGTGGAGAAACGTATATGCCAATGTCAGCACGAAACAATGTGAAACTTTCAGTTCTAATCCTCTCCCCAGTCACACCATTACCTGGACATGAATGCAGTGAACACGCTGGTTTGGGACCGGACAATAGTGAAAAAATAAGGTGAGCTCCATGACTTCAGACTGTGACTAAGCCCAGTGTGATTTAGAACAGTTTCTTTCCACCCTGTTCATTTATTCATCTTCTATCACTTGCTACTGGTTGGTGGAGCTGTAATAGATTTAAACTAAAACGTCAGTCACTCTGCAACAAAACTGACACCTTCCCCAACATCACATTATGCAAAATGCGGGCTTTGAGCAGATAGGTTATATCAACACCGAATGCATGTTGTGATTAATATTCTTTACTGTGCTTCAACAGCGTATTAAGGACATCAATGACATCTTCAGAAGCAGTGCAAAGGATCATCGGTTTCAGCCCTATACGTGTAAACAAACATGTACGTTGTATGTAAAAAAGAAACAGATCAAAGCCCCCCCTGCGGCCGCCCAAATCCACTTTCATGGCACATTACAAAGCGACACGTGCATCTTCTATCAAAGACCACAGGCCTCCCACTCTCCCACAGTGAGCGACGGAGGATGGGTCTGCTTCAACACAGACACATGTATAGTACCATACCATACCATACCATACCATACCATACCATACCATACCATACCATACCATACCATACCATACCATACCATACTTGCTTCATTTATAAAGCACTTTCAAAATGTTACAGCTTGGCCAAAGGGCTATCATAATCAATAATACATATGATCAAACATTTTCAAAAGCAACAGAAAAAAGAAGTGTTTTGAGAAGTGACTTAAAAAAAAAGGCAGAGACTGAGCCTGTCTAATCTTTAGAGGCAAGTTTTGGGGACCATAAGCTGCAGCTGCTGATCTGAGGGGATGGGTGGGAGGGTACGGCTGAGTGGTCAGAGAGGTAAGGGTCAGGGCAAGGCCTTTCAAACATTTCAGGCTCGAAACTATACCAGAAAATTTCTAAGGTTGCTAAGTTAAGCTTTTTTTTTTTTTTTAAAGTTAAAAATGTGTGCGTATTTGACCTTATAGAACAGTGACCCAGCGGCTGTAGGTGTGGTCAGCAGCGCCTTTACTTCTGATCACAGTGGTCTCTACAATGCTCCAGGATCAATTGCTTTGTCGTTTGCTGGTGAGAGGGTCTGTAAACAGGGAAAACCTTCCAAACAATTCATCCTGGAGACACCATAGATAAGCTACAGACGATCGCGTCATAGAAGGGGCGTGGCTTCGCTTTCTCACTTTTTAGACGTCCATATGGATGTTTATTCACATTATTTTTAGACGTCCATATGGATGTTTATTCACAGCAGATTGTTAAGTCGTAGCTAGCGCCATCTAGCATTAGCATTAGCACGATGCTAACATGTAGCATCATGTTGGCATTCTCCATTGTATTTATGGGCTGTTAAACCACTTTGCTCCTGCTCATGTATTTGTATCTTTATTTAGTAGAAAACTATATTCGGAATTTAGCATTTGCTAAAGTAGTTTTTGAATAATTAGAGAAAGTTTTGATTTTTCTCCAAATTGTTTTCCCCCTGAACTGTTTTCAAACATGTCCATATATGGGCCAATCCAGAGATGCCGTCTGTCTATGCTAATCACTCATACAGCTGCAGGGTATACAAGGTGAAACGGGTATACAAGGTTAAATTATCCCTGTCCCTGGCAGTGTACCTTGACGATGGCTGTGCAGAACTGCACCAATCTCTTCAATCAATCAATCAATCAACCTTTATTTGTATAGCGCTTTACAACAGCACCCGCTGAACCAAAGTGCTTTCCATAAGTGCAATATAATAAAAACAATTTTAGTATAAAATATTTCAGAAAATACATATACATTACACATGTGCAATTAGCAGTCAAAAGCGGCTTTAAACAAGTGTGTTTTCAGCCTAGCTTTAAACAGTGTCAGGTCAGTGATGGCTCGTAACTCAACAGGCAGAGAGTTCCAGAGCCTCGGACCAGCCACTGAGAAGGAACGATCACCCCACTGCTTACTTTTGGTCCTGGGGACCTCCAGCAGGTGTTGTCCTGCAGACCGCAGCGCTCTACTAGGCTGATGTGCAACAAGCAGGTCACATAAATAAGAAGGTGCAAGTCCATACAGTGATTTAAAAACAAACATTAAAAGTTTAAAATTAACCCTTGCATGTACTGGGAGCCAGTGTAAGGAGTGCAGCACTGGAGTGATGTGACTGGACCGGCGAGTGTTTGTGAGCAGCCGAGCTGCAGCGTTTTGCACCAATTGCAGCCGGTTTAAAGTGAACTTGTTCACACCCACATAAAGTGCATTGCAATACGGGAGCTAATAAAAGCGTGCATGGCCTTCTCTAAGTCATCCTGACCGAGGAAAGGTTTAACCTTGGCCAGGAGACGGAGCTAGCAAGCTCTTGGTTGGCAGCTTGAGTTTCCTCAGCTGCAGCAGGAAAAACATCCTCTGCTGGGTCGGCTCCCACTTCAGATCAGGTTGACTGCGTCATCAACAGACCTATTTGCTCTGTCGGTAAATCTGCAGTGAGGCCAGGAGGGGGACGGTGATGGTGTTGAGATGGAGCAGGACCAGGCGTTCAAAAGCCTTCATGACTACAGACGTCAGAGCCACAGGCCTGTAGTCACCGAGTCCTGTGACCCGTGGCTTTTATCTGACCAACATCAAGCACATCATTCTGAATATTGTTACCACATTTGGACTCATTAATGAGACAGTCATTTTACCTTAGTTCATATGTGCGGAGAGAGAGGACATTTGTGCCAGTTTTTGTTTCAGCATTGGCCCAGTAATTGCGAGATATAAGCCATAAATCAAGTTGGAACATTTCGTTACCATAGTTACCACCATAGATTTTGTGGCAGCACACCAACTCAATCTTAAACTACAGGCTTTTTAGATTATGTAATACTTATGAGGCGGCTGAATTCATTGTGATTTAATGTGGGTTTTAAATAGTAATGAAAAATGGACTGATGCAAACTTGAAAAACAGTGAAAGGTAAAGGGGTTCTATAAGTTTGATGAATATATCGTGAACATTAAACATTAAACCATGTCATTACTATTGTGGTGTTGCACAAACAGCACTTTTCTATGGCAAATTGTTTTCATTTTCAGAAATAATGACAGCAATACACCTCAATAACAAGCTTTAATGATTTAAAAATATCCCTCTCCAATAATGATCGGAGATTGACCCTCTGCCGTTGACCTTTGTCCCGCTGTGGCTCGTGGCTCAGCTCCCCCTCATTTAGGAGCATTTATTTACAAACCCGTGAGCTGAGAAAAAAAAAAAAAAAACTTGGCACCTCTCCTCCGTCACAGTCCTGAGCTGGAGCCACTCAGGTCTGTGTCCCGCTGAGCCAACGAAATGTCACACACATCTGAAGCCCTGGAGTCCAGCCGCTTAAGCACGAAATGACAGCCCACACGCCGCAGCCGGCACAAGGAAACACAAAGGGGCTGCAGATGCCGCCAGGTGGGAGAAAGGCTTTAAGTATAAAAGGAGAGAAACGCTCAAATGCACGATTCCAAAGTTGAGGAAGGTTTTTTTGCAAGGTGCTCTTGAAAGAACTACACATTTCACCCATCTATTCTGTACGGACAGAAAAAAGGATATCGAGATGATGCTTGTGATCTGTTAATTCAACTCACCATCTGTGGATTCTAATTTATCGAAAACATGTGGAATCTGAAACACATATGAAGGCCTGCAGTCTCCTGAAAAACACATTCAAAAATCTAAGTGGGGCATTTCTGGTTAAATAACGGAAAGAAAGACATTTTTTGTTACGTGAAAAAGTACTTAAGTTAACAGAAATCCCTACTTCGCTTTCATAAGGTGATGGACAATCACTTTTGCAGGCGGACACAGCTTGCAGTCATTCACAAGGGCATTTCAGTAATAACACTCAGAAAAGATTTGCTCCCAGCTGACTGATAAAAAGCCAACAGCTGTGACAGGACAATGTGTTAAACTGGTGCCGTGATGGCTGCACTGACAAACGCCTGGTTGTGCAGCGGCAGAGCTCGTGGATAATTAGATTGGAGCAAAGAGATAGAGTAATAACATTTGTGCCACATACAATGTATAACTCAAGCAGTCATGGTGTCGGAGACAAGAGGGGCTGCACTGCTCTCAGTGCAAACCTGACGTGAGCTTGAATATGATTTACGGAAACCTCTGTGTTTCTGTTACACACACTGGAGACAAATGAGACCAAAAGTGAGCCTACAATAACAAGCTGGTCCTTCAGCAAAAAGAACAGATTTTGAGCTATGAAAACGTCAACATTATGCTAAATTTTTTGAGTTGCACTATTGACCTTTCACAAAAGCCCCGCCCCCTCTGTTACTGTTGCTAGCTCTGTCAAAATTCATGCCACCGAGGTGAAGTTTGACACATGTCATAACGAAAAAAAGTACTTGTTAGTGACTCTTTTTGGTGCAATACCAGAGGGATGTTCTCCAGATGGAGGCAAAATGGGATGCAATGTGCAGTGGAGGAAAACATTCAAATTATGCAATGAAGGGGACACTAAAACTATCCAGGCTAAAGAACTGTGGCCCTAATGTGACATCAGAAAAAATCCCTCGAGCTACTTCAAATGCAACCAGTAAAATTGTGTGGACAAGTCATTGCACTATTGGGTAAGTTTTCTTCTTCTGTTAGTCTAGTATTAATAAAAGATGAGTGTTAGTGTTAAGTTGTTTCTAAACTGTGTGGAACTGTGACAGCAGGGGCAAGTCCTATTACTACTGTATTGTTCTTTTAGTAAGACAGAAGGTTTGTTTACCTGCTTTACTAGTTTCAGGCCGTTTTCACACATGTTGGAGCGCCTTGTAGGTGGCCTCGAGACCGCCTTAGCTCCAACTGCATTTACTCCAAAGTTAGTTAAGTCCGTGTTCACACGCGCTCGCACAAAACATCAGCCACGTAACAACGATCAGCTGTTCAACGAACGTATTCCCATGACAACGGGCATCGACCTGTCAATGTGCCGACACCGACTTGCTCGCACGTACAGGAACACGGGGGTCACGCCTCTCTCTCGTGGTTAAATACAGTGAGGGAGGTCTATCCTATACATGAAGCGTGGAGAAACAATCAGCACACAGAGAGGAAAGTTTCACTGCAGCAGGAGGAAGGGAAAGACGGATAAGAGAGGCGTACCTGATGATTTAAAGTTGATCCATTTTGCCTTGTCAGAGCAGTAATCCAAATGTCCTCAGGCAGCGCGTAGTCATTCTTTCTTCGTGCAAAAAAGAGGCATCAACGCGAGAATGGTCCACCAGAAGTCGGCCACATTCACACCACACCCGCCCCGACGCAGAGGGCGGCTCAGGCCACTCTGAGACCTCCTGTTTTAGCCGCAGTCGGAGCGGCTGTTTAAGTGGTCTTAAAGTGCTGCGCTCAGATTCACACTGACCCTAAAGTGCCACTGTCAGGCCGAAAGTCCCTTAAAGTCGACCTAACTACAGCCTGTGTGAAATCACCCTCAATCACTTCCTGTGATCTTCCTCAGAAGCGTCACCTGGTGGTGGAGGTGATATGACGTAGGCAGCTTACATGGATTTACCAGTCAGTAGGGAGAGCTTTTGCCCCCCACTGACTAGCGCCTTCTCCAGGATGGCATCCCAGGTGTGGGATAAGGTGTACGGAGATCACAGGAAGTGATCAAAACTAGTAAAGCAGGTAAACCAACCTTCTGTCTCACTAAAAGAACAATACAGTAATAGTCCAATCAAAGAAGACAGTATGAACCTTTTACAAAGGCAAGCCCTAGATTTAAAATGACATACGCGGTAATTGGCTGTTGCCATGAGGGTGTGACAGGCCGCGATGACGGGCTAGCCATAAGCTGCAGTCCGAGGAGACTGCTGGCCATGGACAGCTCTGCTCC
The DNA here is from genome assembly GCF_951799975.1 of Gobius niger. Taxonomy (NCBI): domain Eukaryota; kingdom Metazoa; phylum Chordata; class Actinopteri; order Gobiiformes; family Gobiidae; genus Gobius; species Gobius niger. The sequence goes on along the minus strand of NC_136863.1, from coordinate 23,927,841 downwards.
TTGCTGTGGCGGTTCCGTTTCCCTCATGGCTGTGGCTTTCATTCTGCACGGTACCGCTCCCAGCACCGCTGCTGTTGTGTTTTGGGCTTTTGGGTCACCATTTTGCCAGTCAGGAGACTCGGCAAATGACAGACCTCTTCCTATACTAACAGTTGCTATAGGTAGATCCCCTTATGTCACAATCCAATACGTATCATGATCCGATACGTATCACGATACGATACGTATCACGATACGATACGTATCACGATACGATACGTATCACGATACGATACGTATCACGATACGATACGTATCACGATACTCAGCGGCCGATCCGAGACGTATCTCGATTCAATAAGTAATTATGATAAGTAATATGTTTATCTTCATCGTCATGTTTCCAAAGTTTAGATACCAAATGCCATTTGAAATTTATTGAAGTGTTAAGATTTAAAAATGCATTAACACAAAATGTAACAAACTGCTGATACTGGAAAACAAAGGAGTTGTTGAAAAAAAATGCCTCCAAACACAAGTATTGCAAGCATTGTGATACTTGATAAAGTATCGACACTTGGTATTGCAGTACAAAGTATTTTATTCCAGCCCTAATAGGTATGCATGAACATTGACCACTTTAGGGGAAGGGGAGGGATTGAACCCTTTGCTGGACTTTTGCATTAGCTGCATTTTCAAACATCTCAAGTTCTAAACACAAACACTATTTTAAGCTATATTACAAAAATAGGGAGGCAAAGATATCCAAAGGTAGTAATTCTAAAAATTGTGTCCCTTGGCAAGACACCTCCACCATAAAAGCCACTCCATTCACAAGATCATATAGAAATAGCAAGGCCCCTGGGCAATAAAAAAGTAGTTGACACCAAATTGCAAACACCATACTATGTAGAGCTTGCAAGCCAAAATGAAGTGCAGTATTTGTTCCAATGAAAGGTCATCAATATCATTCAATTCGTCCGCATCATAATACTTCTGATAACTTAGTCCAAAAACAGACACTGTCCACTTTATGTCCTTCTGCTCAAACGCATGAAGCCTTCCACTGACAATAGGGTCTGGCTCAAAAAACATGAGATTTGGATGAATAAAGGCAGGTGTGAAACTGGCCTGGAGCAAGTGTAATCCGGATTTTTGTCTATAAAGAAACTGAAGACAGGAGAGACAGAACAAGAAATTCACCGTGACCTGATGGACTTACCACAGCGAGAGAAAGAGGTACTACGGGCTATGTAATGAGCTTTAAAAGTTTTGTGATGGACAGGAAATTACCCCCCTGATGTTTCTGGTGAGAAAACCCCACTTGCAGCTTTCTGTGCTCCGACCCTGCAGCCCCAATACACACTAATGGAAATCTCCCTTGCTGCTCTCAGTTCTCTACTCGCATGTCTGAGGTTTATGACAAGGTACAGGTAAGTCCTGACTGTATTCTGTCTACAGCTTTTTTTGTTTGTTGTTGAACATTTTGCTAAATGTTGTTATTTGCTTTATCATGATCAGAAGAAGCTAACAGGCTAACGGGCGAAGCTAACTGTGGGCTAGCGCCACTCTGTTGTATAATTGGCTTGGGCAATGTAAATTTTAGGGCTGGAACGATCCACAATCCGATACATACAATACAGTGTAATGTATGTATAAGTAACCATAACAAAAAACAAATGCCATTTGACAGTTACTGAAGTGTTTAGATTGAATATTGCTGTGTATAGTGAATACTGCTGTGTAACTGTTCCTGGAAAACAAAGGAGAGTATGATTATAGTATTATAAGTATTAAAAGTATTGCGATGCTTGATAAAAGTATTGATACTTGTCTTTTTTGGTCTTTTTTCAGTTGTAACAGTTAATGTTCCAAAGTAACCTTAGTCTTTACAGTCTCAATTGTTTTACAGTCTTAATTCTCCACAGTCTCTAACAAAGACCCATCGGGGAGGGTGAGCATCAGGGCGGTCTGTTACAGCCACATAAACTCAGAGAAGGGTGAAACAAGAACAAATCGGACTATGTTTTGGGGTCCTTATGACACTAATGTAACATTTATGTATCGGCTTAATCACCATGTCTTGCTATTAGTTGACTGCATTGAGTCAATTTAACATGTTGCTATATTTCTGAAGACAGTGGGGTAAACGCATGCTCCATCTAACTTTATGCTGGATTTCATGCATTTAAGTTTGCATTTCGGGAAATAATTAGGATCTAATGCAGACGTAATTTCTAGTGTGTCCAGCTTCAGATTTAGCTAAATGGGAGTAAGAAGAAGAAGAAGAAGAAGAAGAAGAGATCTTTATTTATATAGCGCCTTTCACAGACATAGTCACAAAGCGCTTTACATGAGACAATTGTACATTCACTCCACACTCGGTGGTGGTAAACTACGTTTAGAAATGTACATCTGACTTGCACCAATAGCTTTCATGAGAACCCCAGAAGCTGGACTCAATGGTTTCAGTTCCTTGTTCTATAAGTTCGAATTCTTTCACTTTGTTTGTTTATGCTAAGGCCAGTTCACGGGCCATTTCAGTCTGGTTAAGACTTTTTGTGGTTGCCATTTGTTCTGTCTAAAGCTCAGAACACAGTACAGGCGCTCACTCAAAATTCCCCCCAAATTTGTTGAGTAAGTGAGTTATCATAATAACACTGCGATGCAAATACAGACTAAACAAAATATCAAGGCATTCTCACTTGTAATAACAGTATCTGTTTCCGTATAAGATGAGGATGATTTTGATGACGTAAACATGAAAAGCATTTATTTTCATTTCAGCAATTAAAACATTGATATAAAGCCAAAGCACTTTAGAAATCTGCCAAGACTCTGAAATCCTATATTGTGTTCCCAGCTCCATGTGAAAATGAGCAATTTGGGGCACTTAGTAGGAAATTATTGACTTTTTTACATGACAGAGTAGGAAGCATTTGCAACTTTCATTATATGTTACTTGCCAGCTCCCACATTCTCATTTTCTAGTGGCTGACTGACAATGGTGATAATTATGCTGTTTTGGTGACAGTTTGTTTCATGTTTAGACTATGCTTGAGGGCCGCTCCCTCGTCGAGATAGCGGAGGTTGAGTGCTCTTGTGCGACTGTTACCGCGTTGTACAATCACAGTGTTGCTCTGCTATACCGAACCGCTCACTAACTCTGCTCTGAATTTGGCAGCTGTGCAGAACAACGCTGGCACAAACCAAGGACCATGGTAATACATCGCAAGTGAACCTGAGATTTATACAGTAAAACAAAACTAAGTAGACAGATAGACCATTATTGTCCCACGGGGGGGATTTGTTTTCACAGCTGTCACAAAGGCACACATGTAACAGACAAACAAAGAACAGTATCAACACATTACGCAAAAATATGCAGGGTTTTGCACAGAATTACAGGTTGTTTAATGCAGAGGCAGAGGGGACAGAACTTTTACTAAAGCGTACCCGCTCCCACCTCAGAGTCCTGTACCTGCGGCCTGATGGCAGTAGAGGGAAGTGTGTGTGGAGAGGATAATCCGGGTCCATGGCTATCGTACGTGTGAGGTGTGTGACTGCTTTCTTATTAATAATAATAATAATAATGCATCGGTTTTATATAGCACTTTTCTGGACACTCAAAGACGCTTTACATTGCATTATTCATTCACTCCATACCCGGTGGTGGTAAGCTACTATTGTAGCCACAGCTGCCCTGGGATAGACTGACGGAAGCGAGGCAACCAGTCTGTGCCATCCGCCCCTCCGACCACCACCAACCACTCACTCACTCACTACATTCGCTAGGCTTCCTGGTGTTACTAAACGGTCTCCCATCCAAGTACCGACCAGGCCCTTCCCTGCTTAGCTTCCAAGGTCTGACGGGATTGGGCATCGCAAAGGCGGTATGACCAGAAGGGTCTGTGATACGGAGATCAATGATTTTAGAGACCGTTTGTGGTGATTGGTGATTATTTTCTTGATTTTGATGGTGAGCATGTTGAAAAAGCAGGGGGAACAGTAGAGCAGGATGGGTTGAATGACTGTACAGAGAGCACGGAGTTGCGGATGATTTAGAGTTTTTGTTGGGACCGTTTGTGAATGTTACATGTTGGTCAAAGGTGAGCATATGGTACACCCTTAAAAGGAACTATACAGTGTTTAAAAATGTTAAAATGATGCATTTTCCTCCCCCTACATGTTCCAACAATGTCCTAAGGTGTAGAATGAGCCCAGACCAGTTCACCACAACTGCCTCTAAAATCCTGCACTGTCACTTAAAAAGATGTCAATTCGGGTCAGAAGTGCTGTCATGCACGAGATTAGTATAGAAGCTGCAGCTACGCATAAGACCTGAGGTGGCAGTAATGAGCATACAATGACCAACTTGCATCTAGTCCCTTTAAGTACACCCTTCACATTTCTGCAAATATTTTCAGCTTTTCATGGGACAACAGTGAAGAAGGGTAGAAGTGAAGAAGAGTGTGTCCATGTGAAAATGTTCATAGGGATTCAAGGGCTTGGGTGTGCTCACTCTTTTTTGCTATCGGTCAAGACATTAATGGCTGGCATATTGGTATTGCTTAACATTACCCAGCCCTACATCTAACTTAGGATTTTTATATACACATTTTATAAGCGTCCTATAGGAAGACAGGACACAAAAGTCCAGGTGGTAGCCACATACATCTATTAATATCTATCCATACATTTAAATGCAAATGGTATTAACATCATGACAACTTCCACAGAGATGGATTCTGATTAGCAAAAATGGAACCAGTTTTAAGAGCGCTTGATTTCTCAGAGAGAGAGAGCTTTTATGCTTCAAATGTTACTTGCAAGGTTCTTTACCCGCCCTGTATGATCGGTCTCTAAAAGTGCTTTCACAACTTTCAAAAATGAATTTCCACCGCGTGACCGGAGTTTGTTTGGATGGATAGAAGTAAGATAAGCCCTTTTAGATCAACAAAGCATTTTCTAACCTTCATTATGTAAGATAACGCTCAAGATTCTTATGAAATACCCAGATAGGGGGGGGGAAATATCACAACCATAAAACCTTTAACTAAAAAAATAAAATAAACAGACAATAAACAAATCTCACACTGGAGCAGTTAAGTGGAAGATGTAGATAATCGCGGTAAACAAACCCTTCTCCCTGATTGGAACAAGTAAAACAGACAGAATCCATAGTCTGTAATGTTCGTCCCCTCTGGGTTTTAGCACTCGGCAGCTTCAGCACTCGGCGCAGCAGAGGAGGAGTGAGATGTTTCCACTGGGAGCCTCCACATGTTTCAGCGATGAACCATTAAACTGATGAAGAAACGCTGTTCGCGCTGAATATCCGCACCGCGTCCTGATGCGAGCTCATCTACCTACACACTGACATTACCACGCCAACATCTTTATAGAGAACAGACTCGTGTGCACCCCATACCACACCGCTGAAGCTTCCCCCCAGAGTTAACTTCACGCCATTATCTTCTTCGAGCCTCATACCATGTTATGTTTCTGCATCGAGATCTAAACAGGAGTGTTTTTCTGTGTTCGTTTCGTGCCCACTCCGTTGTTGGTGCGCTGTAATCATTATTTTGCATTACAAGCACAAGAGGAGCCCATCTGTGCGCTTCGACAAAGGCGCCTGGAGTCGGCGCCCGCTCGTTCATGAGGGCTATACTGGTGGAAAGGGAAGCCAATAAGCTAATTTGGAGCAGCGTTCGGAGCAAACAATCTATACAAGGACAAGCAGTAATGAGACGCATCGACCAAAACGCCAAAATTCAGCCTTCACACTATTTACAAACCTCAATCGGAGAAATATTTCATAAACTTGACCTATTTGCGTCTCCATATCTGACGTAAACATCAAATTAAATATTGCTTTTACAAGGGATGCACCGACACCACTTCTCGGACCTCCTGTTGCCGATTTATAAAGGTGTTCAATGGAGACGGTCAAGTCCACACTGAGAAAGAACAGCCCGTGTCCAAAAGTCACTCAATGCATATGCTGCATTCATTTATTTTCTATTCAATATTAGCAGTAATTGGCCTCTATTTGTATTAGCCTTACTTAGGGATGGGCACCGTTAAACGGTTCCTACTTGGAACCGACCGAAAAGCTTCGGTCGGAGGCGGTATCGAAAATTTTTAATTCTTTCGGTGCCAACTTCCGGTTCTTTTTCTCTCCAAACGTCAATATATGACCCTCAGCGAGTCTTAAAAAAGCAACATGAACGTGTGCAGGTACTTCAGCGCAAATGGAGCGAAGCAAAGATATATTTCATAGATGTAGCCTAACTTATAGCGAAGCAAAGCTATAACTTGCTAAACTTCTGTAATAGAGATGGCAGAGCCGCGGTCTGCGTCAGGACTGAGCCAGGACGTGGACTACACCGGTTGTAAAACCCAGAGCTAAACAAAATCAGTTATGAACCAGGACTAAACCAGGACTGAATAAGAAACTTGAGCTTTCAGTCAAATTGAAAAGCAAAAAAGAGCAGTGACAACAAGAAAGACGTCTTTACCTTTAGCGACAGACCCGGAGGCTGAGCTTACGTGCTCTTGTTTACAACTTTACAGCAGCTGCAGAGACAGGAATATCAAAGATTGTTTGTTGTTTGTTGAAAGTGAGCGCTCACTCTGTATTAGACATTGTTGGTCCAGTTTTGGTAAATTGTTAGTGGCAGAGTGAGCGCTCACACCATATAAGGATCTTTGACGTGTGAAGTTGCTTTCGCTTCGTCGAACAGCGCAGTGTGTTTAGAAAAGTTTAGCTGAAAGAAAACCATGTCCTGATGTGGATCTGTCCTGTCTCTGCAGCTTAAGGTATTAACGTCCTTTCTTTCTTTTTATTACAGCTTAAGTGGAAATTGTGCTCAAAACACGAAGTCACAGGCGACGCTGCTGCTCCTGTGTAGCTTCTGCTGTGCCGTTTTAGGATTTTTCCTGAACTATACTTTTAATACACGTTATTTTTATTGAATTAAAAAAACATAGGTATCGAAAAAAGTACCGTTAAGGCACCGGAACCGAAAAGCAGATATCGTTAAAGTACTTGGTATCAAAAAAACGAACGGTACCCATCCCTAGCCTTACTACAACTCCGTGTGGATTTTCCTGTGTGTTTGCGTGTAGCAACTTAGCAAGTAGTCTTTTTGCTGCAGCCAAATTTTGCTCAGTATGGACATGCTTTATGTGTTTTGTATTTTCTCAGTACTTTTTAGTCACTGGATTATTTTTTCCAGATGCAGTGATTCCCTGAGCATAAATCGACTTAAAGCAGGACTAAGTAAGTCTTGCCCCATAGAGGCCATAAGCGCAACTACAGGTGTCGTAGCAAGATACGATTTTTTAACTTATTAATTGTCTTGGAGAGTGAAGGTGAAGGGAGAGAGGGATATTGTACATCCAATTATACAATGGAAATATTTTTTTTCCATCAAACTTGGCTGTAAATACTGTTTAAAGTGACGTTAGCCCGCAGTTAGCTTTGCCCGTTAGCATGTTAGCTTCTTCTTCGTGATTCCATTAGTGTGTATTGCTTGCTCCGGTCCGGTGGCAGTCAAGTTGCAAACATGGTTTTCTGGCCAGAGACACCAATCATCCCATAAACACTTGTATTACCCCCACAGGGACTATGAAAAGGATTTATTAAGGTAAACACGTTACTTAGTACTGCTTTAAGAATCAGCAGACTCGCAACATTAGCCTGTCGTCTTGTAAACACTGCAGCGCTGCACTAAAATGAAGACAACATTTAGCTCTGGTTAAATCCAGATTTAGGGAGTGTAGTCTGTAATAAAGTCAGCGCTATGAGGTGGTATACTGTATTTCCACTTCTCCAATTCTTCTCTCTGGTATCGGTTTCTGGTATCGGAACCACATTAATGAGTACAAGTACAAGTGGCATCAAGCCGATACCCGACGCTGATATTAAAAAAAGCCCCAAGTATTTATCGAGTATAGTTGTGAATGCATGGGCGACTGTGTTCTGTAAAACAGTGGTTCCCAACCTTTATTGTCTTGTGTACCCCTTGGGCCTTTCAATGGTCGTCAGTGTGCCCCCTACCTCAGGGGTGTTGCAGTTTATTTAGAAAGTAATTACTTAAAAACGGTATTTGTAAGAAAAAGGACAATGTTGCGGTCAAAATAAACCTAAAATTCTCCCAAGGCAACATATTTTACAGAAAATATAGCTTTTATTATAAAAAATATGTTCAATATCCCCCTCTTTTCAATCTGAAATTGTTTCAAGTACCCCCTGCTAGGTCTTCGAGTACCCCCAGGGGTCCCCGTACCCCTGATTGGGAAACACTGCTGTAAAAGGAAGGGAGCACTTTTAGACATAAATCTTCAACTCAATTTCACACAGCTTCCCGAGTCCTTTAGGAGACTCTGGGAGGACACAATTCAAAGCTAACCCTCCTTTCTGCTGAATAAAACCGTCAACCGTCAAGTGGACTTTTTGATTGGACCAAAATGGCAAAATGTTTTCCATTTTTCATCTGGCTCAGTTTGCATTTGCATCAATGATGTATTAGCCCAAAATCAGGACGCTGCTTTGATTTAGTTTTGGTTTTGGGTGGTCACACGGCCTTTGCATTTTGACATCAGTGAAATAATACCAGAATCATTCTTGAAAAACTACAGGCGAACACCGGAGACGCTTTTGAAATCCAAGAATATACCATTTTAAACTAAACATATCGGGTTTATCGGCGGTGAACGCGTGGGTGGCTGCATCACATTTCCACAATAACAAGGGCACAGTGTGGTCTTCTCTGGCCATTTGAGAGGTCGCCCCATCATACAGCATAAATACTGAGGAGGTGGAGGGTAGAGAAGAAGGAAACGAAGAAAAACTCCATCGCAAACAGAGCAACAGGAACGGCCAATCGATTTTCTTAATCTCTTTGGGGGCAAGACCAGTTATATTTGAAATTACTTTGTGCCATGAAAGCTCAACAGGCACTTAGTCATCGCTGAGATGGGCGGAGGTGAAATCAAAAACCTCAAAACCTAAATAAAGGAGACTTCTGGGTTACAAAGATCGCCGCTTACAAGTTAGGCGTTTGAAAACTGTTCTTTTCGGCAAGAGACCGAGTAAATGTGATTTATCTGGAAAGCCTCGCGATGTGATTTATGCGAATTATTGGGGCTCCTCTCGAGTTTCCTTTCACTCGATAATTGTCATCGAGCTCATACGTTATAAATGAAGTGTGGCTTCCGAAATATTACTAACAATTTAATTCCCCGTCACCACAGTCCGACACGGAGAGTGCACTTTATTGTCTGGAATTTCATTAGTTTATCGACACTGCTGAGAAAAGTAGCGAATGGTGGAGTTTCATCAAAAACTAAACAAACCTCAACCGAACCCCGATGACACGACATAAATTATATAAATATAAATTACAGACACAAAAACACAACATTTGAATTGAACTAAAAGTATGGAAGCTCCTTTTGGCTCCCTGTAAATGATAACAATCCATTTTCTTTTCCTGCGAGTGATCTTGAGTCTTGACTTCGAAAACGTGTCACTTGACAATAACTCGGGTTCTGCGAAAAATAACTTTGCGGCTTCAAACACCAATATTATACCGGAATTCCCCCTCTCGACACAAACACTACTCAAGTAAACTACAGAGCCTCAAAAATTCTACTTAAGTGCAGTACTTAAAGTGATAGTCTGTAAGATGGCAAAATAAGGAGAGTGGACATTTTCAAAAGCAGTGTTGGGAATAATGGTGTTGATTCATAATGGCGTTAGTAACTCTTCGAGATTTCCCAGCAACGAGTAATCTGATTAATGACGGTTTCCTCTGCGAGAACCGTTTCAGTCTAAGTAACCGAGGCAATTATTTTATTAAAGCAGTACTAAGTAACTCATGCCCCTAGAGGACATAAGTGCCACTGCAGGTGTCGTAGCATATTGCGGTTTTTTTTGCCTTTCTCATCTGTTTTTTCCAGAGTGGCTTGTTTCAGGAGGTGAGGAAGAGCAACAGTGACACTGATTGGCTGATAGAGTGATTGACAGTACAGGGGACCAATCAGAGGGGGTGCTTTGCGGGCGAAAAGTTCATCTGACACGTCCATTGATTGGACCTGACAGGCCGGGTTAACAGGAAAACTCGTCTCATTGGTCAAAGTGGTGGCACCAGGGATTCTGATTAGTTGCTCAAATCAAAGGGCGGGACTTCAGAAAAAAAATCTGATTATCTAATATCAGTCATGTTATGTCAAATTGCAGGCTCAGGTGACCAATTATACGCAATCCATTACATCAGTAAACCATGTAAACTTACAGACTATCACTTTAAGAAAATGTACTTTACTCCTGACAACACTGTTTCATAAAGAATATAACCACTATCCATTGTATCCATAGCGTAAAAAGTGATTATTCATTTGTTGAAATGATGCGTGAACTTTATGTCTTCCCTCCACAATGAAACAACTACCCGATTCCTTCAATGTGGTAAAGTGTGTAGTACACGCAGCTTTGTGAGCAGGCGACTTTTAAATCCATTTGAAATGTTCAGCAGAGCCGTGAGGAGCCCGCACACAGGTGAATCTCTAAAGGACCAGGATTTCCCCAGGGCTCCTTCTTCAGCGCGCCGCTCTCACAGGGAAAGGGTAATCTAAAGTCCCGCTAAAGAACAGGGGCGCGGGCGACTGAAATGAGCCGTGATGGTACCTCGTAGTAGCTCCTGACGGCGTTACAGAAAGCCTCATCAGCCACGATCTGCGTCTCGCCGTTCAGAAACGACAAGAATCGATCCTTCACGGCCTGCAGCTGCTGCTTATTCACCTGCAAAAACAAGAGAGAAGATCAAATCAGTGGATCACGCTCACTCGGGCAAAAAAGAAAAGAAAAGAGAAGCGAATCTCTAGTGAATGCAGATTAAAGTTGTCAAAAGCGAAGGCGAGTCACATTTTCATTTCTATGCTCCCTGTTGTCGTGTGGGCTTTCAGTCACCCCAGGAGTTCTCCACTGTAGTACAAATTTCAACTGGACTACGCCAATTCTGTGTTATTCTGTCCGGAAATTATTGCTGAGTATTTGACGAGAACAAAATGTTTGATTATGGCTGTAACAGGAAGTCACTTGGAGCTAAACAGCCATGACTAAGACATTTAAAAGGGAAGCAGACTGAAATGTGAACTTTAAATACGGACAATATTCGCGGATTGTACTGAAATGTCCAGGTGTTTGTTCGGCACAAAAATGAATCACTGGTTCAATCACGCAGTGGGTTCATTGTTCTCCAGGCAGACTTTTGTTCTTAATGCAGCGTAATAACAGACAAACAAACTCATTTTTCTTTGGCTGGAATGAACATCACAAACTGGCTGAAATCAACTTCTGTCCTAATTTTGAAGAGAAATTATAATTCAAGTCAACTTTTCGGTACACTGTGACAGACTCTCAGAGGATGTTCATAAGAAATCATCATCAGGACAGTTTAATAAGCTTCTGCAGTGTCAAAAAGATCTAGTGTTGCATTCATTTTCCTCCAAAATCTTGTATCGATGATGGGAGAGTGTGACCGCTGCGCAAAGCCTTCTCCAGCACATCCTAAAGACTCTCAATGGGGTTAAGCTCTGGACTCTGTGGCCAATCCATGTGTGAAAATGGTGTCTCACGCTCCCTGAACCACTCTTTCACAACGTGAGCGCGATGAATCCCGGCATTGTCATCTTGGAATACGCCTGTACCATCAGGGAAGAAGGAAATCCATTGATGGGGAAAAACCTGGTCATTCAGGATGTTCCGGGTCGTCATCAGATCTCACATTGTGTTGCTGAACCGTGACCTGACCACCTGCAGTAACCCCAGATCAGAACAGTTAGTTAAATCCAGGTGGCAAGTTCATTTTTTGGTCGGGCTATGTTAATCGAAAATTGCTATCAATCAATGTGAGGGACTTTTATTCAAATATCAGTGATCCCAAGAAAAGAATATTCCTCATCCAGTAACTAATTAAAATTTCCTCCATTCTATATGTGACAGCACTTTATAGTTTGATTCTTGCTGTGGGAGAATGCATTAAAAGTTCAAATGGATGCAGATGAGTAGAGGCAGAACAGATGAGACGGTGAGTCGTGGATGAAAACGCTTTGTTCGGTCGTCCATGACAGCAGCTCCGCCGACAAGAAGCTCATTATACGACAAATGTTCTTATTATCAAAGAGGCCGAACATGAGAATGGAGCTACAGTAGAGCAATGGTTTCACTGTCACTGCAACAAGAAGTTTAGAGACCCCTCCCAAAAGACAAGGCAAGACTATTCATTGCATGTCATACATAGAACAATGTAAAGTGACAGTGTGTTTCTAATCGTTACTTTGGTACGAAAACCCCTGTGGTAAGTATTAACGCTTTACATCTGTCAAGTGGCAATTTGACGAACAATAGCGGACAGAAAAAGTTGGCATTTTGGCAAGACAAAAACAGTCTTAATTTCCAAAAAGGCCTTAGAGTTGGCTCATCTGAAAGTACAAGAGTTTTAACATTATCATTCGCTTGAGCCTGTGGGGGAAAAAAAGAAAAAAACTTCTCTGAAACTTCAACAGCACGACATCTTTCTGATCTGAGCCCTGTCAGAGCTGTCAGATCAAACCGGAAGTTATTTCTCCGTCTGATAACCATCAGCTACTGGTACGTCCTCACTGACCTCAGGAACACACTCAATAAAAAAGATAAGCGGGAGGGAAATGTCCAGGATGTTAGATAAGTCTTCAGTAAATGATTATAAATATGGCAAACAAGACAATGCAGCGGCGTCATTAGCCAATCACGTCACATGTTTTCTTTCGCTTGGAATCAATCACCCTATTCCAACTTTCCTCCAGCATTTCGATTCAGCAACATGTACAATGATTTATAAAAGGAAAAAGGGTGCGTTGTATAGCCACAGTAGATGGCGCTGTATGTCGGTGCCTATGTTCCCCCGTCAAAAGAAGTGGGGGAACATCAATGTATTAAGAGCAGGAACCAGCCCACCATCCTTAAGGTTAGTGTCTAGGGCAGGGTTAGGGTTAAGCTGATTGATTTATGTATGACCTTTCACTCTCATGACTTGTGATTGACTGATGTAAAAAAGAAAATATAGAAGCCACCGTGTTAGAAGGTGAAGGCGCCATGCTAACCACCCATTCAGCCACTGTGTCACTAAAATGTCAAATACACACTAATATCAAGGTTTCTTTTTTTATGCACCTTAAAAGTGCGAATGCAAAATATATAATGCCTATCACATTCTGGAATAGTTTCTCTTCCAACAATGAAACATCCCCGGTGTCACAACTCGGAAAGATCATGCCGTTTCCACAGTCCTGATTTATCAGAAATAGGGTTGGGCGATATGGACCTAAACATGTATCACGATATCTGACGACATAATATGATATAATGAAATCCACTCATTTACTAAAGTTCACTTAAACTATTCCCCAAGTCATGTTCTAACTCTTTCACAATAAAACTCTCCTAGCTGTGAACGCTTTTATTTTGCAGTGACAACAGGAAGCAGTTCGCTGCTATTAGCGGAACACTGACGTCAATGTCACTGCAGGCTTCTTTGCTTTCACTTCTCCACAAACTTTGATTACTTGTTTTTTTTCCCCGTGCTAGAGGCGAGTTTAGACGGAGCTTCTGTGTTTATGACCAATCATAAAACTGACACGAGAGAAATGAGACGCTCGCACTGATCGGATGACTATTTGTTTGAGCCATAGCCTTATATGCACAAGGCGAGCGCAGCTTACAGGACGCGATGGTAGCTTTGTTGCTTGCCCCGTTTCCAAAAATAGTCAGGAGGAGGTTTGAAAAGTGGCTAAATCTGTGTCAATATCCACGATGGCTGGACTCTCTGGTCCCTCTCAGCGTTTACCTTACATCCTGCACGCGAGTTATCCATTATACCGGACCAAATATTTCTAGCGGTATAAAAAATATTGCCCAACCCATATCAGAAGATGGCTCTTTCCCAAACCACTTCTTCCTTCCCCCCTGTCCAAAACAGACCACACAGTAAGAGAAGTGTCTGATCAGCATCGATGCGGCAAACTTGTGATTCTGGTAACATTAGTGGGCAGTGCTCTCCTGAAGGACCTTCTGTAACTGCCTTCACTGAGGAATTAGTAGAAGTATGTAGGAAAAGGAAGGAGGAAGCCATTTCAGAAAAGGGCCTTGGAGAAATAAGGTTGAGGGCCCTTTCATGTACAAATTCACGTGGGAAAGTCATGCAGCCAAATCCCAGCTTCTGTCTTATTCAAGTCATAATTAGTGCTCGCCTCAAAGAGATGCGGCATTACGACAGATTTATTGGGTTTAAGGTAACCCAAAGGGAAGCATGATATAAAAAGCCACTTACTATTTAAGAAATCATATTAAACAGCCAGGGTGTTTGGCTGTTTGCGGGCTCGTTCATATCGGAGGAGTGAAATGATGCCATAAATGTCAGTGGCCGCGTAGTCCCTGCACAGCGAAGCCTTGTGCTGGACGGGAATCTTACGCTAGAGCCGCGGCGCGCTGGCTGAATGTGTATTGAGCAAAATTAAACCATTATTCTTGGGCTTGTTGCAACAACTGCCAGCCACCAAATACATCCACGGAGTCAAAGTGCCAATTTCCCAGTTATCTGCTCCCGACAGCTTTGTGTGTGGGCTATGCCTCCGCCGCGCCGCCTTTGAAAGCTTTGAAAATGACATCAACACCAAAAGCCAGGTTGAATTTAATGTCGCACACGAAGCTATGACCGGCCGAAGGGAGTCATCCGGCAACAACGGGCGGGAAAATGCCGTTCATTTCCGATAAGAAGGCGGCAGCAGAGGGCACAAAGCAAGTGAAGTGTAGTGAAAGATTTTATGAATGGAAAAGCTGCCTTTTCACAGGATAGGATAGACCTCTCCTTTCTTGTCATATTCTGTGATTTACACATGAAGGATTTGAAGGTTACGCAAAAGGTCGAATTCAGGTCTCAAGGTGGTCATAATTGTATGTTTATTACTTACTTTGATGGGATCTGTGAAAATAAAAAGGTAAGAAGAGAGTAGTCACATTCCAAAGATAGAACTGGGACCTGCTCAAGGCCCGTTTCAAGTGGCTTATCCTCTTAAACTAGAAATGACATTGGTACAGTGGCACAGAAAGCAAACCTCTTGTCGAAGTCTCATCCTGTGTCGATGTCCGCCCCCCAAGGAAGTGAAATAATAAACTCACCAAAAAAAACGTCAAACCAATTAAAACTACTTTGGTTGATGCAGCCCTTGATAATGTTTCTCAAATGGATGGTAATAAGACCCCATGTTGCAGCAATAAGAACACTTCAATTTGGATCAGGCTTCTTTCAGAATTTTGGCTGACCATGTAATTGTTTCAAAAGCCAAGATTTCTTTTTCTCAGAGACACAGCAGCCAGTGGGATTTGAATTGAAACCAAACTGTCGTCACATTTCAGTAAAACCTTTTTGGTGTTGTTTTTCGTCTTCGTTTTCTGAAAAGACACGCGCAATGAGCAGCGACTGGATGCAGTTTGTGAAATGAAATGAGCCTTTAAGTGACATTGTTTCACAGTAAACGTATAAAGAAACATTTCCCATTCGAAAGGCTTCGCACAATCAGAGTAATGGCTGTTAAGTGCTGTGCTCAAATAAACAATCATCAGGCCAAATGGTTCGTTAGAGGCTTTTTAAATGAAACCGCCAGACGAGGAGAAGAAAAAAAACAGAAGTATAAATCAGACAACGGGAAACAGTAAACGTGACGAGCCTATTGTCACAAAATAAAGAAAATGTGGCGATGCTACTACTATTCACAATATGCAACTGTTGGGGGTATTACTAGACATGTCATCTGACTATGCAAGTATTTCTCAGGCATAATCTTACTTACTACTACAATACTCTATCAATGCGGTCAGCCAGTCAAAGGAGACGCTGCAGTTTGGTGAAAGCGCTCTAGTACACAGACTCTCTAATCCGATGTCAATGCCCAATGCATTTTTTTGTTGTTGTAAAAACTCGATTCAAAAAAAAAAAAAAAACATCCCATTGAGACTCTCATCCGTATTAGATATTGGATGTGTCCCCAAGAGCATTCTCTGGGCAAATCCATTTGCTCCCCAAAAAAAAAAGGGAAAAGTTTGTGCATTTCACTCAGCGCTGACAGGACATTTTTCACAGCCGGACCTTGTGCTGTCGCGTCTCGTTTCACGGGCCAGACGCTTTTATCGAGTGGGACGACATTACGCAGGCACCTGCAGCGAAAGAGAGAGGATGAAATGGGCTGCGATTAGGTCGGATTTTCAGAAAGTTCACACTCTGACACAATCTGATTAGCTTGTTATGGAAACTGTAATGGAGGGACTTTTTGTTTTTACAATAACCATGGCATATTGCAGAAAAGAATTGTATTTACAAACATACCATTTTTCCCACCACAGCAGCGATGGAATAAGATTAATGTCTAATTCTATCAGGGGTCAATCTGGGGCAATCATCAATCAAAAATGCATTGGAAGATATGAATGTAAAAACTAATGGTGTGTTCACAACAAACTCATCAAAAACGTCAAAAGTTTACAATAAAAACAAATTTGCGAGCGCCGACCAATCCGGAGTTTCCCCAACAGTGACGCTGGAGCAGAGCCACCGGTGGCGTAGATCCTATGCTGCAGATCAAACCATGGAGGATTAGCTTTATCATGTTGTGAACCGGAGCTACAGCAGCTCTGGGACTTTTACAAAGACACACATCACTGTTTCTTTTACCTAAACACCCGGGATTAAAAGCATCGACAAGAAAACCTATTTCAGTGGCTGGTTCTGCTCAGGGAATGTGTTTGGGCTTTGATGATGCACAGAGCATTCCCTCTGGAGATAGCTAATGCTACAAGCTAAAGCTCCGGTCATCACGTGAAAACCAGAAATATGCAATTCTTTAACACCAGTGAATAGACCAGCTATATTATTATATTATAGTATTATTCATGATCTAAAATCCACCAGAATGCAGGAAATCACACATGAATTATAAAATTTTCTTGGGGTTATTACCCCCCAAACCCCCCTTAAAGTGCCCTCCCACACGTTGAATACAATTTAATGACGATTTGGGTGGGTGGTGACAGATCCATTCCAATAACTGGATTTTGTCTATGCAGCCTCTGATGTGATCAGTCACCTAAAGCATATACTTATTTTTTGCTTTGAATTTCGGTAGATTGTGAAACGCTATAGCCAAGAAAAAGGCCACCCAGCTCAGGATCGACCGATGTCTCGCTCCAAAGTTGGGTGAAAAGTTGACAGCCCTGGTCGAATGGTTTTCTGCCGGAGCAGCTTAGCAGCAAACAGCAAGCGTGCATCGATCCCGTGAAAACAAGTATCATGCACTATTATAACGTCAATAAAGCCATCAACTACATAAAGCAGCCTTTATGATGATCACACACTGAGCCGGGCTTGACGCATTTGTGGTTTATTGCAGACTTTTAGTCAACACTGAGCTCTAGGTAACAAGCTAACTGGGCTAACCTAGTCTAACCACTTGCCACTGGCACAGATAAGCAGCAAAGCAGAACTAGTTAGCCCTAAAACAGCAGTTAATTCTCAGGCAAGAGCTTCTTCCAAGATGCGGCTACGCTTCGAACACACTGAGCTGACGCGCCTCCAGAGCATCTTGATGCTCGGTGACATTTTGACGCCTGAAAAGCGTGCGGTCTGGACACAGCATAAACCACTCAGTAGAATAGGTCTGAGTGTAGAATAGAAACTCTAAATTCCTTCAGTGTCTTTCGCAAATGCAGGCCTCTCTGTGTGTACAGTTGCCATGGTTGCAGAGTCATTAGTTCAGCAATCTGATGTCTGTGGCTTCACACCGAATAAAACTGTCCTTGTTTCTATAGTGTCCATTCAGCTGATTCAGCCACAAAGCGCAAACACAGGACACTGTTATTGGAAACACCAGTACCTTAGTATGCCGTTTTTTGGATGAATGAAAGATTGTCTTTCTGCCGTATCATTTGTTGATTGAAGCTTTGGACAGCCATTAATTTAGTATGATTAGAGATATGAATTTTCCTTCCTTCCTTATTTTCCCTGATTTGCATTGAAAACGAATAGTATGCTACATAAACACAAACTGACAATGAGGTCTGTGCAACAGGATAAGGTTTTATCCATTTGTATTGCTCCCTTGGGTGCAGCTCACCTCCTGTTTACAACGGCAATAGTCATTTCTCAGGAAACAGAACTCTGAAGATTTCAACCAAATCAACAATGATTCATGTTATAGACCTTTTCTTATTGTACACAAAAGTACAAAGCCGGTTTCTTCAGATTGCTCATCGATGCAACATTATTACAAAAGCGCACGATAAATAATTTCCTGTTCCAACGGCAAGAAGACAAGGACATGCTTTGAGTAATACTGTCGGTGTTGACAGCGTTGCCATCTGTTGCCTGAAATGATTGACAGCTTAAACATACATAATAGATATTTCTTTAGGCCTTTCTCCCTTTCTTCAAATAAGTTTCTTTGACCCCTGGCATTGCCACATTTCTCGGTTCCTGGTTACACCGCTCCGGGACATTAGTGAACTGTGGGTTTGAAAGTGAATCTTAATTTTAAAACACACATCGCGAACCTAGTAATCGTAACCGCAATATTTGTTTTCAATACTACAGTTATAAATATTGCAATAAACGGCGTGCGCGGACAGTCACTCCACCGTCTGTCAGTCTGCCACTCAGAAGGTCACGAGTTCAAATCCAAATGTCCATCTGACCAAAGTGTCTCCAGTGGAAACGAAGGCCAAACACTGAGACTGAGAGATTCGGCTGGAAATCTGACGTGAATGTGGTGTGTCAGCTGTCGAAAATGATGGTCAAATGGTCTGTCAAAAACACAATCACCTAGACACATAATAAAGACCGATTTCCTCATGTTTTCTCCACTGTAAGATCCCACAAGGAAACATTCACGGCAAAACAACTCTATTTTGTTTGATTGGACCCAAAGCCAGGCAAGAACTGCACTCAAGGGCCTCTTAAAGTGGATTCATTATCCCTGCAGGAGCCAACAACAAGCCTTTTTTTTCAATAAAAAGAAATGCATCTTATAATCATAACCCGTAGCAGGAGATGGAAGAAGAAAAAAATGGTACAAAGTTCCGGTTTCAAATAACGACTTTCATCCAATTGATTTTTTGTAGGAATGTGCCGATCCGATATTCAGTATCGGTAGCCGATCCAGGCATTTTGAAAGTATCGGATGAGATTGAATTTAATGACTGGATCGGGTCCAAAATACGGCCGTGAATCTGCCACAATGCTATCGCTAAGCTAGGCTACTATCGCTAACCTGCCGCCAACACCTGCTTCTTGGAAACTCAGAGTACAATCAGCGGCCGCTAAAAACACAATAGCAGCAGTGAAAAGTTCCTTGTTACCTTTGCAGTGCTGTTATTTGGCTTTTACAAAGAGAGGAGCCAGAAAGAATCAAATCCCACAGTGAAAATGAGAGCGCTCTCATAGGTACATACTTTTGTTAATGCCTTATAATTAGCCATGTGGTCCTAGTGTTTATAATAATGTAATAATAATAATAATGCATCGGTTTTATAGAGCGCTTTTCTGGACACTCAAAGACGCTTTACATTGCATTATTCATTCACTCCATACCTGGTGGTGGTAAGCTACAATTGTAGCCACAGCTGCCCTGGGGTAGACTGACGGAAGCGAGGTAACCAGTCTGCGCCTTCGGCCCCTCCGACCACCACCAACCACTCACTCACACACTACATTAGCTAGGCTTCCCGGTGCTACTAAACGGTCTCCCATCCAAGTACCGACCAGGCCCCTCCCTGCTTAGCTTCCAAGGTCTGACGGGATTGGGCAGAGCAAAGGCGGTGTGACCTTCTTCTTTTGCAGGCCCTAAAAGTAACGATAGACCTAAAAGTAATGCAATAAACCTGAATGACCTTTAGAAGTAGTTAGAACTGTTGTTGTTTGGGGCTTAAAATGCTGCAATTATAAAACTGTTTTTGTTTTAATGAGAAGTGCCCCTTGCATTATCCAACATTACCATCTAATTTAAAATTCAAAGCTAAATCCCAAAACTGCTTCCATATTTATGGGCTGTAATAGACTGAGACTAATGATTTTATTAAAGTTTACACAAAACACAAAGACTATATTGGATCGGTATCGGATCGGCCAGCATGAAGTGTCAAAATATTGAATCGGGAGCTCAAAAAAGCGGATTGGGATGTCCTTAATACTTGTGCTACCCTACTGGCCAAAGAATGATCAATCCTAAACTAGGAGCTTACAATAATGCAGTGTTTCAGCTTACACCCGAGTGCAAACTGTGCACGAACCGCAAAACCTGCAGCAGGCTCCATCTCGCTGAGGTTATCCAATGTCCCTCACAGTGACAGGGCTGGGCCCGGTTTGCGGAACGGTGATTATTGGCCACTGTTTGAAATTCAATAAGGAAAATCCCTCTGGAGCGGAGCCATCAAACCCACCCTTTATGTGCGATCTACAGCCGCCGCACGGCACCGAGGCGTCAGGCGCCGGGCGAGCGTTTAAAGCGCGCCTGGATCAGCGCTGGACGGAGGAGATTACAGACGAGAATAATACCTTTGTTTAAATGGGCTTTCAAAAATGATATACTGAAACACTGAGAGCATTTGCAAACCAGATTTATTTTGAGGGCGTTGTGTTCGCAATCAACAATTTAGAATTTATTTTATTCTCCCATCTGGGGCGGCCATAAAACCGTCTGCCCGGTGCATGCGCATTGGACGAGTGACTGGCATGTCGGTGGCTGGATCAAGAAGCAAGCGGATTCCATTTTACTTTCATTAGCAGGTTAGCTGTCTCTGAAGCATTTATGCAAACAAAGATTTATGATATACCGACTGCATAAACAGCCACAAAAGTTTCATTTTCAAATTCGGGAGATGGCAAAATGAGTTGACATGAAGAAGAAAAGGTTAATGCAGGAGGGAAATTTACAAGGGGTCAGAAAGGGTTCAACATCAACCAGGAAGAAAAGAAGAAAGCAACTTATTTGTATCGGTATAGAGCTTTTTTTTTTTTCCAACAATTGCTCCGTGAATGACGTGGCATGCTTTCAGGGCAGAGCTCTAGTATCAGAGCGGGCTGCAGCTTGTTTACTTGTAGCAGTCACGCTTCAGCTAATGTTTTTGCCCGCCGGTGCACTAGGTAAGAGTAAGCTGTGCTACGGATCGGCAGGTAAAGACAAATACTTTCTGGTTACGTTGAGCTGTGGGATGAGCTTCGGGTAAATCAGCGGAGCGTCGGCATGATCTGGCTTTATAAAACGTGAAATATCAATGCTGAGAAAAAAAAGCCTGATATAGAAGTCGGTTTGCGGTCAAATGAAGGCGTGATGGCGGCTCTGGACGGGGCTATTGCGTTATATGGATGCATTTATATGGGTTTGTTTACGCTCGGACTGTAGTGGCTGAAGGAGATGCCGACCGAGACAGTGGACAGATGGTTAAGGCTCGTTAAATGTGACGTGAGCGGAGCAGACAGACACTCATGGGACTGTCAGTCTGTCAATCACACACAGGATGAAATCACTAACGTCCAACTCGCTTCAGACAGGCGGGGTGAGACCGGACACCTGCGTGTTTGTGCATGCGATGGAATGTGCAGCTCTTTTCTTACCCTGTGAGTTGCTTTAACTATCAAAACCATTCTTCTACTACTCCTCATCCTCCTCTTTCTTCATTTCCTTCTCCTCCTCCTCTTTTTTCTTTCTCCTCCTTCTCCTCTTTTCTCCTTTCTCTCCTACATCTCCTCCACCTGCTTCTCCTCTTTCTTCTCCTCCTCCTCCTTTTTCTGTCTCCCCTTCTCCTCTTCTCCTTCTCTTTTTTCTTTCTCCTCCCTCTCTTGCTCCTCCTTCTCCTCTTTCTTCTCCTCCTCCTCCTCTTTTTTCTTTCTCCTCCTCCTCTTTCTCCTCTTTTTTGTTTCTCCTTTGTCTCCTCTTTCTCCTCCTTCTCTTCCTCCTCTTTCTCCTCCTCCTTCTCGTCCTCTTTCTCCCTCTTTCTCCTCCTCCTGCTTCTCCTTTTTCTTCTCCTCCTCCTCTGTCTTCTCCTCCTCCTCTTTCTCCTCTTTTTTCTGTCTCCCCTTCTGCTTCTCTTTTCTTTCTCCTCCTTCTCCTCTTTCTCCTCTTTCTCCTCCTTCTTCCCCACCGGTGAGTATGGCGTGAATGAATAAGAAGAAGAAACTTGATAACACGGGCTTGAAAAGTGTTAGCCATTATTACCTTGTCAGTGTCACATCTCATCAGATCTCGGAAGCTACAGTATAAGGAGGGTTGGGCCTTATCAGCACATGCAAGAGTTTGAGGGAATATCAGATAGCTTGGTTGAACGGTGTGCAAGTGGTTGGTGGTGCTGGCTGAACTACGAGGTTCGATCTGTACGTTATAATAATAATATAATATATAACAATAATAATAAGAATGGCTTACACTTGTATTGCGCTTTACAAGCCTGTATTACCAAGTTTCTCAAAGCGCCGCACTCACTCCATGCTCATTGGTGCCACTGGTAAGCTACGATTGTAACCAGAGCTGCCCTGGGGTAGACTGACGGAAGCGAGGCTACCAGTCTGTGCCATTGGCTCACACACTACATTCAATCTGGCCTACTGTACATGTTTCTAGTGGTAGGGGACACCAACGGAAACCTACGGCGACACGGGGAGAACATGCAAGCCCGGGACCTTCCAGCTGTGAAGGACGAGCGCTCACCGATGTACCACCGTGCCGTGTTTAGGTTTATAGTCACTCATAGAACAAAATGGAAATGAGTAATATGTTGAAAATAGATATTACCCTGTTTCTTTTGAATATTAAAGCCACATGATTTATCTACTCACTGCTCTCGAGAGTGTGCACACTTAGTATCTTGGCAAAACGTTGAAAGCCTTGGCAGTAAAGCAAAGAAATGACCCAACCCGCTTTCCCCATATACATTACTAAATTTAACACTTCATTTTGAGCCATATGTGCAGTGTAATAATAGCCATATCCCAAACCTCTCGAAATAACACTCATTCACAACAAAACAACTCTTCTGTAACAAGAGTAGACTTATCCCCCCCCCCCCACCTCGCTGCAGGAAGCCGGGTGAGTGGGTTGACTCTGCGCGTGGGGTTTTCCAGGTGACTAAGGCATCCACATGACGGAGAGCTCCGAGGCAGCTCAGAGCTGGATTCACCGTCATGTGTGTTTACATCCGTGTATGTTTATGCTCTAGGCCCTAATTCCATTTCCTACCACTCCTCGCAGTCACCGATACCGTCAGTTAGCAGCGCGGACCGCCCCCATCGGCCGATCAATGATGTGTTTGTGCTACATTAAGACCGACTCTCGGAGCTGTCAGGAAATAGCTGTTGGAAGAGGGAAAAAAATAGTAACAGGAAGTGAGTGTGACGAGTCTAATAGCTTGATCGCTTTGGCTTATTGTTTTGAGCTACGATATTAGTTCAGTGGTTCTTATGATACTTACCTTTACCATTGTTCACCTGGAAGGGTTTGGGGAGAAATTAAATATGCGGAGTAGAGGACTATTTTTGGTTGGCACATGGTTCCTGAGGGAGCTGACCCCAAGGACCCCATGGCAATGCACTGTGTAAATAAAAACACCCAACGCCCGCCCGGTGCCCCTCTGTTCCTTCGCAGGTGTCAAGCCCTTGTGGTTCTAAAATGGACTACTTGCTTTACGGTGCAAAGATTTTGGCCGTTTTTTTGGCTGATATAATAAGCGTCGTAGCTGACAACTGGAACACTGAAACTCGGAAAAAAAATAACACATTCCCCGCTCTGAGTTCCGACCTTCGAGGACAAATGGAACGTAGCATCAGCGCTCGCAGCACGACTGAATAAAAGGACTAATCATCTGCCCGTCATCTGCAGAAAATGGATTGGAATGGAAGTTAAATTCAGTTCCCGAGGTCCCCAGGTAATTCTAATCCCTCCCGTGTGAATAGGGCTTTTAAGTGACTCTCTTGCACAGACAAATTTTGAAACTATAGCCTTTTGGGTTTTCATTTCACCTCAGCACAGTCCTTTTTTTATATAGCACAGAACTGACACAACAGCCGCATTGCACCCGCATCCACCAGTCGATCTCTCTCAAAAAAATCTAACTTTTTTTCTCTCTCCAGGAAGAACATCCAAAGCTACTTCTTTATTCAAGAGCTCTCCCCTGACAGAGAGCATCACACAAGAAACCTGGACACACTATAAACTATACAGCGGCGAAATATCCTCTGTGGTCACCAGCGGGCTAATGAAAAAGGACGGAGATTGTTACATCAGCCATGTTTTTGGTGGTGCATTTTCTCCAGTTCCTCGGCAGCGCACGGGTCAAATGTTTTATTTACAGTACTCTGAGGGATGGTTTGAGCAGCATGTTGTTATTCATTTCCGGGATATTCGCAGGAAATAGCTTTTATTAAGCATCTTTTCTTTGTTGTTTTCATTTTTTAATCTTGTACATGACTTGTCGAACATGCACCTGGCTGGAAAATAATTCTACAAGTGTGCATCTCCATAGATCTGCTGCTTCTTTTCAGCCAAGAATGGGTAATGTTTGCAATCCACCCCAACCAACCAAACATAGTGTAAACATTATGGACAAAAAGCAACACCAAGAAACTGTGCTGTATCATGATTATTTCTTCCCAGTATTTGCTGTGTGCTATAATATTTATCTTGCATGTTGCTCCCGTGCACCACAGCAGTGCTCACCCACCGCTCCCCGATTCCTTGCCTGTGTTGAAACAACAAAAGCCAAAAATAAACAGGTTGCCCGTTTTCATTCAGCCATTGCCGACAATACAATTGAAAAAAGGAAATTGCAGGCTAAAGTGAGTTTGTCGCGCAGACTTGTGAGTGCTGTAATCTAGACCGTATCGATTCAAACCACTAGGCTGACATTCTTTCTCGCAATGGTTTTGTGTAGCCACAGGCAGCAGGCTCGATTCAACACATCCTCATGTCCATAGCGTCGCCATCTGCCGCCTAAATGCATAACACAGAGGTTATCTAACCTAACTATTAGTATTTAGTCCAGGTAAATGACTTCCATCACATTGAAGCTCTGTATTTCTTTCATTTCATGTTCTGCATATACTACATGTTCACTGATGTTCATTCTGGGACACTGAGGAACATTCCCACAAAGCAGAGTAGAAAAAGGTAAGGTAAGTGTGTTGGTTGGCTGTCATCCAGTCAAATCACCATTTATTATATTGGGTCATACTGTCCGGCCACACCATCTCTGTAGTATAGCCATAACCTTGGTTCCACAATGAATACCGTATTTTTCGGACTATAAGTTGCACTTTGTTTCATAGTTTGGCAGGGGGTGCGTCTTATACTCCGGAGAGAGTAATATGTGATTTTCCCCCCCCTTTTTTTTATTCACATGAGAGCTCGAAAAACGTGATGCCGGGAGAGGCTTGTCAACGGTGCAGTGCCCAGGTAGTTGCCAAGGCGATTGTTCAGAAATGACACCGAGGATGAAGACTTCAATGGATTTACTGATTTAGAGTGAAATCGAGAGTTTGGTATACACTTTATGCTATAGTTATCTGGATTGTTTATGTGGTGCTAACATACCAGACACCTACGCAGTTTGTTGTTTATGCTTCATGTAGCTAACCATCAATGTGTTACGCTAGCATACCGTACGTCTATTCCATACTTGCCAACATTGGGTTGTGAAAAATAGGGAGATTTTTTTCTCATCTGTGTATCGTACCAGGTGTGTGTAATTGTTGATGTCATTTATTACTTTGTATTTACCCGATGAAGGAAACTTAGGCTGGAAATATTGTTTCTTTGATATTCATATTATTCTGTTTACCATTGAGGACAAAGAAAATAATGAGCAGTTTTAATTTTTGAAAAGAATACCAGAAGTAGTAAGACCAGTTCAATAAGAATGAAAAGTCGGACACCTGAGCTCAAAAGTGAGGACAAAGGGTAAAAAAAAACTATGGAAAATTGGCTATATTTAAAACAACCTTTGATTAAATTAAAACACTTTTGCAAAATAGGAACAGAAAATATTATATGCCTAAATAAGAATTTACATGTTGTCATCTAATGAATGTAAGGTCTAAAAAGGCCTTAAAGCTTTTTTAATATCCATCCATCCATCCATCCATCCATTTTCTTCCGCTTTATCCGGGGCCGGGGTTGCGGGGGCAGCAGTCTCAGCAGAGATGCCCAGACTTCCCGATCCACACACACCTCCTCCAGCTGTTCTGGGGGGACCCCGAGGCGACACCAGGCCAGCTCGGAGACATAGTCCCACCACCGTGTCCTGGGTCTTCTACGAGGCCTTGTCCCACTAGGACATGCCTGGAACACCTCCCGCGGGAGGCGACCAGGAGGCATCCGGAACAGATGCCCGAGCCACCTCAGCTGGCTCCTTTCAACGTGGAGGAGCAGCGACTCTACTCCGAGCTCCTCCCGGGTAACTGAGCTCCTCACCCGATCTCGAAGGGTGCGCCCAGCCACCCTGCGAAGGAAACTCATTTCGGCCGCCTGTATTCGCGATCTATTCCTTTCGGTCATTACCCAAATCTCATGACCATAGGTGAGGGTGGGAACTGCTTTTTTAATATCATTTAGTCAAATGTGGTGCGAGTAATGTCTCCATGGTAACGCTGAGGGGAGGAGCTGACCGACTGACTCGCTCGTTTGAAGTACAAAAACAAACAGAGCAATGATTGCGTGATACCTGTCACTTCCCCCCAAGTGCGAACGCGAGTGTGTGCGCTGTAGGGCTGTAGGGCTGTAGGGCTGTAGGGCTGTAGGTCTGTAGGTCTGTAGGGCTGTAGTGCTGTAGGGCTGTAGTGCTGTAGTGCTGTAGGGCTGTAGGGCTGTAGGGCTGTAGGGCTGTAGTGCTGTAGGGCTGTAGTGCTGTAGGGCTGTAGTGCTGTAGGGCTGTAGTGCTGTAGGGCTGTAGGGCTGTAGGGCTGTAGGGCTGTAGTGCTGTAGGGCCGTCCTGTCAGACCGCACACGGTACAGGCACAACGTGCGGAGCCAAAGGTACGGCTGTGGTGACTCTAAATGAACAGCTATGCAATCAGCATGGAGTAGACAATAGAGCGATGACAGAGAGGCAAAGGAGTGATTCTTCTCAAGGATAGGGTTGCCAGATCATGCAAATAGATCCCCCACAATCTTACTTGTTTCCTTCACTGTAAAATGGGGAGATTAGCGGGAGAAATGACTGCGCGGGAGCACCGTGGGAGATGGGGTTAAAAATCTGGAGTGTCCTGCGTGAATTGGGAGAGTTGGCAAGTATGCTATTCAGCCTGTTGTTTTTTTCTTCATTAGGCAATTTTTGGCTGGTGCGTCTTATACTCCAGATCGACGTATAGTCCGGAATATACGGTTAATCTCAACGCACTCGCTAATGCTAACACGGCTAGTGCTAATGTCAAAAACAGCTCACTCACTGTTAAAACCTAATTATTGTAAGTAAAGAAATACCTCTGCAGTACTTCAATGTGGCCTTTGAGTAGAGTAAGAACTCGGGTAGAATCGAGCCCAGCAGCTGTAATCGGGAACTACGCATGCGCAACTCATCTCAACATTGACCACGCATGTATTTCGGAAGTGAGGAATTGATACTTCCTTGGACTCTGCTTTATGGTCAGTGCATAATATAAAGCCAAGATGAGACAATGTTTTGAATGTAGTGTCACCACCTGCAGCAAAAGCTGTAGTCGGTGAGTGGCCATTTTCCTGAGAAGAACTGTGGGCACAAACCTTGGGGAAAACTCAGTATGAGGAAGAAGACCATGGTCCCTAATGATGTTTACTGCTGTTTGCAGCACATAAACATCCCTGGGCTTTATCTGTGAGAATGCACTAATCTTAGAAACTCCAATGTTCGCGTGTACTGTTTTAGTTGTCGGCTGTTGCCAATACGCCAAACATCAATACTTTCATTTTTAAACACAGTCTTTATGCATTTTTTCCGTAAGTGCCTTCGGCAGGGCCTTCGGCAGGGCACACTGCCGCTGGACTGTGGAAGAGCTGCTATATGGGGAGAATACATGGGCATCTAAAAAGTTGAAGTAAATCATTTGTACAGTGACTATTTCGGTTCATTTAACCACAAAAGAATAAATGAATGAATTGGATAAACACTATTTAAAGCAGTTCTCCCTGTCTTGACCTCTCTGTGAGGTCAGAAAATCCCAAATGTTTTGTACAAAAACTCACAATTGTGCAGTTAACCTGTTGAATAAAAAGGTCATGAGCCATCGTTTTTGTCGTGCGGACCTCTTTGAGCCTTCAGTGGTACTGTTGTGCACCCCTACCACAAGGATTGTCGCAATTTATTTAAAATGCAATCACTTAAAAGCTGTATTTGTAAGTGAAAAGACAATGTGTTCAAAATAAACCTAAAATACTCCCAAACCTATACATTTTATTCCAAAAAATATAGCTTTTCCTTTCAAAGTGATGTTCAGATTCACCTTTTTCAATCTGAAGTAGTTCTTAGTACTAAGTCCTTGAGTATCCCCAAGGGTCCCTGTACCCCTGGTTGGGAAACAATGGTTTAAAGAATAGGGAATCCCTTGAGTGCTGTACAATCCTTGAGGGCAAATAAACATTTGGGAAATGGACACATCTGTCTCCACCTGGACGCTGACCTCTTGAACAACACTTGTAGAAATACAAAACTGAATACAAGAAGAAAATCTGGTGTCTTTTAGTAAGACTTGGGCGGAAATTGTTGCATCTTTTCATTAAATGAAGAGAGACTTTGCGACGTGTCTGCGGAGGTCAAGACGATTACCTTTATTGTCACTATGGAAACAGAATCTGTGTGGCTTTAATTATAGTCAGCTGCAATTAACAGGGCTGGCATTCATCACGGAGTCAAAATATTCAGAAAAATAACAAGCAAAAATGAATCCCCACTGTGACCCCCATTATCTTTCCGCTCGATGAAGATAGGTTTGTGCTATAAACTTCTGTTCAATACGAGCTGGAGTGCATTTGCTCGCGCTGTCACGGTGGCACCGGTTCAGGCCCACTGTAACATGGAGAAGAGAGAATGTCGCAGCTTTATTAATTAAATGTGTTAAACTGTCGTCAAATAAATCTATACAAAGAAAAGAGATCAACACCAACTCTCTGGTATCGATACAATAGCACTTTTGAATGGAGATTAGAGAGAAAATACACTGACTGACCAATAGAAATGTCAGCACAAAAAAAGGTCACATGCCAAGGTCACCAAGATCCTGTATTGATTTTATATATATAGACAAACGAAACCATGATCAAAAGTTTACATGCCCCCAGTTCTTAATACTGTGTATATCCCCCTTTAACATCAATGCCACTTGTTTTCTTTTGTTGTAGTTGTGGATGGGCCTCTTTATTTCCTCAGATGGTAAAGCTGGCCATTCTTTTTGGTAAAAAGCCTCTAGTTCCTGTAAATTCCTGGGCTGTCTTACATGAACTAGACGTTTGAGCTTTCCCCAGAGTGACTCAATGATATTGAGGCCAGGAGACTCCAGAACCTTCATTTTATTCTGCTGTAGCCAATGAGAGGTCGACATGGCCTTGTGCTTCAGATCGCTGTCATGTTGGATCATCCAACAGACGTGGAACGTGCGCAGCTTCCAGGCTGGTGAGTGACACTTTTACTCCTTCCTATTCTTTAAAAGAATAGGAATAGGAATAGGTAGAATTGTTTCTACCTAGTGTCTTTCAAAAAGAACCTAAAAACTAAATTTGTTATTCAGGAAGACATAATGAATGTAATAAAAGAAGAATAGGCCACTGTTTTTCCAGATTGAGATATGCTAAGACATGCTGATACATACCTGACAGGTCTTTGTGCCTGTGGAAAAGCGTGGTAGCTTCCAATTTCACCCCCGTTTGGAGCTATAGGAATATGCTGGGGGAGGCCAAATGGTAGCAACATCTTTGGTCATTTTGCATGACTGAGGGTACGCACAAAGACCAGACAGGTAGGCATCTACTCCTCTAAGCTCAGGTAAGAACATATTTCAGTATGGAAAAATGGTGGCCTGTTCTTTTAATAACATTCTGCATTCATCCTGAAATCAACTTTGACCAAGTTCCCCGTTGATGCACCGTTCATCACAGGCCTTGCAAACTCCTCCAAATGCACCGTTTATGGTTATGGCCAAAAGGTTCCATTTTGGTTTCATCATTCAAAATGACATTGTTTCAGAAATTGAGGTTTGTCTCTGTGCTGGCATATTGTAAGCAGATACTTAGTGGCATTTGCAAAGTAATGGCTTTTTTCTGGTGACTTGGCCATGCAGCCTCCTTATTGAGCATAAAGAGTCCTGTATTTCAGCTGATCTCTTTGTTTCTCTTTGCATCCACAACTTTCCTGGCAGTTGTTGCTGATTATTTGTTGGTTGACCTGGTTTGGTTTCAACAGAATCCTGCCTTTTTCACTTAGAGTTTGAACACTGTTGATTGATACTCTCAGTACCTTGGAGATCGTTTTTATAACCCTTTCCCGTTGTATTCTTTTGCCTTCCTCATGACTCAGACACCAGAAATGTCACTGCAGCACTGGATGACAGATGCAAGGGTCTGTCAGGAGCCCCAAAACTCACTGGCCTTTTATACACACACAATAATTACAGACACAGGTCACAGGTGAGGATGCTTACCTTTAGTAGCCATTGAACCCCCTTTGTGTTGACTTGTGTGCATATTATCAGGTTAAGATCACCAGGGTATGTAAACCTTTGATCAGGGTCATTTTGGTAGTTTCTTTTGTCATTATGATTTAAAAAGAGTAAACTGTTATCATTCATATTCTCTGAAAATAGTAAAAACATTCTGCCCGGGTATGTAAACTTTAGAGCACAACTGTATGCGTTAACTTTATACTAGTGTTGCAGCATATCGAAACACATTTTACAGAATCATACATTTTAGTAATATAATATAAATGAGATCACAAATATTTGAGATGGTGAGAAGGTTGCATCATCCATCATGTTTCCCATGATGCTGAAGGTACATATTGTTCAGTCTGCCGGTATCTTGTATCTGTGCTCTGAGACTCCCCTAAGACATGCCGTCCTCTGCCAAACACAGATGTCCAGTCGATGCCATCACAAGCTGCTTGATCTTCTCTGTGTGTGTCTATGGATTTAGAGCGGCGAACCTGCGGTCGCAAAATGTCCACCCAAAATGAGGTCACGTCCCAGCCACGTAAAGGTCGGTAAACAATTTCTGTAGCGGTCAGCCCAGTCTCCAAAAACAAATGAGAAAGTCTGGAGACACCGCCATGTCTGATACATTCAATAACAAATTTTAATTCGAGACGCTGTGCTGCTGCCTGTTTATATTAAGCAATGCGTAATTAACTACCGGGGCAAAAACCTTCTTTTCATTAATTACTTGGTGAAAAATATCTTGATTGAGTAAAGGAGATGAAAAATTAAAAGGTATTTATGAGTCACAATGGAATTCAATAATAATTTTGCCAAAGTAACAGGCTAAAAATCAGTTGGTTTATTCACTCTCCGTCAAATGAAACCATCTAAATGAAAAGAGCGAGGACACCTCTCAGCTGTAGAGGTACTTATATGGCACTCTATAAACTAAGGCCATTTACCAGTTAAACATTGGAAGCACAGAAGAGGAAGAGGACAGTGGCGAAGGTGCTTTGCTGCTCAACACTTGGCTCATGATATAATGCACTATATTTTTGTTCACATGACAACAGAATTGTTAAAGGCTTAGATCCCGGACATTCATCAGGCTGGTCACTTTTCAAAAGGTGGGATGTTTGGACAGCCCATATCAAAGTGAACACTAAAACAGCACTGCGGGTACTGCTCCATAAATACTGGATTTCCCTCCAGACATGTCTGGCTTGACCAATCACAGCGCGGGAAAAAGCAGGACGTGAAGATGCAGTAGATCAAGCGTAAAACATTTACAACTGTGGCTATAATAGATCGTGGTGTGTGGTACAATATTTCTGTTCTTGAGACATAAGAGATCGGCCATAATAAAAGACACTTTTGACTCTTTTCTCAGGACAGTGTTTTCCCCAATTAAATACAGCATCAGTTGCATGTTGGTGTTGTCTCCAAGCGCTGATCAGAGGATGAGGAAAGTGGATACTTTTAGGAAAATCCACCATCACAATGACACTTTCTCACTTTCTCTATTGGAAATCTGTCACACCTGCTCCCTGCTGGCCAGCCCTCACACCTGTCCAAGCAAAACGAGCCGTGCGGCCTGATGACATCATCACATATTGCTGTTTGTTTATGTCGGATTATTATATTATATATTACTCAATTATCAATTGTCGGACCAAAGCATTTGCCAGTAGCACATGAAACGTGAAGGCGTGACACAGTGCGAGTTTGCTTTGAGTTTTGTTTGTGACATTGGCTCCTCTGAAGACTTTTGGACTCTGCTGCTACACACAATCCGTGCCTGGGCAAAGGATATAGAGGCTTCTAAACAGCACTTCTCCCTTCTGCAAAAGGTGAGCACCTATTGGTAGCGTTATCTCAAGAGCTATGTATGAAAAATTATTCCAATTATCCGTGACAAATACAACAGTTCATCATGCAGCGCTGGTGGTTCAGCGAATCAGACGCGCTCACACAAACAAACCATGCAGGATGGACTCTCTGCGCTTTGGATGGACAAGTGGGAGGGTTTTTTCTCAATTATGCTATTTTTGTAATTGTCTAGTGTAATAATCAAAATCGTAATTGAATTTCAATTAATTGCACAGCTCTAGTTGACTAAGCATTTTCATCCAAAAGACTAAGACTAAAACTAAGAGGGCTGCCCAAATCAACACTGGTACTTGCTAAAAAAAATCTTCAATTTTAACATATAGTATTTCTAACTCTGCAAAGTAATTATCTGTCACTGGTGTCCATAGAGACTCTAATGAACAAAATGCACAGACCCATATCATTTTAATCACTTAACTCTATTAGGCGGATCAAAGTTATTTCAAGCCGCTCCGAAAACTGTGTTAAAGAGAGTTAAAGCAGAGATCTAACTTTGGTATTGCATTTTAATCCAATCCTCAGTAGTTTGTAACAGCGCTTGGTCCGTGCACAGCTGCACCCCAGTCTAATTCATCACAAACTGTGGGAGATTTATCACCTGCCGCCGCATGCCCTGTCAGTGCAAACACACACTTCAACAAAATTAGATTTTGCCTTCAAAGGTAGAGAGGAGTCGGTCCGCAACTTAGATTGAACTGATCACCTGAGCTTTATGCAGGTAAATATGAGAAGATGTACGGACTGAAATGACTCCAAACATCTGAAGTCACGGATATTAACGTCTCCTAAATGTGCAGCAAGAGAACTTTTGTACTTCACAAATCAAAAACTTGTGTTATTGATAGATGAGGTTAGTATTCTTTCCACACGGCAAGAAGGTGCCAGATTTGATTCATGAGTTGAGTGGGCCTTTGTGTGAAGTTTCGTCTAGGTTAGATGTTTCCAATCAGAGAGCTACTTGAGCTTCAATGAGACGTGCTCTGGAGAGACAACATATTTGAGGAAAATGAAGACAAAACAAAAAGAAAAGAAAAAGACTTGGGTTTTCTCTCTGTACTTTCCTATATTTACTTGAATGTTAACAGATTGCTTTCAACACTTTGACATGCCCAAAGTCCGGCCCGCGGGCCAATCACGGCCCTTGATATCATTTCATGTGGCACTACACAATTTTAGAAATTTACATTTTGTACAGCCCGCGAACAGCAAGTCCAAAAATAAAATAAAAAATGTGGCCAATGTGGCCCTCGTAGAAAAGGTTATGCTGAACAAAAATAAAATGCATGTAAATTGTGTGACTCATCCAGGCTATGTACACTTTTCTACATACGCTTGCTCCTTGAAATTAATCAGATGACATTCAAAGTATAGATATGGCCGACAGATGGCATCTTTGAAATCGGCCATAAATGCTTACATTCAAAGCTGCCAGATGGGGAAAACAAAGAGAAAACTTCTCTTTCACTCATTACCAAAATTGCTTAAACAAATGCTGAATTATGAATAGGCCTATATTTTCTACTAAATAAAGATACAAAGATAAGAAGATGAGCAAAGTCGTTTAAAATGCCAACCATAATGCTAACATTAGTTTCATACTACCGTATTTTCCAGACTATAAGTCACACTTTTTTTCATAGTTTGGCAGGGGGTGCGCCTTATACTCCGGAGCGACTAATATGTGACTTGTTTTTCTTTTTTAAATTCAAATATATAATTTCACATGCCGCTAGAGGGCACTGCAGGCTAATCGAGCAGCAGAAAGAAAGTTTGGAGTAAGCAAGAAGCGGAGGTTACTCTTACCACAAAGGAAACAAAAAAAAGCTAATCACAGGCTAAAAGCCAAGGCGATTGTTCAGAAAAAAATTATGATTTCATTAACACACTTCCTTACCCCGCGCTAGGCCACGCCCACCAGTATAACGCACAGCTGTCTGCATCTATGCTTTGTTAAAGAGACTAGATGCAAGTTGGTCATTTTAAGCTCACTACTGACACCTCAGGTCTTACACGGAACTGCAGGTTCTAAATTAAGCTCGTGCATGACGGCAATTCAAACCCGAAGTAACACCTTTTTGAGTGACAGTGCAGGATTTTAGAGGCAGTTGTGGTGAATAGGTCGGAGCTCATTCTACACATAAGAACATTGCTGGAACGTGTAGGGGGAGGAAAATGCTTAGTTTTAACCTTTCTAAACTCTGTATAGTCTTGTGTGGAAGATGAAGACAATGAACATCACGACCCAATCTGACGCGGGGTAAAACCAAGCTTTGAATAGCTGTGCAATCATTTCTACTGTTCTTTTGTGCCATAGAGATGTGGGCAAACAGAACAAACTGCTTTTCCTGGCAGAGGTTGAGTAGAAAATAAAAAGTCAGCAGTAATGCGTAAGTTGAACAAACATTTTGATATTCGTTTTTCAAATATCAAACTTGTGCAATAATGTTCTCCTGTCCCTGCACTGACAAATGTGTTAAACAAAATTCATATGTGTGCAGTGTTGGAGCTATGAATCATTCAGGTCCAGGAATGTGTCTCTACTATCGAAGACTGATAAGAGCTCTGTGGAGGTAATGCTTTCTCAGCTGTTTCCAGGTTTTGTGTTGGATTTTGGAGAGTTGTGCGTTTCCCTCCAAACGAAACCTCCGGTTAATGATGACTGCTGTAGAGACCAGTAATGGCTAGATGAAAATGTTTAGCTTCAGTTCAAGGGTGGGGGAGATAACAGCTGGATTCTACAATGGCCCCGTTTGAACATGTTGTGAAGCACTGTCATTATAGTAGATGCTCACAGACTGGCAACATTTGATGAAAAAAATTAAAATAAACAAACATAGTTTTGTCTTTGCGGCCCGGAACAATATAGTGTCTGTTGTATTTGAGCCTCGCCAGCTGTGGACAGAGAAAAAGGAAATTTCGTTGTCCAAAAAGATCTTAAATTTGTTTGTTTTCAAAAATGTTAAAATACAGTATTAGTCGACCAAATGACATGGACTTCTGCAGCTAACACTACTTTCTGATGGACAGGTAGATGGCTCCGGACAAAAACTAAGGTGCTAAATCATGACAGTCCACACATTTTCTCACGCAGGATAAAAACAGATACAGTACCCCTGACTGATGTAACACAAGAAATGGTAAAAAGGGTTTCTTGATTTGGTGAAAAGAGTGTTGAGTGTGTGCTAATGAGTGCTGCGACGGGGCCCAATGAGGCAGAAAAGCTCCCAGCGTGCTACGAGAAGAGCCCCGAAAGAAATCAAGAAAAAAAACGCAAAAAAGAAGAGAGGGGAGCATGGAGGAGAGAGGCATGTGCGACTTCACCAGCACAGGGTAAAAATAGCAGCGTGGAACAGCCTCGCAGGCCATTTGAATCAATTGATCATCGAGAAGTGTGGTTCTTTTATTAGATTTCAGTGTCCGGATAGAGAGGGAGTGAGAGAGCTGCCGCCGTGGTAACGATGCCATTTCAGCCACTTCATCTCCGCAGAATATGCAACACCTGATGAACCTTGATATACGCAGAAAGAAAAAAAGGGGTATTTTGTTACACGGATACTCATTACTTTCGTCACTTTCTCAAAACAGTAATGTTGTCTGGATACAAATACGCAGCACCTTCCTTCATCCAGCCTTAGTTCAGTGTTGACAGCACACGCCCGCTAGCACATGAACATATTCCACCAAGTGCAGATAAAGACTGTAATCCTGCTAATCTGGCCCCCAGTCTTACAGCTCCTCATACCATTCATTAGGGACAGCTTTGTTTAATTAAAATCATTTATTGTAATTCACTTAATCCAATAAGTCTCTCACAATCATCCTGCATGGTTACCACCAGAACAACAGGAAGTACAGTGTGGAGAAGTGCGACTGTAGTAAAAGCGGCGGAAAAACACAACATGTTCTAAGCATATGCCCTTCCTCACGCACCGTGGGACTGGCTCAAGAGTTGGAACTGGCCGTCATGTTCCTCCACTAACACAAATACTGTGCTTTTCTGAAAATGAAGAGACTAATAAGTATCATAAGGTTAGTTATGTTGGAATGTTTATGTTTATACACACGGCATTGGCAACGGAGGGTATAGATACAGACGGCATCTCTGGAATCGCCCATATACCTGCAGGCTATGGGTATGTATGAAGCAGGTGAGGGGGAAAACAAAGAGAAAAATCTCAACTTTCTATAATTGCTCCAAAACTACTTAAACAAATGGTGAATTATGAATGTAGTTTTCTACCCAATAAAGATACAAAGACATGGAGAGGAGCAAAGTAGTTAAATAAATAACGGGCATCATGCTACATGCTAACGCTAGCTACAACTGCAGTTTTTTTCTCTTCTACTGAACAATCTGTGAAAAAAACATCCAAATGGACCCGATATTGGACTTGACTTTATATGTGTGCAATAAATATGTTTATAGTCTGCCCAAACACGGGTAAAAAAAAGATACTTCCTTCCCCCTCGGCGAGGCTAGTAGGTATGACAAGATGCCGTCTGTATCTATGCATTCTTTACATTTCAAGCCAATCTCACAATGTTCTGGACACAGCACAAGTATTAGTGAAGAAAATATTAACCTTCATGAGGCCCACTGTTACCATAATGTGTGACGTCATCTGCATACCCTCTACAATATAGTGTGCCTCCACCATCCCAAAGCAAAATTTGAAATTGTAATTCATTAGCATGCAGTTTCAACAAGCTTGCTATACAGTTGTGACCAGGTTTGATATCGGCGAAATTTTGGCAAATAGTCGATATGATTAGGCACTGCGAAATCCGAAGCTTGCAAGCTTAAGGTACAGAAAGCGTCACACAGTCGGCGGTCGAGTGGTTAAGACTGCCGACACGCACACTATGTTCCAATCTTAGTGACAGGTTGCTGTATGTCTTTACCTGGTCCTCACTCCCTTTCACCCCGTGCGGTCCAGTCAAATAACGCCTGTGGGCACACGCAGTTCAGAAGCATTTGAAGTGTATATGTAGGCAACAGCGAGTCTGACTATGATTCTGTGTATGGGTTTATCAGCTCGGAGCAGAGGGAACGAGTAGAACGAACCATGACCGACACAGGACACCAGAGACCCGCATGCTGTTGTGAAATAACAAGGATGAGACGGTGTAAGTAATGAATAAAATAGTGGTCATGGAGGTGTTCCCAACAGGCTGATATTGCGCTAAGAAGTGTAAATTTTGCTGGCAGACAAGGCGAGAGAAAACAAGGTTTTTCATCTTTGTTAAAGATGCTAAGCTTATGTTATTAGTCAATGTTTCCATGTCGACCGAACTGTTTTTTTTGTTTTTCTGCAATAGTATGTAAACAGTAGGTAGGCTCTGGACAGCTGGATTCTTGATGATTACTGTGTAAGATTCAGTTTACAGTGCACGTTTTGAACATAACCAAGAGCATTAACATTTGAGAGAAGACGCACTTCTAATTCCAATGCAGTGACAGCCCTCCCCGGTTTATTAAATGTATAAATGTAACTGAAGCCGTTGTAGATGTTAGAGAACCACGGATTTCTGCAGGGTAATCATTAAAAGTGCAAGGATCAAAGAGAAACCGTGTTGCAACACTCCTGCTTCTAACTGAACAAATGACACTCAATCACCCACTATGAACCCCGTAATCCAACCAGCTTATTATACAATT
The DNA here is from genome assembly GCF_951799975.1 of Gobius niger. Classification (NCBI taxonomy): domain Eukaryota; kingdom Metazoa; phylum Chordata; class Actinopteri; order Gobiiformes; family Gobiidae; genus Gobius; species Gobius niger. The sequence goes on along the minus strand of NC_136863.1, from coordinate 23,889,576 downwards.
CAGTCCGAAAGGCAACAGGCAGAGAAAACACCAAACAGCTGTGACTGAAGCTGTCATCAAAGCATCTCATTAAAAAGTTAATGCTCTCCAAGTGTGAAGGATTATGGGAAATGGTTCGTTTCTCACATTAACAAGGAAGCGGGTGCCAGAATGCACGGATGTCAGCTTGTCCCTGAATGCACCATGAGGACTGCTCCAAAATCCACTGTGGCTAAATAGGAAGTTCTATTTGATGAATGCGATGGCAGCAAAAAACAAACTAACCTTGTTGCCCGTCACAAAGGTGAGTGTGGTTCTCACTGGGTCTTTTCTCATATGTTTTATTACAGAGGGGTATTATGCAAAATCAAGCTTTTGTCAGACCCCGTTGCAGTGTTGCGGTCTCAACAAAAACATATCTGGAGCTGTGTTTCGATCCACTTGCACATCTTTAAGTAATCTTTGAATCTTTCCCAGTGGCTATTTTCTAGTGATTTTCTAGGCTATTTTCTAGTGACATTTCCCAAAAATCTCCTCCCGAGGTTCTACGTATTCAGCGAATGCTTTCCTTACCTCTTAATCACTTGCAGAGCTTAATCCTTTCATCACGGGGTAAAAACACTCGCCATAGCTTTCCCCCCCTCTTTATCGACACAGCTGCGCAGCAAAGGGGAGCGAGAGGAATGAACAGTTGTTATTTCTAACTGACAAAGTGTTAGATTGTGATAAAGCTGTGTTTGAAGTAGAAGTAAAAGAAGTAGAAGAGGTTGAAAAAGAAGTAGAAGAAGTAGAAAAAGAAGTAGAAGAAGTAGAAGAAGAAGTAGAAAAAGTTGAAGAAGAAGAGGAAGAAGTAGTAGAAGAAGTAGAAGAGGTAGAAGTAGAAGAAGAAGTAGAAGAGGTAGAAGTAGAAGAAGAAGAAGTAGAAGAAGTAGAAGAGGTAGAAGAAGTAGTAGAAGAAGTAGGAGAGGTTGAAGTAGAAGAAGAAGTAGAAGTAGAAGAAGTAGAAGTAGAAGAAGTAGAAGAAGAAGTAGAAGAGGTAGAAGTAGAAGAAGAAGTAGAAGAGGTAGAAGTAGAAGAAGAAGAAGAAGTAGAAGAAGTAGAAGAGGTAGAAGTAGAAGAAGTAGTAGAAGAAGTAGAAGAAGAGGTAGAAGTAGAAGAAGTGGAGGTAGAAGAAGTAGAAGAAGAAGTAGAAGAGGTAGAAGTAGAAGAAGAAGTAGTAGAAGAAGTAGAAGAGGTAGAAGTAGAAGAAGTAGTAGAATAAGTAGAAGAGGTAGAAGTAGAAGAAGAAGAAGTCTGTTGAATTTGCTAGTAAAAATAGAACTGTTTGAATAGAATCTTTAAGGCAACAAAACAAGTTTGCATTGATCAAAATGACTCAGGTTTATGTGGGTTAAATTTCTGTGGATGAGTGAAACAAAACATCGAATTACGTCTTTGAATAACGAGTTTGTGCTCTGCAGGGGCCCATTTAAATGCAACAGAGACAACTCCTAAAATTAAGAAAATAAAGCAAATGAACCAGAGTCCCACTGTGTGCGACGCTCCACTGAACTCACGGTCTTCATCTGCAATTTACATGCAAATAAAAAAATTAAAACACCACCAACGCACTTTCAAAGGAGAATACAAGGTTAAACCAAATAGAAATTAAAATCAGAGTTGGGTTAACGAACCCAGCGAGGCATTGTCTAAACTGCGTAACAAACAGAATGAAATATGTTACGAAATATGTGTCACAGGGCAAGGATTAGAAAGATGCTTTGAAGAGGTGTCGGTGGAGAATATCTGACATCGGATGAAGCAGGCGCTGAAGAGCTGCTCTCCAAAAACGGCTTGAGTGTAGGACAGCCATGACACCGGCTTTGCATAACCAGTTTAATTAGACACTCACAAAACACCAATTTGGTGAAGGAAGTCAATACAGTATGTCCGCCATTGGTGAATGCAAAAGCTTCCCAAAGATTCACTTTTGGACCCGCAATATAGGGACATTTTTATTTTGACTCAGTCGACTTATGTAATGGCCGCCCATAGCCACCTTCACTCTACTTTGTGCTTGCAATGTTTCAAGTACCACTCTGCAGTAGGGTCCTCGTGACATCCATTTCTCAAAACAGTCATTTAAGAGATGTTTGTTTCACCCTCATAACTGTTTGTATAGAAACTACAACCTAGTTTATGTGACTGATATAGTTTTAGACAAGTTTTTAAATATGTTTTTTTTTTTCATTGGGGCATAAACTTGTGGTGTTCAAATACCATTATTAGTTTTACCATTATTACTTTTATTATGAGACTATGGAAGGTTTTTGTGTGTTAAATGAAATGGGAAGAAAGCATTTGTTATTTGTTATGTTAAGTGGATGAATCAGCTACATGTACAGTACTTGTTTTCATTATGAAAAATAAAATCGAATCGAAAATCGCGATTGATTAATATGCGGAAAGAAATATGTACTTGTATATTATGCATATATTTTTGGGCATATCGTCAGCCCTATCCTGCGGCATGACAAAAGTGGGTTAAATTTAACTGGCCATTAATAAGAAATAAATTAACAAACAAATTAACAAAAGGAACATGATTTTTCTGCTGGCCTACTGTGTGAAAGAAGCAAAGCTAATTCCAAAGAAAAAAATAATAATAATGTGCTCGACTCGTGCACCAGTGGCATTTGGAAACAGATAGATTGCATACATTCCACACACGGAGTGAAATATCAAATATTTATAGCAGGAAGCAATGTAGCATGTTTACACGGCCCAAAAAACACAACAAACCCACCTGTCAACAACATAACATCATCTCAAGAGCCTTGAGAAAAAGCTAAAGCCCAACATGAAACAACAACAAAGGCCCATGAAGGCGGCATTAGGAGAGGCAAAACTCCCAGCAGCCCTCGCACAGGCACAGATGACAGCGCATGGACAGAGCATCTCGTCAAAAGTGAAAACTGGCCCCCGGGGGACTTCATTATGAGGACAAAAGCTCAGAGCACGACACACGGGGAGTGCTCCACCTGTCGATACACATTTATTTATCATGGAGGTTGGGGGGGGGGGGGGGGGGGGGGGGGGGCAGACAGCTGTGTGTGGGAACAAACCAGGTGGAAACATGCAACCTGCTGCCTTCAAGGACAACTAGGAAAGTCAAGTTGCTTTGAGGTGATTGTGAGAGTGAAAAAAACAAATACTGAGAACATGTTAAAGCCAGGTTAACACATCCAGGCAGTTTTAAGGTTTAAATCTGCCGGTGAAATGGGGGAAAACCAATGAGACTATAGATATGGTCTGGAGCACATGTCTGGCCATTCTTCTGTCTAAGTTGGTGCTCTGTATGCTGCACCATCAAAACATGCGCATCCTAGATCAACATAGCTCTAGATATGTAGAAGGGGTATGGCTGCTGCATTGGGTCACGGTTCATTTGAGTTTGCCCAAACTAGAAAGGTGACTCAACATGGTCCACCGTAATCTATTTTATCTCATTCAACATTCTCCACACAGCACTGAATAAAAACAGCCATGTTATCAGAGCGACGAGGGGGGAAAAAAGCTAGCTCAATCAAAACAGAGAAGTGAAAGTTTCCTGAGAAAGCATATCAAACGGCATCTACAAGGTCACCAAAAATAAAAAAAACATTGCTCAACGTTCCCTCTTCATTATGTGCCAGTTCTGTTTGTTAAAAGCAGTGTTTAGTGCTGGCCTTCACACTCTGCAGATAAACACTTAAAAGGAACACTTAAAAAGAGACTTTCTGTTCCATTGGCTCTGATTGAAAAAGACCTAATAACACTTCAGTCAAAAGAATGCTAAGACCGCAGCTTTTCCTTTAAGAGTTGGATGCTGACGAGTGGAAGTCAAGGCCACACAGGCGCATGATGACTTAGTATAATGTGAGAGGCCTCAGGGAGTTATGACATAAGAGAAACTCCACCAAGGACTTGTGATGCTCTGTAAAATAACTTAAAACAATGTATAATCGGGAAAATATCCCTATGTTCAATGATATTGTAAAATGTAGTTATACTGTAGGCCAGCAGGAGGTAGGCGTCCTCCTTTTGTATGCCAGGGCAAGATGTGGGTTGGCGTTTTGAGTGCTTCATCTGACATCTTTTCATATCTACAGTAATCAGGCAAAATAATGCTATCCAGACATTATATAAGGCTTGTCATGATCATTACTACATTGATCGTTCATTATTAAAATCGTTATAGTATATATATATAAGTTATAATACCCAAATTTTACTGCCAGTACATTTATTTACATTTTCCTCATTTTTTTTTTATATACCTATACGTTACCAAAGTAAATTGTGTTTCATGTTTGTTGTACCTCCTGTTATTGAAGATATGTTAATAAGAATAACTGCTTTTAGAACAAGGGATTTCTTGGGATGCAACGGACCACTTTTTCTAAAACTGATACGAGTACAAGTACTTTGATTTGAGTACTTGCCGATACCGGATACCGATACGAGTACCAGGCATTTTCTTCAACATTCTTTTTGAAGTGAATAGACGGTTTATAGACAGACTTTTTCACAGCAGATTGGTTAGTAATTAGTTAATTTTCTCATTTACATTTGCTTGAGTAGAGTGGGCTACACTTTTAAGAGAAGTTATATCAAAATTGAACAGATGCCATTTTATTTTCTTTATTTTAATTCAATATTATTTTACATTTTTATTGCTCTGTCCGTCATAGACAGAACAGCCCATGTCCAAAAGCTCCTCAATGCTTGTGCTTTATTCATTTATCTTTTTTTATTCAACAATAGTATTGAGATGGTTACTTTGCTGCAGCTAAATGGTCTGTTTTACTTCAGCTCCGTGTAGATTTTCTCGTGTGTTTGTAGCAACTTAGCAAGTCGCTACAGCATTTTCATTGTTTTTCTGCAGCTAATTTTCGATCAATATGGACATGCAGTATCTCTTTAATTTGGATTTTCTGAGGACTTTTTAGTAGCTGGTTTAGTTTTTCAGATGAATAAGCCATAAAGGCATAAAACAGTGCAAGAATCGGAGAACAGCTAGCCGCGAGTTAGCGGCTAGTTAGCAACATTAGCCTGTATCTTGTAAACACTGCAGACTCGACACTGCAGCACTATCAACATTAAGCTCTGGTTAAATCCAGCACAGACTCTGGTTTAGAGAGTGCAGTCGGTAATAAAGTCAGCTCTATGTGGAATATTGTATTTCCACTAAAGAATTCTCCACTTTGTTGCTATTTTCTCTCCTCAGCGGAGTGGTAGGAGCACAGGCCACACGTCAAGTGGTATCGGTTTCTGATATCGAGACCTGATGAATGAGTACCAGTATGAGTACAAGCATGTGGTATCGGCCCGATACTGGTATCGGTGCATCCCAATGATTTCCATCTTTTTAGCTAGCTCCCAGTGGTCCTCAATAATATCAATATTGGCAATACTTTCCTGCGTCATTTTAACGAACTTTGTTATTGAAACAGCAATTATCATCAACATGTAACACAGCTGATGCAGAGTAAAGGTGGCACCATCCTTGAGTTCATTATACACTGCTCACAAAAACTTAGGGCACACTCAAAAAACACATCCTAGATGTCAATCAGTTCGATTTTTCGGATGAAAATCTTTATTCATAGTGTAGGGCAATGTGTTGAGAACAAAATAACATAAGAATGATAAATGGAAATCAAATTCTCAGCCCCTGGAGGTCTGGATCCAAAATTATAGTCAAAATCCAAGTGACAAATCAGGTCACTGGTTGATCCAAGTTCTGTAGAAATTCCTCAAAACGAGTCTGTATCATCCTCAGTCGTGTGTGTGGCCTCCACGTGCCTGAATGCACTCCCTACAACGCCTGGGCATGCTCCTGATGAGACCACGGATGTCCTCCTGAGGGATCTCCTCCCAGACCTGGATTAGAGCATCAGTCAGCTCCTGGACAGTCTGTGGTGCGACGTGGCATTGATGGATGGACCGAGACATGATGTCCCACATGTGCTCTATTGGATTTAAGTCTGGGGAACGGGCAGGCCAGTCCATAACATCAATACCTTCATCATGCAGGACCTGCTGACACACTCTTGCCACATGTGGCCTGGCATTATCAGGCATCAGAAGGAACCCAGGGCCCACAGCACCAGCATATGGTCTTACAATAGGTCTGAGGATCTCATCCCGGTACCCAATGCCAGTCAGGGAACCTCTGGCTAGCACATGGAGGGCTGTGCGGCCCTCCAATGAAATGCCTCCCCAGACCATCACTGACCCACCACCAAACCGGTCATGCTGGATGATATCGCAGCAGCAGAACATTCTCCAGGGCGTCTCCAGACTCTGTCACGTCTGTCACATTTGCTCAGGGTGAACCTGCTCTCATCCGTGAAGAGCACAGGGCACCATTGGCCAATCTGCCAATCGCTGTGTTCTCGGGCAAATGCCAATCGTGCTGTACGGTGTTGGGCAGTAAGCACCGGCCCAACTTGTGGACGTCGGGCCCTCATACCGCCCTCATGGAGTCGGTTTCTGACCGTTTGAGGACCAACATGCACATTTGTGGCCCTCTGGAGGTCATTTTGTAGGGCTCGGGCAGTGCTTCTCCTGTTTCTCCGTGCACAAATGAGCAGATAGCGCTCCTGCTGCTGGGTTGTTGGCCTCGGTCGGCCCCCCCCAGGTTCTGGTGTACTGGCCTGTCTCCTGGTATCTCCTCCATGCTCTGGACACTGCGCTGGGAGACACAGCAAACCTTCTTGCCACAGCACGAATGGACGTGCCATTTTGGATGAGCATCACTCCCTGAGTGACTTCTGTGGGTTGTAGATGCTCCTCATGATTCCTCTAGTGGTGAGAACACTGGACAAATGCAAAAGTGTTCCAAAAATACGGTACAAAGGATGAAGACAGGGAAATGGTCTGTGGTCACCACCTGCAAAACCATTCCTCTTTTGGAGTGATCTTGCCAATTGCCTCTCATTTCCACCTGTTGTCTGTTTAATTTCCACAACACCAAGTGGAATTGATTCACAATAAGCGTGGCTTCCAACTGGACAGTCTGATATCCCAGAAATTTGACTGACTTGGAGTTACATTGTGTTTTTTGAGTGTGCCCTAAGTTTTTGTGAGCAGTGTATTTCGAAACCTCTGGGCTCCATTTCTCTCATTTGCTCATCTTCCAACATGCGTTGCATAAAAGCAAGGTCTCGAGACGCCTTTTCCTTATTATAAGACTGTTTCGACCCTGTGTCGGTTTCCGGTTTGAGTTATACGAACTCTGCGATCGAAAACACTTTTGGAACACTCCACATGAGGATCTCGCTCCTCTCCCCGCAGCTAGAGCGGAAATGCTGACTTGTTCACTTCGGAGCCGAATCACAGAAGCAGCAAATGATGATTAATGGCCACCGATGAGGTAAATATTACATTAACTACAAAATGATGCATGAATAAAAACATTATACAGCAGAGATTAATAGAGGGAAACCTTGCATAAACCCTGACGATGCACATTCAGACATACAATACATTCGGTTCAACAGAGTTCTCTCGTACAAAATCGTATAAATCTCTATCCCGTAACAAGCCTATAAAAATGTTATGGGAAGCGAGAATATCCAAGAAGCGCGTGGCTGATAATATTGAAGTAAAACAGTTTTATTTGCCACAGCTTGTTTTGCTTTGGCGCTCGCTGTGGGAAGACAAAATGGGATTTGTGAGCTCGGATGCTGAAAGCTACAAAATGGACTTGTTTATTCTGTATGAAGTATACACAATCGGAGCGCAAGCTATAGGGAACATGGCAAAGAAAATCCATCTCTATTACAAAGATCTGTACCAATGCAGAGAGAAGTATTGACGGGCGCACAATGAGTAATGCAATAGCTACATTTGCACTGGCGACAGCAGTGCAATAAATGCCCAGGAAACAAAATATCATGAAGATGCACTAAGTTGTTAAGTTACTATGTGATCACAGGGGTAAAGTGGCTTGCTTAAAAGTAAGTGTGAAGTAGTAGTGGATTGGAAAAGTAGAGCAGTAGAAACAATAATAAGGGCAGAAGTAGCAGAAGTACTGTTTTAAGTAGTAGTTATAAATTTGTGTTAGAATCCGACAGTGTTGTTCAGGGAGGGGTCTCCGGTGGTTCCCAGAGTCAATAAAAATCTGGAACAGTCTTCATGAGGATGTGAGACAGGCCTCAACTCTGACAATGTTCAAATCCAGGCTGAAAACAGTTATTTTTACCTGTGTATATGACTACTGAAAGTATTTCATCTCTTGCTTTTTACTGTAGTCAATTCATCTTTATGTTGATGTTTTATGGATTGATTTAATCTTCTTGTAATTTTATGCAACTGTGAAGCACTTTGAATTGCCTTGTGTAATTAATTGTGCACCACAAACAAACGTGCCTCGCCCATTAGGAAGATGAGGCAAAGAAGGAGCGCGTGAGATTTATTGTTGATTCTACCACAGTGAATCAAAACTGCATCCTTTCAAGCCCTTGATGCAAAGAAACAATACATATCAATATCTTTACAACAGAAATGTTTTTAATGCACCTCACAAAATAAGGCAAACAATCAAAAACCACTAAAAAAAAACAAGTTAAAGTAATAATGATAATAATTATAAAAACAAATAAATAAGTAGATAAACCACTATTGCAATGGCAATGTGGTAATGGGAATGACAGCAAGAAGAAACATGATATTTTGGAGAATGCAATCATCATCATCATTGTTAAGGTGATGGTGAAAATAGTAAAATACAAGGCATCAGTGATGTATGTATGTATATGTGTGTGTGTATATATGTCTATGTATGTATGCACATATATATGTATATTATAAAAAATATAAGAAATGCAATACTTGAAAGAATGATGTAAATCAATAGAATGGTGACGGGGTTTTATAAGTAATGACTGGTTATGGTATTTCGTGAATGGGAAAGAAACATGAAAACAATAATAACAATAACAACCTAAGTAATAATGTGTTGTAATGTGTGTTGTAACACTATTATTATCACCCCATTGGGGACTGCAGCTGGAAAGTAAAACTAATCTTGAATTCGGGGTAGGCACCTATAAGCTTTCTTGCTTCGGCCTACTCCCTTTGAGTTTTTCTGTTCTGTGACTAAGTAATGTAAATAATGTAAACAATGTAAATATAATGACTCAAATAAATCAAATCAATCAATCAATCAATCAATCAAAACGCCACAGAAACAAAACACACTACAATTAACAAGATAAAATAGTTGCAGTAGTAAGCTCAGAAATCACAGCCTGTTCTTAAACATTTGATAAGTGTGACATCACACACAATAATCAGCTACTCCCGGGTCCAAACTGTTCCATTGACAAACACGGCAACAAATAAAACTTTATCTGAATCCGAATCTCAAACTCAAATAACAGAAGAAAAATAAAGGCCATTAACGGTTTAATTAACACCTTATTAGAATAATATATCTCACCTTTTCAGTTATGTCTAAAATAAGTCTTCATTGTGTTGACAAAAATAATGTGATAATTAACGTAAGAAAAGATTTATTAAAGAACATCCAGAGTAAATGTAATACTTCTTTGTGATCAGATGTTTAAAAAGAAATCAGCTAAATCCCATTATTGTGAATAGGACTAAAGTTCAGTTGGACCCGGAAGTGGAGCGATGACATCATCACTTAACAAACGGGTAAATACGCAAATTTTGTTAGCCGTCAAAACCCAGACCCGATTTAAATCGAATGTCCATCCCATACAAATGAATAGGGAGGCAACGGCGCAATACTAACATACAGGGAGCCATGTTTTGTCCTTTTCATGGCATTTATTGAATTTCTGTGGTTTCTTCATCATCAACGTATTAGTTTAGTGGCTATCAGATGTGCATCCGACTCCACATAAATAAATTAGATCGAATTTCAGTTAGCATTTAGCTCAGAAGACACTTTTAGAAGCAAGTTTGTATCTAAAGAAAAATCTCAGAAGTTTTGTACATTCATTAATGATTTCTAACAGACTTTGATGTTGTTTGATGGGTTGACAAACGCTGAAAACATCTGGATCGTTCATAATTTGCAATGTTTGGTGGCTAATGCTAACGGCTATGGGAAAAATACATTGAGCAGGCTAACGAACTCTGAAAGTCTCCCGGATTAGGCCAACTGTCCGTATACGTTAGGATCAAATGTTTTATTTCTATGGTAGTAGGCTATGAGTATGGTATAGTAGTGGTGTATAAAGTAGTAGTACTATAAGCTATAGTAAATGTTATTATGGCACTTGTTTAGGCAGAGGAACAGAGTGTTGGTTGTTCGCCCACTAAACTAAAGGCTGGTTGTTGAGTCCAGAATCCCACCAGCTCTTGTGGTCATGTTAATGAACACTTCCCAACCCCGTCCCCCAGTGTCCAGTGTACAACGATGAATGCCTGTGTGTAAAGTCCGCAGTGGAGGCTGAAAAGCGCTACATAAATGTGACAATTTCAACATCTAGGAAGTAGTTTGTCGTTTATTGATTGACTCAGGTAAAGGTTTTGTTCAAGGAAATGGCCAAAAACAAAGAAAAGATTACAAATTGCAACTGAAATGAAATGTGTACGGTTTAATGAGAGCAACATTAAGTAGAAGAACATCTTCCGGCAGACTCGAGTAAGATGTCTAAAAATGTCTAGAGGGAGAAACGGTCTGAGTGATTTTGCTGCGGAAGTCATTAAATATGCAGCACCTTTCTTTATGCTACATCTATTTCAGGAGGACTCCAACACAACTATGAAATCCTGCGGTAGCTCCGGTACATCTTGCACCTGTAGCTCCCACCTCCACTGTACGGCAAAACTTTGGATTCTCAACTCGGAACGGCCAAACCAGGGGTCACGTCTAGTTCAACGTGATCCAGGTAAACAAAAAGAAATGTCAGTGCGATTTTTCTGACAAGCTTTGGGATTAAATGTGCAACTTTTCAGTTCACACAGCGCTCGTTTTAAACATGTCCAGAGGCAATAACATTGAGAGAACAGAAATATGAATAGCTAAATAATTATGACTTTGCTTTTCAGAACACGTTTGTCGAGCAATCTTCCTATCCTAGCTCTGGGGTTAGCATACAGTGGGGAAAAAAAGTATTTGGCCAAAATCCAATAGAATGTCTATGTGAAACTGACCAAATACTTTTTTCCCCACTGTATCACTGGATTTTCTCCTCTTCAGATGGGTCAGAGCAGTCAGGAATTCTGTCCCCAATTTCACCACTCCTGCCGAATGGACATGGCAAGCAGTGACCCAAGTAGCAATTTACTCAGTTAGAAAAACATCGAGTTCGAAATCAGACATTTGTTGCGCTGGTCTGCACCCTGGAGCACTGCATGTTTTGGTTCTTGAATTCGAGTAGCAAAGCAACAAATTCTTAAAAAAAAAAAAAAAAAAGAAAAAAAAATATGAAAACACAAGGTCAAATTAAAATGTCAGGGTTTGCTTACACACAAGTCCCCAATAACTGACTAAGAGCAAAGCTGTGTTCAAATTACATGAACATGGGCGTAATGTCAGTTTGCACCTGTGTGACCTTTTACAAACGCCAGCACTCCTTTTTTTCCCCACTGAGAATCATGCTTTCAGAATAAAGTTATCGTTCAAGAATATAAAAAAAAACGTAAATCCAGCACAGCTAAATTGACAACTCAGATTCAATAGTAAATAACAGGACAGCACAGTATGTTTGCGTGCAGCATGTTTAGACTTGGTTTAGTAGTTCCCCTGTTTTGTTCCCAATTTTGACGCCTACTTTGATCTTTACAGACAACAATTTCTTTAAAGTTTTATAGAAATATCTAAATATACTTAACACCGGACGCAAAACCTTAATTAATTAGGCCTTTGGGAGTAAACTATGCAACCAAGTGAGGCGTGCTCTCCACACATGCTTATTTTTATCATAGTGTTGTTAACGCTCTGCCCTTTAGAAGCAAACCAATCAATGATTATTACAGCATCTCCCACTATTTCCGTCCTACCCCGGCTCTCCTGCTTTTGTTCCTTTTCCCAGCAGCTCTTTTTACAAAGCTCATGGAGAAACCCCCTCTTGATGACTCCCACGCATCCTCCCTCCCAGTGCACAGCTAATCCCCTGGCAGATGTTTAATACACAAATGCAAGATAAACGGGCGGCTCGTCTTGGCCCGCCTCTCAGGAGAAGACTGTGCGTCTTCTGATTTCTGAAGAGCGGTGGGTGGGATTTTTGGCTGCGCTTCTGCTAGAGGCGACTTCAGTCCTGTTCAGTCATCTCTGCTTCCTCCTGTCAGTGCGCAGAGGAGACGCGCTGTTACATAAAGCTCTCCTTCCTCCATTGAGAAGACAGGGCTGAAGTCACTGAGGCTGCTCCGAGGGCCCCGGGGCCGAAATCTCAAGTCAGAGGATTCCAGTCAGAGCAGTGGCTTTTCTAAAGAGCCACGATAGAACGTTTCTCACACTGTGGTACAAGTATCACAGGTCGTACGCACATGGACAATGTCTGGTGTTACTAAACAGACTAAAGAGTCAATCTGGAGTAACAGGCGTTGGAGAGGACGGACTGTGCACACATTGTTTTAGGCAATCACAGCCAAGTCTGAAAACTTAGATAAACAACAGTGCTGGCATAGGGCACATTCATTCATCACATTCATAATTAAAGTTTTTAAACGAAAAGTTTCAGTTTTTGTGACTTCTATATGCTATTTACTTGACAATTGCCTGGAGCACAGAACAGATGCAAAACATGAGTCAATTTCTGCCCCAAATATGAAATTGAAATGCAGATAAGGCTGTATTTTTCTGCCGTTTCAGACACGAGTTTCTGCAGTTTCATTATTTGGTAACGATATGATCTATTTTGGATTTGGATGCACTTACATCGCCAAGCTGTGTCTGAATTGCTCGGTTTAATCCAGGCACATCGGCTAAATACTTTGCTATTCCTCTCTTTTTGAAATTCTGACTTTTGATTTCCCCCACATTTTTAGCATTTCAAATGAGAAATGGCCCCAGGCAGAGTGTAAAATGCAAAACAGTCAGAGCCACTGCTGAGCCACAAGGTCGAGCTGTTTCTGTGCAACGCTTCAGAGATTTGGCTTAAAGAAACGCAGAGATAATTCAAGGCTGTGGTTTGTCAAGAGGCTCCTGCTCCTCAGTTACACAGATGACGAGTACATTTGGAGTACAGTACAGCACTTTGCTCTAAAGTGCTTCGCTAAACTCCAAAATTCATGTTCCCAACACAAACAAAAACATTGCAGTTAATCGATGAGCAAAACAATCGCAAGTTTCAGTCCTCGCTTTTTTACTAACTTTTTCAATGTGTTATAATAACATAAATCTTTTACTCAGTTTATCGAGGGACAGAATAATGCCACTTGTGAACATGTCAGCCAGTCAATAAGAGGTGATTTGCAGAAAAAGTCAGTCCAATGCTTAAACAGAAAATCTAAATTATTTATACAAGCGGCAGGGCTCATTGGGAAATAAACATCCTTTATTTTTTCCAGACGCCTTTAGGACCTGAGCCTTTCCTTCCTCTGATTTACTATTTTGACATAAACTTTTGTTTCACTAAATCCGAAAAACCCTTCAGGAGACAAAACACAGCTTAATGAAGACTTTTCATTACATTTTATTCACATCGACTACAGACGATTACTTTTAGAGCTATTCACCACTGCAACAACACAGATCCTTTTCTCTCCCTCTGAGGTCACCAGGGCATAGCTGATGTGTGTATGATCTGATGTTTTAAACCAGATGCCCATTCTAACTTTGCCTGGCCTTTTTCACAATGAACGATGTTTCAGGATTTATTTGTCAAATTGAATATATAAGACTTACTTTCGAATGCTCCCTGTTTCAGTTTGATTAGTGTGCACTATTTCAGCTATATGGTGACACATTGTGGCTTAAAAAGCTGGGCTATGCTCCAGCCATCTGCAATCCTTAATACGCCAAAAAAAAAAGATGACTTGACGGACACGACTGACGTGCAGAAGTTTGGTAAATGACAGAACTCACATTTAAGAGATGAATCAGTTTTTTGCCACCGCTGCCCTGGAGCTGGCTGATGGAAACATGGCAGCCAATCTGGATTGGTTGCAGTCTTGGCGATTGAAACGGTGATTATTGTGGCATCACTTGTCAATTTGCTGGTAATTCTGTTAAAATTCTATTAAACGCACAGCCCTTTGTGTTTTACCGCAGCACTGTGACAAAATTGACAATTCAAGACACAAGAGGAAGATTTGGATTCTCCACATTGATTTTTCTAACTTTAGTCAAGCGTCGTACAGTCTGAGCCACAACGCCGTGACCACAGATAAATGTGGGCCAAGACTTAGCCAAGAGGAAAATGAATGTTGGATACGAGGAAAAGATAGCAGGCAACAACAGCTCTCAAGAGAGGACAGAAGTATTCCAATCATCGCTTTAACACATGCACAAAACAGCCACCAATACCCACTGGATTCAACATGCTGTGCAAAGACTTGACATTGACGAGCCTTGTTAAAATGTTATCAGGCCTGGTTGGCTTTATGTTTTCTATATCAGATAGGGGCTTCTGCTGTGAAAGGAAGAGAAGAGAGATTACTCCAATGGGACGGGGCGAACAGAGATTCAGACGAGCAGCACACATGGCTTAGCGACATTGTATTAAAACCATAAGTTACACTGATGCAATGTTTAAACTCCACACAGAAAGGCCCTCTTTGAAGAAGATTGAACCCATTACCTTGTGAGGCATGCTGCCCTATTAAGTGAATAACCATTCCTAATTATGGAGAATGTTTTCAAGAAGCCAACCAAAATGCTGAAAAGAGAGACAATCAATGTCAAATTATATGCAGAAAACCAAAGCCGCTGCACAAATTTTGGAAAGCGTTTCATCTTGAGCTTTTCTTGAGGTGAACCCGGAGGTCTGTTTTCAGAAGCTCGCACTGAGCAGCCTTTTGCATCATTAGCTCCGCCCCCAGGGCTATTAAGTTCAAAATGTCACATTCCTAGAATTGAGTAGAAAAAAAATATATCCCAGAACTGGTGCAAGATCAAAACTTCAATAAAAACTGAAGATGCGGATCGTTGCTTAGCTGCTAGGAATGAAGAGAAATGGGAGGGATTTTTGCATAGAGCACTTGGTTATGTTTTCGATTTGGGGATTGAACGTTATCATAGAAATCTACCACTTTGTGAGGAACCAGCAAACATTGTCAATTGAGTCACATCATCCAAAAATGGTATCAAAAAAAAAGGAGAGAAAAGAGACGTAGAAGTCTCAGCTGCAGAGTCACACTTTCTTTACCATCTTACTTTCAAACAAGCCCCATTGCCCATTCCAATAAATGGGTTATGTCTTTTTTCATATATGGAAATGCTGCATCTCCTTGACTTCCGTTACTCAGGAGCCAACAGATTCTTCCGGTCTGAAGTCTAGCTCTGATCGAGGAATTCAAACCAGCGTCCAAACCCTTCCGCGGCGATCTCCGGCGAACCAACTCCACATCCACCGAGAAACAATAAATCAATTCCGCAGTTTCAAATGAATTCACAGTGTGTTTATAAAATGTCCTCACAGGGAAGACTGAACAGAAAATCTAATCTTTAGTTTACAGTGCTGTGCCGAGGTTCAAGGCAGTTGGGTTAAGTTAATTTGCTTTTGGGACTTGGAGTAGGTTGGTTGTTGTACATTTCACACCCGTTGAACGCTAGATATTGAGAGTGAACCATAAAATACAAGCCTTTATACTTAGCGTGATCATCAGTGACTAAAATGGTAACCTACAGCAACGTGGAGACACAGCACAAGGCTACACGGGCTGCTCTCACACAAACATGGGAAACAAAAACAGCAGCAAAAACACCCGACCGTGCCATTATGTCTCCATCTAAGCTTCAAGACTAATGTCAACTTTATGATGACATGATTACTGCCATCGGCCACCGTTATCTCAAGACTGACGGTGGGAGAAGTGTAATAAATAACAATTTACCAGTTTACAAAAACGGTGGCACCTAAGGAAATAAACCGTTGCACGAGGCAGATGGTGATGGATGCAAACAATCTGGCATTCTGCTCAAACATATTGCAGAGTTTGTTTCTTCAAAATGAGACGGCATGGCAAAACCACGACCTGGTCCTACCAAAGTTACGCACCGGAACACCACGTACATTGACAAAATAATCTCATCAACTATGACCTAAAAAATCGTGAGGATGGGGGACACCTGGGCACGTTTCCATTTGCTGCTGATGCCTATTTGGACATGACCTCTGTTAGACATGATGTTAGTTTCATTGTCTTAATGTGTGGTGCAGCCCTGTGAGGCTCCTCCTGTTGTGCTCTACATAACCACTGGTTAATGGATTTATTTAATTGACTCAGATGGCCTTGCGTAGAGCAAGGCCATGGTGGTACTTGGAAGGTCAAACATTTCTGAGGTGACATGGTGTGGAGAGCCTGAGAATCACAGGGCAATCTCAAGTCCTTCAATCAACATGTCTCAGTTAGTCTAAAAGAAAATCCATCTGTCATTTGCCCGGTCTAAGACTTATGACACCTAATGCAGGCTATTAGTTTTATGGTGAAAAAGAAATGTTCCTGAGGGCAATATTGGTTGTGCATGTCTGGCTCTACATCAACATCAAGCATTTTACAATTGTCAGGTAACTACTTTCACAGCTATTCCCTGTGCAAACTTTTCCACCAAAGCAATCCTCATTTGAATGCAAAGCCCGCTCGTGTAACAGGTGTGCGCGCTGACCAGCCTGCTCACCTTCTGCTGCCTCCTGGCCATGTCTGTGGGCTGCTTGGCGTTGAAAGGGTACGCTATGCACCTCAGCACGAACACGTAAATCTGTAGTTTAACCTTCCTCTCCTCTTCCTCCTTCTGCAGCCTCTCTCGCTCCTTCTTCTCCTCGTCCTCCGCTGTCGACGCGTCGCTGTCCTTCGCCCCCTTCTTCCCCGCGGCTCCAGCAGGTGCAGCGGGCGGTCTCTTGTGTCCTCCAGCCCGGCTACTTCCACCGCTGCTGCTGCCGCTGCTGTTGCCGCGCTTCACCGCCACAGAAGCGGAGCCTTTCCTCGGGGGCTCCTGGACCACTTCAGGGTCAGACTCTCCGCCCGTGTCCTCGCTGGAGGAAGGGTCAAGCATCGTCTCCTAAAGTGCGCTCAGAGGGAAAGTGGGAAACAGTTGTGACTTTGTTTGTTTTAGGCGACGTGGCGATAAATGCTGTACTTTTCGCAGCCAAGTCCGTTTCCTCCACAGGTGATCCGCCTGTTTGAAGTCTGGAGCCGAAGTAAGTCCAGTTTTCTGAAGGTGCGATGCGGTGGGAGGAGTTTTTTGGTTAATATGTTGGCGGTGTGCGCTGTGATCCGTCGCGCAGTGAGTGAAAGGGGAGTGTGGAGGAATGGCTGCGCGCTCCCGGCGCAGCACGCTGTTGCACAGAGCCGCGTGCCCGCGCTCCAGCGCACAGGTGAGCAACCTGTGGCTCACGCGGATAGGAAGAGGAAGAGGGAGGTCCCACTCCGCCAGTGTGACAAAGGCTGGAGATTATACAGAGATTTCCAGAGGTGGTAGAGTAGCCAGAACATGTAGGCCTACTCAAGTAATAAAAGTAACGTTATTTACAAAAAAATATTTTACTTATTTAGATTACTTAAATATTGTGTTTTTTTTACTTACTTAGTGGTGATGTAATTCAACAAGAAAACATAAAATAACGTTGAGATAATAAGAAGACATTTTATTATTTCAACTTTTTTTTTTTCTTTCCCCATAACACAAAGCATTATCTTATAATTGCTCCCAGTGGTAAGAGAAACATGTATAGTATATGTTGACCGTTTTCCCGGTGGGGACTGTAAAATTCATATTGTGTATAATTCATTCAGACCATGGTTTCTGTAGCACAACAGTCAGCACCTGCGGGAGGCGGGAATCCAACCATCAACCTCATGAATATTTGACACCCGATCGAGCCACGTGTCGCTCCACTGAAGCAGAAAAGTACTTTGATAAAACCTTTCCGAGTACAATTTAACCGCCTGTCTTGTATGTGCACAGCCTCAATGACCCATGTGGATTGAGTCGATAAACAGCCTGAAAGAACATGTGAGTGTTGTCCCAGCATTGGAGCCGATAAACAATAACAATGCAGAATAGACATTAGTCCTCTGACTCCATGCTGTTGTTGTGCTGTGGCATTATGCAGAACATCTGGTTATTAGGCTCGAGAATGGGATGTTTTCTTCTATTCATGTTTTAATGTGCTGCCCATTCAAAAAGGCCTACAATGAGAATCAAACCACAAATCTGTGGACAAGCAAATTGAAACATGCAAACAATGCAAATGTTTTGATCTAGGCCTATACAAAGCTGTTTCAAAGACTCCCACAAGAGGTCAGTGTTTCATTTTCTTTCTTTCTTTCTTTCTTTCTTTCTTTCTTTCTTTCTTTCTTTCTTTCTTTCTTTCACAAAACAGAACAAAGCTAACAAATATTTCAACAAAAGAAGAACCTTGAGCCGAAGTAAAAAAAAAAAAAGGCACCAAGTTTACAAATTACTTTGTGACTTTCATTTTGCATCAGTAAAATAAGTTTGAACATAGACGGGTGTCTTGCATAAAATGTATGTAAATATTTTTCTCCAAAATTACAATTTGAGCGTTCACCACCAACAACATTGTCATTGCAGAGATTACAATAGTGACATTTTCTGTCAGCATGTTTATATCGACACACTATTTTTGCAAGTTGATTATTGACAGTTCTTAAATTACAAATGGCATGCCTCACACAAAAGATACTTTTCTAGCTTAAATTCCACACAAACATCACAGGTTGACATACTTCCACATTCCCCTCTCCATTTCTCTCTTAGGGTTGGTTCCACTGTGAGTTTCAGCCTGTTTACATTGGTGACTTCCTGAGAGCTCCAAATAGGAGAGAGCGCAGTCGTCTCAGATCTGTTTCACTTGCAGTATCCATGGCGACGTTATATCCACCCTTTCTAAACAAGTCAAACAACAGGTTGTACATTTTGCAGCTGTGCTTGGTTTCCCTACAGTCCATCAGCTTTCACAGAATCTGATCAATCTTTGTAATCATTATTGACAAAAGGTATCGGCCCAGCTCCCACCATAACACCATGTTACTGCAAGTGCTCACTTTTACTTTTAAGATGTATTTTAGAAACCTATTTTTCCAAACCCCATACCTCACATGCTTACAACATTATGGGGCAGACCAACCACAACGCCCTTTCCACAGGGCAGTGACAATTGTACTGCAAAGACAAAGTGTGCTCTGCTGACTAAATGGCACAACACCTGTGCCTCTCCTGTCTTTATTTTAGGTTAATTATCCCCGCCCTACTGTCATTACTCAAGCATGCCATCTCACAATAATGCAGTATAAAAACATTGTGAAGATGCCATAGTACCGGAAAGAGTGGCATCGCAAGTTGGTGAAACAGGTTTTGCAGCATCTTGGCATATAAAGCATTTGAGATTTCCGCATAGCTTTATTTTTGCACTGGTGAAGAATGCGAAGAACTTGCTGGAAATAGCTGGAAAGATTCGGGTGCATCCAAACCGTTGCATTGAGGGGCTTGAGGATTGGTATAAACTGAAAAAACGTTTCTGACAACTCTGCTTTAACATCGTAAGTACAAGTTTAATACTATCATATGAACAATGAACAATGCTTTGTCTTGTGTTTGTACATTAGTAAAGTTCAGATGAAAGGCAGAGCCTATTCTATGGGTTTTTAGTAATAAAAATAAAATGGACAAATCCATAAAAATGATGTCGACATGAGCCATTTAATCAACCGTACTGATCTCGCCTCAGTTTTGAATTAATTTTTCAAAATGATCCATCATGGACATGTTTTGGGTGTGAAACATGCTGATGAGTCACATTGTTCTGTTTGTGTTTTAGTGTGCAGTGCACCATGACTACTGCCTGTCAGCTGTCTGAAGACCAGTTCCACTGCTCCTTCTGCCATGATGTGTTCACCGAGCCGGTCACTTTACCGTGCGGACACAACTTCTGCAAGAAATGCTTAGAACAGCACTGGAGTGGAGATGCCAGGTGCATGTGCCCTTACTGTAAGAAAACGTTCTTTTACAGACCAGAGCTGAAAGTCAACACTTTCATAGCTAAGCTGACCGCTCAGTTCATACAGTCGCACTACCGCTCCACAAAGAGCTTAAAACCACAAGCTGAAAAAGCTGAGGAGCTCCTGTGTGGTGTGTGCCCTGACCCCAAACAGCGGGCCCGCAATTCCTGCCTGCTCTGTTTGTCCTCGTACTGCGAGTCTCACCTAAAGCCCCACCTGAACATGTGCGGGCTGAAGAAACACCAGCTTATGGAGCTGAAGAGAGACATGGCACATGATAATTCTGTACAACTGTTCTGTCGCAGTAAACAACTGTGTGTCTATGTGGGCCATGAGATAGTCCCTCTGACGGAGGCATCTAAACAGCAGAGGCTGCTGCTGCAGAAAACTGAGGCTGATATCGAGGACAAGGTCAGCAAGAGAAAGAAAAAGATTGATGAGCTACGCAGCTCTGTAAAAATCAGTAATGATGCTGCGGACAGAGAGATTTCTGATGGGGTCACAGTCTTCACGGCTCTGAAGGAGTCTATGGAGAGAAAACTAGACCTCCTCGTCTCAGACATAACCAGGAAGAAAACAGACAAAGAGCAGCAGGTACAGGGCTTCATTCGGGAGTTGGAGCAGGAGCTCAGTGAGCTGGAGAAGAGAGGAGCTGAGGTGAAGCTGATGTCCGAGACAGACGACCCCCTCCAGCTGCTCCGAAACGCCTCAAAGCTGAGCCCCGAGCCACCCACCAAAGACTGGACAGACATCAACATCTGTCCACAGACACACGAGGGCGTTGTGGTGAGAGCTCTGTCTGAGCTGCAGCAGGATTTCAATAAGGAGACCAGGAGTCTGTTTGAGGCAGAGCTGAAGAGAGTCAAAACAAGGGAGGTTGATGTCACTTTAGATACAGGCACATCTCACCTCAGGGTCGACCAGACGGATGAACAGAGCAAAGCCCCAGACAACGCAAACAAGAGCGATGGTCTGTTGGTTTTCGCAAAAGAAACTTTCTCTGAGTCTTTTTACTTTGAGGCCGAGGTCAGAGGGAAGGCTGAGTGGACTTTAGGAGTGGCCCAGGCCCAAGAGCAAGAGCCCAGCAAAAAGAAAGGGCCTCTGGCACTGAATCCGCAGAATGGATTCTGGACAATAGGCGTCAAGAATAAAGACATGTATATTTCTGACAATCCTGAAATGACTGTCTTCACAAAGTTCAGGCCGGAGCGAGTTGGTGTGTTTGTTGATTATAAAGAGGGGGTCGTATCTTTCTATGACGTAGAATCTCAAGTTTTGATCTACTCCTTCACTGATTTCCCCGCCATTGTTAAACTGTCCCCTTTCTGCAGATACGGTCATGTGCGGAATGGGAATTCTGCTCCATTGATCGGTGGCACGAGTAAATAAAATAAGGAAATAAACTTGTCAATGTATGTATTGTTGTAAGTTCTCATTACAATCCATATACAATTCAGTGTTTTGTTTGGCCTTGCACACCTTTATAAGCATAATAAGAGAGAGGAACCTTTTGATCCTCCAATTTGTTCTGACATTGTAATTTATAAACTCATCTGTTCCTATGAATGTACCACTATATGCTTTGTGGGTGGGGGGTTGGGGGGATATTGCTGACAGTATAATAACTATTAAGTATTTGTAAAGCACCAATAAACTAATTCATGAACAAAACATTGACATAGCCTCATCATTTATAAGCATCATTTTAAGTGTTATATGACATCTGTTGAAGAAATAGAAATAGAAAGACTTTGTTGGAATGGAAACCTTTTATAATTGAGTGAAACTGGTTAAAATGACACTAACTTGCTAACAGCGTGTACAAGCAGGGCATTAGTTCAGCTTATTAACCTGCCTGACCCCACCAAGCTGCAAATGCTAACATTAGCATAGCTCTCATGAATCAAAAAAACAAAACAAAAAAAAACACATCAGTTGGAAAGAGCAGGGCTTACAAAAGGTGAGATTATGAGTGATTATTGTTTTGACATTTGTCCCATGTAATTTATAAACACTGAATAAAGCAAGCTGCGAAGTTAGCAAGTAAAAAAAAAGCCACGGCAACTTTGCAAATGTGTCAGTGCCAAATGTGCCCCTTTCTTTATTTCAAAGAGTTTATTTTGTTTTGTTCATGTTTTTTGGCAAGCTTTAGCGCACATTCAGTTTTGCTGATTTGTAAATGAGGCAGAAAGGTGTCACACCAAAAACTCAATAACACTCAGATAAATACTCAAAAGAGTTTTGCATGACAAAGGAAGAGATCGGGGACTGAGTTGGACCTACAAAACTGCACTTTCAATTCAGTTTTGTTCTATTTTACACTTGTTTGCAAAATGACATCAGACTATGTCCAATAGGATGATCAAAAAACATAGATTGTGGGGGGGGGGGGGGGGGGGATTAAACACATGCTTATAACATGAAGTGAAAAAAAAAAGGATATCTAATTGCTGCATAAAAATTCCATTGCTTTATATTTCATCCATACACACATAAGGAGTGAGCAGGTGGAACCACGGGATATTTCCTAATGAGAAGATGTGGCTACGCCGTGTGTGGCGCGTTGGCCTGTTGCTGTGGCGATGCGGGCTTGGATACGAGCTAGTTGTCGAGGGCGGTCGTTTGCTCCTGGTCCATGAGCTCGACGAGGGCCGGCATCTGACTGAAGTGCTGTCTGGCCGTCAGGTGTCTCAGCTTGATCCGACGAACAAACTCCGGCGCGTATGCCTGCGCCAAAGAGGGAACAGGGAGTTTGAAGAGAAACCGTTTAGTCCAGATCATATTCCAAAACACGGACATAGTGAGGAAGCAATAAAACAGCATATAACAGAACTCTGACATATACAAGACTCTGTGTCCCATTCTTTTCTTCGATTTTTCGACACAATAGGTGTGACCAAATGGCAGAAAGCATGTAACTGGATCAATAATGTCATCAAATCACCAGAGGCGTTTACATGCAATCCGGAAATCTGATCCTCCCCGTGGTCACACATAGTCAATGCTGCCATTTTAAAGGTGGAGGTGGAATTATGCTGCGCTGCAACATTCAATAATATCACAACTCAGGCTGTGATGGACAATTGATTGTCCACAGCATTTGTATGTCACAAGAATGTCACAGGATGCCGCCTGAAAAACTAGCATTCTGAAGAAAAGAGAAGACGTGGAATATTATGGCGTTTGTGCAGCACCAACAGACAGATCAGAAAAACACAGCAGGGAATATGTGAGTCTTTCTCCCCATTGTTCAGTCATATTCATATTTTACCCACTTCTCCACTGACTAAACCTCCTACGCGGTCGCTTCCCACTATCTCTAACCAGCCGTGCAGCACACACACAGTGCTTCCTGCTTGGCTTCTTCTCAGTCTCCTAAAACACCGTCCGCGTCCAGAGCTCGTAGTCCTCTGCTTCACACCTGCCAGATCCCACTGTTATTCAGTACCGGGGCCAGTTTCGCTCCCAGTGGCCCTCCTTTTCACTTCATTCATTGCACTCGAGCAAGATCACTTTTTAAAAACTTTGTTCTAGCTCCTTTTGGCAGCATTTGGCTTTACTTTATGGTACTGGGCCTAAAACAGGGAAAAGGAAGTCAAATGTAATGCTTTTTAATCCCTAAATGCTATATTTGTATGCTGTCTGTTGTGACTTTGTGTTTTTGTGACTGTGATGGTGAACCGAAGACAAATTTCCACTGAGGTGAACAATATAGTTGAATCTAAATCTAAAGAGTGTCATACCTCATTTGAAATCTTTTTTTTTTTTAGATGCAAGTTCGCTATTTTGTACTCACTACTGCCACCTCAGGTCTTAGGCGTAACTGCAATTTCTATATTAAGCTCATGCATGACGGCAATTCAGACCCGAATTAACACCATTTTGAGTGACAGTGCAGGATTTTAGAGGCAGTTGTGGTGAATAAGTCTGGGCTCATTCTACACCTTAGGACATTGTTGGACCATGTAGGGGGTGGAAAATACATAATTTTGACATTTTTAAACTCTGTGTTGTCCCTTTAAGGCTGCATTTTTGATGATTTTTGTTGTTGTGATTTTGTTGCCTTTTCATTGTTTTTTTTCCTCATTACTTTTCTCTCTTGGTTTCACCACATTTTTGTCGCTCTTTTGTTGCTACTTTGTGGATTCCTTGTAACTTTTTTTCATTGCTTTTTCGTCACATTTTTGTCACGTTTTTGTAGCTCTTTAGTCACTTTTGTCTCACATTTTTGTTATGTTTTCGTCCTCGTTTTCGTTGCTATTTTAACGCTTTTCTCAAGGTGCTTTTAGATTTTGGTAAAGCCAAACTGGAGAAAACGTGCCCGGTTCAGGTGCAGGTTAAGAGGTTCATGCTTTTTAATGCCCCATGGAAACCCTGTAAAAGTGCAATAAAAAAGTTGTGATTATATATGGAAACATATAAATAATACATTTAATTCAAATATAATTAATCACAAAGCTTAACCTGACCCAGTAGCTATAAGGCTGTTTACTGCATCATGGCTTTACACATTTAGTCAGAGCAATGGAGGCTGTGCAGGCACTAAAAAAATCCCCTAATAATCACAGAGAAAGTGATGGTGTTATCTCGTTGATGCCTTTGATGATTAGAGTGAAAGAGCAACGTTGGCAGTATTGAACAGCTTGACTGACAGCTGTTCAATTCTGCCAAAGTTCATCATACAGTAGTTTACTGTGCAAGTTCAACATGCACAAACAGCCCTGTGCTTTTCGGCTTAAGAGTCTTGGCTGTTGTTTTTAATCGCAGCCGGTATACGACTCAAATTCAAAAGTGTTAAGTCTACACTGACCTGCTCAACGTCTTTTATCTGTAAATGGGTTGAAACCTCTTCCTTAGCCAGCAGGAGGCAGTTCCAGGGGCTCCAGTCCTTCAGATGATCCCAGCGAACCAACACCAGGTTGTAGATGTCGCTGCACGTCATCAGGGCCGAGCATTTGGACCAAATCACGTCGACCAGATATCGAACGTCCTCCACCTCGCGGAAGAAATGCCACAGTGAGTGAGCAAACACCACAGCAAAAGCATAAAGGTGAGTTTTGAGTATTGTAGCACCTGCATTATGAAAGGAATGAGTGCGTTTTTATCGAGCTGCTGTTCGCTGGCTCTCAGCCTCTTCAGGATGTTTTTGTAGCAGGACAGGTCGTTGCGTTCTATGGCGATGTTGGTGAGCCGGTCGCAGTCCTTACAGCGGTGGCTGTTTGGGGATCCGGCTGTGGTCTGAAAGCTGGTCGTGGGCAGGAGGCGATGGCAGCTGTTGCACCGCTGGTGGTTCTTCAGCTGGCTCACATCTGGGGGCACCTGCAGGGAGATGTAATATAGAGGTAGGACTTTAGCGGGCACCTTATACTACAGCACAGTGATAGAAAGAAAACAGCATGGTACTTGGAAGAGTGCTTATGGTATTGTAGACAGAGTTTTACCTTGAGCAGCTTGGCCACAGCGGGGTTAAAGGCAGGCGTTTTGATGTATTGGAGGAACAGCATGGCGATCCTCTCCCTCAGTCCCGAAAGGCTCGAGGCTTTTAAACGGGGCATCAGGTCCACCTCTCTGTCCACCAAGTCTACGATATCACGCGTCAACGGACAGTCCTGCTCCTGCTCAGTCACAAAAACATATTCAACACGCAATCAGTAATTGTCTTCTTCTTTCGCCAAACTTCAAATAATCATCAATCCGAGCCAGTGCACTCTTTGAGCCTGTCCCAAGGTCAAATATACGCAAATGGAGCAGACAGGAAGGGCACACACACACACACAGAACACACCCTTCCTTTAATAACGAACATAGTAAACAAAAGTCATTCCGCATGCAACAGCAGAGGGGAGGTAAGTTCTAACATTGACAGTGTGTTTCAGCGTCATGAGAATCTGCAGGCGTTCGTTTTGATTGGCCGTTGTCTTGCTGACGTCGTCGTACAGATCTCTCAACTCTCTGGCTCGGATGGTGTTCGCCGTATCCATCTCGATCCGCTCTCCTTTAGCTGACGTCCAGTGATGAGGGGCTGCAGACTACAACAACAACAACACACCAATTATGTTAAAGGCATTCTTAACAAAATGCAAACGTTAAAAAAAATGATTTCATGACGAGAGACCTTCTCCAGCAAGTTCCTCATGCATCTGTCTTCATTGGTTTCCTCAAAGAGGATTTGCCAGTATCCGAGCTTTTTGATATACTCCAGCTCTTGGTCGAAGAGTGCGCAGAGCGCCGCCTTCCTCTCCGCTCCTTTCAGATCGGCATTAATCCTCATCTCCTCATCCTTTTGCCACTCTGAAAAATAAAGTTAAAAAAAACAATACCACTTGTGTTACTGTTGACTTCTAATTTCTATTTAGTTTTAGTCTTGATTGGAAAAACACGGCTAGTCAATCCAAACTTCCAACTTAATACAACTTAATAGTTTTAGAGAGGTTTTAGCAAAGATGCGTCATCAGTTTCTAGTAGGTTAAATTTGAAAAGGACACATTTCCGTCTTCATTAAGCAAAATGGCAGTGAGTCATATGTTAATTTGTTTTTTAATAACCCTCAATGTTTCTGCTGGTTAGTGATGGAGCATTTCCGCTCTGCGTTCTGGAAGTAATTTCCTTTAGTTTTCCCATAAAAAAAAAAGAAGAAGAAAGAAATTATGCTATGCTAACTGTTTAAAACGAGGAGAGAAAATGTGAAAGTATGTGGTATTTATTTTCCTTTGATAGATTAGCATCATAATCAGTACAGTAGATACCACACAGCTGATTTGCCACTGTTGGACCTTTAAACAATTGATAATCTAGTAAAATGAATCGACATTTTACATCTGATGTTGGTTTTGAAGTGGACAGGACCTCACACACAAAGCCCCCCTGGTCTTACTCTTGAGAGCATTGTAGTGCAGGCTGAAGTCCTCCCTCCTCTGGGGGTTGAGCCAGCGCCTCCTATTGTCTTCGAGCTGCTCCTCTTTCTCTTGTTTCCTGCGACGCTCCTGCAGATCCAGCCAGGCCAGTCGCCGGTCCCTGTCCTGCCGCAGAAGCCCCACGGCCTCTTTGGCTAACCAGCCGCGGACAACTGCCTGCAGACGGATCACCTGTGTTGGACAACGGCGTCATATAAAGTGATTAGAAGGGTAGCTTAAGAAAAGCCCTAACTTTTAACGCTTTCAGGTAGATATCGAAAGCCGAAATGTCTAGGTGCACCTTTGTATATTTGTGGTTACCATAGAGCGAAATGGAACAGATTGTATGAAAATGAGCATAGACTGACTCTGTGCATAACTTCAAATGCCGCTGAAGAAGTGACTTCCTGTTTCGATCCAGCACGCCAAAATAAAAGCACACAGCTCGTCTCATTGATTAGTTCAGCAGGTACTTGCGACATTACAAGAAAATAATTAAATACACACATTTTAAGTGTTTTGTCTGTTAATAGCTAGGCAGAAAGAAACTTGAACTAATGAACTGCTGAACTAATGAATAAATTATTTTTTTGGTGTGCTGGATCGAAACAGGAAGTCACTTCTTGGGCGGCGTTGTTATGATTTGAAGTTATGCACAAAGTCAATTGTAGACAGTTGTGCAAATGAAAAAAAAAAGCACAAGAAAACGTACAATAGCTCAAGTAGCTTTAGTGTAGCTTTACTATGTCATTTTGGGATCTTTCTATGACTTACAGCGTTCAGCCGGCGGTCGAAGTACTCCGCCGCTGTGGTGTATTTGCCGGGGATCAGCACTTTGTCGTTTGCACAGGAGACATAAGAGCCCATTCCAGTCATCTGTGTCCTCACATCTGAACCACACGGCTGAGCCTGCTTCACTGTCTGCAACACAGGAGGACTGGCTTTATACACAGCGGCTCCACTGTTGCCCATCAGGGGTTTCTTTATACTTCATATTTATTGCAATTTACATCCATTTAAAAGCAATACACTAACAACTTACTTTTTGCATACCTCTTAACATAAAGGGTATGAAGCAGTTACACCATTTTTATTGCAAGCAGAACCCCTAATGGAAGGTTAGCCAAAGTTAGCTTAATAACACTTGATGTGAGTTGTCATTGAAATGTGGTGGTAGCAGCAGTCACAGTGAACGCGTTAGGGCTGGCCTTTCACGTACACAGTTACGCACAACACAGAAATAGATTCCATTGCAATCCATCAGCAAATTACTTGAATACACAGGAAGCGATTTATTCACAACAACGTAAAAGCCAAAGTGGTCACTCATGCATGTAATTTGTGTCGCCTGGGGTACCTGCCCCCTGCAGCGCTTTCATTGTAATGAGGCCATAAATGCCACGTGTTGTGGGTGACTGGTCAGTGGTGTACAGTAGAGACAGCTCATTAAGGAGCCGTGTGTGCCTGAACTGTGGGCAGTGTTGCAGCCGCACTGTCGTCATAACCGAGGTGTGCAGCCCACGTCAGTGATTAAGGCCAATCCCAAGGCAGGGGGAACCCAGGGTGCTAAAGGCGCTGCAGCATCCCCTGGTGGATAGTTTGTGCAATATTATTTGAAAACAGGGACAGAAAAAGCGTTGGGTTGTGTTGACTGGGACTGTTTTTTATTGCAATTGATGTTATGCAGATATTGGTGCATATTTCCCTTCCAACGCAAAGGGTTAGCCACTGCGAAAAGGAGAAGCAGAAAAGATAGAGAGTTAAGTTCTGTTGATGAATAATGGTGGGCAGAAAGGTTAGCAAAAGATATAAACCTTTACATGTGTTTACACTAATATAAGGGCTAAAGCAGGAAAATCAATAATAACTTCAACTCTTATTGTCTTCCACTCTTAATATTTTTCTATAAAAGATTAGCAATGTCTCACACAAAAAAAAGTATTTCAAGAGTACATGGCACATAACAAATTACTGATAGACAGCCAATGAGAAACATTATGTCAATGGTACATGTCCTGGAAAAGTTTTAAATTACAGACTATATATTAACATGTGTTAATATTGCTACATTACTATTTTCAATATTACTGCTGTTTCTGCATAACCTGGCAAGAGCCAGACTGATATTACAGTGCCAATAACATTTGCACTGACATCAATCTGAGACCGCACCGGCTTGAATCGTTCGGGTAGAGGTCGCACGTTTGGAGCAGCTTTTGCTGCTGATTGGATCAAGAACACCACAAATCCGTTCAATGTTTATTTTGAAAAAGTTATGTGTGTTTGTGTTATGTGTTGCAGCCCGTGTTGTTTTGTGATCGCCACGTTGTTAAATACTGTCTTTTTTTCCAGAACCAATTTTGGTTCTGTCTGAACGCTGAAGGCCAGAGCAGTTCAATACGGATTCTCGTGTGTTTGTAAACTCATAAATACCGCGAGAATTCAGATTGCTGGCGAGGCAAGTTTCTGTAGCAATTTGTTGAACTTTGTATTGCCTTCGTGTACAGCACTTTGGGCAGTGATGGTTGATTAAATGTGCTTTATAAATAACCTCGACCTTGACCTAGCAACAAAAACATTTCACAATCGTGGGACAAATAAATTGCCATTTTCTTTTGTAAAGATAACTTAAGATATGAAAACTAGAGGACATTACAACAAGATGCTAAAAGAAAAAGTACTATTTCAAGCATTTCAGTTCGGAAAATAAATGTATGAGATGGCCTCTAACACATACCATTCCCTTCTCTCTGAAGACGAAATGCTGACCTTTAAATCTACCATGTATTTCTGACTTCAGACCTCTGCGGTGTTCTCAGTCTTGTTTGAAGGAACATCATTGACCTTTTGTTCATGTTAAATGAAAGTAATACGCTTGCGTTGTTATCCACCTGCGCGCCTCGACTGAAGACTTCCACCTCTCGGTCTGGCCGCCTCCGGTGCAGAGTCTGTGTGCTGGCGTGGTGGTACACAGCTCCTGTCAAACGGTGCTTGTATCCGCCCAAGAAGGGTTTCCTCTGCGGAGGGCGCTGGATCTCCACCACCACCTCCCAGAAATCATCTATAAGTCAAGAGCTCATGAGCAATAAATCAGGTATTATAAATATGAATATGCTTTTCATTTTCTCTATGAACGCAGAATTTTTTTTAGTGCCACAAAGACAACAATCATTCCCTTTTCATCAACACAATTTTGATTTCACAGGCATAACCTGAAACAAAAAAAATAGATTTGGAAATGAATCATTCAAGAGGGCAAACAGGAATTCTTTTTTGGTTTATTTTCAAACTTCATTGTCCCCTTAAGAAAAATTGTGCCTCTGCCTATTTTTTAACCACTGCCTCTGGGTAAACTGTCAGGAGCACTTGCTGAGTGAAGCTCCAGCTCCAAATTTCGAATCAGAATCACAGCTTTTTAAAGCACTTTTACATTATTGTGATCAGTGACTCACAACGCCAGAGGCAAAATGTTCTCCTAAACTTTCTACTGTAAATCAGATGTTGTGAACTGGTGGTGTATAAAGATGCTGTTACAGGAACTCTAAAAGTCATACATCTGTGAAGGTTTAATTATCCACTATGAATACACTATAACATAAGGAGGGAAAAAACAACAACAACATCTTGACATTCTCACAGTAACAAACAACTACTACTTATTTGTTTTTAGGACATTTCTCCTTCAGCTCACTGAGCTTGGTTTATTTCTTCTTACCTGAAGAGGATGTCGGGCTCTCCTCTCCCCTGTGGACCCTCACAGTGATGACGTCTGGCATGTTGTCGTGCTCCGGGGGGCGAACGGGACGTAGCGGGTGTGTGTTTGGATCAACTGAGCTCATCTCCATTCGGGTGGACCCATGAGGCAGAACACCAAGGTCCATGAGACTCTGCTGGTCTTCCACTACCTGGCCTAAAAAAATAATAATACAAAAACATACAACATACAATCCAACATCTTTTTGCAGTGGCTTTGCCGGGGTTTTGACTCACTGTGTTCACTTATGGGATTTTTTTTTTTTTAACTACTAAGCAAATACATTTTAACCTCCACTTACCGTCGATAGCAATACGCAGCACCTCTGGGGGGACTCTCAGCTCCGAGGCCAGATGTAGCTTTAGCTCTTGAATGCTGAGTCCAATGGCAAAGGCTACAGTCATCACATGGCCCTCTGGCACCAGCACTACCTTCACTGCAGACGAACATATTTCTCACATGGTGTTTCAAAACAAAACAAAACAATTACCAAAAGCCCACAGCTCACCTGTTGCAGTGGAATTACCAATATCACTACAGGACTGTAACGCCGCAGGTTGCTCTGTTGTTTCAGGTAGATTTGCTTGAGTTTCTGCAACTTCTGCCACTTCTGAAAAAAAAAAAAAAAGAATAGAATAGAATGGATAAAAATGGAAAAAAGTGGAAAGTCAACTGATCAATTTGCATGCTCAGTTCCCATTTTACTTGTTTTAATAACTTTAAATACATTTATAACTTTGCCTTTAAATAAATGAATGTTCTGTACAACGTGACACAGACTGCAGCGTAACTAAACTAAACACAACAGCATACTCCATTATAGGACACTGGTATTTTCATCACTATGAAGTTAGAGGGAGCTGCTCTCCCTGGAGCCTCCGGGATGTGACTCGCCTGTGGTCAGGCTAAGCTCCTGTCGCGGCGGTCTCTCGTCCTCTGGTGGCTCATTTGAATGAGTGTCTTCTGTGTGCTGTTTCTGTTCCTTCACGCTTTCGTCCCCTTCTTTTATCTCCAATTCTTGGCTGTCTGCTTGCTCCATGTTGTGGCTTCTTTCTTCTGACATTAGTAACGCTAGCTTGCTGACGCTGTTTTGTTTGGCTAACCACGCGAACTGAAAAGAAAACAAAAAAAACAAACAAATATTTTTAGCAGATCATCGTAAAAAAGAAAGAAGACTAAACTGTCTTTTAAACATAAAGTTTAAGTAGAGTTGCTCTTTATTGAGCCCCTACGTACCGTTAGCCAGGGTACGTTTTGCCTACACGTCTGTCTGTGCGTAACATAGTTTACATGCTGCCATAGCAACCGAACCACCTGACTGTCTAGGAAGAGCACGCTTTAAAACCAATGTTGGAATAATCACGCTATTCATTTTAGGACAATGCACTAATACAGGGGTGTCCAAACCTTTTCCATGGGGGGCCACATACTCAAACACGCACAGGGTGAAGGGCCACAGATCGGTGGTGGTCAGTGCCGCAAAACCTTTGACTAGGTTTATTTAGCAGAGGTTTAAATTGTGCCCCACACCATTATTCATGCTTAAAACCTTAATGCCAGCTCTGTCTCACAATAAAATGTTACTTATTAGGTTAACATTGAGTAGAATTACTAAACTTGAAATAAAAAGGGGCAACAATGGTGATGTGTGCCGATTCACAAGGGCCACAAAAAATTGGTCTGAGGGCCACATTTGGCCCCTGGGCCGCACTTTGGACACCCCTGCACTAATGGCTTTCTCAAATATGATTGTGAATAAACTGCCCGTTCAGGACAGTGTAGGCCGCCAACCTGTAGATCAAATTGGTCACACAGCCTGATATGATGACAGTATTCTTTGACATTTCTTACTACCCCACCTTAACCGACCGCCTTTTCTCCAGTTCGGCTTTACCCAAATCTAAAAGCTTCTGGAGCTTACAGCCTATAGGCAAGTGTAACGCCTTATTTGAAAGCTAAGACCTGCATAACTGATCATAACGTTTTTGTTGCGTTTTTCCTTCGTGTTTTTGTCATGTTTTCGTAGCTTTTTTGTCTTGGTTTTTTGGCCATATTTGTCACATTTTTGTCTCTCTTTTGTTGCGTTTTCGTCTAATTTCCGTCTCTATGTTGACACTTTTTTCAAGCTTTTACATTGCGGATAAGCCAAACTGAAGAAGATGTGCTCGGCTCAGGGGGGTTAAGAGATAAACAGGCCTTTGATCTGATTTGTGTAAAGTTTTTTCTCAAAACCATCTTGAGGGCCAGAGCTTCTATGCTAAATTTGGCCCCTGGACCTGACGTTGCCTGCTCTACATGGTAGGGTTGTGGTTCTCAAACTGGGGTCGAGGGCCCCCTTGGGTCCCACTGATTGGGGGGGCTTAAAAATGTTTGGAATTAAAATTTTTGAATTCGGCCTATACATCCGTAAACAATCATAATCAGTAATAAAGTAAACCAATAATCAAATCATTTAGAACAATACACATAGACCCGCATTTAAAATGACGTCTTTGCATGGTTTTCCTCTTGGCATGTGGAGGATGTTTGGA
The DNA here is from genome assembly GCF_951799975.1 of Gobius niger. Classification (NCBI taxonomy): domain Eukaryota; kingdom Metazoa; phylum Chordata; class Actinopteri; order Gobiiformes; family Gobiidae; genus Gobius; species Gobius niger. Next base: position 23,856,289 of record NC_136863.1, on the reverse strand, counting down.
AGTCTTTAGGATTTTTATCTGTTGACTAAGCTTTGGGGGACCGCAGTTTGTATTATCATTTGTTCAATACTTTATTGCATTTGTATAGGCAACTTGTATTGTATACCTATATCTCGCCTTTGACTTATAATGCCATGTATTATTACACATTACAGTATAAGGATTGCATATTCTAAGTATTGCATGTCTATAGGCCTATGAAGTGGGATATTATTTTGCTATATGCAGGTCATAAATCTCAAGGTCGCTGTGAGTTTTTCTTGACCCCAGTACCCTGCCATACATACAGCGTGCCTCAGTGAAGTTTAGACAGATGTCGACTTTAAAGAGAGGATAAAAATCTTTGTTGTATTTTTAGCCTATTTACTTCCTGCCTGTGTTTACGCTAATGGCAATATAGGGGCTTTACATCGCAGCTATTTCAGAGAGACCCAGAGCAGGAGACACGATGGCCCCTCCAAAGCCCCACTAATCTTCTACTAGACATCTGCTGGCTCCCCACGGATCAACAGTAGGACCGGGCCCCCGAGTAAACCTGCCACACAGGTATTCGTCCTGTCCAGGAGGGCTCTGTCGATCAGTGCTTCGAGCGTTTCTGAAGAATGTTTGGATCATGTTCTTTAACACGGAACAATGACACCGTACACATATACAGGCTGAAGCAGTCACCGAACAATGTCCAGAAATATTAATGCAGCCGTGAGGTATTGGAAGTGTGACACTGTTACATTTTCATCATATGCAATTTTATCTTGCAGATTTGCGAGGACATGACAGTGACATACAGTATGCCGCTTCAAACTGGGACGACCAATTCACTTTCTTAGTTGGCCTCAATTCATTTCACCATCTGACAAAGCTGCATGCTGATTGAATGTGCATTTCATTAATGAGTGTACAATCGTGTGCTTTGGAGACACTGTCACTCTAACTATGCAACTTAGATGGACTTCACACTTAAGAGTTAGTTGCCCAGATGATATTTCAACACAATAGGTTGCATTCAACAGTCTTTGAAAGAAATTTCCAAAAATAAATGTCCAGATGATTCCCCGATCATTATTTTTTTATTGTGATTGGATTCACAAACCTGTCATATTGTTCTTATGGCTGAAAGTCCTTTCTACTGACCACTTTTGGACGCCTTTATGAGGAAATAATTCGACTGTAGTTCATATGTGCTGGAAGAGATGACTTTGAACTTTTTGACAATTTTTGTTTTTTGTTAATTGGCCCAGGAATTACAGAGAAATTTGCGATAAACTAAAAATAGAAATATGCATTTTGACCGGTACCATAGTTACAGCCATGAAATTTTGAGCTGTCTTCCGCCTCAATTTTAAACTACAGGCTTTTTAGAACATTGTAGGTTGTGTTCAACATGTTCAGAACAAAACAAAATGCATCCAGTAAGTAAGTGTAAGTAGAAATATTGAAAGCAAATGTTGAAACCAGACACTGAGAGATTAATCCATGCATTTGTCTCCAGCAGGTTAGACTACTGTAACGGCCTGCTCACTGGCCTCTCTAAACAAGCTATCAGACAGCTACAGTACATCCAGAATGCTGCTGCTCGAGTCCTGACAAGAACCAGGAAATACGAGCATATTAGTCCAGTGCTCCGGTCTCTGCACTGGCTTCCTGTCACTCAGAGAATAGAATTTAAAACAGCTCTGCTTGTGTACAAGTCTTTTCATGGTTTAGCACCGAAGTACATCTCTGAAATGTTACAGCCGTATGAACCATCTCGGGCCCTGAGAACTTCAGGGAGGGGCCTCCTGGTGGTTCCCAGAGTCAATAATAAACACGGTGAGGCTGCGTTTTAGTTTCATGCAGCTAAAATCTGGAACAGTCTTCATGAGGATGTGAGACAGGCCTCAACTCTGACAATGTTCAAATCCAGGCTGAAAACAGTTCTTTTTACCGATGCATATGACTGAAAGTATTTTATCTGCGCTCTTGCTTTTTACTGTAATTGATTAATTTTATGTTGATGTTTTTATTGATTCTATTTGTTTTCTTGTATTTATGCAACTGTGAAGCACTTTGAATTGCCTTGTGTATGAATTGTGCTCTACAAATAAACTTGCCTTGCCTTTTTAGATCTGAAAGTGATGGAGAGCTACTGGTTGGGGATTGCTGTAGTAACTATTCTAATGTCTATTTTGTTTCTAGAAGCAACATGTGGCAAACTCCTTCTCTTCCCACATATTTGAAGAGAAACTTCGCACATTAATTACCCCAGGAAGGTGCGTGGGAGATGAGGGTAAATGCCAGTGTACCCTGCAGCCAAACTCCTTCTCTTCAAAACAACTTGGGGAGAAACCAGATGACACACATCACTGTCTCAAAGCTTCTACGCATTCTATCTCCAGCCTCTCTCATCGGTAACTTCATGCATTACATTGCACCTAAAAGTGATTTTCAATGTGATTTGTTCTGAACTGACTCTTCAGGCTTACACCAAGGGTATATAAGCTACTTCTGTTACTACTGCTGCCCAGGAGCAGGCTGACACATGACACATTCAGTTATTTTGCACCAAAACACCAATGACTTATAAGTACAGGCGAGGTTTAACTGACACATTTGCTGATACCTAAATTTGATGCAAATTAAATTCTTAATGAAGCAGAAGTATAAACTGATGTATTTGAAGTTGACCCACAGACCACAGGCAGAGGTTTGTGTTTAGACAAATGAAAATTAGTGTTTTTATTCATCTTCAAAGTGTTCCATTGGTATATTTAGTTCTGTACTGGCTACAAGATAAACCCCATCTATGCAGCAGTCAAATATAATTTAAACAGAATAACCATGATGTAATTCAAGTGCAACCGTTACACAATAGACACTTGGCACAACCTGCGCATCACAAAAAGCTAATTCTCTGCAATAAATCTCATCAAACACTGATACATTGCTATTCATAATGAGAGCTTTAATGCGGCACCTGGAAACTTCTCAAAAATGTTAACACAGGGGGAAAGATTTGAACTGGATTTACGAGCAGCTCAACTCTTTATGAAGCGTCATCTCATATTTCCAAGAAAGAAAAAAAAAAAAGTCTAATTGATTATATTTTCTTTCCAGGGAACGTTAGAAGGCAAACATGGCGACGGGCTTGCATCTGTAAAGCGTAAGCCCCGAGGATAGACTGCGGGACCGTGGCCAAACATGCCAAAGTTCCCGGCTTAGCCCCACACAATGGTTCTGGGGTGTGTGTGGGGGGGTTGTATTTAAGGAGAGGTGCTGCTCCACATGCACCTCGCTGGGACAGAAAGCGGGTCAGGACTAAATATAAGAAGCGTGCGTCTCTGCGGACACCAGGGCCATCAACGAGCCGCGAAACATACCTCCACAGGTGAGAAATTTCTGCTTCATTTAAGGGGCACTTGACTTTCTTGAGGTCCTGACATGATGTTGGCAAACAGGCAGCTTAGATAGGGGTTAGGGATCTCTCCTGCTGTGATGCTGTTTCTCTGTTATGGTGAAATACAGAACAGTTACAGTATATGTTTCAGTATGATGCTTCAAGTCATGTCTGAAGTTGCTCTGTGTGTTTGGTTGTAAATAAGACATTGTATCCCATGTGACTAGCCTGTGTGAATAAAGAATGATATTAAAAAAGACACATAACAGATTAACTTTTCCCCTGAACATGCAGTATGGATTTTTTTCTTGAAGACTTTGTTCAACAGGCCCAGTCTATAGACCCTATAGTTTAAAGTTGAAGTGGTGGGCAGGAAACAATTCCATGGTGGGTATCTATGGAAACAACTAAAATGCAGATTTGTATTTTTTGTCTTGGTATTCTGAGCCGACATGAAACAAGAACTGTCACAAAGTTCTATGGACATCTTCTCTGTCAGCACATTCCAACAAAGGCCACAACAACAATTTAGGCCGACTCTGTAGGAAATCTGACATTATGGACTCCACAAATTCTAGAACCTGTTGGGCTAAATGTGTTTTGTTACCTGCAAGCTAAAAAACAATGAGATTCAGCCATGCATTCCACATTCTCACTTTGACTTTCGCCCCAAAGATTTGACGTTGACTAAGACAAACTATCGATTCATGAGGAGGAATACTTAAAGGTTAACGTTTTATGTAAAAAAAAAAAAAAAAAGTGCATATTTGACCCAGCGGCTTGCCATGAAGGTAAAACAATATTCTGATGGATGGTATTGTGTCTCAGGGCTCTATGAATCACTGACATCAATCTCCTGATGGCCTGTTATAATTAGTTGTCAGGTGAGTTTTTGCACAACTGAAAGCCTCTGGAGGGTCCTACACCTTGATGTTCGGGAGACTCCAGAGGCACCAGCAGCTTCAAATACCTGTTTGCTGCTTTGTAGCAGCTGTTCTCTTAATCTGATGTATTCGTCTGGCAGAAACCGTCCTCATTGTGCCTTTATCTGCACAAACCCTTGTGTGCTCTGAATCAACCACAAATCTCTTAACAGTACGATGATTACACTTCATCTTTCGTGAAATATCGAAGGTTTTCATACCTAGTCGAAGGCATTCAACTATTTCACTTTTCATCAGCAGATGCCTTTTACCTTCATGGCACTGAAATACAATTAGCATAATCATTCTTAACAGGGTATGGGTGATTAGCTTAGTGCCTTTACTTTCCATCCAGGAGTCCCCTATGAGGCTTCAGGATCAATTCTATTTCAGGTTTCTTAGGGGTTTTGGTTGGTTTTCTGAATGGAATATATAACTATGGAGACAGTTCAATCAGCGATGAAAACATACCAGAAACCTAAAAAGCAATTGATCCCGTAGTGTCCTACAGGCCACCGGGATGGTAAATAAAGGCACTATGCTAACCACCAAGTCATTGAAAGGTTAAATACGCACTAATATCAACTCTTTATTTTTAATTGAAAAGTTGCATAGCACATCTTTAACATTAGCCCAATTGTACACCAAGAACAATCTCTAGCAAAAAATTAATAGAAAAATGTTTGAATAATGAATTATATAGCCGATATAGCAGAATAGGTACCAAATGGACAGATTCATAAATGCTTCACACACAAAATACAATAAATTACAAAATATATAAAATAAACAACGCAGGGTGAGTGTGAAGATGCCACAAAATCCACTTATTATCTCTATAATGTAAACATGCCTTTTATGGTTATATTGAGTTGTTTGTGCACATAAATAAATGACAATACTGCATCCTATAGTGACATAAGAGTGCTTGTGTTACATTTAGGGATTAGAGTATAGTTTCAATGATCCTTTTTATCTAGTCGTTTGCTGGAAAGGAATACAATATTGTTGTGAGACCTGATTCTCTGAGGCGTGCCCTGTGTGGTTAATATCTGTAAATGCGGTGCCATTGTTCTGTAGCTGTTTGGCTGGTGTCGTGGGGCGGCTAATTACCAGAGGTGGGCAGTGACTGTGTAGTAGCCAAAATATGTATTCATGTAAGTACCGTTAATGAATTGAGATGACGCAGAGGTATTTGAAGTAGTAGCATTACTGTCAAATCTTTGGGGCATGCAGGGACAGAAGCCTATCCCAGCTGTTTAGGCTAAGAAGGGGTATACCCTGCTCTATTGTCTGTTAATTATAGGACTGATTATCTCCTATATTAGTGTCTTACAGAGGGGCATGTCCATTAAAGGCATCTGAAAGTGACCAGTGATACCCATTCTTTGTATAAACAGGTTGGTTTTATGACTTTGATACTGAGAGTAAACCTGTGTTGAAACTATTCATTATTTGTGCATTATTTATGGGTTAATAACATACAAACAGCAAGTCTTACGTTACTGGTTCAAATAAATGTTAACAACAAAACCTTTATATTCTCTTTGTCTGCATAATGAAAGTGATTATTCACTGTTTTAAAACGTATTTTGTTGCAAGTGCTTGCTCTCTGAAAGAAATGTTAATAGAATGGAAATAGCAAAGTAAATATGGATAACAAGGGATACTGCATTTTGTAGCTATGTTTCCATCATGTGGTAAGACTTTACCTTAATAAATGATGAGTCAGCACTTGATTCATCATGAACGCTTCAATTAGTTAATCACTACAATTACCTCATAATGAATAGTTCTTCACATACTTCACTTATTTGTAGCTAAGTAGTTATTAAGTATTAGTCACACTTGATTGATGAATTAAGTGTCAATTTATCATTTAATTAAGGCAAATAAGGTGTAATTATTATAAAGTGTTTCTTTTTGGTTATGGTAAAGGTTGCAATTATTCACTACACGTGTCCTGTTTTCATGTTATTACCTCAATTACCATGTTATTACCATTTTAGGTACCTAGTTCATCCTATAATCATGCTGTTACAGTGCAATAAAGGACAAGCAGAGGTTGTTTGATTTGTACAGCCAACTAAATATATTCTTTTCAATAGTCTTGTCTCCTTTCTCCCGTGGGAATCCTAAGGAAATAAGCAGAAGAATAATTGACAACGGCAAGAAAAAAGTTTCTAAAGTTGTTTTCGTATCTCCTAGTGATGAACACCTATGATGAATTAAGTGAGGATGAGCTCAACGACTACAACATCCAACTCAGCATTCAAAACTCCTGCCGCGAAACCTTCCTGAAGTCCTCTGCCAGGTACAAATCGCTGTTTGCAAGCACCTTTTGAGCTTAAACGCATGATTTCTTCATCCAAAGGTTTACCCTTTTCCACTTTCTGTTCCCCATGGCATTAGTTTAGCAGCAACGACGGAGGAGAACCTCAGACTCCTGGCGGCCATTGAACAAGGTAAATACTGGCTGGCATGTTAATTGTCTCTTTGTTTTGGTTGGACCTGTGCACTGTGTCAGCTGCCGGCCGTGAGCTCTGCCAAGGTCCCATCACGAGGCTGGCAGAGACAGCGCGATGGAGATAAATTCATTCTGATGAATGACGAGCCGACCACAAATTGCACTGTTCACATCTGAAACAAACAGACAAACAACTGAGAAGAATCAAATGGCGCAAAAACATTGGAAGCATTTTCTGATGACATCAGTCAATCACATTTAGCACATAAACAAATGCCCTACGGCTGTAAAGGAAACACTTCAATTAATGGTTAGTCTATGTAGTACAGTAGAGTAGAGTAGTAGTATTAGAGTAGTAGTATTTCAAATAAATAATAATTTGTTCTTGAGCCTACTTTGCATGGATGACTGAGAGCCAGTTTGTCAGCACAGATGTAGCTGGAAAATTGGCTATTCCAATACTCACAAAACGGGCGTCACATTCACAATAAATTGGACAAGTGAAGTGCAGCTTATGTACTTGCTTATGCTTTTCCCTTGTTCTCCCTGCTCTCCCCATCGTTCGGTTGCCATGGCGATCAGGTGAGGTATGGGTGCTCCGGCAGATGCTGAGACACACCTTTGCCTTCAGGGAGATGGACTGTCGCGGATGGCTCCCTCTGCATCGAGCTGCAGCCCAGCCGCTCCTGGAGGTCCTGGAGACTGTCCTGACGCGTGAGTTTACACTTCAGAGAAAGCAATACGTTGGTACTTTTAACTGGTGGTGGAATAGCATTGCAGTGTTTGGCTTTTCAATGAATGCTGTATAGAGTAAATGGTGCCACTATGTTCTATTAAAGCCACAACTTATGACATTTCACCCAATGACGTGAATAAAATACAAACATTCCTTTTGCTACAGATATTTGAATCGTTGAAAAATATCTAAAAAACCCAAATATGTGTCTTTGCTGACTGGCCTGACTTTACGGAGAGCGGGGACGTCTCCAGCTCGTCTCCATGGAGATGATGACTAAAAGCAGCTGAATACGGCATTGTTAGGTCCTGATCCAAATCCATTCTTTCACTACCCACTGCAGAAATGCCATTTTCTATGTCATTGGAGGAGCGTGCTTTGTGTTTGCTGGCAATGATATAATCCAATATGCTACGCAGTGCGCCTTTAACTTTTGTTATGTACAAATAATGGTTTTATATTTCAAGGCAAATCCGATCTGGAGCCCGGGCTCTATAGGAACCAGCCCAATCCATTTCTCTGTCAGTTCCTAATCCCATGCCGTACCACTTCACACTGCTTTTGTATTGTGCATGTACGACAAACCAATCCTTTACCCCCCTTTCACGTCACATGATTAAACACGACCTCTCTTCTCCGATCATCCCCCGCCTGTCTGTGGTCCATGACAAAAAGAACATTTGAGGCACAGAAACAATGTGTGCTACGTGCGGCCGCCAGACAGCTGTCAACAATCCTCACGCTCCAGAAAAGTCGGTGATGTCAGTCAACACTAATGTGGCCTATAGCTTTCTACGAGGTGTCCGCTCAGCTTATGGGCCGTGCGCTCCATGCCATACTTACGCGTTACTTCCTAAGCGCCGGCTCAGACGTTGTGGCTGATTTGGGGGTTGACAGTGAGAAGTGAATGAATGAATAAATAAATAAATAAATAGATGATTCATGGATTTTGAAAATGCCTTTGAAATGGACTTTTCAGTGGCCGCTAAGGGGCTCAGCCTGGAGGAGAGGACAGCGGTGGGGGGGGAGACGCCGCTCACTTTGGCCGTCCAAGTCGGACGGGTGAAGAACGCCAAGAGCCTGATCAAGCACGGAGCCAACCCGCATAACACCAACAGCAAGAGCGAGACTCCACTGCTGCTGGGTGAGTTGGACTATTGCTGCCGGGGACGGGCCAGGGTCGCTTTTGTTTCTAACGCAGGTAAGTCTGGCTGATCGACGAATAGAGGTAGAAATAACTAAAGCCGGGATTGTACTGTTGGTTCTTAGAGGAATAGCCTAAAGTGCTTTCAAATACAGCTACATTCAGAATAATAGAAGAAGAAGAAAAAAAACGCTGAATAGGCCTAAATCTGCATCTTATATTGCCTTCAAAAGAGCTCGAACTATTGACTGCTTCTTAAAGCTTATAGGCTATACGACTTCTAATGGTCAGAAACAGAAATAGGACAAAGCATCACGGCAGCAGACAGGTGAAGAGGTTTGCATAAAACCCCGGGGGACAATGGCAAAGCACATAAACAAGCTTTTTTATTAGAAGAGACTACCGAAAAGCATCACGACCACAGACCCGACCAGTTGTCAATGAGCAGTGTGCTTAAAAGAGAGAATGACAATAGAAAGGCACACGCTGTACGTTTGAGCTATTTGACCAATGCCTTCATCATGAGCGAATGCTAAAGTTGGGGACAGAAAAACTTTAAGACCAAATTACAATGGACGGGCAAGAGCTAAATGACAGGAGCTACATGGTTTGGCAATCGCTTGGGATACGGGGAAGCCGGGGGGGGGGCAAAACATTGCGATCACAAACAGGTGAGGACGTTTTTAGCGGTAGAGTACAACGCTACAGTGGTTGTGTGTGATGTATTGGTGGCAGGACAATGGGAGAGTATAAAGGCTTGAGGGGTTTTTTTTTGTTTGTTTTTTTGGGCGGGGGGGCTAGTTTTGACTTGGCCGCTCAGCATGTTTTATTTCTGCTTCTGGATTGGAAGTGATTATGAGCATCTGAAAACAACACAGATACTATTAATAGATTTCAGGTGACATCATTGGAGGCACTGTCTGAAGTACTGTTTTCATCTACGGCTCACTAACAAGACTTCATTACAAATACATTAAATATCAGGTGTAGTTCCGCCAAGATATTAGAATAGAAAATACACAGGGACGAGTTGTCAGTATTGTGCAGTTGCGCTTTTTAATGTGTCGCCATGGTAATTCCCTTGAAGCGATGCCATTGAAAACTATCAGTATTTATTTGTTTGCCAGAGAGATGACGGGGCGCACCTGCCAGACAAAATCAGTCAGGGTGGGCAACCACAGCAATAGCTTTCTGTAAAATGCTATAATTATAAGCTATACTTTTTGTTCTTTTCTGTTCAGTTTCAGCTTTATAGCAAATTCTAGCGCATAGATACCGTCTGTATCTATGGCATCTACTCCAAAACCACTTTAACAAATGCTGAATATCTATATATATCTTCTACTAAATAAAGATACAGAGATATGAAGAGAATTGCTCCCATAAATACAGAAATGATGTGTAATTCTAACCTAAACATTAGCTACATGCTAAACGCTAGCTTCAAGTGCCTGTTTTTTTTTACTTCTGTTGGATAATCTGGTAATATTTTTGAGGGACAAGACATCCACATGGATCGGATGTTGACTTGAGTGTGTTAAATATATAATCCATCAGAAAACGAGATAACCGGTTATCCTTTCAATGATCCCTGTATCTCCGCAGTTTACTTTCCTGTCACATTGCTTTGTTGTTGTAACTTTTCATGAAGCACTTTATTTAGTTTTTTTGTTTGTGTTCCCCAGCTGTCCGATCTGGTTCTCATGAAATGACCCAAATGCTGGTCAATCAGGGCGCTTGGGTGGAGCAGGTCTGCAGGAGGAGGTGGACGGCGATGCATGAGGCTGCTAAAGTGGGCGACTCGGACATCCTGATGCTGCTGCTGAGGAACGGCGGGCGAGTGAACCAAAAAGACATAACGGGGGTGACCCCGCTGGCCATGGCCGCAGAGCACGGACACTTCCACATCATCGAGATTCTTGTCAACTGCGGTCAGTCTGCCAGGCCCGATTCCGATTTACAGAGCGCGTCTAAATTAGTCGCACGGTCACAAATCAGAGGGATTCTAAAATGTCTGTGGTGTGCTGCTGGTGTATGTGGAGGCTTTGGCCATTGTGGATCAAAACAGTCCCTCTGCTGCCCCCTACTGCTGGGCTTCAAATGACATCACAACGTTCTATGTGCCTGCAATATTTCGCGAATGAAGCTGGGGGGAAAGTAACATTCTAGTTGTAAACAAATTGTGTGGTAATATGTAGTGTCCTAGTCCTTGAGGATTTTACTTTTGGATGTAGAGGGTATGTGCACTCACACTTGCTTATCAGTTGTAACCCAACAGCTAACAGAGTTGTTCCGTGGCAAGTGCAAGAATAAATTACTTCTGTTTTACTGAGATAAATTCAGGGGAAGTTGTTAGTTGCTCTTTCATCTCTTTAAAATAACAATTTAAAATTAAACCTGTCTTGATATTTACATGTGAGGAGCCTTGTGTTTAAAAGCGGTTGTGCAAATGCCACAGTAAGACAAACATGAATCTGATCAAATCTTGTTAATTGCCAACAGACGAGAATAGTTATTAAAGTTGAGAAAACAAATGAAAGTCTCCCAGGTCCAACAATTTCAGGTAACTGAATATTCCCTCCCTTTTTTTGCAGGAAGTAAGGTGAACTCCCAGGCTTGTAACGGGGAGAGTGTGCTGTTGGATGCAGCGGGATCAGGGAACACGGCTTGTATTCAATTTCTTTTGGACAACGGAGCCAACCCAAACCTGCACAGTGCGACAGGACAACTGCCCATCCACAAAGCTGCATACGCCGGGCATTATGAGTAAGCTCCTCTTTATTTAGTAACTGTTCCTTGTAATGTATGACCTTTGTGTGTTTTATTTCACATCCCCACATTACTGCTGTGAGACCAAAGTTTCAAAATAATATTAGCTTTGTTTGGCATAAAGTGGTGTATAATTCTATTTTTGTTCCTTATATTGTGACCTTTGAATTTTTTTTTTGCATTCCTAGTGGCTTTAAGACACATTTTAATGGTGTTAATTAAAACAATATTTTGATTCATGGTTGAAGTTTAATTCAAATTCCTGTCTCGCTATTAGGTCTCGATCTCCTATGCGAATGATTACAATTTCCAATTAAAAAAACAAGCAGACCTAAAGCAGATGCCATTGAATGACTGGAAAAGGAAGACAAACTTAACCTTAACAAGCAATGGAGAAGACACTGTTGCCATGTTGTTCCAATTAAAAACATATCTGGAACATGTTTTATGTCATTGTGTTCACTCTAAACATTTCTTCTTGTGGTACTAATGTGCTCCAATATCCGGAGGTATCCGCACAAGACTCGCAGCTAAGCCACACATGCCTTCTATTGTTCTGTCTAATTGACCTTCACTAGAGAATAAAAACAGATAAACTGCAAAGCTCTTCCCAGACGATGGTGAAAGACTGTTGTGGAGCGGAGGGAACCTCACAGCAGGAGGTGGAGCTGACCAGTGCAGGACACCATGCTCTGAAACAGGGACAAACACAGGAGTCACAGCACCGTTTCAGAGCATCAGAGGAGACTGAAGGCAGGTGTCCTCCAGGTGCTCTGGTTTCCCCTACCTCCAAAAACATGCTGATCACAGTGTTGACCCACAGTGGCGGCGTGGCTCAGTCGCAGCGGTTCAGGACTAACACCTGAACACTATTTCATTGTACGGTTGTTCAATGACAAATAAAGCACTTGCTTACATTTATTTACATACTTCTGTTGAATTACAAATCCAGAAGTTCCCTCTGCATTTTCTCAGCCCATAAACCATCTGTCTGAGTCTGCGCTAAAACTACTTTTATATGTCACATTTGAATTGTTATCCAGTTGGCTGAAACTGGAGGCTTGTATTTTGTGTTAATAGTGGTGAGTTCCCTCTGCTACCAGAGGGCACTACAGGAGCAAAGCGAAACATCAATGCTGAGGTGTCAAGAAGCAGATTTATAAGCCACAGCTACATCCACTTGAACAATTCCTCTGTATTCCTTTTTCCTAACAGTGCCCTGAAGATCTTCATCCCCCTGACCCACAAAAAGGCCATCAAAGAGGCAGGTCAGAGCCCGGTCCACTCTGCAGCTGAGGGGGGCCACAGCCGCTGCCTCAAACTCCTGCTGGCCTGTGGCTTTGACGTCAACTACCGCATGAACACCAGAAACTCGGAAACCTACCGGGACATGCGGAGGAGCGCTCTATACTACGCGGTTTCCAACGGAGATGTAGAGTGTACCAGAGTCCTGCTATCTGCAGGGGCCAAGACAGATTTAGACCCCCTCTGCTGCCTCCTAGTGGCCGTCCGATCGGGCAGATATGAGATAGTGAAGCTGCTACTGGCGGCCAAAGCAGACGTGAACTGCTATTTCAACGTGGTGAGCGATACAGTCTTTCCGACCGCGTTGCAATACTGTCTAAAGGATGAGATGATGATGAGGCTGCTGCTAAACAACGGATACAAGGTGGAGAGATGCTTCCAGTGCCACCATGGTCTGGAGCCAAGCGAAGCCTTCGAAGAGGAGGGGAAGATACCAGTAAGTGGCAAGCTATATTTGTCTGAGGTAGAAATGAAAGGTGCAATCAACTTTGAATATGGTGATTTGAGCACAAAAACAGGATGGATGCGTGTAATTACGGGTCCATGAAAACAGCCAGTTGTGTTGACTGACACCTGAGTCAGTCTTTACGTAACACTGTTTTGAATATGGATGGATTTAAATAACAGCGTGTTAAGCTTTAGAGTTGGTGACTGAAGTTTGTTGCAATTTTTGGGTTCAGCTATTTTGACTCACGGGTAAATGCAAATGTAAATCAGCCCAATCCATATACCATCTTCTATCCTTGCAAAATATATCATTACATCAGACAGAAATGTTGTTTATTTCAGACTTTGGCTGGAGTTTGTTTTTCACGTGGGACTTGCATAAATATAAACTTACAGACCGAGTTTGGCCTCAAACGCTGGAACTGCAGGAATTTTTGCCATTACTCATACTACCTTATGAACACCCTATCTCGTCTGATCTCAGAATTTAAGCAGGGCCTGGTTAGTACCAGAGTGGGAGTCTAGAGGGAATGTCAGTTTTATACTACTGTGGTAAGAAAGTTCTTCCTCGCAAGCTCCTCCCTACTATACTGTTATTGTAAATTGTAAATGGTAAAATGGTAAATGGTCTCAACTTGTATAGCACTTTCCCAAAGTGCTTTACAGCAAGGAACCACTCACCCATTCAGTCTCTCATTCATACACCAGTGTACGCAGACACTGGAGGCAAGGTGGGTGAAGTGTCTTGCCCAAGGACAAAATGACAGTGAGCACCTTCAGGAGCTGGGATTCGAACGCCCGACCTTGTGTCCTCACCTCATACCGTGCCTCTGTATGAATGTGTGGATGGTGGTGGGTGTAAAGGCTGTCGGTGTAGATATGATGCCACCTTTTTGTCTGTCTACCCCAGGGCAGCTGTGGCTACATAGGTAGAGAATAATACTTTCTGAAGCATCTTTGAGTGCCCAAAAGGTGCTGTATAAAACCACAGATCCATTTCTGTTTTTATCAAGTAACAAGATATGTCCCTCATCGCACTGTGTTTCCTCTCAACATAATTTAACATGACCTTAAAGCAGTACAAAGTAACTTGTTTACCTTAATAAATACTTTTCTTAGTCCCTCTGGGGATAATACAAGTGTTAATAGGATGATGATAGTCTTTCATCTCCCCCTGGTGTCTCTGGCCAGAAAACCATGTTTGCAACTTTCCTTCCCCCGGGTCGGAGTCACCAATACACACTAATGGAATCACGAAGAAGAAGCTAACAAGCTAGAAGAAGCTAACTGCGGGCTAGCGCCACTTAAACAGTATTTACAGCCAAGTTTGAGTGAAAAAAAAAAATCTCCATTGCATTATTGGATGCACAATATCCCTCTCTCCCTTTGACTTTTCTGTCAGCGTAGTATTTACTCTCAGGGACAATTAATGAGTAAAAGTGTGTTACTTAGTCCTGCTTTAACCCAGCATGAAGAAGACTGTATTACTTGTAAACATTTAAAAACTAATCTTGGTAATAATGTGGAAATAGGCCTGCAAAATGCATTCATCCCTCATTATCTCAGTTACTGTGCTGTGTGTATTATTACTGTGTATTATTACTGTGCTGTGCTCGGAATTCAAGGACACAATCTTTCATTCATGTCCAATGCCGGGCAACTGTCTAATGCATTTCATTTATGTCCTCTTCAGTTCTGTGAATTCATGAGCCTGTGCTGTGTGGTGCACCTGTCCGGCAGAGTGGTCCTGACCCTACTGGACTACGTCAAAAACGTCCAGATCTGCTGCAAACTCAGGCTCATCCTGGAGAAACAGAAGGAGTGGCCCGACATATGCCACACTCTACGTGAGTTCTTCTGTTTTGGAACTTTTCTTCTACAACTGATTTCTTACTTTGTCAATAGAACATTTCATTTGGTCATTTGGTGACATCTAGTGGCAGCATTATTCAGTCACATAAAGTTAACACTCAGTCCTGACAGAGAAACGTTTTTAATTTGATTGTATTGTGAAAGTCTCTGATTCCACCTGGTTTAAACTTTTGTCTTACCACGTGCCTCCAGTTGTTGTATGTTTCTTTCTCATGCAGAGAAATCCTTGACTTTGTCTGATATCATCTTTACCAATGAGCCAGACCGTGTTTATCTCCCCTCAGGCAGCCCCCGCTCGCTCAGACACCTCTGCCGACTGGAGATCAGACAACGCCTGACCCTGAAGAGACTCAACAACCCCGAAATCCTGAACTTATTCCCCCCCAGACTCAAGAGCTTTATCCTCTATCAGGAGCTGGACCTCTACAGCCGGGACCTCCAACGCGGCCTGTGAACGCCTTTGGTTTGAGGATGTTGTACACATATGATTTTAAATGATGCTGATAACCTTTCCTGTCCTTGCACCGGGAGTGAGGTAGTAAAATGCTGTATTATGTGTTTAGGATTAGGGTCCAAAGCACCTGGACTTCTTTTTTTCCAAACAAAATGGCACTTTTCAGACTCAGGCAGAACTTGAAGTGAATGATGTTGTTTCTTTGTCTTATCAAGAACATTTCAAAAGATTGCGTGGTGTTTTTCTTTATTAGTCAGAAATCTCCACTTAAAAATATGTTCAGATTGTTTGCGTTAATCGTGGAATAGCCATGTGTTTGAAGAGTGTGACTCAGAGAGTTAATACAAGGCCATTTGAGTTGGCACAACAGACATGAAACTTTGTGATGGCTTTTGTTTAATGTGAAAAGACCCAGTAATTACAGAAATATCAACCAACCACCTCAAAACATCAGCATTTTGACAGCTAGAGTTCCAACATAGAGTTCTTAGATGTCCAATGAACACCACCCACATTTCTTGAACACAACCAATTATAGCATGAAAAAAGAAAGAAAATTATACTGTATTTTTATTGATCTGTCAAATCAGACATGTGGTCTCCAACTTATTGGAAACAAGGTAAATGACAAATATGACAAATGAGTTAGTCCCATCTATTGGGCCACTGTTCATTCTATACTCTACACTACCTTGTAAATACTTTATGAACGTAACAATCTATAAGATGTATGAACAATAAAAACACTATTTTCACACACTATTTTCTTTCAGAGTGATTATTACTGAAAACGTGGAAATCTCACTTTTTAGGCTCTATGCCTGTTTTTTGTATTTATGAAGACTCAAAGAGCGATCGCATCCATTTTTAACTGTTTGTTGCGGCTCAAACGCATTTAGTCGCATACGTTTTACAAATTTCAGGGAAAATGCTGTCACTTAACGCAATCAACAAGCCTAGCTCAAGATTGATTAAAAATAAATACTTTAGGGCAGAGGTAGGCAAGTTTGATTAGTGGAGGGCCAATTTTCAACATCGGCAAAACTGCCAGCATTGTACCAGATATGACCAGATGGGGTGTTTTCTCTTCATCTAAGGATCCCCATTAGTCTTTACCAAAGCCAAGACTCTTCCTGGGGTCCATTAATGGGGTCCATAAGGATTTGTGCAATATCATGTTATCATGGCAATGCATAAAAAAGCAGCAACCTCCCTCTCTCTTGGCTCAGCTGTGTTTTTTTTGTTTTTTTTTTCCCTTTTCTGCAAACTGCATTTGTAGTTTTTGTGCTCCACATTGTTTTACTGGATACTTCTATACGTCTTTGCCATGTTTTTGTGGGGTTCGGTGGGTATTTTTACTGCAGAGTCCATAATGGTTCTGAAGAAAGCAGATTTTTAAAAGTAAACAAACAGCTAGCTTATGAGAAGACATTTGTGACCTACAAATTTCTTCTTCTGAAGCACTGAAGAGGCACCAAGAGCCCCCCACACCTGCAGCACAGTGGAGGCGTCACAAGAGGCACTACAGGAAACAAAAAAGAGACAAACAAGGAGGTATTCGGGCAAGCCACACATGCCTTCTATAATTGTTCTGGCTAATGGAGGTTCACTGGAGAATAAAACAGATGAACTGCTGCACTCTTCCCAAAAGATGGTGAAAGACTGTTGTGAAACGGCGGAAGCTGCACTGGAGGAAGAGGAAGGAGGAGGAGCTGACCAGTGCAGGACACCACGCTCTGAAACGGACTAACCCGAGAGGTGGTGCACTGTTTCAGAGGATCAGAGGAGACTGAGGCCAGTACTCTGGTTTCCCCAACTTCCAAAAACATGCTGGTCAGATTGACTCACAGCGGCAGCGCGGCTCAGTCACAGCGGCTCAGGACTAACGCCTGTACACTATTTAGTTGTATGGTTGTACAAAGACAAATCAAGCACTTACTTAGTTACAATACTTCTCAAAATCATCCAGGGGGCCAGAGGCTCTATGCTGGAGGGCCGGATTTGACCCCTGGGCCTGACGTTCCCTACCCCCTGCTTTAGGCCTGTAATTAAGTGCACTCAAAAGTCTTTTCCCACTCAGTGTCTGCTTTTAGAAAGGCAATAAGTGTCACCATTTTCCATCTGTTTTTCTGTCGACCTGATCATAGTCAGTTTCTGAAAACAGATGATGTCAATGCAGAATATCAAAGGGTTGTGTATTAACTTAAACCTATTATTATGATCATAAAAAACTGTCAATCACGTCTCTCCGCATGTTTACAGCCGCTTGCATCAATCAGCTCCCGCGCGTATACGGATCCCTCCGCGACGCACGCTGACGCACGGGGCTGTATCAGATGAATCATATAAGCTACTGTTCCATAAATATTCATACAAGAGCGCCGATCATTACTGTTTGTCATTAGTGAAGGGAAAATGTGCTCTGGGGAAGTTTCGGCCCATTAGATGCAGAGAGGCGGGCAGCATGTTAAATACACTGGAACAGGTGAGGCCTATAAATAGCCAATGGGGCTGACGGGAGCGCGAGTGAAGTGAGAGGGGTAGGGTGGGGTGGGGGGAGACATGATCCAAACAGCGCGCGCCGGCTGCCTCTGCGTCCCCTGACTTCAATAATGACGGATTTAGAACAAGGTGAGAGTTTGTCTTCGAGCTTCGAGTCTTGCTGTGCTATTGCATCCCGGACCACGCATGGCCGTGTTGGTTTACTCGGACTTTATCAATTGCAAGAAAGTTTTGGAAGTGGATATGGCTATTTCTAATGGCAGCTGGAGCATGCACGTTGCCTTATATCGCAACAGTCGGTCAGATATAAACAAGTTTCATTACGAGCTCTAATGTGCTCATATCGATCAGCAAAATGTGCAACAAATACTAAAGCATGGCAACATGTGCTCTGACTAAAGTGGAGTTGATGTAGGCCTTCTATAGCCTTTAAGTAGGCCAAGAAGAGCCCCCTGTTGGTGAGCAGCGGCATTGACTCCAAATGCTATTTACTGTATTCTTGTAGGTCACGGGTTCCTAAACGTTTTTTGGCTTGGACCCCCCAAAATGGCACGTTAACAACTTGGGACCCACATTGTATAAAGTAATTGTGTCTTATGCTATTTTAGGGCAGAAAAATACATTTTATTATCAAGTTATCTATAATATTTAATATTTATATATAATATTTAAACACTTTGTTTTAAAGGTCCGGGCCACCGTTTTTCCATACTGAGATATGTTCTTACCTGAGCCTAGACGAGTTGATACGCACCTGTCTGGTCTTTGTGCGTGCCCGTGGAAGAGCGTGGTAGCTTCCAACTTCACCCCCGTTTGGAGCTATAGGAATACATTGGGAGAGGCCAAATGCTAACAACATTTTGGTTGTTTTGCGTGACTGAAGGCACGCACAAAGACCAGACAGGTACACATCAACTCTAAGCTCAGGTAAGAACATATCTCAGTATGGAAAAAGGGTGGCCTGTTCCTTTAAGTATTTGAATGGATTTCACAAATTATATGTGGTTTTACACTCAAAATATACTAAAAACAGTAGCATTTTTCTTTTTATTTCATCTTGAAATCATCTGGAGACACCCAATCAAGGCCTTGCGACCCCGAGGGGTCCCGACCCCCACTTTGGGAACCACTGTAGATAGTGGCTATATAAAGGAAGGCAAACTATAATAAGCCAGGGCGCTCCAACCTTTTTATTGATTTATTTTTACCCTGTGAGCCACTGTGACGTAATAAAAATGAAGAAATCTTCTTGTGCTACAAATAAAACCCAGTTAGTATTATTCCAAATAATTTGGAGTGCACAATGGAGAGAAATATCATCACCAAAATGATATTTCAACACAATCTAAGAAAATAATGTGACTTTCCTCTTTATACTTTACTATAGTTTCCCACATGTTTGCAGATTGTGTTCAATATGTTCTGAGCAAAAACAATGTTCTTTGAAAATGGTGGAGAATCCCAACCGTTGCTTCTAATGGAAGAATGTATGTATGTATGTATGTATGTATGTATGTACTGGTGTTACTGCACTAATGATGTTCCTGAATAAGACAGTCAGGAACATCATTGCAACAACTCCCTAAAGGCATTCTTCAGGGAGTTGATATCATGAGACACGTGTTTACTGATTCTTGCCTTTTTGGGATACTACTAGAAAGTATAATCACTGTTTTTTTTGTCCCACCAAACTTAGCTACAGACAATCTAACATCACAGCAATAACGGATACAAAAATGTGAATATTACAGAAGTAGACCCTGCAGACGACAGTGACGATGAGGCTCTTCTGGACCCTGAAGTCCAGTTGTTGATCCAAGAGTCGTGTCAGGCCCACCATCAAACCAGCAGGTGGGCAAAAATAAAAAACATCAAGTAATATCTGTAATAACAAGTCGTATTTAACCAAGGTTTATATGTTGCTGCAGGAGCTGTGAAAATGCAAACCTTGTAGAGGGATATGCGAACATTGTAGATGCCATCAAAAAACGTAATTTCAAATGTTTGTTGACTGTTTATGGTGAAAAATGAAATTGACCGTTTAAAATTCATATATTCTCTTCCTCCAGGTGACTTGGAGGCACTGCAGGAGCAATGCGAAAACGTAGAAGCTTTCAGCCTGGTGGACAGTCGTGGCTGGTATCCTCTGCACTGGGCCGCTGTCCAGCCCATTCCTGAGATCCTAGAGACGGTGCTTTATGGTGGGTAAGACTTGGAATTGAAATTACGGACAAATCTGCTACTATGGTCATGGGTTCAGAAAGTATTTGTGTGTTATGCTGAAGTCTGACACTGAAACTGTTAAAAGGGCCTATATAATGCTAAGAAATATGACTTATTCTCTTTCAACCCGGGAAAATTGAGATGCCCGGTTCTGCTGAAATTTCTTATTCTGGTGCATCATAAAACAGACGAAGACAGTTTCTATCTATCTATCTATCTATCTATCTATCTATCTATCTATCTATCTATCTATCTATCTATCTATCTATCTATCTATCTATCTATCTATCTATCTATCTATCTATCTATCTATCTATCTATCTATCTATCTATCTATCTATCTATCTATCTATCTATCTATCTATCTATCTATCTATCTATCTATCTATCTATCTATACCAAGCTTCACGCCTTTTCCCCTTTTGCTCTTTTGTTCATCCAAAGATCCAGCACTATACCATACATACTCTCAGACACAGCCTGCGGAGAAGTTTAGATAAATACATCGTGCTTCACACTGAGCATAAGGACTTACAGGCAACTCACAACCATCTGAAATGCCAGCCTAAGCTTCTCTGTATATACAGCCGCGCCATTAGCCTATTATTTTTCCAAAGCAACAAAACATGCACAACACTATTAGCGAACTTAATCAGCCGGTCCTCTGCAGTCCCTAAGATAAGAATTTACCATTGTAACAAGGTTAAAAGCCCAAAAAAGTTGATTTTGGTCCTCATTTTATGAATGTTCAAAAACAGCTCTACTGTGTCTGAGAGAAATTAAATGGCTCTTGGTCTGCAGTTGGTGTACAGGGTCTGAATTCTTGTTTCTTATGACATTTGTTAACCTTCTAGTTTCCATGAATAACTGTAGCACTATAAATGTGAGATTCTGAGCCCAAAAAATGTGAGAAGAAATGTTCATATCAGACTGCTACCTAAAAGAAATAATTAAAATGTGTGTAAACGTTCTGAAGCCCTTTGTTGACACAGTCATGTTTTTCTTAGCCTCTTGCAGGCTGACGCTGGAGGAGAGCACCCTGGAGGGAGAGACCTTCCTGACCTCAGCGGTGAAGGCTGGTTTTGTCGACAATGTGAAGATGCTGCTAAAACATGGAGCCTCCCCTCATACGACCAACAGCCGAAACGAGTCTCCTCTGGTCTTAGGTGAGAAAGCAATATGTAAAGGTCAAAAGGGTTTGTTATGATCATCCGCTTCGCTTTTTTGTTCAGCCCGAGGTAATTCAAACTGCCACACACTTTGCTCAAGCACTCCATGCAACTGAAACTCATTTTATGTTCCATTTTATGCTCCTGGGCAGCGGTCAGATTCGGGTCTCGTAAAATGGTCTCTGCTCTGTTAAACGGAGGGGCTCGAGTGGGACAGGTGTGTCAGAAGAAATGGACAGCCATGCACGAAGCTGCCATGACGGGACACGACCACATCATGGAGCTGCTGCTGTCCAACGGGGGGAAGGTGACCGAGACCGACCAGCATGGAGTCACTCCACTGGGCGTCGCTGCGGAGTTCAGCCACACAGAGGTCCTCGAGATTCTCATTAAAAATGGTACAGAACAAATAACAATATAGGTATGTAAACTAGCGTAACCTACTCAGGATGAAGGGGTGCAAAATGAAATGAAAAGGTCACATTGGAGAAACTAGCTTCCTATAGTTAATTCCTTTGTCATTTACTCTTTCCTCTCTGCCCTTGAAGGTGCCGATGTCAATGCCCAGGCACCAAACGGCGACAGTGTCTTGTACGATGCGACTGGTACAGGAAATACTGACTGCATGAACATCCTTCTTGAGAATGGGGCCAATCCCAACATCCACAACCTGAGTTTCCAGCTGCCGATCCACCGGGCGGCATACGAGGGACACTATCGGTACGTAATACAAATATGTGAGCAAAAGAAACAAACACAAAGCATCATACGGACTATGAGAGACTATCAAAACTGTGTGTTTGACAAGAGCCCATAACCCTTTGTGTCCCGACCCACCAGCTGAGAACCACAGCTTGATATTATATTTGAAGTCATTTGCACAAAGGATCTTCAGTGTAGAAATGTGTGAAGTTCTAAAACCTTTTAACAATAAAAAAAAACTCCCGGAGACAAACAGTTCACACAAACAGAAAGATCAATTGTACTACTTTAAAGTGATTCATCTTTTTTGTCTGCTTCAGAGCCTTGCGCACATTAATTCCGATCACCACTCGGCGAGCTCTGCGATTGTCCGGCCAGAGTCCAGTCCACTCTGCGTCGGACGGAGGCCACACCCACTGCCTGGAGCTGCTGCTACAAAGCAGCTTCGACATCAACGCCCTGCTAGCTCCTCACGTCTCCGAAATCTACGGCGACATGAGAAGAAGCCCTCTGTTTTTTGCTGTTTCCAACGGTGACAAGATGTGCACGGAGATGCTGCTAAAGTCAGGGGCTCAGCCTAATTTGGACCCTCTGAGCTGTCTCCTGGTGGCAGTGCGCTCAGGGCGGCACGCCATCGTCAAACTGCTGCTGGCGGCTAATGCAGACGTGAACTGCTACTTTACCGCGGTCACTGACACGGTGTTTCCCACTGCGATGCTTTACTGCATCAAAGATGAAGCGATGATGCAGCTGCTGCTGGACCACGGGCTCGACGCCGCAAAGTGTTTTGACTGTTCCCATGAAGACAGCTGGGAAGACGATGAGGAGTACGGCCGCGAGCAGGACGAAAAGGCTCCGGTGAGTAGATGCTTCACTTCATATTTTCATGTTTTTCATTGGTGGCAGCTGCATTTTATACTCATGTAGTGTAAAAGCCAAAATGAGACAGAATAATCTTTGGAGAATTGAAACAAGTCTCTGCTCATTGCTTGGCAGTCGGATCGGTTGTAGCACTTTGATAAAAAACTAGCTTGTGCGTGAGAAAACATTTCAAATACAGGCGAGTCGAGTGCACACTTCATTCTACATTCTACTATCTCTATTGAATGGTGGGGTTCACCAAGGATCCACTTTAGGACCAGTGCTTTTTAACACCATGTATTCAAGTTAAAAAACAAACCTGTGTTGAACTGTAAATTTACTGATGCCTTTTTATTTTGTCCATTTTATATTTTAGTTCTGTGAGTTTGTCAGTCTCTCGTGGCAGATGCACATGGCAGGTCGAGTCATAGCCACCCTGCTGGAGTACGTCGGGCAAGTTTCTCTCTGCACCAAGCTGACTAATATTTTAGAAAAGCAGAAGGAATGGCCCCTGATTAAGGAAACATTATGTAAGTCGAGACAATTGAAGCATCATTATTTGACATTTACAAGAAACATTGAATATTGTGATTTTGTTTTGTTCCAGCCAACCCCAGGCCTCTGTCCCATCTGTGCAGAGTGGCCATCAGGAGACATCAGAGCTACAACAGTATCATGTCCCTGAAAGCACCAAACCGCATCAAAGATTATCTGCTGTTTAAGGAAAACAACATGTATGGAACATTCACCTGTAGTGAAAAATAAAGAGAAAGCAAATAATGGCAAACACAGAAGGGCCCATGTATAAACACTTTAAAAATAGTCTAATGATAGTCTCGCCGGGCTATGCGGTGTAAATGTCACTTCCATATACATAAATAAAGCATAATATGGGCAATATAAATAAAGGTCAGTTGTGAATGATATATTATATTTCATACTAATTTAAATGTCGTATTTTAAGAAAAGTCAGATATAAGTAAAGAGTAAGTTTATTTTTTTCCACTGACCAGAAAGCTCTTTACAAAGTTCATAAAATGAAGTATTTTTTATTTATTTTCTTTCTACTTACTTGGAGTTGTTGTATCTTGGTGCAAAAATGTATCACAGTTACTGTCATTTCATTTGAAGGCCAAACATCTTGAATCCACAACATATCAGGGAAGTTGCCATTCTTGTACTGTGTCTTCTTAATTCTTTAACACAATTCTTTGTCTGAATTGTGACACCATGTTTATTGTCGACAGTCAGCCGTGAAAGAAAATGTCTGTTTTATTTATGGGTTGTGTGCAATTGATGGGTTCCTTATATAATGTGCACCATACATTTATTCTTCCATGTGATAAAATGCGAAATAAATAATCTATTGAACCTATTTTCTATATTTTTTTTTTTTGCTCTTTATTCTTGGTTTATGTAAAGCAATATGGGTTCCAATACATGAAAATTCGTATTGAGGCACATAATATATTTATGTTCCTAAGATCCTGTTGGTATAATGTTAAATTATTAAAAAAATAATGACGACAACAATGTTCCAGCTGTGTCCTGTGTGTTGTAGAACTGGTCATCTTAACTTAAAACTAGGCTATAAATTTTCATAAAACGTTAATCAAAACATTTGATAAAAAATCAATGGTAAATCTCAACTTACATAGTGTTTTTCTACCTTCGGAAGACCCAAAGCCTTACAGCAAGGAACCAGTCACCCATTCACACTCAAACACCAATGTACGCAGACACTGGAGGCAAAAGGTGCCTCATCAAGAGCTGGGATTCAAATCCAAGAGCTTCCAATCATGTGATGATCAGCTCTACCAACTGCACCACTGTCGCCCCAATCTTCTCCGGCTTTAAAGAAAACTGCCTGTGCCTTGTGTCTGTTGCCTTCAGATATTGAACCATATACGTAGGAGCAGGGAAAATAAAACTAACCTTAAAGGGACTAGATTCAAGTTGGTCATTTTTATACTCACTACTGCCACTTCAGGTCTCGTGCATGTCGGCACTTCTGACCAGAATTAACACCTTTTTGAATGACAGTGCAGGATTTTAGAGGCAGTTGTGGTGAATAGGTATCGGTTCATTTAACACATTAGGACATTGCTGGAACATGTAGGGGGAGGAAAACACTTAGTTTTAACATTTTTAAACTCTGTATAGTCCCTTTAATGCCCTCCATTGCTACTGCATTGAAAGATCCGCCCTAGTTCGACTCAAGGAGCATGGAAAACTTGCAGCAAACAGGACCCAGCCCTGCTGAATGTGTGTCTGGAGATTATGAGGTTTGGATCATACTCTTTTAAAACGAAACAAAGTGAGAAGGGCTAATGGCAGCAGGAACAGTGCACACTCGCACATTGGAGACGCCCCAGGATAGAAGGAACAGGTGAACAGCGTGTCCTCATGTGGCCTATCATATACGCCGTGCACAGACCCTGCTGTCTTCATAAGGACTTTGAAAGGACGGGGCAGACTCCTGAAAGCCATTTGATGGACTGCTCCTCCTGTGAACAGCTCCAGCAATACAGACGAGACAAGGGAAATACCATCAAAACACAGTAATTACTATTTTAACACAAATCTCAACTACACTTGCTTATTGCTCCACTTTAAGTGCCTAAATATGCACACTATTAGGCCTAATTTGTATATCAATATTGCAAAATGTATTATTGCATCTATTTTGAAAACCTTTTTGACTATTTTATTATATGGGTATATAATGACTGTGATTTTTATTTTATTTATTCACATGTAGTAATTGTGACCTGTTTTCCCGGCTGTCACACACTCTAAATTCAACCTCTTGGCCCAGAAACCTAAGCACCACAACAATGACCACTTGACAGGTCACAGGGAAAGCGATAACAAAGACATTACACCTCCAAAGCTAAATAAAGACTCAAGTGCAACCTAGAATATACTGGCCCCAACATGTGGATTAACTGACGCTAATATTAGGAAAGTTCCCAGAATATAACCAAAGGACCTGTGTGTAGAAGTAACACAGGTCCTTTGTATAAGTGTAATTGGTTTTCCAGTTTGTGCTCATTG
This sequence comes from Gobius niger, assembly GCF_951799975.1. Classification (NCBI taxonomy): domain Eukaryota; kingdom Metazoa; phylum Chordata; class Actinopteri; order Gobiiformes; family Gobiidae; genus Gobius; species Gobius niger. Next base: position 23,830,285 of record NC_136863.1, on the reverse strand, counting down.
TGTAACTTGACAATTTGTAGAGGCTTTGGCCACTAATCTGGGAAGATTCCAGTTCAGAGGTCAAATTTACAGCGAAATTAGGATGAGGCCCGTGTTATGTCACTCTTGGTCTTTCCACTCAGATGTGACACTTGATATGATGCTGCTGGTTAAAAGCCTGAGTGACAATCTGTTACCCCGGAGACCAAACAACAAATGCCCATCTCTGAAAAGATGACTGCGATACTCATTGTGGAAACTTATTAAAGAGCATGGCTGTCTCAATCCTCTCTTTTATTAAAACCAAACTCCTTTGATATTGAGGTCAAGGCTGAACATCAAAACCTCACTGGTAACTTTATAGTGACTTACAGGCCAGGATGAATGTGTGTGTGTTTGAGAGTGCGAGTGTGGGACAACAGATGGATATTAGCTACAGTTACATGCATAAGTCCAGCCCCCTCCTCAAAAAACAAACAAACAAACAGACAAAATCAGTAACAGAGCCTTTAACCTCTTACCCTTAGCCTGAACTGAGCGCATTTTCTCCAGTTCGGCTTTATCCAAATCTAAAATCCTCAGCCTACAGGCCTCATTAGAAAACTAGGACCTTCAAAAGTGATCATGCCGTTTTAGTGGCGTTGTCAGTGCGTTTTGTCATATTTTTGTCGTGTCTTTGTCTTTTCTGTCACTTTTTTGTCGCGTTTTCATCCACATTTTCGTCGCTATTTTGTTGCTTTTAGATTTGGGTAAAGCCAAACTGGAGAAAATGTGCTAGGTTCAGGTAAGGGTTAAGAGGTTAACTGTATAACATACTGTTGCTTCAGAATGTTTTAGTGTGAACAGTGTTTTTCATTCCCCACTGGTTTAAAGGAACAGGCCAGCGTTTTTACATACTGAGATATGTTCATACCTGAGCTTAGACGAGTTGATACATACCTGTCTGGTCTTTGTGCGTGCTCTCAGTCATGCAAAACGACTTAAGATGTTGTTAGCATTTGGCCTCTCGCAATGTATTGCTATAGCTCCAAACGGGGGTGAAGTTGGAAGCTACCACACTCTACCACGGGCGCGCACAAAGACCAGACAGGTACGTATCAACTTGCCTAAGCTCAGGTAAGAACATATCTCAGTATGGAAAAACGATGGCCTGTTCCTTTAAAGATATACAACTGTGAATTTGATGCAGTTAAATGCTTGTGTGGAAGTGCCACAGCTACACACTATGCTATGTAAAAGGAAATAGATTTGCAGTTTGTCCATGACCCAGAGCTCGCAACCACAGATGAGAGTAGGAACATAAGCCAACCAGTAAACAGAGCGATTCACCGGATGGCCCAGCTCCTTCTTCACCCCAACAGACCGGTGCCTGTAAATATTACAAGTGTAAATACAGGCGCAGCTTGTGTGTTGTTATGCCTACTGTAAACATTGCCCCTGCCATGTCCTTCTTCTCACAGCTCACTTGGACGTAGCCACACCATCCCGCAGGACGACAAGTGTTCCTAAACCCCTTCTTGACACATTACATAAGAGTGTGTCCCTCTGCTCCTATTGCTCCCTGTAGTGCTGCAAGCTTCTCGTCTGTGTGGGCACAAGATGGTGAAGAGTCCATGAGCTCCGGCCAATCACCGCGCTTGCATACCAGCCCTAAGATTATCTTGTTGACCCTTGATGTCCAGTGTCCTAAAAAAAGACTGTCCCAGAGGGGTGGGGGGCCTCATGATTGCTTTGTGTCCGAGATGGTCGTGTCCTGGCTGCAGATCACTGTAGGACCCTGTGATACGCCACAGCATCCTGAAGGGCAGAAATCTAATGGACTGGGAGGACATTTACTAAAAAAAATCAAACGTAAAGGTGAGTACATATCATTTAGATTATTTAGATTGCATTTGACTAGATGTTGCCTTTCTTTTGACTAAAATCTTAAAAGTAAAAGGGTGGAGAGAGTGGACAGAAATGTAGGAGTGGACGAAGCTGGGAGTTAATCTTGCGTTTTAAGGTTGGCACAGCATTCAGCACACAGTATGTGGTGCAATATTAACCAACCTTTGCTATCTGCGCATGTTTTTTATTGTTTCCTTTAAATTAGTATTATGTGGGTGTTGATAGGTTGCGTTCACGCTCTAGTTTGTGATGTTGTCGTAATCTCAAATGGAGTGTAGGGTGCAATACAACTGTATGGGAGAAAGACAGTTCTTGTAAGAAATGTCCAAAAAAGAAAATGGGCAAATATTGTACCTCAGCAGTATTTGGTTGTGATTGGATTCAAAAACCTGCCACGTTATGTTTATACTAGAAAGTCTGTTCTGATGGCCAACATCACGCTCATTAATTTAAAGATTTTCACCACTTTTGGACACCTTTGTTAGAAAATAATTGGAGAAGATGATGAACTTTGAAACTGTTTTTGTTTCATACAGTAGATTCTCCCAGTAAGGCCAAAGATTTTAGCCAAAAAGAAAGGAAACATATTTGCAGTTCAACAGTTACCACCATGGAATTTTCAGTTGCCTCCATGGCCAAATTTATTACAGGCTTTTTAGAATGTTGTGATGTCACATGAATGCAACCTTTAAGATTGTGACAGATCCCCTGCTTAGACTTGTATTCGAAACACTATAGTTAAGCAATAAGCAATGCTCGAGTTTGAGTCACTGCACTCCAACCAACCAACCAACCATCCGACCGACCGACCTACGAACTGACCGACCAACCGACCGACCCACGAACTGACCGACCAACCGACCGACCAACCAAACTTGCCAACCTTTGCAATAAAAGCACTGAAGTGCATTATTCATACATTTATTCCCCCCCCCCTCCTCTGTCAGATCAGAGTATGTTTGGATACCGGCGTGAGCTGAAAAAGTACGACGAGGTGGATGAGGATGAGCTCCTGGCCTCTCTGTCTCTGGAGGAGATCCAAGAGCTGGAGCAGGAGATGGACGACCTGGACCCAGACACCAACGTCCCCATCGGACTGAGGCAAAAAGACCAGACCGCCAAAACACCAGACGGCGTCTTCAACCGAGAGGCACTGCTCAAGTACTGGGAGGAGGAGAATAAGAAACTTATCCGGGAGGAGAGAGAAGACGCCAAACCGTCTCAGGTGAGGAACAGTACATGTAAAAGCATCGGGCAGCTGTGGCTTAGTGGCAGAGCGTTCAGTTTTCACAGTGCGATCACCTCTCTCTCTCTGACCTCTCCATACTTTTGCGTTTGTTATGTTGCCAATAGAGGTGCTGCTAAGAAGCCATTTCAACACAATGTTATTTCCCCCTGTTAAGTAATATCTCCCGATTAAGAATTGTAATGCAAATGTCCTAGACCTCAGTTCCCAGTGTTGACTGAAAGGCTCTAAAAATAGGATGTGAGAGAAATGCCAACTTTAATGACTGTGTGCCAGGGCTTCATTAAAAGTCAAAGGCTGCTGAATGTCATGGCGGAGCCTAATTTTATATCCTGTCACTGTGTCCAGAAGGAGTCGCAAGATAAGGGCAACCTCGGGGGGGAGCTAGAGACGATCAACACAAACAAGTCAATCCCCAAAGATTATGAGAAGAAAAGGGTTACGCAAAAGGCCAAGAAGGTCCCAGCACAAAGTGGCTTTACACAAGATGACAACAAATTTACCAACAAGAACGTCAAGAGTAAAATAACTGCTCAGCCAAAAAGTGACACAAAAAAGCCTGAATTAGACCAGCCAAGCGGAAACCCAATTGTCATTGATCAAGCACTGGAGCAAATCTTGAACAATGACCCCGCGTTGATTGAAGTCAATCTTAACAACAAGGAAGACATTTCCAAAGAAATCTTACTGCGTTTTACTGAAGCTCTATGCACAAACACTCATGTCCAATTCTTCAGTTTGGCCAATACGCATGCAGATGACAGAGTAGCTTTTGCCATTGCTAAGATGCTACGTGAAAATAGCATGATACGAAACTTGAACATCGAGTCCAACTTTGTGTCTGGACAAGGCATCCTAGCCATATTGGGAGCTTTGCAACAAAATCGGACATTAATTGAACTAAGATTTCACAACCAAAGGCACATCTGTGGTGGAAAAGTCGAGATGGAGCTGGTACAGATGCTGAGGGAGAATACCTCGTTGCTAAAGCTAGGCTACCAGTTTGAGCTACCCGGTCCAAGAATGGCGGCAACAAGCATTCTGACGCGCAATCAAGATCAACAACGGCAAAAGAGACTGGAAGAAAAAAAGAAACATAAAGAACTCGAAATGGCTGCACAGGTTACAAGTCCTGTGGTGGAAAATAGGACGAAGCAAAAAACAATGGAATCGTCAAAAAACAGCACGACTTCTCAAAAGCAGGAAGTACTGGCAAAAAACGGCACGACTTCTCAAAAGCAGGAAGTACTGGCAAAAAACAGCACGACTTCTCAAAAGCAGGAAGTACTGGCAAAAAACAGCACGACTTCTCAAAAGCAGGAAGTACTGGCAAAAAACGGCACAACTTCTGAAAAGAAGGAAGTACTGGCAAAAAACAGCATGACTTCTCAAAAGCAGGAAGTACTGGCAAAAAACAGCACAACTTCTGAAAAGAAGGAAGTACTGGCAAAAAACAGCACGACTTCTCAAAAGCAGGAAGTACTGGCAAAAAACGGCACGACTTCTCAAAACCAGGAAGTACCGACAAGAAAGATTGCGGAAATGGTCAGGCAACAAGAAGTGTACAATAGAACTCAGACCAAGAACCTCAAGACGAAGAAACAAAAAAACGGTGCCAACGAAAAGGAGGGTGTGGATATTTTGAAGGAACTGAGGAACTCTCTAAAGTCATCGGTAAAACCTCGAGATGAAGTGGCCGAACTGCCTCCTCCACAGAGGTCTGGGAGAGATGACCTGATGGCGGCCATTAGAGGAACCAGCATGTTTTCACTGAAAAGGGTAAGATTTACTGTATGCCTTTAGAGTTCATCAATTAAAGCCATTATTGGCTGCATGCGACCACTCATGAAACTCTGTATACTTCAATATCCAGACCTTGGTGTTAGTTTCGTACCTGACGGTTTCGGCTACAACTGTGGCCTTCGTGACTACCTCTGAGGAAGGGAAGGCCACAGTTGTAGCCAAAACCGCCAGGTACGAAACTAACTCTAAGGTCTGTATATAAGAACGAAAGTACCATCATTCTTAGAAGACCTATGAGACCTAATTGGACTATTTCAATATTCAGTCTTTTTAGCATTTTAATCTGGAAGACCCTACAGCAGACCCAAAAATGAGGGAGCTGCGAAGACAAGTCAAGCGAATGGGTAGACAGACCAATGAGTCTATCTACTCTATGGGTGATATTTGATCAACCTTGGTGGCTAGACCGTTGCAGGTAGCAATGCTAAAAAGCATGTTCGATTAGTTTGGTCAAATAAGTGGATATTTAGCCGGGGTCAGCTTTTAGTTTGTTTGCACTATTGTGCCGTAACTTGCTCCCAATTTGTCAATTCGTATCATGTGATGAACGCAATGATTAGTGAGAGTCTAGATAGGGTTTGCTCAGGAGGGACGGTCTGCTATGAAGGATAAGGATATGGTCAACTTTAAGGTTACATTTAGGACTAGGGTTAGGTATATTTATATTTTACAACAAAAATGTTTGCACTAAGAATGCCGTATGTCAGGCTGTGAAGTGAATGTTACCATATGATACGAATTGACAAATTAGGAGCAAGTTATGGCACAATAGAGTTAATAGAAACAAATAAATAAAAGATCCGCACAACTTCGTCGCTCCAAAGCTTATTTTAATGCTCACCAGACAGTGACGTTTCGGGCCTTAGCCCTTCTTCAGACAATAAAAAATGTAGCTCTTACACACCTGTATATATACATAGCTTAATTGTAGGGGTCATGTGTCCTTGTCACATGACACATGTCACATGATAGGAGTTTCACAAAAAAGACATGACATACAATGTTGCCACGCACAGGGAACCAAACTAAACAGGTTCCTGTGCAGGACAGTAGAGACAGATGAGTGTAGGCTTACTTTAAACATGGCGAGTGACAACCACAGGATATTTGTAAAAAACATGTATACACCAGTGAATGTGCAAAATGTTACAAAATATACATATCATATTTACATATATACATATATATTTACATTGACTAGTATTTACATCAGAGTTACCCCGGGGTAGATAGAAGCTGAACATGAACACTGTTATACCTTGTAAGGTATTTTTTTTTTTTTTTTTTTTTTTTTTTTTTTTTTTTTCGTTCTTACAAGGTATAACAGTGTTCATGTTCAGCTTCTATCTACCCCGGGGTAACTCTGATGTAAATACTAGTCAATGTAAATATATATGTATATATGTAAATATGATATGTATATTTTGTAACATTTTGCACATTCACTGGTGTATACATGTTTTTTACAAATATCCTGTGGTTGTCACTCGCCATGTTTAAAGTAAGCCTACACTCATCTGTCTCTACTGTCCTGCACAGGAACCTGTTTAGTTTGGTTCCCTGTGCGTGGCAACATTGTATGTCATGTCTTTTTTGTGAAACTCCTATCATGTGACATGTGTCATGTGACAAGGACACATGACCCCTACAATTAAGCTATGTATATATACAGGTGTGTAAGAGCTACATTTTTTATTGTCTGAAGAAGGGCTAAGGCCCGAAACGTCACTGTCTGGTGAGCATTAAAATAAGCTTTGGAGCGACGAAGTTGTGCGGATCTTTTATTTATTTGTTTCTGTTACACTTTCCATTTTTTGATCCTGCACACTTATTTAGAACTGTGGATGTGCGTGCCTTCACCCACAATAGAGTTAATAGTCAGAAAACCCTGGTTGTAGTGAAGAACTGATGGAGGCGCTGCTGCAGTCGGGCGGGAGGAGGGTTGTGGCACACTGGTCAAATTTCAGGATGATGGAATGCAAGATAGAAGGTGCATTTGTAGCTTATAGTGGTTGGTTGAGAAGCCAGACAGGTAGCAATGAACACGAGACACATCCACCTTAAGAACTACGAAGGGTTCAAATACAAAATTCACATATCAAGAGGTTAAAGCATAGACTAAAGGCACAAGGGGGACTAATCAGCTTTGGGGTAATTACTGACCATAGGCATAGCTAATGATTTTAAATGAAAGAAAATTCTCATTACTGGGAACAAGCAAAACGCTTTTTGATTTATAATGGATAAAAGTTATTAAAATTGTGTGTTTATGTGGTCATTACCACAAAGCTGATTAGTTTCCGTTTTAGACTCTTATTTAAAAAAAAGAAAGTCATAGGGAAAATTTAATTTTCCTTCCAGAACCAAGTAAAGAGTGTTGAGCTCTTTAGGAAGCAGCAAATAAACTTCTGAAATACTAATCTTTGAGAAATTCATACATTGATATATATAAAACAATCTATATTGTACGTCTCCATTAAAATGCTTCTTTGTTTTCCATCATGAAGCGGTCAAAACACCAGACATAATTGTTCCCTCCAAACCCATCATGGGCCTCTGTAGAGGGCTGACATGGACAGATGACAGGAGCTGTCACACTGTAGATTCCTCTGGTCCTCATCACGGTAAAAATAGAGCGACTTCTTCGCAGAGAATGATAAGACAAGGCAGACGGAAAATGAACAAATTACTGTTATTAGTCAAACAATCAGCACTGTTTGTAATGTTGGGAGCTGAATGCCGTTCTCTAATTAAAAGTCCCTTGGTGATTGTTGCCAATTTAAGTGTTTGAAGAGGCATTTTTTTTCTGTAAAAGTGTTAGATTATGGTTAATTGTGTTAAATTATTGTCATTTCAGGTGGATTTGTCACAGACCTGAAATATCCAAACTCTGAAGAAAAAGCTTTCACGTTGTTTACTGTGTTTAAAATCTTATTTTTATTTGTTGTTCCACCTATACAAGCAAAGATTTATTTTGCTGTTTGGATGTACATTTTTTGGGTTGAATTCACTGCTTTGTACGAATGAAGTGTTATCAATAAATGACCACCTAAATGTCTAGGGATTATGAAATGATTATTTCTTCATACACGCCATGCCGCCTTGGAAGATCATGGAAGAAAAACAGACAACATAACATCTTTGTAAATATTAACATTTATTTAAGTATACAATTTAGTAATCTGGCCCCACCCTCCCGCCCCATTCACAGGTTCAATGTCAGTTATAGCGGCTTTGACGCAGCATCAGATCTCAAGCTGGAGGACGGTAAAAACGCATTTTTAAGACGAACAGTTAAAAGGTTTCTCACAGGCATCGTCAAGCTGCTCGCATACTTTGGGTTCATTATTATTTGCTTTTTTTTTTTCTCCATGTGGAGGCGTTTACAGACACGTTGCATAATATTGTACAGTTTGTTAAATTAAAGACAGGAGCAGAGTAGAAGCAGTTTCATTTCTATAGTATTCTGTCATATATTACCTATTATATTGTGAAATACTGACCGGAGCACAGCTGTAACAGGATGAAGTAACATAAAGGTAACAATGAACAAGAATAAAATGCCATAGTTTTATATTGCAATAGTCTGATCGGCGTAGGACAATTGGTGGTTGTTTGGGTATAGTTACAGCAAAGTTGAGCATTTTAAAATAAATAAAAAGCATGTTTAAAGGCTATAGTTTAAACCAGTTTTAGAGTTGAACCATTTTAGAAATCATGTGTCAGTTCCAGCAGGCATAACGCTGTTTTAAAAGTGTTTGCTCAGATGATTTAAAACCTTAATAGGATTTTAAAATAAAAGTGCTTGAATTTCAATAACATTCATCATCATTTTTAGATTAATACTAAACACACTTCTGCTTATCAAAAGTGCTAATATAAAGAATTTGTTTACTTACTGAATTTATGTTAAATCAAATTGTACGTTCAAATGTAATACAATGCTTTAATTTATAAGTACTATAACCTTTTCAACAAGTTTTAATCAAATGAATGCACTCCATACCTTCAAACCACCAATTGCCCGGGGCCTATTTAACCATATCAGTCATGTTTCCGTGCACACTTTCAGCCATAAAACTTCCATGAACTCAAGTTTTTCTTCAGACAAACACACATCAATATCGAACAAAAAACATGATATAAACTGTGCAAACGAACACGTCAAATAAAAATATAAGTAGAAGACAATGAAGCACGGGCGCCTCATGGTTTGGTCAAAAGTAAAAACAAAAACCTACAAACTAACTTGAAAGAAATTATAGGACTATTAGTGTCTTCACTTTGAAGCTTATATTTGTGCTGTTTTGGTCAAATACTATCCCTTTTCTTTTGCAAGGAATGAAAAAACAAACAAAGAAACTAAAATGATCTCCCAAAGAGTTCTCTGCATTTACTTCTATGCATTATTCTATTTTTCATCATAACTGGTGATGATATGGGTTAAGTGCCTTCTTTAAGTAACAAGAAAGAACGTCCCGACACAGGGAGGGCTAAGGGAGGTGTGCAGATTTAACGGATGAGGTATTGCACAGATTAATTCAAATAAAACAAAAAGGCAAAAATAAATATGTACTGAGTTCATACAACATTTACATTACATTGTAGTGAAGTCCTGTCCTGGAAGAGTTTAAGAGTTTGTGTCCTAGTCCTCCCACTCGTCATCGTCCTCAAAATCTTCATCCTCATCGTCATCCTCGTCTTCGTCTGAAATAAGCACAATTTAAGAAGGATGGTTTATGAACTGATTTTTAAAAGATTGCATTGATAAAAGTAGATAAGCTTTTCTTTAGTGTGCCCTGATGCAATCACTGAGAAAATACTGTATAAAAAGGATTATTCACAACTAGAACAACAACAGCAAGTTGTAGCTGATAAAATTAAAAATTATTATTATGGGGTCTCTTACCATTGACTACACAGTACAACACAAATTGGTAATCCAACTAAATTAAGAATATTAAATTGAGATACGACATTTTTGTACACTAATAATGAGGAATTTTCCAATGTCCAAACCGAAACAAAAGGAAGCTTGTCAAGTTTAAGGTATTTTAAAACCCCAATAAGCGATAAGCACTCGGCCCGAGGCGGAGACGAGTGCGGCACCTCCCTCACCTCAATGTACACCCCCACCACACCCCTCACCTCAGCAGTATAAGTGACAACAGTTAGTTTTCTACAGCCAGGATTTAGCATTAAGAAAGAAGTCCGTAGAAGATTGAAGAAGAAAAAACATGATCTGACAGACCAGATCAGTTGCTGTGGAAATCCTCCTGAAATGTTCAAGTCCGTTTGTTTAAATGTCCAATATTTACAGGGAACTGTCAGTCCATAACGCACCACACTTTAAAGGAGTGTGGGATATAAAACCGCAGAACTTGTTCTGAACAGAACTAATCTATTATGTTGTAAAAGCCAAAATGGCTCGAATGTATAACAGGGATATAATATAAACAGGGAATGCTAACCATAATGCCAACATTAGCTTCATGCTACCTTCTAACAGCTTTTCACTCACTTCTAGTGGTTGTAGTAATTTATTTAAGCAATTTTACATTCTTAATTTACATCATCACATCATTAAATAGTAATGGGAACTTAATAGGAGAAGGCCGAAGCAAGAAAGCTTATAAGTGCCTACCCCATAATAACCTCAATGGGTCAATTTGGTCTGTCGAAACATTCTGTACCCAAGTTGGACTTGATTTTATTGAACTTTATGTGCTTATCTTACGTCGTCTTTTTCCCACAAATGTGAATACAATGTACTGCAAGGGACTAAACTTGATTTCACTCTACAGCAAGTTAAATAATAGGCAGAGTCCATTTGAAGCTGTGGTAATCAAAATGTTTTCTTGTAGAGTCATAGATGTACATTGTAAACAGACATTTCTTATTATGTACGCTGTTGTGCATCATGATATAGCGCATTTTCCTCGAGTGTGAACCAAGATGTCAGAAGCTAAAATTAGCACAGTGAAGCATTGGTTCTGCCCCGTTCACGTCTCAACTTCTTTCTATGAACTCCGGCTGAGACGAGCCTCTAATGAACTCAAGCGAACAATCGGGATGTGCAGAAGAATCTTTGAGAGCTACAAACGCATTTAGGCAACAGCTGAGAGATTTTACTACCTTTAACTTTATAACTTTGATTCAGGAAGTGCAGCTTCAAAATCTCAACAAAAGCAACATTAGAGCAAGTACCAGTTGGTTGAGTGGATGTCGTACCTGAAGAATGAATGGCTTTGCTCCTCTTCTGCATCACCTCCATGAGCGCGCCCACGATGCCTGCAGCGGGAGCCGATGTCGGGGGACTGGACTCTGGAAGATCCGACACCTGTGGACAGAAACATGTGGGCTTAGAAAATGTACGTCCTTGTGCAGGAGCTAAATACAAGTGTAATATTTAGTCCATGTAAATGTAGATCAGTGTGAAAGTAGCTCTTAATAACTGGATGTACTCACAGTCTTGAGCTGAATGCCCTGTCTGATCTGGTCGAGCAGAGCGTCCCGTCCGGTGGTGGAGGCGGGTGCGGGTTTGTGGTTCACCTGCTCCACCTTCTTCAGCTGTGTCCCTCCTCGGATCTGCTCTAACAGGGCCGACTTGCCCCCTCCTGACCCCGGACTGGGCGAGTGAGGGGTCTCTCCCCCGTCGAGCTCTGGAGGCGGAGGTGGTCCCAGGGGCGGTGGTGGTGGTGGGGGAGGCGGGGCCGCGGGGGTTGACTGCTGCTGGGACGGGGGAGGCGGGGGCGGAGGTGCGGACTGAGGGGTGCTGTTTGCGTGGGATGGAGGCGGCGGAGGGGGCGGCTGGTGGTGGTGATGCTGAGGTTGGTGTCCTCTTGAGGGGGGAGGGGGTGGAGGAGGTGCGCCCAGGGCTCCAGGGCGGGACGGGGGCGGCGGAGGCGGAGGAGGAGCCGAGGCTGGCGATCTGGAGGGTGGAGGGGGAGGAGGAGCACCGCGGCCGCCCCGCGACGGAGGGGGAGGAGGAGGCGGCGCTGTGCTGTGGTGAGGAGGAGGGGGAGGGGGAGGAGGGCCACCGCGTGACGGGGGAGGCGGTGGCGCTGAGGGGAAAACAGAGCAGAATTAGACTGGACACTGGACAGGCATTTATTTATAGCAGAAAAATCTCTCAAATAATGTGTACAGTCAGTGAGCGAGCCTCTCTTCAGACCTGACTCGTGGCTAGGGCTGGGTACCGTTAATTATTTTTCGCTACCAGTACTTTAACGATACTTGGTTATCGATACAGATGCCTGAACGATACTTTGCCCGATACCTATACAAAAATATTTATCATATAGAACCATCAAGCAGATTAATAATGTTAATTAATTCCTTTCACCTTGTTTGAGGTGAAACAACCAACAAACTTCCTTTAAAGGAATAGGCCACCGTTTTTACATACTAAGATATGTTCTTAGCTCACTTTAGTCGAGTTAATATATCCCCGTCTGATCTTTGTCCGCGCGCTCTGTCACGCAAACGGAGCACATACGCAGCCTCTCCCACATGTCACATAGCTCCGAAAAAGCTCACGATAGAAGCTACCAAGCTCTTCCACGTGTTCCCTATTTAAATAAAGTTACGTGAAGTGTTTTCATGCGAAGTATATTTACCCAGAAATGTAGCATGTCGATTTTATAAGCAAATAAAAAGGGGGACTATATTGTGAGGCGTAATGATACGAGGAGCACAGCGTCCGCGTAGTAACTCCTAAAGACTTCCCCCGCTCACTTCCGTCAATAACCTTTAGGAGTTACTGCGCGGACGTTTTGCTCCTCGTATCATTACGCCTCACAATATAGTCCCCCTTTTTATTTGCTTATAAAATCGACATGCTACATTTCTGGGTAAATATACTTCGCATGAAAACACTTCAAGTAACTTTATTTAAATAGGGAACACGTGGAAGAGCTTGGTAGCTTCTATCGTGAGCTTTTTCGGAGCTTTGTGACATGTGGGAGAGGCTGCGTATGTGCTCCGTTTGCGTGACAGAGCGCACGGACAAAGACCAGACGGGGATATATTAACACGTCTAAAGTGAGGTAAGAACATATCTTAGTATGTAAAAACGGTGGCCTATTCCTTTAAAGCAGAACTAAGTAACTCATGCCCCTAGAGGCCATAAGCCCCACTGCAGGAGTCGTAGCATGTTGCGTTTTTTTAGCTCATTAATTGTCCGTGGGAGTAAATACTACGCTGACAGAAAAGACAGAGGGAAAGAGGGATATTGTACATCCAATAATACAATGGAGATATTGCTTTTCACTCAAACTCGGCTGTAAATACTGTTTAAGTGGCGCTAGCCCGCAGTTAGCCTGCTAGCTTCTTCTTCGTGATTCCATTAGTGTGTATTGGGGCCTCCGACCCGGTGCAGCGAAGTTGCAAGGTTGGAGACACCAACACACTTGCATTACCCCCAGAGGGACCCACGGAAATAATTAATTAAGGTAGTTACTTAGTACTGCTTTCACGACAAAAGGGTGGGAAAAACACTTTTTCCTGCATTTTCCTTATTCTTTCCCCAATTTTCCTTTGAGTTTTCTTCCACTTGTTTCTGTTTTTTCAACTTATCTTTCACTTATTATCCTTTAGATTTTGAAGACCAACAGCATCAAAACTTTAATACAAAGATTTGATATTTCTTTATTTCTTCTTTCATTTTTTGTATACCAGTAGTACCTAAACCTTTTTTTTCTCCCAGACTGCTATTGTTTAACGGTACCCAGCCTTACTCGTGACTAAAAAAAATATACATTTCAGAACAGAATTATGGAGGGACATAATAGTTGCAATAGTCACAGAGTCCACCAGAAGTGTTTGGCTTTACCACAAGTACAAGAAAGAAAAGTTAATCAAAAAATAAATTATAAAACACACTTATCTCTGAGAGTGAATTTGAAAAGACATATATTTGAGATACAAGCGACATGTTTTGAATTTGGTTCAGCCTCACACCTCTATCCTCCTGCTGTCAAAGCCACATTAATAAAAGATTCAGAAACGCTGGTCAGAGGAACTGTCACTGAAAATAACTGCGGCGATGAAAACAGTGTTCATCTGCACTCAGCTCCCATTTACGTCCAACATAAAAATGAAGGACTGAGAGCGGAGGCAGGAGTTCAAAACAATTGTAAACATCTACGCGTGGAATGCGTTTGTAGTTGAAGTGAGATTCTTTGGAAAATCCTTGATGTTACTTAGACTTGCCCTTGTCCTTGACTGTTCTGCACTCGCCCGCAAAAGCACAACTCTGGGACTGAGCTGAAAAGTGAGCATTTTAGGATCTTTTGATGCCGACGAGAAAATAGATGACAGTCAAGTTATCTTTGAGAGCAAATATAAATGAATAAAAAAAAATTGTGACTAAAGTGAATAGTTGCATCCCTAATAAAAAAGTGTGTCTGTGCCTTATGTTACGTGATCCCTATAATAAAAGTTGAATAACAGCTGAAAAAGGTGGCTTGCCCTCTCCAGGTCGATGTTGAGTTCTCAGGTGGAGAAGTTCAAGTATTGTGGTTTTGTTCAGTCCGGTGATAGATGGAGTATGAGATCCACAGACGGATCGGTGCAGTTAAACCAGGCAAAGGGCTCTTAACCCTTTACACAATAAGTAACAGTCAACCATGAACATCCCAAGTGGATAGGGAATATCCAATGACCTGTAAAACATTTGGGATTTTATTTTTCACAAAAGATGAGAGTCTGTGACCTCACCTTGCCTTCGGAACTCGTTTTTCACAGCCTCGACGCCTCCTTTCTTCTCGATGAAGTCGTAGATGGCTTTCGACATTTCTCTGTCTTTGAGCTGCGCCTCCGAGATCCCACACATATCAAACAGGTTCTTTAGCTCTGGATCCAGGTTATTCAACTGAAAAAAAAAAAACAATATGAAAAGGAAAAAAAAGAAAAATAAACAAACACACTGTGATCATACTGCTTTGACTGTGGTTAAGCTACAGCCTTAGAGTGACCTCTGGTGGCCGTTGAGGAGAAGTACTGTAAGTTAAATTTACACCAGCACATTTCGAAATACAAACAAACATGGCCTGCACAAGTTGGAGAATTACAGTAACATAATGTGCCAGGTAGTTAAATATATTTGTGAAACCCCCACTCTATTTGAAATGACTAAAATTAGACTGGACACAGGCGTCAATAAGAGGTAATACCCCTCTATTAGCTTCTGTGATGTCAGTTCTATCGGATTCTAGAATGTTTATTGAAAAGAATTTGGCTCGTGTGGAACATTTAGTGGGTCTGCGGTTCAAGAGCTTGAGATGTTTTTGAACACGAGGGAACAACAGAGGCCTATTGTTGGTTACGTCACAGCGGCCGCTCGGGTCTCTCCACTGTGTCAGAGCTGACGGTACTCACATCAAAGCCCGTGTTCGGGTCCCATCC
Organism: Gobius niger; assembly: GCF_951799975.1. Classification (NCBI taxonomy): domain Eukaryota; kingdom Metazoa; phylum Chordata; class Actinopteri; order Gobiiformes; family Gobiidae; genus Gobius; species Gobius niger. Next base: position 23,814,963 of record NC_136863.1, on the reverse strand, counting down.
CACATGGCCAATGTGTCTGCAGAGGCACATGAGAGAGGCAGCGTTAGAGAGGTAAGAAGTAATGAACAGCAAAATAATGAACATTTATAGTGACAGTAGTTTCACTTTTTGGACTTAAAGCTGCATTACGCAACTTTTTCTACAGAAAAAAAGTTGATATTTGTGCATATTTGACTTTGTAGTGACCCAGCGGGTGCATGAGTGGTCAGCATGGTGCCTTTTCTTTCCATCACAGTGGTCCCTACAACGCGGAAGGATCAATTGTTTTGTAGGTTTTCTCGTGTAGGTTTTCAGCAATGAAAACCTCCCGAACAATTGATCCTGGAGCGTCCTAGAGACCACTGTGATTGAAAGTAAAGGCACCATGCTGACCACTCACACACCCGCTGGGTCACAACAAGGCCAAATATGCACAAATATCAACTGCTTTTCCACAGACAAAGTTGCATAATACACCTTTAAGCTTAGTTTGGTGGTCATGAGTACCAAAGCTGGAGATTAAAGCCTATTTTATAAATGTTCAATTGCACATGACTTCAATGTGAGCAATGCCACGTTTTAGTCATATGACATCATGGTGTTGAACAATATTTCCCCCAAAAAATCCCTGATATTGCCACACAAAGCCACTCAGAAAGCAACTGTTGAGCATCTGCGCCCAGTCGCCCACGTGCCCATGCTAAGCAGCAAGTCATACGTCAGCTCCTCAGACAGAGCCTCCATTGACACCAAGTGTTTACTGCTGCCATCCGCACTGACCAATAGATCCCGAGAACTTGCCCTCTGCTCCTCTCACCTCCGAACCCCACCAGATCCCATCCCAAAAGATCTGTGCACCCAACAGTCTGATATTTTGTTTCCCAATGACCAATCTTCAAGGACTTACTGGAAGTTGCTTGGCGTGCCGATGTCCGCTTTGGTCAATTTCTTCTTCTTGCCTTTGGTTTTCTTGTCTTTCTGGTTGAGCGCGCTGTGGCTGAGCATGTTGTTGAGGTGGTAGTGCTGGACTTGCGGCTGGTGATGGTGGGAGTTGTGGAAGCGCACGTTGTTGATCTCTGGGTTCTTGATGTCCACTGTGGCCATAGGCAGCGCCGGACCTACACACATGCAGTACAGTAACGCAGGGAGGGGAGAGAGCGGCGGCGGAGGAAAAATGATTAACATTTTCTGTACTTGTTGTACTGGTTCAGTTGAGTTAAATCTGAGACATTGTTCGCGTCTTCGGCGAGGGCATGGGAAAGACCGTTGTATCAAAGGACAAAGGGCTGTTGCAAGTTTATAGGGAAAGATCACATTGACACATCAAGTCAAAGCTTAGTCAAAGTTGCAGCACACGTGGCTGCAGAAAGTTGTTAGAGCATGCATGTGCAGAACACTTTAGTGTAGTGGGTTCAAACTCAGGACTGCTCTCATCCAGGATTGTTTTAGCTATTTCAGCACAAATGATGAAAGGATAATATGTCCCGTCCTAAGTCCATGCAGTGATTCCGTAAGATTTCATGAGTTGTGTTGTCATTAAATTTAAAGGATGTTTGTTTGTGACTGTCATCTATACTGGATTTTTTTTTTTCTCTTCTCATCCAAGAGGCTTCGTCCGTTTTAGGTTCCACTAGTCTGGATTTGCTGTATGTGTTAGTCAGGACATTAGCCCCGCCTGTTCTTATTCAATATACCCGTGTTTGCCGTTTACTGTTTTGTTGTTTACAATCAACATAGTCTCAATGTCAACTTTCCCCCTTAAACAGAAGGAAGTACAACGACGTAAATAGACCTGGAAAAGTGAGCGCTAAATAAAATGATAAAACACATCTACTCCAACACCTACACTGTTTATGGTCAACACAGCAGTGGTTTTATTTATACTCCCTAGTACCCTCTGCCTCGAAGGTATCACTCATCAGTTAGAAAGTGAATGACTAATACTCTTATTTACAAGCAAGAAGACTGCTGAACACTCTCAAACTCACACTGTTTACTGTAATGTTTTATTTATAGCTTTACTTTATACAATTCAGTTTTATCTTTGTTTTTTTTTACATGAAAATATTTCAAGTACCCCTGCTTGGGACACACTGATCTACACTTATTCAAATGTGGGTTATAGTTTTAGCTACTTTTTTATGTCAAACAAATGCAACAAAGCAAAGAGGGATTTTTGCTTTAATTCCATTCAGATTTCACTGAGCTTCTCTGTGGCTAAATTGAATTTTCCGTATGGATCAATAAAGTGTGTCTAAGTCCACGGTGTGAGCCAGTCTAGACCACTCCGGCCCGGCCTGCTGATCTTTGCAGAGGGCAATGGTATCAAATACTTGGTGCACGTGTCCGACTCGCACATTTGATCCGTCTGCTCTGAGCGTTTAAAAGATTCATCTCAATATATTAACGTCCTCCTCCTCGTCGCTCTCCGCTGCTCGTCCCACCAGTTCTTGGTAATCTTTACAAACTGAAGAGGCGTCCGACAACATAAGCACTAATCCACAGATAATCCCAGCAGCATAAATCCCTGGTCTCCCCGCGAATCATCGAACAAACTTTGCCTCAAATCTGAAGTCCCCCCCTACCCCTGAGGCCCGGGATGATAGGGCTGTGTGGGCGTCCCATTTCACACTGCGTGGGATGGCCTTGTTAGGAAAGTGCTGGTCTACGTATGGCAAAAACGAGCAAAAAGTTGCAAAGTAGAGCGAGCCAGAGACATGTTTAATGAAGGTTTCTGAAAGTCTATTAAGCTCGGAGCAGATGTTGAGTTATCTTTACACGAGATTATAACCGGAGTCCGTACGCGCTGATCGTGGGAAACAGCTGAACGTATAAACTGAAGCTGAAATGAAAATCCGTCTATTAGCCGGCAGATTCTCAGAATGACACAAATACTACCAAAATGTTCTTTTTATGAGAAATATAGTAGAACTGGCACTTTTAATATATCACTCTGTCCACAAATGATTGAAAATAATGAAGGCTCTGCTATTTCTCTGAAAGTACCGGTATGTAAGAAAGCTAATTCAACTGGAGCTTGCATTTACGCCTCAATTAAACCCGTACAGATTTTTATTTCATTTGTACATGTGGCAATGATGGGTGAAAGAAACTATATGCAGTGACAAGAAATACCCAACATAAATTTACATGACACCAGAAAACTTATGGTCAGTGGGATTATGGGATGAGTCTTTGTCTTGGTGTTTTAACTCTTTTCCTCTTGCTGGTTGGCTGGATTGACAAGGATGATTAAATACAAGCGATCGATGTTATTATTTACTTTCGCAATTTTTGCCGGATGTTTTGGTGAATGGTAGGCAACAGCTGTTGCATCCAGGTCTCCAACACGGTTTTATATAATTATAGATCTGTTACAGCGCAAGAGAAGCAACGCCCTGTTTATGGACATTGTTTTTGCCGATCATAGGATATTAATACATTTTTTATCACATATGAAAATGTAAAATGCCTACCACGGCCAACGGATGTGACGACATCGCGATCGCTCGTATAAAATGTTGTCTCAATCCTAACCTCTGAAACGAGTGCATTTTCTCCAGTTCGGCATTACCCAAATCTAAAAGCTTACAGCCTATAGGCCAGTCTGACGCCTCATTTTAAAGCTAAGACTTACAAAACTGATCTATGTGGATCTTTTTCCTCCCATTATTGCCGTGCTGTCATTGGATTTTAACCACTTTTTCATCTTTTGCCACTTTTTGTTGCTCTTCTGTTGCGCTTTCAGCCTCGTTTTCCTTTCACCTTTGTTGCGCTTTTGACGCTTTTTTTCCAAGAAGCTCTAAGACTTGGCTAATGCCAAATTGGACAAATTGTGCTCAGTTGAGATGGTGATTAAGAGGTAAAAAACTGTTTGTTTTGTTAAAAGGAATAGGCCACCGTTTTAAAATACTGAGATATGTTCTTACCTTAGACCAGCTGATATGTAGCTGTTTGGTCTTTACGCGTGCGCTCAGTCACGTAAACAGAGCACAGACGGCGTTAGTATTTAGCCTCTCCTCTTCTCATCTATGGATCCAAAAGGAGGTGAAGTTAGAAGCAACCAAGCTCTTCCAATGTTTTCCCAATTTAATTATGGTTACATGAGCCTGTACACGATCCAAGTATAGTCACAAAAAATTAAACATCAATCTTCTAAGCGGATATAAAGGGGAACTATATTGCAAGGCCTAGTAATATAACTACACCTACACTACTATATTGCAGGGCAGAAAATCAACATGTTTAATTTGTGTGACTATACTTCGATCGTGTACAGGCTCATGAAACCATATTTAATAGTGAAAACGTAGAAGAGCTTCCAACTTCCCCTCCGTTTGGATCCATAGATGAGAAGAGGAGAGGCTAAATGCTAACACCGTCTGTGCTCTGTTTACATGACTGAGCTCATGCGTAAAGACCAGACAGCTACACATCAACTCGTCTAATCTAAGGCAAGAACATATCTCAGTATTTAAAAACAGTGGCCTATTCCTTTAAATCGACTTTATTTGGTTTGTTTGGGCTGCAAGGTCACAGATAGAGTCATTATGTGTGCACAATAATGCCCTTGAAATAATTTCCTACTGCAGCCCTAACGCAAAGCAGAAAATGCATCGCTCAAAACAACATAAACATCGCTGTGGGCTACTGTTTGGCATTTGAAGACACTGTTGAGTAACCCCCCCTCCCGGATGGACTCAGGTCTTTTGTTGATGGTGTTACGACGCTGTGAGCAAACTCTTCGTGGACAAAGACACAGAAAAGTGAGAAGAATGAGGTCCCTTCCTGAGAGAGCGGCGCATCCAGAGCCTGCAGTCTCCAGTTTCAGCTCAAATGTCACAAAGAGTTCACGGAGAAAGTTTACCCAGCGACTTAACGTACACACTGTACAGGTTTGGCCGGCCCGTTGCTGTTGGAAACGGTGGAATTTTTGTTAAACTTGTGTCACTTTAGTCCTTAGGTGCCGTCTTGGTCTATTCTGGTGTGCGCCAATATAAAACATGTCGCTTGTAGTGATGACTGATAGATGATGTGTCCATTGTCCAATCTTTTGTTTTAATCTTTAAAGAATTTCAGATCTCATTTCCTCTGTCCATCTGCAGTGCACGCAATGTGAATCTAACTTTATATTCCAAGCAATAACAAGAATGCTTAGAGGCCATTTTGGCACTGCATTTATCTTTTTCTTGGGGGGGGGCGTATCTTCAGACAATCAAAACAACATCACCTGGAGCGGCGGCGAGGATTATAGATTAGGCCTGAAGTGAACCTCGCTGGGTTTAAAAGGAGCAGCGTAGAGCATGTGGTCTACATATGGAGCAGATGGACTTCCTGCTGACCAGATTAACCCACAACAACCATCTATCTGCTGGTCGTGCCACAACAAGTGTGTTTCATAGATACTTCAACCAGTGTGCAAGGCTATAATCGTTATTCAGGCGTGCTGAGCAAAGCAGTGAATAGCCTTAAAAAAAAAAGAAGAAAAAAAGGCAAGGGCAGAAGCGGTAACCTCCGCAGGAAGAAATAGAGGGTGAAATGCAATACTATGGATAAAGCTTTAACATACCATTTCTAGGATCACTCCTTTTCTCTGCAAAAGACAAATTACATCAATTATATTAAGCTGTGTTATGAGAGATGAGTTTAAGGAAACTTCAGGGAGCAGGAGAAGAAGAAGCCAGAGTCCAGAAATGGTATGTTAGAGCAGGATTAGTGAAGAACCCAAAGCGTTTTTTTATGACTCAGTTATAAATATTAAAAATGTTGCTTCAGGAATGAAGAAAAAAAAAGAAAAGAAAAAGGTCTCATAAAAAAAGCTGAAAAGTGCTTGTGTTACGTAATGGCAGAATTAATGTGGGATGAAGCAAAGGCTGATTTGGGAGTCACACATTAGAAGCTTACCCGTTTTCCTCTGTCTGCGATTGAGGAGATCATTGATGGCGGCTCGAAACCTCTTCGCCTCTTCTTCACTGGCAAAGTTTAGGCCGATCTGACTTGTCTGTAAATGTACAGGGGGGTGGGGAGAAAAAGAAAGATCTGTAACAATGTTGATGAGAGAACTTTGCATTTCATCTAGTTTGTGTTTGGACGTGGGCAAAATACTCACATCTCCTGCAAATGTGATAAAGTAGGACCTGGGGCAGCTGATTGAGAAGTTGTGGTAGAGCTCCTGCTCGTACATGGTTTTTCCTTCCTGGGAATTAAATAAATAAATACAAATTAATGAATGTATTTGTAATAGATACGGTCATGACATTACAAACTCATTTTTGTTTCACAAGATGTTGTCGAGAGCAATTTAAACAAAGTCAGTAAAGTCAGTGTGCTCAATAAACAGAAGTCAGCATGTGGTTGATGTAGAGCAGTTGCTGAGCAGCAGTTGGGCCTGAGGGAGAGAACAGTCAGCTGCTCATTAAAGCACAGGCAGTTCTCGCTGTCATGACATGATGCTGGGGTTGTGAGCATAAAAAGGACCCTTACACATTATTTATTTATGCGCAAAAATATGTGGGTTTGATAATTACTAGATTGTAGTCGTCCAGACCTGATACTCGAGACCACTGTAATATACCGAGACACCAGCACCTCCAGACACTTTTATTAACACATTGCAAAATTGATTATTATGATATTTCTCATTCACCTAAAGAAATGCCCTGTAATCATTGTTGATTAGGTAGAGACAGTGCTGACCGTTAAACTAATTACTTATTATGTACATAGACGTTTGTGAAATAGAAAAAGTGCCAAGAATATCTTCAAGAAATCACTTTACAGAATTCAACAATCTCTTGCCTTCCTGGTGTATTTGTAAATAATTACAGCAGTGCTTTGTGGAAATATTAACCTTCAATTCTCGAAAATTAACGACAAGCATCCAACCACAATGTGCAGTAAATATGACTTCAAAAGTCTAAAAAGACTCTCCGAGTGTGGGCTTTCTGGTATTTTCTCACTAATTTACTCACAGCTCTGATTCTATAGTCCTTTCAGCTTACAGTCCACGAGTCTGTTCTTTTGTTGTGCAGCTCTGGCCACATCTCTTTCTGTCCACCCCGGATCACTGAAAGGTCGGTTTATAAAACCAAGTGTAGGAAAATACAGCACTAAACAGGTGCTGTAGTTTCCTACTCGAGTAGGAAACTCGAGTAAAAATCACTGACAAGTGATTTTTGTCTGAGTTTAGCCGTTCATATTACAGTTTTCTCTTAAATCTTAATGGCCCTGGATAGGTTTAACATTTGCAAAGTGCTCTGAATCTTAATTATAGGACATAAAACTAAATGCAATACAATACAACACAACTATAGCACAAAGTAGACATCAGATGACATAATATGCCGGGATCCCATCACACTAAACAGCATAAGCCTATTATATATCAGAGTTGGTATAGTATAGTGCAGCCTTTTAGCCCACACACAAGCAGTCTGAATCCTTTCCCTTCAGCTCCATCTCACTCACCTTGATGTCGAACACTCTGATGAAGTAGGACCTCTGGGGGTTGTCTTTGACCAGACAGGCCACTCCGCAGCACCTCTTCAGCCACGTGCAGCTGCGATCCGCCGCATAGACCTGGACCACGGCCGAGCACAGAGACTGCAACGGACAAAAGAGGAAGACACTGAGCGGACGCTGCTATGTCAGCACAAGTGAGAGGTTTTATGTGTGGAGAGGTAACCAGGCCTGCAAACTTCATTAATTAGCATTTATTGAAAGGGTGACTGTGGTCGTGACTATGTCGATTCTTTCCAACTAATGACCCTTGCCGGCATAGAGGTGATGGAAGGAAATTGTGGAATTATATGTAAATACAACCCAACAGCCACATTTTTGTTTTTTGCATTTGGACGTTTCACTCCAGAACTGTGCAATAACTCAAGCTCTCTCTTGCATCTGTCCAGCTGTTCCCATCACATCTGCAAACTTGTTAAAGCCCTTTCTACACACTCAGCTGCACGTGTGTCGAAAGAAAACAAGAGAATCTCGCAAGACCTGCCTAGATAAAGATCACAGTCGGTCACCTAAAAGTCTGCACAAAAGGCCAAACACAATGAGCAAGACGAAGCCTGTTGCAATCTGATTAGGTTACAATATCATTTTAATGAAGCTCTGTTAGTTTACCATGTATGACTAGGGGTTTTTTAATGAAGGGGGATTACCGGCAACACAAGACAATGAAAAGTGGGCAATACCAGAGAAACAAGAGAGAAATGTTATACTTTTGTGGTAACAGTATAAAGACACTGCCAGTAAATTGATCAAGGAAAAGCGGTTTTATACCAAGACGAGGGTTTTATGGCCCAGTTAGGCAAGCTTTCCAATTTAAATCTATTCTTAGATTCTTAATTTGCCATGTTATTAGCGGCGCAGTTTTGGTGCGTTCACATGACATCGGATGGTTGAGCTCAAGCCTGTGCCAACGTCTTCCTCGGCTTTCAAAAGCCCTGACGACGATGGAAAAACTCCTGGTCCTGGATGACAAACACTTCCAAACAGATTTTAAGTGGGAATTTTGAAACCAAGGGATGGCATATGGGAGTAGCCTGCGCATTCACTAATTTAAAATCCAGATGGCTTTGGCAACAGTCATTCAGCTTGGTTCGAAAACATTACTGACGCACGTGTCAATATTTAGCCTTTATTACATTTTACACTGCACGTCAGACACGGAGGCTAATTTAAAATGGTTACAATTCTGACGGGCTTTAATGTTTTTCTCACTTAGATTTATTGACATGATATAGATGGAAACTAATCATAGTTTTATGCTGGTGAAGTGGCTATCTTTCATCTCCTCCTGGTGCATCTGGCCAGAAAACCACACTTGCAGCTTTCCCTGCTCGGAGCACAAATACACACTAATGGAATCACGAAGAAAAAGCTAACAGGCTAATGGGCAAAGCTAAATGCGGGCTTGCGCCACTTAAACAGTATTTACAGCCAAGTGTGAGTGAACAGTATTTACAGCCAAGTTTGAGTGAAAAAAATAATCTCCATTGTATAGTTGTATGTACAATATCCCTCTCCAACTTTGTCTTTTCTGTCAGTGTAGTATTTGCTCTCATGGACAATTAATGAGTAAAAAACTGCAACTTGCTACGACACCTGCAGTTGTGCTTATGGCCTCTTGGGGCATGAGTTACTTAGTACTGCTTTAAAGCAGTAAGAGAGGGATATGTTGTGTTGTGTAGTATTGATGTTTTATATGTAGATTCGTTTCTTGTTCAGCAGAGAGAGCGCCAAGGCAAAACTCTTTTCATTGCTTTTGGTACCCTGTACTTGATGCATATGACAAATAAACTTGAACTTGATATTGTACATTGTGCCACAAGCCAATTACACAATGGAGATAATTTCACTCAAACTTGGCTCTAGACACTGCTAAAGTGGCACTAGCCCACATTTAGCTTTGCCTGCTAGCTTCATCTTCGTGATACTATTAGTGTGTATTCCGCCTCCGACCCGGTGCAGGGAAAGTGTGGTTTTCTGGCCAGAGACACCAGGGGGAGATGAAAGACCCCCCAATCAGCCCATCAACACTAGCACCAGAGGGACTCTGAAACGGTTTTATTCAGGTAAACAAGGTGAATCCTACATTTTATTGGGCTGCTACTCACTCATGGCCCTGAAGTACAGTACACAATTATTTCTAACTGATGTGTCAACAACAGCTATGCAGTCAAGTGAATTTAGAATAATAATAGACAGTATATTACAATAGTACAAAACAATATCAACTACGAGGCCAATTTTTTTCACTGTGCGCTCTTACCCTACACAATCCTGTTCTTTTCCTAAAACACAACCTTGATAGGAGCTGGGCAGGATGTAGCTGCAACACTCAGCACTATCTGGTCCACAACTGGCCTGCTCCGATCTGAGGTCTGCAGGTTTTTTTTTTTTTTACCGAGGTCAGACTGACTGTTGGCAATCCTCTCTCTTTTTGTGCAGCGCAGAGTCATTCTTACCTCTGCACAGCGAGGAAAAAAGCAGAAAGAGGAAACGCCGGAGGGCCCGTCGTTTCCTCGCCTGAGATTTACGAGAGCAGGTCAGAGGTGTACCGGGACAACACTTAACGGCATCACACAGGAAAGGTCTTCAGGTTGCACGTTAAAATGCCCTATCAGAACTTTTAGGACTCGCGCTGAGAGAAAGTATGCAGCAGTAAACACAAACACGCCGCACCCCCCCTTGAAGCGACAAACCACTAACTCAAGGGGAATAGTAATGTACAGCAATGTTCACAGGTTTTACACCCAAAGCTCGAAAAGGCAGCAGTACGGCATAAATTCCCACTGCAGTAAGCCTACAACCACACTTTAAGGGTAGGAGTACCCTTTTGTACAGGCTTTATATTGAAGGAAGCATCCAGGGAGAGAATCTCTTTGGTCCATTTCATCATCTTTGAAATGTCAACTTACAACATTCCAATTGTCAATATCCCACTAAGAAAAACACTCACTGGTCCAAAAAGCATGCCCTGTCCAAAAATATGTTGATACTTTTTCATCCCAGGCACTGTTTCACCATCCTATACGCTCATCCATTCTCTCCAACCGATATTGATGTCAAACATTAGGAGAACCGGTATCAAATCGTCCTTTGTGCTCTTCCTTGGCCTCTTTTGCCTTTCAAGATTTCAGATTTCAAGATTTCATTATTTAATGCTGGAGGAAGGTGTTGTTAGAAGCAAATAAGTAGTGTTGTTTTGTATGTAAAATGGGAAAACTTTGTACTGCATTAAACAAAATGTGTGAACTCTGTAAACTTTATATCACACCCATGGACAATAATAATCTAAGCTACAACCGCTACTACTATTTAACAATCTTTACAAATAGATTGCAGTGGGATGTACTT